>NC_060123.1:70133961-70771461 GCF_021461395.2 Schistocerca americana
AGTGTAATTAAAGCGAATTTACAATATATTTCACTTTCTGTCACACTGATAATAACAGTTTGGTTCAACAGTATTTTAGCGAGAGATTTCTAGGCCAGCCATCTATCTCTGAACGCCGCATGCGTCTGAGTTCTCTGGTACCCGTTTGGTGCCTAGTTGTTGAGTGGTGACCCATAAAATCTGTCTACGATTTGTGTTTCACAGTCGATAGCAATGGAGGCACAAAATCCTTTTTATTTGATGAGTATTTTATTACACTAGTATGCACTACAACAATGTGACACAGAATTAAATTCATTGTTTGTCATCCAGTACGCTATAATTAAAGCATCACATTTTGTTCATTTTTCGTCACAGGAGATTCTTCAAATATTTTATTTCTGTCATGGATTTATATGTGTTAGTTAAGGCGCTGAGAGTAAATGCGATGTAATGTGTTTGGTTTCTTTCTCTGATTCCCTATGGTAAATGGATGAGAAACACTGTGTCAATACCTTTCAGAACCTGCTCGGTAGCTACTCAGGCAAATTGCTTGTTTTGAGGTACATACATTAATTAATGGAAAAGTGAACACTGTTAAGAAGTGATATTTAAAACATTCCGTTGGATTTAAGGCGATAAAACTGCCCATATTTGAAGCTACCCAGAGAAAAAGTAAGTTGCTAGAGCCACTGTTAGAAATGTCTGCAGAGAGTTCCTCATTACTACTGTGGAAATTTAGCATAGAGGCCCTATAGTAATCAAGAGGTACATTTCTCTCATACGTATCACCCTGGCATAAGAGTTAAGTAAAGAACAATACTAAAATTCGTATCATTGACGGTCGATTCGAATTTCTTCAGAGACGCTTGTATTGTGAAACTGCTTGGCAGTAAGAAAACAGAGATCTGTCACCATTAACACAACTTACTGAGTCGAGTTACCAAGATGACTTGATGTGTAAAGTTTTCCTTCCGATTTCATTACAGAATTTTTTCTACAAATACGCAGCTCCATAAAATAAAACAGAAAAAAAGCTCACACACGCTGAACGCAAGACGCAAAGATAAATGTGTATATTCTCCGTGAGGAAACATCTCACAATCCATTCATCCTGATCCATTCATTACATGCACTGTCAGCAATGAGTGATTGGAAAGTTGTTGTGGGATGATGAATAACAATACCAATGGTAGTAGTAACAAATCAGTAATCAAAGATATTTATTGCGTTACAGACTATTGTTAAGGATTAACAAAACAACCAGGAATGGGAGAGTGTATATTTGGCGTACTGCATAGGTGTTCTTCCTACGTTGTTACTGAATTCTGTTCTGGTTGTTTGCAGAGAGAATAGGAAGAACCCTGTAGCCATACATATCGTTAGTACAACCAGATAGTACCTATCAACTACATCATGAGACGAACATGGCGTCATCAAGCTTATACACTCCTGGAAATTGAAATAAGAACACCGTGAATTCATTGTCCCAGGAAGGGGAAACTTTATTGACACATTCCTGGGTTCAGATACATCACATGATCAGACTGACAGAACCACAGGCACATAGACACAGGCAACAGAGCATGCACAATGTCGGCACTAGTACAGTGTATATCCACCTTTCGCAGCAATGCAGGCTGCTATTCTCCCATGGAGACGATCGTAGAGATGCTGGATGTAGTCCTGTGGAACAGCTTGCCATGCCATTTCCACCTGGCGCCTCAGTTGGACCACCGTTCGTGCTGGACGTGCAGACCACATGAGACGACGCTTCATCCAGTCCCAAACATGCTCAATGGGGGACAGATCCGGAGATCTTGCTGGCCAGGGTAGTTGACTTACACCTTCTAGAGCACGTTGGGTGGCACGGGATACATGCGGACGTGCATTGTCCTGTTGGAACAGCAAGTGCCCTTGCCGGTCTAGGAATGGTAGAACGATGGGTTCGATGACGGTTTGGATGTACCGTGCACTATTCAGTGTCCCCTCGACGATCATCAGTGGTGTACGGCCAGTGTAGGAGATCGCTCCCCACACCATGATGCCGGGTGTTGCCCCTCTGTGCCTCGGTCGTATGCAGTCCTGATTGTGGAGCTCACCTGCACGGCGCCAAACACGCATACGACCATCATTGACACCAAGGCAGAAGCGACCCTTATCGCTGAAGACGACACGTCTCCATTCGTCCCTCCATTCACGCCTGTCGCGACACCACTGGAGGCGGGCTGCACGATGTTGGGGCGTGAGCGGAAGACGGCCTAACGGCGTGCGGGACCGTAGCCCAGCTTCATGGAGACGGTTGCGAATGGTCCTCGCCGATACCCCAGGAGCAACAGTGTCCCTAATTTGCTGGGAAGTGGCGGTGCGGTCCCCTACGGCACTGCGTAGGATCCAACGGTCTTGGCGTGCATCCGTGCGTCGCTGCGGTCCGGTCCCAGGTCGACGGGCACTTGCACCTTCCGCCGACCACTGGCGACAACATCGATGTACTGTGGAGACCTCACGCCCCACGTGTTGAGCAATTCGGCGGTACGTCCACCCGGCCTCCCGCATGCCCACTATACGCCCTCGCTCAAAGTCCGTCAACTGCACATACGGTTCACGTCCACGCTGTCGCGGCATGCTACCAGTGTTAAAGACTGCGATGGAGCTCCGTATGCCACGGCAAACTGGCTGACACTGACGGCGGCGGTGCACAAATGCTGCGCAGCTAGCGCCATTCGACGGCCAACACCGCGGTTCCTGGTGTGTCGGCTGTGCCGTGCGTGTGATCATTGCTTGTACAGCCCTCTCGCAGTGTCCGGAGCGAGTATGGTGGGTCTGACACACCGGTGTCAATGTGTTCTTTTTTCCATTTTCAGGAGTGTATTTGAAATACATTACTGTTTTCTCTCTCTATCTCTCTCTCTCTCTTTATATCTTTATTTTTATTTTTTAGAAAAGCACCGAGAAGCGCGAGTAATAACCAATCAGGCATATAATCTATTTACAGTTATTTTCATCAGGATAGATAATGCATAGATTCACCTTTTAATTGTATTATTGTGTATTCCAATTATTGACAGTATATTCGTGAGCTTGCCCACATTCAGTGGGGTGATATCTATCACAGAAGCAAGCAAAACACAAATAAACACAAATATTTCTTGCACCATGCGCAACACACAAACGAAATCTAGTTGCACTGACGAGTTGTCTGATATATTACTCGGAAACCATATCTGATTCATGTTGCTAAATACAGCTCTATTAGATATCAATTTGGATGCGTACCAAGTGTATAAAAGTATATCTTGAAATACACAGTAAGGCACATTGAGGTATTCGACTGAAACTTAGCCATGACCAAGAGCGTAACTGGGTCGACACCATCGTCGTCTACCACCTTGACAACTCGAACGGTGACACCTCTCGGCTGGTTACTTACGTTTACTGGTGTCAAAGCTACAGCATGAAAACACAAAAATGTTAATAACCCGAAGATCATTTACTTTGGAACCCATAGTAAAGTAAAACAGTCATCAGTCAGAAGACTGGTTTGAACACCACATTGCTTTAATAGGCACAGTCTTGTTGGAGGTTGTATGCCGTTGCTTTCCTCGGACCTTTGAGTTGACTTACCTAGCCAGCTAATAGGGGAACGTATAGTTTAACGTGGCTTTCGGATCACAGTGCATTTCGGCAGTTTTCACATCGGCAAACACTGCCCGAGGGGAAATAAGTGTAAAATGGCACACAAAAACCGTGGGACTAAACAGAGACCGAACCCGTTATCATAGTTTTTCTCTTTACCATTTTGCCAGCACATAAAAGTTACAATCCATAACGTATTAATTTTATGTTTTACTTGTAGACGCTCTTTCTCTGCTCATCATTGAAAATACTATCGTCCATCCTCAACTTTAGCCTCGAGTTTTTCAAAAGCTAAGGAGTGTCTAGCAGAAAGCTAGAACGTCCATGCAATATTTGATCAAAATCGGTAGCACACATGTCAGACCCTCTCCTTGTGAGACTTAATTTACAAATCGGAAGTTTGTGGAGTTTGTTTCCTCCTGCTCCGCACGACGAGTTTTCTGAGTGACGTACAACAATGTATGCAATACCTCGAATACACTGAACGCTACAGTTTAGATTAGTTTTCCGTAGTAAAGCATGTCCGTTCCTTCGAAGTAAGAGTTACGACTAAATCATATTTCTGTTTAACCTGAATTTTGTTATACAGATATACATTGTCATGTAACACAGCTCCTTAAAAATATTTCTATCATGGTTCGAGCTCTTGTTTTTTAAGACATATGTGGTAAAATCGGCAGCTGCATATTTCAGACTAGTGATTTCGGCGGATATACCCATAAACTGAACCCACCTATCTGTTATAAGTGCATCGTCTACAACAGCATTGATTTACTGATATTACTCTAAACGTTCCAGTGAAATCTGAATATAACCTTTGTGTCACCGTATTGAAAGCTTGAAATAGGGAATGAATTTGACATCGGTGCTAATGAGAGTGCCCTACGTCCTGTGTGGCACTTCGTTGCCTGTTGCCTTGTGACTCGGTTCTTACTTCTATCAGGATGACATGTCACAGCACAGTGAGTTTCATAAAGGTCGTATCCTTGCGCTTTATGAAGACGGGTATTGTATCAGTGCCATTTCCCGTGTTACGGGATACAGCAAATCCACTATTAATCTCTGGGTGAAGAGGATGGAAGATGAAGACCACGTAAACCGTCGTCGTCGCTCTGGACGTCCACGGACCACTACAGAGGATGAAGACAATAGTATACTCTGCTGCAGTGTTGAGAACCCGTTCAGGAGCATCAGAGAAATTAAAAACATCATAGCAGTGAACAGGTCGACCATACGTCGTCGGCTCAACGAGGAAAGAAGGTATGGACGGCAATCGGTTGTTAAGGAAATGCTGAAAGAGCAACTCAGGGCTACCAGGTTAAATTTCGCGTTGGCCTGTAGAAGTAAGTCGCTTTTGTACAGGGACCGAGTTATACACTCCTGGAAATTGAAATAAGAACACCGTGAATTCATTGTCCCAGGAAGGGGAAACTTTATTGACACATTCCTGGGGTCAGATACATCACATGATCACACTGACAGAACCACAGGCACATAGACACAGGCAACAGAGCATGCACAATGTCGGCACTAGTACAGTGTATATCCACCTTTCGCAGCAATGCAGGCTGCTATTCTCCCATGGAGACGATCGTAGAGATGCTGGATGTAGTCCTGTGGAACGGCATGCCATGCCATTTCCACCTGGCGCCTCAGTTGGACCAGCGTTCGTGCTGGACGTGCAGACCGCGTGAGACGACGCTTCATCCAGTCCCAAACATGCTCAATGGGGGACAGATCCGGAGATCTTGCTGGCCAGGGTAGTTGACTTACACCTTCTAGGGCACGTTGGGTGGCACGGGATACATGCGGACGTGCATTGTCCTGTTGGAACAGCAAGTTCCCTTGCCGGTCTAGGAATGGTAGAACGATGGGTTCGATGACGGTTTGGATGTACCGTGCACTATTCAGTGTCCCCTCGACGATCACCAGTGGTGTACGGCCAGTGTAGGAGATCGCTCCCCACACCATGATGCCGGGTGTTGGCCCTGTGTGCCTCGGTCGTATGCAGTCCTGATTGTGGCGCTCACCTGCACGGCGCCAAACACGCATACGACCATCATTGGCACCAAGGCAGAAGCGACTCTCATCGCTGAAGACGACACGTCTCCATTCGTCCCTCCATTCACGCCTGTCGCGACACCACTGGAGGCGGGCTGCACGATGTTGGGGCGTGAGCGGAAGACGGCCTAATGGTGTGCGGGACCGTAGCCCAGCTTCATGGAGACGGTTGCGAATGGTCCTCGCCTATACCCCAGGAGCAACAGTGTCCCTAATTTGCTGGGAAGTGGCGGTGCGATCCCCTACGGCACTGCGTAGGATCCTACGGTCTTGGCGTGCATCCGTGCGTCGCTGCGGTCCGGTCCCAGGTCGACGGGCACGTGCACCTTCCGCCGACCACTGGCGACAACATCGATGTACTGTGGAGACCTGACGCCCCACGTGTCGAGCAATTCGGCGGTACGTCCACCTGGCCTCCTGCATGCCCACTATACGCCCTCGCTCAAAGTCCGTCAACTGCACATACGGTTCACGTCCACGCTGTCGCGGCATGCTACCAGTGTTAAAGACTGCGATGGAGCTCCGTATGCCACGGCAAACTGGCTGACACTGACGGCGGCGGTGCACAAATGCTGCGCAGCCAGCGCCATTCGACGGCCAACACCGCGGTTCCTGGTGTGTCCGCTGTGCCGTGCGTGTGATCATTGCTTGTACAGCCCTCTCGCAGTGTCCGGAGCAAGTATGGTGGGTCTAACACACCGGTGTCAATGTGTTCTTTTTTCCATTTCCAGGAGTGTATTTGCCGACGGGAAGGTATTTTCAACTGCTACAGACAGCTCTGTCTATGTGTGTCGGCAACTGGAACGAGATACGATCGTAAATATGTCCAGCGGAGGCAAAGGTGTGGCCGGACGTCTGTCACAGTTTGGGGCTGGATATCAGTATACGGTTGCGACGTGCTGTGGGAACATGAGCGTTCGCTTTGTAGTGCTTATTACTGGGATATACTGGAAGAAATCATTCTTCCTTCTGTTCGTCAGCGATTTCCTGGAGGTAGAATCATCTCCCAACATGACCGTCCCCCAATCTATAACGGCAATCGTGTAAAACACTGGTTTCAGATGAAAGGGGACATTCAGCTGTTGGACTGGCTTCCAAAAGCTGCTAACTTCATCGTGCAAATGGGGGCAGAGATGGAAAAAATTATTAGGACCAAAAGACCTGCAGCAGCATCCAAGGCAGCGTTGTCGGAAACAGTTCATGCTGCGTCGGAAGAGATGTCACAGAGTGACAGATTCATCTGAAAGCTTGTTGCCTCTGTTTCCCGGCGATTGAATGCAGTTGCAGAACAGGACGGGATATGGACGCGGTGCTGAGTCTACTGTGTTAATAGGAAGAAGACTTTGTTTAAAGCACATATTGATTAATTTCAGCTTGTCTTCTCTTCAGCGATTAAGATTCTGTGAACAGAAGGAAAAGTTTAATTTTGTAAGTAAAATTATAATGTAAAATACATCGAAAATATTTCCATAACAAGACGAAGATGTTTATTTTAATGAAGAGTAAATTTTTGCTCATAAGAAGCATAATGGTAATGAAGATTGAGGCATCAAAGAGAGACAATTTATGTTGTTTAAATTTTCTCCTCATCTGTTTATGCACAGTTGAAGGCACTACATTCAAATCAGTCCTCTTTACTTTGGTGCAGGGACGCGTAAGTGCCAACGCAGGCACATACGAAAGATCCTTAATTATAATGCCAAGCAGAAGCCACGTTGTGGCTGCGTGGTGGCAAAGTGGGAATGGTCAAGACTACGAATACAAAGATCTCAGGCTCGATCCCTGGCCATTCTCACGATTTTTATGTGCCATTTTACATTTATGTCCCCTCGTGCAGTGTTTGTTGATGTGAAAAATGCCGAGCTGCACTATGGTCCGAAAGCCACGTTAAACTGTACGTTCCCCTATTAACTGGCTAGGTAAGCCAACTCAGAGGTCGGAGGAAAGCAACGGCATTCCACCTCCAACAAGACCGTGCCTATTAAAGCAATGTGGTGTTCAAACCAGTCGTCCAAATGATGACTGCTTTACTTTATTATGGGTTCCTAACTTAATGTTATTCGGGTTATTAACATTTTTGTGTTTTCATGCTGAGGCTTTGACACCAGTAAAAGTAACTAACCGGCCAAGCACTGTCAACTTTCTAGTTGTCAAGGTGGTAGACGACGATGATATCGACCCAGTTACAATCTTGGTCATGGCTATTTTTCATTCGAATACCTCTATGTGCCTTTCTGTGTGTTTCAAGATACACTTGATACGCATCCAAACTGATATCTGATAGAGATGTATTTAGCAACATGAATCAGATGTGGTTTCCGAGCAATATATCGGAAATCACGTCAGTACAGCGAGATATCGTTTGTGTGTTACGCATGGTGCAAGAAAAATTTGTGTTTTGCTTGCGTCTATGATAGGTTTGACCCCACTGACTGCGGGCGAAATCACGATAGACGGTCAGTAATTGGAACTACGCAATAATATACTTAAAAGGTGTATTTTTGCATTATGTATCCCAATGAAAATAACTGTAAATAGATTATATGCCTACTTCCTTATTACTCGCTCTTTTAGATACTTTCCTCAGAAAATGAAACGAAAAATAAAAAGTGAGACAGAGAGAGAAAACAGATATGTATTTCAAATAATAGATCCATGACGCTGTGTTTGCCTCGTGATGTAAAACAACGATGGTTGATAGGTAATATCTCGTTATACTAGCGATACGTTTGGCTACAGGGTTCTTTCTTTTCTCTCTGCAAACAACCAGAACAAAATTCAGTAACAAAGTGGTAAGATCACCTATGCAGTACGCCAATTAATAACTCAGACTTTCTTGTTTTTTTTGTTAATCGTTAACAATTGTTTGTAATGTAGTAAACATCCTTGATTACTTATTTGTTATTACTACCGTTGTCATTGTTATTCGTTACCTCGCAACAACTTCCCTATCACTCACTGCTGCCGATGCACATAACAAATGGATCAGGATGAATGGAATTTGGGATGTTTCGTCACGGAGAATATACACATTTATCTCGGCGTCTTGTGTTCAGGGTAATATGAAAATCGCAGTAAGAGAAGACGACAACGGGATGCCGGTGATGCAGGCAATAATATCCCGCTGTTTCTGTTGACTTAACACCATGACAACAGACAAATCGGAGTCTCAGTCTACTTTGAATATAATTGTTAGCCTTCTTGCGACGTCGTTCTAATACCTCATGGAAGCAGGCATAATATTTTGCTTTTTGAACACTGAGCAGTAACACACAAAGATAGTAGATGGAAGAATGCAAAGAAGGTATCAGGCTCATGGGTGTGAATTCATATCATCATTAGAAGACTAAATAAGACAGAAGCATTACGAAAGAAATGAATATTCTAACTATTATACATTATTTGTATAGATCTGAAGATGAAAAAGTGCAGATGTGCACTTTAGATTCAGTCTCAATGGGCATAATTTTTAGTCTCCTCTCTTCTGAATTTTCAAATGAATTGATTATTACATGGCACAAAATAGTCAGTTAACTTTCTTATAGCTTCCATTCACTCCAACATTTTTCTACATTCTCATTTAATTCAAGAAATTCTACTTGTATGATCACAAGACTGCACATACATGCAATCGATTTCGAGGTGCAAAGTGTTTGTTATCTTACTTTTCATGACAGGTAGGCAAAGTTGATTTCCAAAGACTTTGGGTGCTGAAATAATCTTTTATCACAAAGTAACAAGGTAAGTGTTTCATTCATATATATTTTGTGGGAAACTGTAATCGTGAGGGAAGATTTGACACCTGAATGAGTGACACAACTGGTAGGAGAAAACGCTGCATATTAACCAAACACCGCACCTCCTCATCGTATCCTTCTATGACACAAGCACGGGATTCTCCTCGCATATCGCTACAGAGCTGTTCCTAGCTCATCTGAGAATTGGCAACATCGTCACAAATATTTGGCAACACTGTGACAGTGCAATCAGTTCTGCTTATGGTACTGAATTGACTCGCTAAATTCACTTGATATTTACTTTCCGTTTGAATGACTCATGCTATACAATCCTCATGTAAAGTAAGAAACTGAGACAGAAAATTCAATATTGTGGCTAGAGGGATGCTATTTTTCACATAAGTGACAAATTTTATTATCTTTCACGAAGCGTAATGAGGCTGAGCGACAAATACCATGATGAGAGTTGCGTGCTGGCAGCTCAATAAGTTGTCAGTTATAACTGTGATAGGAGCCAGAGTGCCTGAGCTATTTTTTCTGATTTATTTTATGGTGCTGAGAATTTCCAGAAAAAATTCAGTAACGAGATCAGAAGAAAACCTTTACACATCAAGTCCTCATGGTAGCTCGACTCAGTAAGCTGTGTTAATGGTCACAGATCTTGGCACTCTGAATGCCAAACTGCTTCACAATACAAGCGTCTCTGAAGAAATTCGAATCGACTATCAACAATATGAATTTCAGTATTGATCTTCAGTTAAGGCTCATATGCCAGGATGAAAAGTATGAGAGAAATGTACCTCTTGATTTCTATAGGGCCTCTAAACTAAATTTCCACAGTAGCAATGAAGAACTCTCTGCAGACATTTGCTAACAGCAACTCGAGCAACCTACTTTTTCTCCGGGTAGCTTCAAATATAGGAAATTTTTTCGCCTGAAATCCAATTGAATATTTTAAATATCACTTTTTAACAGTGTTCACTTCTCCATTAATTAATGTATTTACCTCGGAACAAACAAATAGCATCAGTAGGTATAGAGCATTTTCTGAAAGGTATTGACACAAATGTTTTGCATCCATTTACCAAAGTGAATCAAAGAAAGGAACCAAATGCATTACACTGCATTTACGCTCTGTGCCTTGACTAACACATATGAATCCATGGCAAAAATAAATTATTTGAAGAATCTCCTGTGAAAGGAAAAAGAACAGGATGTGACGCCTTAGTTATAGTGCACTGGATCAGAAACAATGAAATTAAATCTGTGCCACATTGATGTATTGCATTCTATTGAAATAAAATACTCATAAAATAAAAACAGTTTTGTGTCCCCATTGCTATTGAGTTTGAGACACAATTAGTAGACAGATTTTATGGGTCACCACTCAACAATAGTAAAACATTTTACACTGTCAAGAGTGAGGAGTGGAGCAGACGTTGTCGGCAGAAGGCGAGGCAGCGCAGTGCCACGGCCGCCGCCTGTAGGCAGCAAACAGGTCCCTGAGAACTCAGATGCATGCAATGTCCAGAGGCAGATGGTCGGCCAACAAATCTTACGCTAGAATATTGTTGAATCCAACTGTTATTACCAATGTGGCAGAAAGCGAAACATATTGTAAATTCGCTAGAATTACAGTCACAGCTTCAGCACTGAGAGGAAAGGGGCGATAAAAATTTGGTCGACGTGTGCATCTGGTTGCCAGATGTCGTATTAGCTATTTTCGCGCTTTACCTCGAGACTACGGTCGTAGTCAAGAGTGATGTACTCAGACTGCAGTTAAGACTTCCTGTAGGAAGTGCTGCAGTGTACAACGTTGCCAGATCGAGCATATTGCAGGACATAGAATTCGGAGGGGAGCACGAATGTGTTGTCCACCTTACGTGAACGACTCGGCGGTCAAATTCTCGTCGTAGATTGTATCTACAACACATATTGCACGCTGAAGACCCAGAAGAATTAGAAAAACAAAATTAGTTTATGAGAGTTACGTTAAGTATAGCGTTCGAAATATTCATAGTATTGCATACGTGTGTGTAAACGCCTTCCAATGCCGACTCAAGGAAGACAAGGATACACAGTCTAGCTTGAATATTATAAATACGCCTCAGTGTGTGGATGAACTCAGACTTAGGTTGATAATCATTATGAATATTTAGCAGTACTGTACCCATTGGCGTTAAACTCATTTTCGACCAATGATTCCCACAGATATTGGAACACTACTTGTGATACCTCTTAGACAAAATACTTACGCAATGCTATCAGAAGAAAAGATCAACCTGACACAAACTGTCGGAGGTTTGTTTTACAATCTTCATAGTTGGATAAAGAGCTTTTCCTATTTGAGATATCTGTGAACGCTGCTGCATAAGACGATTTAAGAAGAAACTAAATTCCTTCAGCTATGATATATGTATATAAATATCGTCTTCATTGCACTAAATCGAGATTTGTGGATCGTGTTCCGGCCGTACTCTGCCACATTTCGCTGGTTGGAAGGCAGAAAGCTTACTGACAAATTTCACAGAAGGAAAAGGGGGCGAAATGCTCCCACTGGAAGGTCAGGTTGTTTTATTTAAATGATTACAAACCCGGAAATAAGAACAGTGAGTTTGTCAGTATAACCACATTACTGTTGTCAGTATGGTTGTTGCACTGCCCAGAGCCTGTAATGATAAAGGGCCCATTGTATACAGGAGTGGAAGAGAGAGCACCTCTAAATTCTACAATCCGTTAGCATTGCATACACACAGAAATTACTGTATATTGCACTTATGGAGTCCAATGAGTGAATTAAGTAATTTCCGGTGAAACAGACGTGAATGATGTGACGGTGCGTCACATACATGGACATTTGAAGAAAAGGAAGAAAAAGGTTTTTGCTTGTGTCACGTGTGAATTATAAATTATTTCTAGTCTGTGCAAAAGTGCGCGATACATAAAAAAGATTAAAAAGTTAAATAATACCACCAAAAATTACTAACAGCGATGTGATATAAGAAAGGAACATTTTTTATATCTGTGTAATGAAACTGAACATGAACAGAGACTGTGGCATTATTGAAAACTCTCCCTCCTGTTTTGTTTCGTCTGGTGGTAGGCTGCCATCGTAGTGCTGTCTGATAATTAACGTCAGTTTTATCTGTATTTTTGAAAAATATAGGAGATATTGTTATTAGAAATTGTGTATTGTTGCCTTAGTTGTCACCTCTCATGGTCCCAACCATTAATTCTCAGTAACCAAGTTTTTACAGACCTTCGTAGTGCAGGGAGCTCGTCTTCCGTAGCAGCATTTGGTCGGCCATTACGCTGACGATTCATGTTATTAAATGTAAATGCGAGAAACTTCCCAATTTTATCTCTCATTAATTTCAAAGTTAAATAGAGAAGTGATTGACTTACCAAAATTCGCAGCACTGAGTTCAGTATGTTTCATATTGGCCGCCTAACGGCTTTACTGTATGATTAAATGACGAGGGCGTCCTCTTGGGTAAAATATTCCGGAGATAAAATGGTCCCCCATTCGGATCTCCGGGCGGGGACTACTCTAGAGGACGTCATTATCAGGAGAAAGAAAACTGGCCTTCTACGGATCGGAGCGTGGAATGTCAGATCCCTTAATCGGGCAGGTAGGTTAGGAAATTTAAAAAAGGAAATGGATAGGTTAAAGTTAGATATAGTGGGAATTAGTGAAGTTTGGTGGGAGGAGGAACAAGACTTTTGGTCAGGTGAATACAGGGTTATAAATACAAAATCAAGTAGGGGTAATGCAGGAGTAGGTTTAATAATGAATAAAAAAATAGGAGTGCGGGTAAGCTACTACAAACAGCATAGTGAACACATTATTGTGGCCAAGATAGACACGAGGCCCATGCCTACTACAGTAGTACAAGTCTATATGCCAACTAGCTCTGCAGATGATGAAGAAATTGATGAAATGTATGATGAGATAAAAGAAATTATTCAGGTAGTGAAGGGAGACGAAAATTTAATAGTCATGGGTGACTGGAATTCGAGAGTAGGAAAAGGTAGAGAAGGAATCATAGTAGGTGAATATGGATTGGGGGTAAGAAATGAAAGAGGAAGCCGTCTGGTAGAATTTTGCACAGAGCATAACTTAATCATAGCTAACACTTGGTTCAAGAATCATAAAAGAAGGTTGTATATATGGAAGAATCCTGGAGATACTAAAAGGTATCAGATAGATTATATAATGGTAAGACAGAGATTTAGGAACCGGGTTTTAAATTGTAAAACATTTCCAGGGGCAGATGTGCACTCTGACCACAATATATAGATTGTGAACTGTAGATTAAAACTGAAGAAACTACAAAAAGGCGCTAATTTAAGGAGATGGGACCTGGATACTCTGACTCAACCAGAGGTGGTAGAGAGTTTCAGGGAGAGCATAAGGGAACAACTGACAGGAATGGGGGAAAGAAATACATTAGAAGAAGTAGGGATGAAGTAGTGAAGGCAGCAGACGATCAAGTAGGTAAAAAGACGAGGGCTAATAGAAATCCTTGGGTAACAGAAGAAATATTGAATTTAATTGATGAAACGAGAAAATATAAAAATGCAGTAAATGAAGCAGGCAAAAAGGGATACGAACGTGTCAAAAATGAGATCGACAGGAAGTGCAAAATGGCTAAGCAGGGATGGCTAGAGGACAAATGTGAGGATGTAGAGGCTTATCTCACTAGGGGTAAGATAGATACTGCCTACAGGAAAATTAAAGAGATCTTGTACGAATATCAAGAGCTCAGATGGAAACCCAGTTCTAAGCAAAGAAGGGAAAGCAGAAAGGTGGAAGGAGTATATAGAGGGTTTATACAAGGGCGATGTACTTGAGGACAATATTATGAAAATGGAAGAGGATGTAGATGAAGACGAAATGGGAGATACGATACTGCGTGAAGAGTTTGACAGAGCACTGAAAGACCTGAGTCGAAACAAGGCCCCGGGAGTAGACAACATTCCAGTAGAACTACTGATGGCCTTGGGAGAGCCAGTCCTGACAGAACTCTACCATCTGGTGAGCAAGATGTACGAGACACGTGAAATACCCTCAGACTACAAGAAGAATATAATAATTCCAATCCCAAAGAAAGCAGGTGTTGACAGGTGTGAAAACTACCGAACTATCAGTTTAATAAGTCACAGCTGCAAAATACTAACGCGAATTCTTTACAGACGAATGGAAAAACTGATAGAAGCGGACCTCGGGGAAGATCAGTTTGGATTCCGTAGAAATGTTGGAACACGTGAGGCAATACTAACCTTACGACTTATCTTAGAAGAAAGATTAAGAAAAGGCAAACCTATGTTTCTAGCATTTGTAGACTTAGAGAAAGCTTTTGACAATGTTAACTGGAATACTCTCTGTCAAATTCTGAAGGTGGCAGGGGTAAAATACAGGGAGCGAAAGGCTACTTACAATATGGACAGGAACCAGATGGCAGTCATAAGAGTCGAGGGGCATGAAAGGGAAGCAGTGGTTGGGAAGGGAGTGAGACAGGGTTGTAGGCTCTCCCAGATGTTATTCAATCTGTATATTCAGCAAGCAGTAAAGGAAACAAAAGAAAAATTCGGAGTAGGTATTAAAATTCATGGAGAAGAGATAAAACTTTGAGGTTCGCCGATGACATTGTAATTCTGTCAGAGACAGCAAAGGACGTGGAAGAGCAGTTGAACGGAATGGACAGTGTCTGGAAACGAGGATATAAGATGAACATCAACAAAACCAAAACGAGGATAATGGAATGTAGTCAAATTAAATCGGGTGATACTGAGGGAATTAGATTAGGAAATGAAACACTTAAAGTAGTAAAGGAGTTTTGCTATTTGGGGAGCAAAATAACTGATGATGGTCGAAGTAGAGAGGATATAAAATGTAGACTGGCAATGGCAAGGAAAGCATTTCTGAAGAAGAGAAATTGTTAACATCGGGTATAGATTTAAATATCAGGAAGTCGTTTCTGAAAGTATTTGTGTGGAGTGTGGCCATGTATGGAAGTGAAACATGGACGATAAATAGTTTGGACAAGAAGAGAATAGAAGCTTTTGAAATGTGGTGCTACAGAAGAGTGCTGAAGATTAGATGGGTAGATCACATAACTAATGAGGAGGTATTGAATAGAATTGGGGAGAAGAGGAGTTTGTGGCACAACTTGACACAAAGCAGGGACCGATTGGTAGGACATGTTTTGAGGCATCAAGGGATCATAAATTTGGCATTGGAGGGCAGCGTGGAGGGTAAAAATTGTAGAGGGAGACCAAGAGATGAATACACTAAGCAGATTCAGAAGTATGTAGGTTGCAGTAAGTACTGGGAGATGAAGAAGCTTGCACAGGATAGAGTAGCATGGAGAGCTGCATCAAACCAGCCTCAGGACTGAAGACCACAACAACAACAACAACGGCAGATGAGATTTTGTCCAGGTTTGCCTTGCAAATTATGAACAAGAAATATAGAAAATCATTCCATTCAATAAGCTCTGCAATATCTCAGTTAATCTTTGTGACATTTGGTACATAAATAACCCGTAGCCCCTTGGAACCATATTAATAAATACAGTTTGCCTAAGAATGCGCATATTTTCTTTTCTAAATAGCAGTGCTCACGCAAACTATTTATTAGAAAGTGGTGAGTTGCTCGTTGTGTTTAAAGCATGTTATATCGTACGTACTTTTGGGCAGCCGATGTCAGAACGAGTGTTATCGCGGTATTTGTTAATTAATAGTCTCAAGCTAGCCCACATTATTTGGAAAAAACAACCAAAATCATAAAATATAATTATAAAAATATATTACTATCCCGCGATAAGTAGTCCCACACCTACATATATACAGTTATACCGTGATAAAGAGCACTGGCAAACAGTCTTCGCTACATTAGGTTGCTTAAACTGGTGTCACTCTGAGCTAGAATTTATGGTCAGTGACTAATTGGAAGGTCAATGAGTCGGATGTGTGCTTTTTCAACTGTGAAATACTTAAATACATTATTGAAGCGAATATTAAATCTGAACTAATATTGCGAAAATTTTGAACTAGGACAGCTTAGAACGAAAATCTTTCCGTTTATTGCAAAGGAGAACAATTGAATTTCTAAAACAGTCTCTGTCATACACAACTTGAAACTGGTCATGCCTACCAAAACATTTCTAGACGCAAGTAAATGAAGAAAGGCAGCTCGTATTTCTTATCAAGTAACGTCTTCATCAATTACTTTAGTTTTAATGTCATCTATTAGTGATGGCTGATTTTTGAAATTAACATGAAAAGGATTTCGTAGACAGGGAAAGAACCTGTTCTTGGGCATCTACTTCCATAATGATCTTCAAGCTAATGTGTTCCAGCAGCGGTATGAAGAAAGTGTTAGTAATAATGACGGTAATAATCGAATTATACGGCAAATTCACACTTCACAGTGGATTTTCTCGAACTAAGAAATTTGCTGAATTAGTGAAAATTTCAAAATAGCTTCACATCTAGGCTATGATACCTAGAAGAGTCTTTACATCCTGCTAACATGAGAATAGCATAATCTCCGCGTCAGAAGCTTGCATCTACTTAACCATTTAATAGACTCGCATTCTATCCACCATGACCAATTTTGTAAGCTAAGCACATCATCTGTTACAGCACACTCCTGGGGCTGGGAAATGTGGCCACAATGGTGTGGTGGAAGGAACTATCAGAGGTGCAATGCGTGGGTTCAGGCATTTACTTTCAAGAGGCACAAAAAGATTTGCTTTACCTCTGGTAACCTCAAGAGAAAGACGTTATAATCCAGAATCAGCATGAAACATTACATTCCTTCATTACCAACTGGGCAGAGCCAGTTTACGTTGGGAAATGACGCAGGCTGAAGTCATAGTAAAAAGAAATACTGTCGCCAGGAAACTTACTTAAGTTAAAAAAAATTATTTTATTTCTTGAACCGATAGCCATTTAAAGGAGCAGGGCTCTTGTTTTACTTGTACTTGATTGAACAAAAGATGTTTAAAAATTTGGTGCTGGACTATGATTCGAATTCATATCTCCTCTTTCGAGGATCGGAACCGTATAGTTCAATCATTTCGTTCCTTTTCCCAGTACTGCAGTCTTCTCTAGGTCTCCACCAAATTTAATTATGTGCGTCACAATCCTGATCCAGTACAAAAATATTCATAATTTCATTTCAAGCCCTATCACTTGCACACCGGCCCGTTGGCGAAAATTAACGTGCATTTTTAATGTCTGTTCAAGTGTTGCCAACAATCGCAAAAGGTTTCGTTATTTCTGGTCAAACACGCACACATCTTACTGTTGGTGAGTCAGCAATTGATACTTAAGCTATATTCGTGGATGATGTAGAAGGATGCTAGGTGAGCGGTTCGATTGTCGCTCAGGTACAAAAATTTGTATCCTTATTTTAGATTTAAACACCTAGAAGCTGGTCAGAAAAATCGATACATAACATTTGATAGCACTTAGTTAACAATCCGATTACGTGTTGGGCCCATATCTCCGTCACAGAACTTCACATCATGCGCTTCATCTTTAAATGCATGCACACTTTGTTACTTCTGAATGAAGTTATATTAGACATCTATCATGGTTAGTTAACAGGTACGAAAGAGTCTTGATAGGAGTCCCGGTTTATTACAAAAACTGTCGTCTTTTATTTTCGGGTTTGGATTTGGTTACTGTTTTTGGCGAACATATCGGTAATTCATGACACTTCATGGCTACTCAGCATTATGATATGATTAGAGTACGTTAGATTCGATTAGATTAATACCTGTTCCATAGATCATGAATACGACATTTCGTAATGATGCGGAATGTGATATTTTAATGAAAGATTTCTTTACATACCATGATTCAATTTGTTTACAACAATTTTTTACTCTCTCTCTCTCTCTCTCTCTATCTGTCTCTCTCTCTGTCTCTCTCTTTCTTCTCTTTCTCTCTCACACACAAGCACACATACATTCATTTTTATTTGTTTGTTGTGCCCAACTATCGGCGAGGCACCAAAACGTCCGCGAATGAGTTTTTTAGCGTTGAGTACACTTACGAAAGAAGTATAAAAACAACTATGAGAGTTACCGATTTATGATGCTTAGTTTACAGTCAGTTCTGAGTATTATTAGTAACTACGCTCCAATCCCTTAACCTAGTTAAAGAAATGCGAATCAGACGCATTATGTATTCCAGGCCGTAGCAGTCGCGTCTTCTAGACGCCAGCTATGGTCACCGCAGCCTGCTGTAGGATCACATCGGGTCGTCTTCTTCCTGCTGGTACTGAAACTGCGATTTGGCAACAAAGCAAGGTATTGTTGGCAACTCTGTGATCGACGACTTACTTCCTGGTGTGCACGGAATTAAGCCTCAAGTCCTTTAAATAGCAGTTTTCGAGTTCTAGCCACTATTGACCTCGTAAGAGGAAACCTCTTTGCCAGCTCTGTCGTAGCGTGATGATATATGAAAAAGCATCTTTTATGGTTCGCAGCTCCAGTCTCACTGACTATAACGATTTTATCCCTTCTGTGAAATAGCTTAAAGCAGTCAGATCAAACATCGATAAGAAAATCGTAAGAAAATACTTTCAGCTCATAGTGCAATGGTGAAAACTTACAATGCTGCACAATGGGTAACGCCTCTTTCCGCTGTTGACAAGCAAATTTTCGGTTTCTAGGAATACATAACTTTATTTATGAAATGCCAAGTTTGCATACCTCTTGAGTATGACACAGCATACCAATTAAACACAGACCCAATCGAAATCTAAGTGAGTAGTATTTTACTAATTCGTGCCAATAGAAGCACTCTTGTGTTTTTATTAAAACAGACCTTCTTCATAAGGTTATTGTGGGTAGTTTTATTTCATTTCTTATAATACAGTGCACAATTTTCATAACGTGTCTCTTAGTGTTGTTAAACAAAAGTAGTGAACGTAAGAGAGAAATTAATCTTCAACGATATATGGGAATTCCGTGATGTTACCTATAACAGTCTGACAATGCACGTGCAGTTTATTGATTACATGCATGTAGAAAGCTTGTACTGAGTTAAAGCTGTCAAACAAGGTTGGAAGAAGAATAAAATGCCACTACCACACGACAGCTAATGTAGAAAATACTTTTCTGACGTATACTGGCACGATACACTCTCCCCATACATAATACAAATGTTTTGAGATGTATTTGCTGCCTAGCCGTCTGTTAAACACGAAAAGAACAAAATGTCGTAGAAGTTAGCCCTTATTCCAAATGCGACTATTTTGGGTTCAGAAGTGAAGCGAATTATGTTCAAAATTTCCATTATATTTATAACTTCAGCAGACAGCTGAATTTCGATTTCAAAAAATGTGTCAGTTAATGTAATCGAACTCGTGACATGTTATTTACGGTGCGCGAAACTTATCGTTACGCTACTAGCTGATATATAGCTACAGCAGCTCCAGAAGTCAAGAACAATTCCTCCAGAACTTTCGCTTTCCACAGTGCTATGAGATAACGCATATGGCTGGATCTAGACTTCTGAGATACAGACAGTTACAGCTATTCTTTTGCACTGCACGAAGTTCTCTGCAAACAGATTGTGCATTAGAGTAGCTCAAGTGGAAAGAAACACTTCCTATTTAAATTTTTGTATCCTACACTGCTGGCAGATCTGTGTAGATGGCAGTTACGTGATATTATTTAGAGTCGAATGTATGCACAGGGTAGCCGAGGAAGCTAGTTAATGGCGATTCGGTCAACCAAGTAAATGAATGTACGGAACATCCTGCGAACCACTACAGGGAGCCTGTGTGTCAGAATTATCATCCAGTGTTGCGCAACAGCGTTACGATAGAAATATGAGTCACAGAAAAGACGATTTGGTAGTCTGTTGGATTGATGATAGCTTCATATACTTGTGGTCTGGCCTCGTATCCAACTTTATCTGATGATATTAGATAGAGAGGGACACATTATATTCTCTTCTGGCTACGCCGAGTGAAGGAGGTATAATGGCATTGTGGTCTGAAACTCACATTAAACATGATATTCCTTCTCTACCAAGTAGACATTAGGTTGAACCACAATAAAGTCAGGAGGGGCGACATGTAGAAACTCTGTCACCAGTAACCTTTCTTATACTAGTTATTTATTTATATTGACAAATCAATCGCTATGTAGCGTCACAGTTCACTTATTCCATCTTTTATTTGGGCTTCTGTATGTCGATAAAATTGGTTCTGAACTGGGAATGCAACTTAGACCGCCCCTGACATCGAATATGATCCCTTCGTGACAATACAGCTCCACTACAATTTGTTGCTTGTTCAGAACTGCAGATTCCTCAACATATCCACATATTGCGCGTGAATTGGTTCGAATCCTGGCCCAGCCCGAAGTTTTCATGATGTATTATCAAGCTCTAGCATGAGAACACCTATCTGCTGGTGGATAATACTTTTGAATCTTAATATATTTTCATTCGTTGTCAACACTAACGATACCTGACTTTTTTACTCCCAGTGAGACACAGAATTATTAGAGAGATCACTGTAAGTTCAAGGATGTTATTCCGAGCTGCTCGTGAGAAAAATTAGGTAGCTGAAGTCTCTTTGTGTGTAGTCAACAACGATATGAGTGGGTTTCGATTCCCAGTCAACGCTGAACTCTTCGTCATACCATTTCTAGTTCAAACATGCTCACATGTCGCTGCTGGTGTAACAAACCCATATTTAACGTTCGTTTTCTCTAGAATATAACAACGATCGGTGTCGGGTTGGAGTACTGGGAAGGAAAACATTAATGTTTTGTCTCGTCATTTCAGTTCAAACATCTAGTTACTGCCGAGAAAATCCAATATGTCACAGTTGTTTGTGCTTCGATAACATTCCGATTAGGTTCTGGGCTCGAATCTCTGTCCAACACAAAGCTTTGTCTCACGGCATTTCAAGTAAGTTACTTGTAAGGAAGCAATATTTAACATCTCTCGTAGTTCATTAACAGGGACAATAGGTGCTTGGTAGGAATTCGCGTCCGTTAAAAATGTTTACGTTATGTAATTTAAAGTTGATATTTGCTAACTGATACTGTCTAAAATCGAGGCATACCACTTTCTGTATGCCTAGTCAGGAATGACTGTTAGTGTCCGTCAGTCACGAAATCTTTGCTTAGTCTGCAGTACCTTTGTTGGAATCAAAATGCGGAACGACACGGTTCGTCGTGTCATTTGAAATTCATACATATTCTGAACTAGCTGCTCGTGAATAAATTACATTTTTAATGTCATTTTGTGTTGCATGATAAGTACTGTATGTTACTTTGGAAAGGGGATCATGGGTACGACGAACTTTTTAGGTGCATTACTTATCTGACATAATTACGAGAGTGGTAAAATTCCAGGACGAGCGATTAGAGGATCTGCTAGACAGCTGCGTTATGCAGATTGCATGCAAATCAGGCGAAATGCAATTCAGGTCGTTCGGATAGTTTTGAGCACGACTGTACATTCAGTGGTATATATGGATACTCTCTGATAAATGTGTAGAAAATAGCCGATACTAAAGCATAATAAATTAAAATGGCGTGCCTGATGCTGATTTCTAAGGTAAATATTCTTTACGCATACTGTAGTGCCTGCAGAGTGAGGAAAATTTTTCATAATAACGTCATGACAGTGCGACCCTCAGGAGTCGCAGATCGAAAGGTCGACTACACATCTAAGACCTCAAGAGATTCGTATAATGGATGTTAACCACTTTCATAGCTCTGGGCTAGTGCAGAAGGAAGAAGATGGAGACGAATGTATGTGGAGTACTTGTGTGTGATTTTCAACTTTAGAGGCGGTATTGAAAGACAAGGAGTGCACTGGTTGAGATGTGGGACGAGTTTGCCTTGCAAGGACGATTTGTGTGTTGAAGTTAATATTTGATGCCAGTAGTTAGGTGCACTGAGCACCGAACCAATGTGCATTGTTAGTGTAAAATACACCGGTAGTATGAGGCAGCAAGCTACTGCGTAATAACTTGCCAAGTCAGGTAAAAGTACGTGAGAAACTGAAGATGCAAAACTTGTTTCACTATTTCGTATCTACTGTTCACAGGGAATGCAAGTGTCATTCGGTGGAAGCCCACCTTTGTGATGTTAAAAGAGTTTTACAGCAATACGAATACCACCCTTGGATGCAATGGTTTGGCGAGGAACACTATAATGTGAAAAATGGAGGTAACTTGAGCTCACTAATAAGGTACGGTAGCTACAATAAGGAAATATTTTGCAGTTGTAATGAATATCATGATAAAGCCATATGTATTTTTATAATATCAACGTTCTGTACATGTACCCTTGTGTGTTTCTGAAAACTGTTACGAGATGCCGATTTAAGAGTATACTTTTACTCAAGGACATTAAACAAAAGAAAGCATCAGAAGAGAGAGAGAGAGAGAGAGAGAGAGAGAGAAGGAGAGGGGAAGATAGAAAGAGGAAGGCCTGTCATTGTACTTGTAAATTTTTGTAGTTGTGCTGGGAAAGTCCCTGAGCTTCAAGCGCTAATAGAAAGCACATAACCTGAAATCGTTATAGGTACAGAAAGCTCCAAAGCCTGAAATAAGTTCTGCAGAAATTTTTACCAAGTCTCAGACGTTGTTCAGGAAAGATAGATTAGGCAGAATTGGTGGTGGAGTGTTTGTGTCTGTCAGTAGTGGTGTATCCTGTAGTGAATTCGAAGTAGATACTCCGTGCGAATTGGTATGGGTGGAGGTTATACTCAACAGCCGAACTAAGTTAATAATTGGCTCCTTCTACCGACCCCCAGACTCCGATGTTATAGTTGCTGAACAGTTCAGAGAAAATTTGAGTCTCGTAAAAAATTAATACCCCACTCATACGGTTATAGTTGGTGGGGACTTCAACCTTCCCTCGATATGTTGGCAAAAATACTTGTTCAAAACCGGTGGTAGGCAGAAAACATCTTCCGAGATTATCCTAAAAGCGAAGTTCAGAAGAGCGCGAAATCCCGAAGATTGGCTAAAATTTAGAGACGATCGAAATTTGGCACGGACATCAATGCGAGATGCCTTTAATAGAGTCCACTACGAAACATTGTCTCGAAATTGGGTAGAAAATCCGAAGAAATTCAGGTCGTATGTAAATTACACAAGCGGCAAGATGCAGTCAATACCTTCGCTGCGCAGTTCCGATTGTACTGTTACCGACGACTGCACCGCTAAAGCGGAGTTATTGAACGCAGTTTTCCGAAATTCCTTCACCAGGGAAGACGAATGGAGTATTCCAGAATTTGAAACACGAACAGCTGCTAGCATGAGTTACTTAGAAGTAGATAACTTAGCGGTTGCGAAGCAACTCAAATCGCTTGATACGGGCAAGTCTTCAGGTCCAGATTGTATACCGATTAGGTTCCTTTCAGATTACGCTGATACAATAGCTCCCTACTTAGCAATCATATACAACTGCTCCCTCACCGATAGATCTGTACCTACAGATTGGAAAATTGCGCAGGTCACACCAGTGTTTAAGAAGGGTAGTAGGAGTAATCCATCGAACTGCAAACCTATAAAATTGACGTCGGTTTGCAGTAGGGTTTTGGAGCATATACTGTATTCAAACATTATGAATCACCTCGAAGGGAACGATCTATTGATACGTAATCAGCATGGCTTCAGAAAGCATCGTTCTTGTGCAACGCAGCTAGCTCTTTATTCGCACGAAGTAATGGCCGCCATCGATAGGGGATCTCAAGTTTATTTTGTATTTCTAGGTTTCCGGAAAGCTTTTGACACCGTTCCTCACAAGCGACTTCTAATAAAGCTGTGGGCCTATGGGGTATCGTCTCAGTTGTGCAACTGGATTCGTGATTTCCTGTCAGGAAGGTCGCAGTTCGTAGTAATAGACCGCAAATCATCGAGTAAAACTGAAGTGATATCAGGTATTCCCCAGGGATGCGTCCTGGGACCTCTGCTGTTCGTTAAGGCGCTCAGTCCGGAACCGTGCGACTGCTACGGTCGCAGGTTCGAATCCTGCCTCGGGCATGGATGTGTGTGATGTCCTTAGGTTAGTTAGATTTAAGTAGTTCTAAGTTCTAGGGGTCTGATGACCACAGAAGTTAAGTCCCGTAGTGCTCAGAGCCAGCCTCTGCTGTTCCTGATCTATATAAATGACCTGGGTGACAATCTGAGCAGTTCTCTTAGGTTGTTCGCAGTTGATGCTGCAATTTACCGTCTAGTAAGGTCATCCGAAGACCAGTATCAGTTGCTAAGCGATTTGGAAAAGATTGCTGTATGGTGTGGCAGGTGGCAGTTGACGCTAAATAACGAAAAGTGTGAGGTGATCCTCATGAGTTCCAAAATAAATCCGTTGGAATTCGATTACTCGATAAATGGTTCAATTCTCAAGGCTGTCAATTAAACTAAGTACCTGGGCGTTAAAATTACGAACAACTTCAGTTGGAAAGACCACATAGGTAATATTGTGGGGAAGGCGAGCCAAAGGTTGCGTTTCATTGCCAGGACACTTAGCACTTAGAAGATGCAACAAGTCCACTAAAGAGACTGCGTATACTACACTCGTTCGTCCACTGTTAGAATATTGCTGCACGGTGTGGGATTCTTACCAGGTGGGATTGGCGGAGGACATCGAAAGGGTGCAAAAAAGGGCAGCTCGATTTGTATGATCACGTAATAAGGGAGAGAGTGTGGCAGATATGATACTCGAGTTGGGATGGTAGTCATTAAAGCAAAGACGTTTTTCGTCGCGGCGAGATCTATTTACGAAATTTCAGTCACCAACTTTCTCTTCCGAATGCGAAAATATTTCGTTGAGCCCAGCCTACATTGGTAGGAATGATCATCAAATTAAAATAAGAGAAATCAGAGCTCCAATAGAAAGGTATATGTGTTCGTTTTTCCCGCGCACTATTCGGGAGTGGAATGGTAGAGAGATAGTATTATTGTGGTTCGATGAACCCTCTGCCAAGCACTTAAATGTGAACTGCAGAGTAATCATGTAGATGTAGATGTAGATCGTGATAAAAAGGTAGTATGTAAATGCAAAGTACTACCTCAGTGCTTAGCTGTTTGGCCCCTCAGTAATTTATATATCTTGAGTGCACAAAATACGTGCACGAAATTCCGTTTAGCATCCGTGAATACCTCAGAAAACTCCCCTAATTTGTCATGGATGGTCGTATTGGCAGTTGGTTCCAATTGTTCGTAGTAAATAGTCAAATGAGTTACAACAAAGCGCCGAAAACTGTCACAACACGACCCACCATTTGAAATGCTAATTTTTCCTAAAAGTAAATTTGTGACATCTCTCAGTTTCTGGCGGTTGCTGTTGCTATTGGTATTGGTTGCTATTGGTCGGCCAATACACAGACGGTTAATCCCGGTTGTGGAATAATGCTGGAATTGTCGCCTGATTATGTCCTATACTGCTCGACTGGAGACAGATCTGGTGATCGGGCAGGCCAAAGCAACATGCCGACATTTTGTAGAGCACTTTGGGTTACAGCAGCAGTATGTGGCAACAAAACGACTATTCACGTTGGTGTGTAGAATATATGAGTCTGGCGATATACCATCTGACTTTCGGAAAAGCATCATCCACACAATTCCGAAGACGGCAAGAGTTGACAAGTGCGAGAATTATCGCACAATTAGCTTAACAGCTCATGCATCCAAGCTGCTAACAAGAATAATATACAGAAGAATGGAAAAGAAAATTGAGAATGCGCTAGGTGAAGATAAGTTTGGCTTTAGGAAAAGTAAAGGGACGAGAGAGGCAATTCTGACGTTGCGGCAAATAATGGAAGCAAGGCTAAAGAAAAATCAAGACACTTTCATAGGATTTGTCGACCTGGAAAAAGCGTTCGACAATATAAAATTGTGCAAGCTGTTCGAGATTCTGAAAAAAGTAGGGATAAGCTATAGGGAGAGACGGATTATATACAATATGTACAACAACCAAGAGGGAATAATAAGAGTGGACGATCAAGAACAAAGTGCTCGTATTAAGAAGGGTGTAAGACAAGGCTGTAGCCTTTCGCCCCTACTCTTCAATGTGTACATCGAGGAAGCAATGATGGAAATAAAAGAAAGGTTCAGGAGTGGAATTAGAATACAAGGTGAAAGGATATCAATGATACGATTCGCTGATGACATTGCTATTGCATGGGGGCTTAATTAAATATGATTGAAAATACTTTTAGTTTTTCGTAGCTGTTATGTCCGATTACGCTGTGTCTCGTAATCGGTTGGCCCTGACTAGTATTATTACGCTATCTGACTGCAAAGAACAACAAGAAGAATGAAATGAAATTTATCGTTAACACAATTAATTAATTAAGTCCCCAGCAACTATGAAACCTACGAAACCAAAGCATAAGTGTAGCTGTTCTGTATGTGGAAGTATGACTCAACGCACATCTGGCACGGTTCTTCTTCAACAAGACAAGAATTTTTAAATACCAATTTTACTGACGTGATAAAAGAAAATTAGAAATACGATAATTGCGTAAGGAAAGCAGAATTACACTCTAATACAAGAACACACGCCAGATGCTTTGTTGACTGAACCTGTAATGACGTATTATTTAGGATACTGAAATTAAAAACAAACGGAGTTAATTACCTCATTTATATTGATGAAAATCATTCTAATCCTTACATTATATCTCAACCAGAACTCTCCAGTATCACATCCCAGCAAGCACTGCCTAATAGCACATCTCAACAAACCCTCTCTGCTACAACATCTCAGCACACACTACTACGAGACCCCGACAGGCACTGACTACTACGAGCTCTCTCCAAGCACTGACTGCTACGAGTTCTTAACAGGCACTGACTACTACGAGTTCTTAACAGGCACTGACTTTTACGAATTCTCTTCTAGCACTGACTACTACGAGCTCTCTCCAAGCACTGTGGAGGCGGCTTAATAATACTCTTTGGCGCAATCTCTGGCGCAGTGGCTCAGTGTAGCCACCTTTCATATGCCCCTCCTCCACAGGCCAGAATTTGATGGTATTTTTGCCAGCATTGGTGGTGAAAATACCATCAAATTCGTCCAGAAAAATACAGACAAAAATAAAAGATAATATTAATACCTAAATATCACATAATTAGTTAAAATTTTTGGCTTTGCACTGACCTTTCAATAACCTAATATATAAAATATAGTAGGCAATACAAATTCTTTTCATACATGTGGTTTTACATAATATTTTACACAATACACAAAACATCAGTTTACACAAATGTTCACATAAAATGCTTTCAATGATTAGTTCCAGTAGTAGCACCCAGCGATGGTCAACAGGTGCAAACACCAACAAGTGACATCATTTTAGTAAAAGCAGTTTCATCAGTGGCACCCAGTAAAGTTGAGCAGGTGCATACACCAACAAGTGACATCATTTCAGTAGAAGCAGTCCATCAGTTGCACCCAGCAATGTTGAGCAGGTGCAGACACCAACAAGTGACATCATTTCAGTAGAAGCAGTTCATCAGTTGCACCCAGCAATGTTGAGCAGGTGCAGACACCAACAAGTGACATCATTTCAGTAGAAGCAGTCCATCTGTGGCACCCAGTAAAGTTGAAGAGGTACACACAGCAACAAGTCACATTAGTTCAGTAGAAGCAGTCCATCAGTGGCACCCAGCAATGTTGAGTAGGTGCAGACACCGGCAAGTGACATCATTTCGGTAGAAACAGTTCTAACAGTGGCACCCAGCAATGTTGAGTAGGTGCAGACAGCAAGTGACTTCATTTCCATACAAGTAGTCCATCAGTTGCACCTAGCAATGATGAGCAGGTGCAGACACCGGCATGTGACATCATTTCCATAGAAGTAGCTTCATCTGTGCACCCAGTAATGTTGAGCAGGTGCAGACACCAAGAAGTGACATCATTTCAGTAGAAGCAGTTCCATCTGTGGCACCCAGCAATGTTGAGCAGGTGCAGACACCAACAAGTGACATCATTTCAGTAGAAGCAGTCCATCAGTTGCACCCAGCAATGTTGAGTAGGTGCAGACAGCAACAAGTGACTTCATTTCCATACAAGTAGTCCATCAGTTACACCTAGCAGTGATGAGCAGGTCCAGAGAGCAGTCCATGATATTCACTATCACCGATCACACTGTTCATCAGCAGAAATTAAACATGTCCTAGTGGCACCAATCATGTAGAAAAAGTACAAGTAACAGTCCATAATATTCACTATCCCCGATCACACTGTTCATCAGCAGAAATTAAACATGTCCTAGTGGCACCAATCATGTAGAAAAAGTACAAGTAACAGTCCATAATATTCACTATCCCTGATCACACTGTTCATCAGCAGAAATTAAACATGTCCTAGTGGCACCAATCATGTAGAAAAAGTGCAAGTAACAGTCCATAATATTCACTATCACTGATCACACAGTTCATCAGCAGAAATTAATCATTCCTAAGTGTCACACATTATGTTGAAAAAGTGCAGGTAACAGTTCATAATATTTACCCTCACTAATCAGACAGTTCAGGCATGAACAATAGTTTGAATGCACATACAAATGCTTTTACACTAAACATACAAATCATAACAAACACACAAATGATGTCAGATAATTTCCATATTAACTATTACAAATACTCAAATATCAGTAAACCTATAATATTTATGGGTGTCAGTGCAAGCCACTACAAACAAATAAAATAATATTTACGAGACAGGTGGGTAGGATTAGGAAAGGAAAACACACAAAACACACTCATTCATCTTTCATCCACATTAAGTACTGCTGTGTAATTTAATGGTGTTAACTGTGTAAAAGTAATTCTGTCAAAATCTGATGTTCATCATGTGTATCAAGTAGTAGTGGCAGCAATGTATAACAGTCAATAATAGTTAGGTCAACGTCATAGTCATCATGTCAAGACCAATGTTTGCCAAGCCAGATCAAATGTACTGTTGCTGAACAATTGCCAGTGAGCCAAGATATGCAAATACTTCTTCTCTTCAAAAAGTAAAGTATATACTGTTTAGTGATTTAACAAAGAGTGTGTATAGACTATCTTCCTTCTACTCTAGTGTTCTAGTCTGCCATCCTCATCCTCCTTGTTCCATAAGACCAACAAAAAAAATATGCATCTCACTTACTTTACCTCTGATCCACCAAAACTCCAATAATCATCAACTTCACACAATCTCAATAATACCTCAATAATACCTCTTCAATACGTCGATACATAAAACCTTATTGCCAATATATGCTCCTCACTTACTTTACCTCTTATACACCAAAACTCCAGTAATCATCAACTTCACACAATCTCAATAATACCTCAATAATACCTCTTCAATGCGTCGATACATATAAACCTTATTACCAATCTCATTTCACTTCCATAACAACTCTTTCCTCTAGTCAGTCTCTTCGAACAAGTACAGATAAAATCCTAATGCAAACTTCAGTTCATCATCCCATACAATCTGAAGACACATTGCCAACACACAACCTCTGTGTAATCCATCTGACCCAAATCTTCTGCTCATTATGAATTATAAACAAAGAAATGCATACATGACCTCTAACAGACTTAGTTCGAATAACTCTCAGTAATTAAGTACGATTACGGAGTGTGAATAATCATAATATTTCACAGTGTGCACACCACTTCAAGAATTAAGGCAAACAGAAGCAAACATATGGAGTATTTCTTGTGTCAAGTGTCACTTCCTATTTCAATTGCTCACGAAAAATGCAGTGTAATAATTGTCAATGGTCTAAACCTATTTTTGGTATGTCATGTCGTTAGCCTCCTTCCTATTAGCATAAATTTATACAGCTTCCATAAAACCTCAGCTCATGTGACTTCAACGAAGTTCTTTGTTCCAATGTCGTTCGTCGAATTATAGCAGTTCATTTTCTTATCTTAAAAATATAAGGCACTGAGCGTAAGCAAAACAAGCACTAGCGAGTAAATATACCAGTAGAGAACAGAATGTCGACAAGTGGATGCAGCACAATTCTTACAACGAGGCTCTGCCAAGCGAACAATCTATAATTACCACCATACTGTAACGTAAACTCTATGTTCGTACACTGTACAACAGCATTGCTATATACCAAATTAAAGAGTAGTTGTGACAACAACAGATATGTATAAATATGCAATCCATACGCAAAGCAGTAAACATATGTTATCTAACATAATAAACAGGTCATTAGCATCATATCAGTATAAGCAAATAAATGTTCATATGTCATCTTAATAAGTAAACATGAAGGCGCAAGCAGATAAATCACAAAGTATAACTTACATACCTAAACACATTAGCACAATAAATCAGGTTACAATTATAATTTAAATAAATAAGCACAGCAGGCACATAATTAAAAAAAAATATGACATCAGTGAAAAAGCATAGCAGCCAAGCGATGCATAATATATACAAATAACAATCCTGTTCATTAATAAAACATTGACAAAAATCAGAAAATGTACGCAAGCACGTCGCTTCACACGTAATTCCATAGGACATGAAATTAGCACAAAGTATGAATCACGTAATCGCGAGCAGCAAATCACGTCTAAAGTACGTACCTAAGTGGAAATATGTTACCTGAAAAATAAACTCAATTAATAGTTACCTTTTTTAGTTCATTAGTTTCTTCTTCGAAATTACATTCTTCCTGAAAATTTCTCGATAGTAAGTCCTCTTAAAGTCGGAGACACACAGAATTTACCTGAAGTTCTTAAATATTTTATAGAACCGTATCCTGAAAAATACTGAATGTTAATAACATAATTCATCAAGTCACTATAGCTTTATACTGAATTTAATCGGAGAAATTAAACTGTGTATTTGTTTACGGCTGTTAGTGCATTCGCACTGAGCGCTCGATCAGCTGTAGGCGCGTGACGTAGGAAGCAATTGTTCGCGGTCAACGACTGCCTTGTGCGGCGCGCAGACTTGACTGTTGCTTTGAGTATGTGCCGCCGCCAAAACACAGCGCGGTATCCTTGTACTCTCCGCATGTTTACATCTAGCTGTTGGTTTCTCAAAAGTATGTCATTCCACAAAAATTTTTACGTTAGATATATGATGTATTCCTTTAGAGCGTCGAGATTTAAGAGTTTCTACTTCGACAGTGTTATCATGAATAATTTTACGAATTCTATATGGACCGTTATAAAGCAGAAAAAATTTGCGACACAAGCCTTTTCCTTTGTGAGACAAACGGTGGGACTTAATTAACACCTTCTGACCAACTGACAAGATTTTTAAACGACCAGGACGTTTAGCTGATCTCTCTCTTCTAGCAGCCGCAGATGCAATATTTCGTAGAGCAAGGTTGACAACTTCAGAATGCCGCAGTTTCCGTGAACGCGGAAAAGGAACGACTTCAGAAATGCGATTTGTCGGTGCTTTATTTTTTAATACCAGTATAGGCGGTAAAGAAGTTGAATCATTAGAGAGTTCATTCAGGATGTTTTGAAAAATATGAAGATACTGATCCCACGTTCTGTGATTCTGATGACAATAAAGTCGACGCAATTTATTGATTTCCTTCGTCCATCTCTCTGAAGCGTTACATTGAGGGTGAAAAAGTGAAATGAAGATTGGTTTAATTTTACGACGCTGTAGAGTACGAAGCCAAATTTTAGAACGAAACTGTGATCCATTATCTGATATAACCTTATCAACACGACCAACTTCTTTAAGAAAATGTTTGATGAATGCGTTAGATACTAAACGAGCTGTTGCTTTGCGTAAAGGTGTAAAACACACATATTTTGACGTCAACTCCACTGCTACGAAAATGTACGCAAAACCATTAGTAGATCTAACCACTGGACCGAACAAATCAACTGCAGCCATCTCCTTTAATTTCGCTGGAATGATAGGAAACAACGGTGCTCTGTGAGAAACTGTTGGCGGCTTAGCCTTTTGACATAATTTGCATTTGGCCAGAACAGATCGAATACGTTTTTCCATATTACTGAAATAGCAATTTTCTCGTAATTTATGAAAGCATTTTCTGGGACCAAAGTGTGCATAACTGAAATGCGTATACCAAATCAGCTTATTAACCCACTCATCAGGAATACAAACTAACCAAACAGAGTTGTCGACCGATTTTCGTTTAAAAAGAATGTCATTGCGGACTAAATAATGCTGTCTAATCGCTACGCTTTCCTTTCTCCTCCACTTCTCCTTAATGTCCTTCCAGATTGGATCCTTATTTTGCTCCTTAGCGATGTCCTGGAGCGAAGACGAAATAAAGTTCTCAAACGCAACACCTTGAATATACATGAAACAATAATTGTATTCTATGCAATCCTCTTCAGCACTTTATTTCAAACCCATAGGTGCACGTGATAAAGCATCAGCAACAATATTTGAAGAACCCTGTATGTAAACAATACTAAAATCAAATTCCTGTAGATACAACGCCCATCGTGACAATCTGCCGTGAGTTAATTTTGTTGACATAAGAAATTCCAGAGCTCGATGATCGGTGTAAACCTTAGCATGTCTGCCAAACAAAAATGTGCGAAATTTTGTGAAAGCCCAAACAACAGCCAAAGCTTCAAGTTCCGTAATCGAATAATTCTTTTCTGATTTAGAGAGAACACGACTTCCAAATGCAATAGTTTTCTGGACTACAACGCCGTCTTCTTCTATCTCTTGAAATAAGTGTGCCCCTAGGCCCTTGTATGATGAGTCCGTCGCCAAACAAAAATCTTTGGATAAATTCGGATGTGAAAGAAGTGGAGCAGCAACTAAAGCATCACGAAGCTGTTCAAATTCTGACTGAGCTTCCTCATCCCAACACCAATTAGATTTCTTTCCAGATAGTTCACATAAACGAGGTGTGGCCAAATTGTCCAATCTAACAAAGCGTCGAAGAAAATTACAGACACCAAGGAAACTACGAACATCACGTTTTGTGGTAGGAACGGCATAATTACGAATAGCGTCTAATTTTTCTGGATCAGGGAGAATACCTTCTGTAGCAATAATGTGACCGAGAAATTTCACATGAGAACGACCAAATTCAGATTTTTCCAAGTTCTCTGTCATACCAACTCTTGCAAAGATACGTAATAATGAATCTAAATTTTTGTTGTGCTCACTCCAAGAACGTTTAGCAATAAGAATATCGTCCACATATGAAGTAATATTATCACGAAGATAAACAAGTAAAATTTCATTTAAACTACAAATGAATGCTGCAGAAAATATAGTAAGTCCAAACGGTAAATTCCAAAGTCACTTTTGGGTAAAACAGTCATATCCGGTTATTGTTTACTTACTCACTAGATAGATTGATAGTCGAAGAGTTGTTTTGACAGATGCAAAGAATAGTAAAAGAGTAGGCAGCGGTACAGAAAACTAAAAGGGAAATAGCACCACTACAGCTCGGGGCCCTATGCTCGCTACGGCACATATTCACTTAGAGTAGTGAATCCCCTGAGGACTTTAATAGCTGCACATAATTTCAAGTTTGTGACTTAGTGGCAAATTTGGCGGAAGTGCGTACATAAATTGATCTAACCATGCACATGGATGTATGTCATTCTTAGAATTGCGGAAGATCTTAAATTTCCGAACAGTTAAGAAGTGTTTATAGTCAAAGTTTTCACCTCGTGGCGACAAAGACCTGCCGCGTCTGTCCCAGTCCGAGTGTCGATTATTGTCAAGTTCACGCGCCTGGCGCTCTCTTGTTGCTTCTCGTAAATGAAATAAATTACTTTCTTCATACCCCTTTGCTATCTGTGATTCTAAGTTTCTTCTACTGTCCTTTCCTACCATTTCGCCTTCAATTTGTTTGACTTGCTTTCGTAATGCCTCAAATTCCCTTTTCACGCGTTCATTAAATTTTTCCTGATTTTCAACATGCTTATTTATGTTCTGGTATTCTTCGGTTTCTGCAAATGCCAATGGTGCTGTATCATCCGAATCTCTGTCCCTATGTAAACTAAGATTTGTCAATTTATCTGAAATCTCCTCAACTCTTTCCGATAAGTCACCTATTTGTTCTTTCTGTTTATTTACGTCTTCCGTAAGTGTCGTGACTCGGGTTTCAGTATTGACACATTTGGTAGTTAACTGTTCATATTGTTGTGTTAGATTATTTAATCTGTCATTTGGTACGGATTCCTCGATTCTCTCAAATATTTCTTCCTTATCTTTTGCACGTTGTAAATTTAACTCTGAAAATTTCTGTACTATCACGCGATCTCTTTCTTCCTGTTCTCTATCCTGTTCCCTTTGTCTGATTTCTACTGCAATTAATCTATTATTGTGAGCATTCAAAATTGGTTGTACTTCTTCTCTGATTTCTTTCTTTAATTCATCTTTCATATTTTTGAAACATGTCCCTATTCGTGAGTCTAACCGTGTTTCCAAAGTTCCCATCTCTGTTTTAAATTCAGATCCTAACCGAGTTTCCATTGTTCCCATCCGTGTTTCCATTGTTCCTATTCGTGTTTCCATACGTGTTCCCAAATTTAATATAGCACTCATCAGCTGCTCCATATTAAATTTTTCAGAATTTTTTTCGCCCCTAACATTTCCCGCAAAACTAACTTCCTTCTGCATAGCCATAAGGCTATCTGTGTTCGATACTATTCCAGAATCTTCTGTCGTTAATCTCGGATTCTGTGAATTTTCTGATTGAGAAAAATTTTGAAATGGTTCTGGACTATTTTCCCGACTTATTACATTGTTTTCCACTTCATTATCCATCATACTGTTTTCCTCTGTTGGCGAGTTCGCCATTTTAACAATTTCGCCATTCTCACTATTCAGCATTTTTGCCTTCTTCATAGATCGCGTAATCATTTACAAAACATAAAAAAAATTCGTCACTGTACGAAAATTACACACAATGACTCATTATCTCCAACAATACCATTTACATGCAATGTCTCCCTCAACCACGATCAATCGAACAATTGAAATAATTGCACTAGATTGTCAAACGCGTATACAAGACAACAAATCAAATTCTGAGAAAAAATACCATTAGAAGAATGACAATTACCAAATCTACACATGCAAAATAGACTACAATTACTAAACTCCAAATTACTACAACAATACTACTGTCTACTATTTTTACAATCAGAAGAATTCCAAGGGACGATCCGAAGCAGCGGTCGCCACGTGCATGGGAGCTTAATTAAATATAATTGAAAATATTTTTAGTATTTAGTAGCTGTTATGTCCGATTACGCTGTGTCTCGTAATCGGTTGGCCCTGACTAGTATTATTACGCTATCTGACTGCAAAGAACAACAAGAAGAATGAAATGAAATTTATCGTTAACACAATTAATTAATTAAGTCCCCAGCAACTATGAAATCTACGAAACCAAGCATAAGTATAACTGTTCTGTATGTGGAAGTATGAGTCAACGCACATCTGGCACGGTTCTTCTTCAACAAGACAAGAACTTTTAAATAGCAATTTTACTGACGTGATAAAAGAAAATTAGAAATACGATAATTGCGTAAGGAAAGCAGAATTACACTCTAATAAAAGAACACACGCCAGATGCTTTGTTGACTGAACCTGTAATGACGCATTATTTAGGATACTGAAATTAAAAACAAACGGAGTTAATTACCTCATTAATATTGATGAAAATCTTTCTAATCCTTACATTATATCTCAACCAGAACTCTCCAATATCACATCTCAGCAAGCACTGCCTAATAGCACATCTCAACAAACACTCTCTGCTACAACATCTCAGCACAGACTACCACGAGACCTCGACAGGCACTGACTTCTACGAGCTCTCTCCAAGCACTGACTGCTACGAGTTCTTAACAGGCACTGACTACTACGAGTTCTTAACAGGCACTGACTTCTACGAGTTCTCTTCCAGCACTGACTACTACGAGCTCTCTCCAAGCACTGTGGAGGCGGCTTAATAATACTCTTTGGCGCAATCTCTGGCGCAGTGGCTCAGTGTAAGCACCTTTCACTATCCTGAGTGAAGGTGAAGGATTAAATGATCTGCTGAACGAAATGAACAGTCTAATGAGTACACAGTATGGTTTGAAAGTAAATCGGAGAAAGACGAAGGTAATGGGAAGTAGTAGAAATGAGAACAGCGAGTAACTTAACATCAGGATTGATGGTCACGAAGGCAATGAAGTTAAGGAATTCTGCTACCTAGGCAGTAAAATAACCAATGACGGACGGAGCAAGGAGGACATCAAAAGCAGACTCGCTATGGCAAAAAAGGCATTTCTGGCCAAGAGAAGTCTACTAATATCAAATACCGGCCTTAATTTGAGGAAGAAATTTCTGAGGATGTACGTCTGGAGTACAGCATTGTATGGTAGTGAAACATGGACTGTGGGAAAACCGGAACAGAAGAGAATCGAAGCATTTGAGATGTGGTGCTATAGACGAATGTTGAAAATTAGGTGGACTGATAAATTAAGGAATGAGGAGGTTCTACGCAGAATCGGAGGGGAAAGGAATATGTGGAAAACACTGATAAGGAGAAGGGACAGGATGATAGGACATCTGCTAAGACATGAGGGAATGACTTCCATGGTACTGGAGGGAGCTGTAGAGGGCAAAAACTGTAGAGGAAGACAGAGATTGGAATACGTCAAGCAAATAATTGAGGACGTAAGTTGCAAGTGCAACTCCGAGATGAAGACGTTAGCACAGGAAAGGAATTCGTGGCGGGCCGCATCAAACCAGTCAGTAGACTGATGGCAAAAAAAAAAAAAAAAAAATGTGTCAGAGCGTTATCGTGTTGGATAACACAGACCGGAATGCTGTTCATGACTGGCGTGTAGTACTGCAGTCAAGGTGCATTGGATGACCACAAGAGTGTTCGTGCTCTCATACGTAATCGCACCCCATACCAATATGTCGCAGAAGGAACATCCAGCTTTTCGTACCCCTACTACACTGTCTCATTCTTACTGGTTGTAGAGCTGATGAATGTCTCTTGACTAACATCAACTCACCTCGTTCAGTCTCAGAGGTAGCTGTCGCTTACGAAATTTTCTGTGTGTATTTGAAACAAACATCCTCATAGTGGCGCTACTGCGTTGTTTCAGCTTTTTCCCGTCAGTGTATGCGGAATAAAAGTACCTATTGCTCCTGTGAACCGTCTCAGTGACAAATCTTCCGTCTTCATGACGGAGAGATTCAGCGAAAGATATAGGAAGTTAATACACCAGAAAATGTGTTTGTGGTATCACACAAACGGACATTGAAATATAGTGACTGTTCGCTGCGCTGAGAGTATTAATTTTTGAGCGTGTGAAAACATTTAAACATATTACGTGAATGCGTGATCGAGGACACGAGCGTGCGACGTCGCTTCGAAGTGATGCTATAATTTGAAATGCTGCAATGTATTTTTAACTTATTCAAAGTTTTATTTCAGTGGTCGTTTAACCACTTCTGTTGTCGTTCCTATAAAATTTTGTGCTCTGTTGCCTCTATGTTGGTCATCGCGTATATTAACAACAATGCTATGTCACCTAAACCGTCGAGGACCGTTGCTTAGCAATTACTTCCGTATTCTCTCGAGTACTAGAAGTGCCTATGCGAATTTGCTGTTTGAGTTTTTGAGTGAAAGAAGCTTCAGCTTTGATTCAAGTGTTGTAGAGTGAATTTTGTGTTTCGAGAGCAACTACCGAAACATTTTAAAGTTCTTGGGGAGCTTTAGAAGCTTTGAGCGAAGCGAACACCCAGCTTCAGAACCGAGGAGCATTGCACCTGAAAGAGGTATGAGCTATTCGCGTATCTGTCAATTACTTCCACACCTTTCGGAATCATTTGTAGTTAGAATATCGTAGAAGCTTATAATTGTCAGTGTACTTAGTAGAGAAATACTAGCAGGTTGAAGCATGTGGGAGAGTGTGATGTCATTACAGAACCTGATGTTACTAACAGTATATCATGCGAGACAGCATGTTGATTCAGTTTTTCATGGAGATTCAAATATTAAGTGCTTGCTTTTTAAGACAGATTTCTATACTTTCTATTTGACGTAGTTCATGCGCATTCATTTTGAGTTCTCAAACTAATTTCTTAGTTCCTCAATGAAAACGTATCAAGCACATTGGCATTTTCCACCCGTATGGTTTGACCCATGACATCCTATGGGACGTCATGACTTTATGTTGAATTGAATGTAAGCGGACTGTAATTAAAAGTTAGCCTGTGGTTGTGTTACTTACCAGTGTAATCTGTGATGTCTGTAAACTATGTTGTTATTCCAAATACGTCGCGACATACGAGGGTTTGGTTTGAGTGGAACCTGAGACCAAACATTAAACTGCCGTGGAGAAACCAGTTACGATTATATATTTATTCTGTTTTCTGACAAATATTTGTCTGTTTGTTTCTGCATACCGCACGATTTCCCAGGTTAAGGATGGGCAGGACATTCAGAGCACAAGATAAATTTTTGTGAGTGAAACGATTAATGATTATGATTATCATTTGATTCTTATAGCTATTTAGCTGACTTTTAATGTGGGCAGTTCGTCGAGAATGAGGTTAGCCCTAACGAAATTGCATTGCTGGTGGTAATGTTATTGATAATTTTTTAATTTACATATATTTGGCGGTTTTTCGAATGTGACTCTCTGAGACGCGCTTATGAAATCCACTGTTCCTAGTAGACTCAATTTGTTGTTACTGGTCGCTCACTCCAGCGCTGGATGTTTTTTTTTGGTTCGTATGTATTTGTTTAGCTGAATTGTATCGAGGTTTTGGTATTTATTGGTGAATTGTTTGTTTTCGGTTTTTGAGCTGTTTATTTCCGTTTGTTGTGTGATTCCATTCTTTTGTACTTCTTTTCTTTCGGTTTATTCTAATGGAATTTGTGAATATAATTTTTCGATTATGTTGATGTTATGTGGGTGTTGTTTTGTAGTCTGTCCTTGGCTTAGGAATAGAGTTCAAACGAAATATGATAACAACTGTCCATGTGCATGTCTTTTTCTTTTGTTCGCTTTATTCTGGAGAAATTCATGTGCGTCATCCTTGCGTAATGAGATTCCTGTGTGTGTGTGTGTGTGTGTGTGTGTGTGTGTTTGGGGGTCTTCTTTGTATATACTGCGATACCGTTTGTGTACTTTTTTTATATTTTTAGGTTTATCACGGAAAAGTCCCTATGCGATATTTTTCGATTATGTCGTTTTCTGGAGCTGTGTGTGATATCGCTCTCTTGCTTTGAGCTGCAGGTCAAGCGAAGAATTCGATCCTAGTCCTGCCATTTTTGGAGTTTTTTTCTGTTTATGTTAGAGACATTTGTAGGGGATCTGTTATCGATGTCTGTTGAAGCTTTATAGGTACAGCGTACGCTGCGATTAGGCTTGTTTTCTTATGTTTTCGTTTGCGTCATTCCGGAAGAATGTGTGTGTGTGTGCAATTTGCCAGTTATGTTGTTTTGTGGAGGAGTCTAGTACCATTGTCGTCATTTCATCTGTATTGGTCAAGCGAATTTTCGAATCCAATTTTATGTTTACTATATATTTTCGTTCGGTTTATTCTAGAGAAGTTCTTAAATGTTCATTGGTTTAGCAACCTTTTCAGTATGTCCCTATCCACAACTCTCCCATTCCTGCAACTGACCCAATAATTTCATTTCATGTGGTCATTCAAATAGTTCCTATGGTTTTTTGTTTGTTAAGAAGTGCGTTATACAATACACAAACGATCGATTTCGGTCTAGGACCAGACCATCATCGTGTACAAAAACCGTTTCAGCTATTCGTCTGGGTAAATGGAATCGCAGTTTCAGATGTACATTGTTCCGTCATTGATACTAGCTGTACATTCATAACATTACGTCCAGTTAACCTCGACAACGTTTTTTCCCAATATTTCATATATACATAGATAATATCAATGATGGAGCTTTCTACATCTGCTAACTGCTGTTCCAATTAAACAAACGCATAGTAGAGATGGTTTTTTTGACCCGATGATTATCTGGTTCTAGACCGAAATTCATCGTCTGTAATAAAACATGCCATAACAGCTGTGTGCTGCATATAGCAGTTCGTAGCATTAATTAAAGCTGTACATTACCACCTACACAAAAATTTTTATGTTTGTTTTGATTGTAATGGTCTATATTGCTGTCTCTGTGTTGAAGCATGTCATCGGGCCCTTATTAAGTGTTATCTCTGGTTGTCGAAATATTTCGTGTAAACTATCCACTTTACTACAAATACGAGTCGTTGGTGAGAACAGACGGATAGAGTTGTAGCATGCTCTATTCCTTTCAGTTGCTGACATTAACAACGACAACGTTGTTAGGAATCTTTCTCGCTTGTCGATTACACATACATAGTGTCTGTAGTCATAACAGGGTCATGCTGCTGGAATTTTTTTCCGTCTGTGAGAACGAACACATTTTGGATACTGATGCCAACTGTTTTGTGTCATACTGAGCTCCACCGTAAAAAAAGGCTTGTAGCTCTCTTATTGGTGAAACAAATTGAATGAAGAGCTTGAAGTATTGTTAATTGGTAAATTCTTTGTGAATTTATTAGTTATTCTGGCGTTTCCGTCCTTTAGACACTGATGTATATCTGTCAATAGCAAGGCATGATTATTACGTCTGACATATATTTAAATCACTAAATATTTTACTGCAGTCCTTGTTTACCTATTGATATCGATGTTCCTAAAAAAAATTGTGCTCTATATTTTCTGGGATTGCTATTAGTGGTGTTGCTATTTAATTTTGATCTCAGGGTATGCTAACAACAATGCTATGAAACCTAAACCGTCCAGGATCGTTGCCTAGCAATTACTCCTGTATTCTCTCGAGTACTAGAAGTGCCTATACGAATTCGTACTGTGAGTTATTCAGTGAAAGAAGCTTCAGCTTTGCTTCAAGTGTTGCAACATCGAAGTTTGTGTTTCAAGAACAACTAAGCAAACATTTTAAAATTCTTGCGGAGCTGTAGAAGCTTTGAAGTAAGCTAAGGCCCAGCTTCAGAGGCGAGCTGCTTTGTCCCCGCAAGAGGTATGAGCCATTCACTTAAATCTAACCTATTTGTTTACCATGCAAAGCCATCTGCAGTTAGAATATTGCACAAGCATTCAATTGACTGCGAATTTTGTGGATAAGCACTGGCATGTTGAAGTCTTACGACGGACCGTGTTATGATTTCGGAACGCGTACTTAGTGCAGTGTAACATGTGAAAGATCACTTTGTCTTAATTTTTCATACAGGTTCATACGTTAGGTGCCTGACTGGTAGGAACGAACCACTTTACTGAGTTTCTGACGTAGTTCACTTACGTTTAGTTTCACAATCATAAGTGTCACCAACCTCCTTGCTTCTCAATTCTACATACATGTCGGCTGGAACTTTCTTCCGTCTGTGAAGAAGAAGACGCTTAGGAAACTGATGGCAGTTATGTAGAGTAACATCTAGTTGAGATGGCTCTGTAAAAAAAAGAGTTTTCGTCTCCTGTTGCTTCAGGAAATTGAATTAATATCTTGGGATGAGTTAGCAGTTAAAAACCATTGGGAGTAGATTAGCTATTCAGTTTTTTTCCATTAGATGCTACTGGATACCTCCCAGTCGCAAAATACCATTATTTTGTGGTGCATACAATGATTTATTTAAAATTTACCCATTCCTATCGACGTTGCTAAACAGTGCAGAGCTCTACTGCTACTCGGGTTGCTGTTTAATGTTGTTCACAGGATGTGCTAACACCGATGCTATGTTACCTAAACCGTAGAGAGCCGTTGCCTAGCAATTACTTGCGTATTCACCCGAGCACTTGAAATAACGATACGAATTCGCCGTGTGAGTTATTGAATTAAAAAGGTTCCGGTTTGATTCATGTACTGTATTGTTGCACTCTGTGTTTCTAGTTGAAATAACGAAACATTTTAAAGTTGTTGAGGACTTCTAGAAGCGAGCGCCCAACTTCAGAAGCGAGGTGCAATGTATCCGGGAGAGGTACGAACCACTGACTTAAGTGTCTTCTGTTTACTTACCGTATACAATCAGATGCAGTTTCAATATCGTATAAGCGTATGAATGACTTGATGTGTAGCGGCGAAGCATTGGAACACTGAAATGTTACGACGTAGTGTGATGTGACTTCGCGTTATGTAAAATGGAAAAAGAAAAACAGTTCCATTCACATTCCAGTACATTGTTTCAATACGTCATGCAGCTACAAAGGTTACGAGAGAATGTGACTTATAGGGACAGATCTCTTTGCTGAGGTTTTCACAATTTTATTTTCTGGAATCGTCTATTCTTTAACTTATTACTTAATTTCACAACGAGAGCGGCGTCACCCAGCTGTCACCAAATCTATTATGTTCTACCCTCTGTGAAGAAGAATTCAATACGTAAACAAGTTCCAGCTGCGTGCAGTGATAATGAGTTGCATTGGCACCATACCAAAAGTATTTTCTCTTTCTGTTGCTCAAAGAAATTAAATTAATACCTTTGAACATCGTTAAATGTTAATTCCGTTGAGAATTTATATGATGTACTGGCGTTTTATTAATTCAAATGCCACTGGGTAAATTTCTATCGTAAATACGGATGTTACGTCGTACATGCTGTTGAATAGTTCACATGGCGCTGAAGAGTGATTCCAGATTTAGTGTTGAGCTTTGGTTGTAGATGACCCTGCCAAAATGAAGGAAAGGCGCTGCCCGGTGAGAATACACTGACTCAGACAACGGGCATTTCTAAAAATCGTAATCTCTTCAGACACCGCGGAGAGATTTGGGATTTAAACCCCCACGCTGTTGCATAGATTATTTTCTAGTAACCTCATATCACCAACAAGTTGTTCCCTTAAGCACTCACTAATTAAGTTACTGATCCTGTCTCACGGTGCCATATTGAACGAAGGCATCGTAGTAACCAAATCGCGGCTTATTGTCTGTCCAATTGCGGAGTTTAAATAACTATACTTGGTGTATATCTGAAACTAGTGTAGCGATGCACTACTGTCTTGCTAATAGTACTGTCTGTCTGTCTAATAGTGATAGCCATAAATAACTGCAATCGGAACAAAATTATACATTGCATAATAAATGTACCTCGTAAAGAAAACACGTTTGGCTGTCATCGAAGAACTAATGTTATTTTAATTCATCTGTTTTGAGTTAGTAAAAGGGAATTAAAATAATGAATTCCTCAGCAGTCATAAATGGATAATATTTTTCAAGTAGACCAACGACATTTAATCGATCTGGATGTTACAGATACTTTGTAACACTGACAGCTCCTATTATTACAGAAGTTAAATTTAAAGACATGACATCACGGTCTCAAGTTTTTCCTTGCGATACACTTGTAAGACAATAAAATAAGATTTACTCGTGGACACGGTATGGTCGTATCTAACGTGCTGCCCGTTATCGTTGCAGCAATGTTTCGAAGCATCAAGCCGTCTTTCTCCCGGTGTGTGGGACGGGAGTAAGACGAAGGTCTGCGACTGGACAAGACCTTGGCCGCTGCTCAGAGTAGCTTTGAGGTGAGCCACATCACGTTGCATTACTGATATCATAAAAAGCAAAGCACTAAAGTTTTAGAGCTACTTCCTTGTCGATAGGGTGGTCAAAAGGTATTACAGACTGTCACGATTTACTGTAAATGAAACTGCGGTTCGGTATAAACATCCCATGTGACAACTCATGAGTAATACATCTAAGACAGGAACCTCTACTAGACTATTGACTATGACAATTGTGTGTTGGTTTTCGTGCAAGAAAGCAGTATGATTATGGGAAGAGTGAGGTTCAATGTGCTAAAATAATAAAAAAATTCAACAAAGAATAAAAATGTAAAACATGTCTAAAAACCTTACTTACACACGCACACACACGCAAGCACGCGCGACTACACACACACACACACACACACACACACACACACACACACACATTATTACGAAAATTATATTTAATACCATTTCGATACGTGATGATAAAAGTGATTGCGTTTCTCTAGTTTAGTAAAATGATCTAAAGTACCAACTAAGAAATTTATTACGTCAGAACGAGCCTCTGAAGGCCCAACGGCACTGACCGACCGCCACATCACACTCAACAGATAGGCTGCAGATATCGAGGTATCATTGTCAGTTTTCGTCACCGTATCTAAAATACAACCACAGGTGAACGCCACTGGCGAATGGATGGATTTCTTTATCACTGGAGGGAAACGGATTTTGCTGGTCACTCAGCAACACACCATAGCCTTCAACCACGTCTCCAGAGATATACAAAATTTTTAAAATTTACCATATCTTGACTTCAAGTAAAATAAATGGTTGGTCTCCTCTTAAATTCACTTCTGCCTTCTGCTCAATAGATAACGTGCACAGAGAATTTGACGTATAAGAATATTTACGCCACAGCCATTACAGATTTAACTTTCTTCTCATCACAATATGAAGACATTAGTTAGAAATGACTCATTAGTTAGAAATGTAGACTATTCAGATAGTTGTCAGGGTAACTTCAGTGTGTGAATGTGATATATATAAAGTCGGACTTGATCTGAGGATTGGGCAGTCACACCTATTCCAATAGTCGTATGTCTTTCTCACCTGAAGGATAATGGCACGTTGTTTCGATGGGTTGGTTGCTCACAGGCCTCCTTGGCTGCATGATATGTTTGCTCTTTTCCCCGCATCCCACAGTCTGCTGCTTCTCTCCTATATGTTACTAGCATATTATATCCCCCCTTCAGGTATTAGACAAGACGAAGTTGATAGTCTAGCCGGAAGCCGATTAAAGGGTTGCAACAACTCTACTGATGGTGATTAAAATTAACACTGACCAACCGCGAAGTTGTTTCTGGCATTAGTCAAAAATGCCTAGACTATGATGCTGATACGGAGGTGCTTGAGAATCGAAAAGACCGTAATCAATTGTAGAGAATTATGCTGAAATTTCTTGTAAGAGCAGAGCTTCACATAATATGCTTCGAAGACAAGTGACTGGCTGAACACAACTTGGCAAACCATCTGGTTACTCTAACACAGACTATTACCAGATGACGAGAGGAAATGTATTCCTGAATTTCAGACTTCGAATTCTAATGTTGTTTTCGGAGGATTCAGAGAATGGAGGAACTGGAACTGACAGTAAAAATTGTCACAGTCCCACTTCCAGAGAAAGAACACACCAGAACAGAGAATAAAAACGTCAATGGCGACGCTGTACCTTGAATAATTCATCTGCAGCCCTCTGTCGTTCGAGCTTAACAGTTCGCCCATAGTTTAATGCAGCCAAACATTGTATACTCCCCAACGCTATCTACAGGCCGATAGATTCTTAATAAGTGTTACACTTTGTAACACCTGTACATATTAAGAAGTATCGCTATATCTGAATTAATAAGGTATTCTTTTTGATAAAACTAATATGTTCTCTTCCAACAGGAGTGTCAGTTTACACTTGACGTGTTCTTTCTCGAGCTGCTGCAGAAACAGCTGCAGGAAGAAGAAGAAATCCGTGCTGCTCCGGTGAGTGTAAATTAGACCTGTATATGGAGTAATAGCGTTTGGTTTCAAAGTGTATTTTTCGTTTCCTGTTCACATGATCACTCACTCACGAATGTGATACTAGTTAATGCTCTCCTTGCGGGCATTTTGCCGAGTTGTTGTTTGTATTTTGTGCGCAATCTTCGATGATTGTTCCAGACGTCTTCCCCGGGTGCAGCGAATTTTTGCTGTTACGTGCACTCACTGCCTGCACGCCAACCAGTCCATAAACGCCACACGACATGAAGAATACGGCTCCATCAGTCGTTGAAATATTGTGTACTAAATAGGGATAAAAACACAGAAAAAATCCCGGAACTATATCATTAATCAATCTCGCCTAGAAAACCTGAGATATCACAGGATATTAGTTATGTGTCAGAATTACTATTTGCTGAGATGTGGGAAAGAGTGACGTTACTTGGGTTTTGAAGTGAATCAGTGTATGCGCCTGTGCCCTTCTCTGCCAGGGCTTCATCCTCCCTCCATTTTAACTCTTCCCCGCTCTTTCTTTGCTGTTTTTTCGCCTTGATGTTCGTCTCCTCCCTATCTGTGTTTCTCTAGCCTTGTGGTTTTAGGTTGGAAATTTTAGTGTGTTTCAGAGTGGCTGGCTCATCCTTTTTTGCGATCAGGAAGCCCACACCATTTGCTGTATTTTTTAATACTTTCTGCGCATTTGTTTCATTTTGTGCACGTTTTCCCCCTTTAGCTTGCTTCTTCCGCTTTCTCTTTGAGTTATGATCCCAATTACTTTTACGACTTTTTATTTTCCCATGTTCTTTTGCGGAATAGTTTTAACCAGAGACCCTTTTGAGTTAGGAAATTGGGACTGATGACCATGTAGTTTAGTCTCTTTACACTCCAAACCAACCAAAAGACCAATCACTGAAGGTTGCGTAATTGGCGATAAATATAACACTTTGTTACAAAAATGGCTCTGAGCACTATGGGACTTAACTACTGTGGTCATCAGTCCCCTAGAACTTAGAACTACTTAAACCTAACTAACCTAAGGACATCACACACATCCATGCCCGAGGCAGGATTCGAACCTGCGACCGTAGCAGTAGCGCGGTTCCGGACTGCGCGCCTAGAACCGCTAGACCCCCACGGCCGGCCACTTTGTTATAGTCGGACATATTAGCAAACAGCATAAACTGTGTATTATTACACACGTTGGACATCATAAAACTAAAGATGTCTTTTACAACACGACCGTCAATTTACACTTGACGAGTTTTTTTAAGGAGCTACTGCAGAAACGGCTGCAGGAAGAGGAAGAAATCCGTGTTGTTCCGGTGAGTGTAAATTAGTTCAGTATAGGGAATAACGGCATTAGGTTTCAACGTGTACTATTCGTTTTATGTTCAGATCAATACTCTCTTACCAAGGTGACAGTAGTTAGTGCCCTGCTTCGGGTGTTTTGCCGAGATTTTAGGATTTGTGCAAAATGCTTCTATGACTGTGACTGGAGTGCAGCGAGCTTTACCGTTATGTGCACCCGATTCCTGGACTTCAACTAGTCAGGGAATGTCATACGACCTGAAGGATACGGGTCAGTCGGTCGCTGAAATCTTCTGCATACAACAGGCATAACAACTCGGCATAACTCCCAGAAGTACTTCAATAACCAATCGCGCAAACAAAAACCTTGTACATTATGGGACGTTAGTATTTGTTTAGTATTATTAGTTGGTCAGACATGGACTGAGCAGTGATAATACTTGAATATTAAAATCGATCACTGTATAAGTATTATCAATAAATGTAGCTAGCAAAATTATTGATAAATGTAACACTTCGTAAAAAGCGGCCATGTTAGAATCTAGCACATATTCTGTATTACTCCACAGGTTGGATATCAAAAAAGTAATAAGTTCTTTTCCAACAGGAGCGTCAATTTACGCTCGACGAGTTTTCTGAGGAGCTACTGCAGAGACGTCTGCAGTGAGAAGAGGAAAGCCACACTGCTACGGTGAGTGAAACTTCGATCTGCACATTTTAGTCTCTAAGTGTATTTCTGGTTTCATGGTCACATCGCAGCTCCCTTCAGAACGGTAACCTGCGTTTGCGTTATTTCCCCGACTCTACAGTTATACGTTTTTAATATCACTGAAATGCTGTCAGCTTAGGTACAGAGACAATCCTATAAAATGCAAAATTCTATGGTCGAACCGTAAATTCTATTGTACTGAGCTTCGGGTGGCTATCACGATGCTTGCAGTACTAATCTTCTACAACGGTTTTGAATTGTGAGCGGATACGCAGCCTTTTTCGACAGTCTATTATTTCACTCTATTATTGTTCGATTCTACGTAATGTTAAGAATGAACGTTACAATATTCTTCCCTACCCTTTCTCAGTATGGAGGGAGTTTCAGATTACATTCTTATCTCCTCCCGTCCATGAAAGAATTATCGACTTTTCAGTATAGTTTCACGTTGATCAACGTATGCTGGTCCTTTGGTTCTGTTCTACTATACTGCATCAAGGTTTACTTGATAACACTCTCAGAATTTCTATTCAAAATTCTGGGAACTTGTTTTAAGAAACTCTAAGTTTCTGGCATAAGTGCATATACCAACAGTCTCAGTTGGCTTGGTTGCTTCATGCGTAGAACGTAGTTCAGTCTAATGGTCAGTATAAAGGTAAAAATATCCTTATACTTGTGACAGCCACCTGCCATCATGATACATTGATCAGAAGGAACCGTACTCAGGGAACAGGATAGAGGCAGTCAGTCATTGCTGGTAGTCCTCACATTTAAATTCTTATTTATAATATTTAGCAATCTTGAGTTGAGTAGGGGAGAGAGAAACATCCCTTCACTATACCAGTATCTGGGACGCAAAACAATTTATAAAATATATCGTCATTGCACCCTTTTACTACACTTGTGCCAATAGTTACAAACTAGTAACTCCATTTCGTGTCTATTATAGTTTCAACAATATCGATAAAGAAATCGACCCTATATTAGCCACGGATCCTACAGTAATTTTGCTGTTTTCCTTACATATATCAACCCACCATAATGTGATAACGTTTTTAATTCTGAAATTTAAATTTGTCGACAGGTCACTCCAGTGGCCTCCCCGCCAACCCACAGAGGCTCAACACTCCACACCATGCAGCTCTTCATAGCCACCACATCTTATGCTGCCAGCTGGGGGCGCCGTCGTCAACTTGGCGCCTGGAGAAGGCCGTCTGTCTGGCTGCTAAAATATTCGGCCACGATACCGTGGCCAACACCAGCTGGAACCAAAGTTGCCGATTCAATAAAACTTCGGCTTAACGGGATAATACAGGGTGATTCAAAAAGAATACCACAATTTTAAAAATGTGTATTTAATGAAAGAAACATAATATAACCTTCTGTTATACATCGTTACAAAGAGTATTTAAAAAGGTTTTTTTTTACTCAAAAACAAGTTCAGAGATGTTCAATATGGCCCCCTCCAGACACTCGAGCAATATCAACCCGATACTCCAACTCGTTCCACACTCTCTGTAGCATATCAGGCGTAACAGTTTGGATAGCTGCTGTTATTTCTCGTTTCAAATCATCAATGGTGGCTGGGAGAGGTGGCCGAAACACCATATCCTTAACATACCCCCATAAGAAAAAATCGCAAGGGGTAAGATCAGGGCGTCTTGGAGGCCAGTGATGAAGTGCTCTGTCACGGGCTGCCTGGCGGCTGATCCATCGCCTCGGGTAGTTGACGTTCAGGTAGTTACGGACAGATAAGTGCCAATGTGGTGGCGCTCCATCCTGCTGAAATATGAATTGTTGTGCTTCTTGTTCGAGCTGAGGGAACAGCCAATTCTCTAACATCTCCAGGTACTGTAGTCCAGCTACAGTAGCACCTTAGAAGAAAAAGGGACCAAAAACTTTATTGGCTGAAATGGCACAGAAAACGTTCACCTTAGGCAAGTCACGTTCATACTGAGTTGTTTCCCGAGGATTCTCAGTGCCCCATATACAGACATTGTGACGGTTGACTTTCCCGTTAGTGTGGAGAGTTGCTTCATCACTAAACACAATCTTTGAAACGAAAGATTCATCTGTTTCCATTTGAGCAAGGATAAAATCACAGAAATCGATTCTTTTAATCCTATCAGCTGCAGACAGTGCTTGAACCAATTTCAGACGATAAGGTTTCATAACTAACCTTTTTCGTAGGACTCTCCATACAGTTGATTGTGGAATTTGCAGCTCTCTGCTAGCTCTGCGAGTCGATTTTCCTGGGCTGCGAACAAATGCTTGCTGGATGCGTGCTACATTTTCATCACTCGTTCTCGGCCGTCCATAACTTTTCCCTTTGCACAAACATCCATTCTCTGTAAACTGTTTATACCAACGTTTAATACACCACCTATCAAGAGGTTTAACACGATTCTTCGTTCGAAATGCACGCTGAACAACTGTCGTCGATTCACTTCTGCCGTACTCAATAACACAAAAAGCTTTCTGTTGAGCGGTCGCCATCTTAGCATCAACTGACGCTTACGCCTAATCAACAGCGCCTCAAGCGAACAAATGTACAACTAAATGAAACTTTATAGCTCCCTTAATTCGCCGACAGATAGTGCTTAGCTCTGCCTTTTGTCGTTGCAGAGTTTTAAATTCCTAAAGTTGTGGTATTCTTTTTGAATCACCCTGTATAGTATCGTTATTTATTTTAGTTCTATTGAGGTGGCATTATGGTAACACACGAGCCTCGCATTTGTACTGACAGTGGTAGAAGTCAATAATTCGTCCATCAGCATCTATGGTTTCAGTGGTTTCTTTAAGTAGATAAAGGAAACCGCAAGGATGTTTCCCTCGTAATTCGACTCGTACGATTTCCTCCACAATACGAGCTCCGTTTGTTATTACCTCTTCTTCTATGGACGTTAGGTCGGAATAATTGATACATCTTTTCTGTATTGCGTAAGAGATTCATTTGAGCAATATATTTCTTTAAAAAAAAGGTGTTGTAATATTGGTTCACCAATACAAGCATTTAGAACCCACTGGACTATCCTTTCAAAATCTGTGAAGTAAGTTCGTCAGTAAATTCATTCAAACTAATAACACTTAAAAGAGTAGTGTGTCTAAAATATCTCTGCATCTAGAGATAACAAGTCAGTGCCTGTCATCCCGACTGTTACTTATTAACTCAGTGTACCACATGTAATATAATCCTAAACTATGCAGAAACTACACTATAACCAACATTTGACGCCGTCAGGATACATTGTTATCGGCACTCAGCTAGTTGGTTTCCATTAATGCCCCCATACTCCTTCCTGCAAAACGATATGGGTGCGAAATAGAAGGCACGTTGACACCGAAAGCAACTGTTCATAAAAGTAGCATTTGCTACTAGGAATCATAAGTTAAAGCACTCTTAGAGTAATCTAACTGATACTGCATTTTATTGTACTCCAGCGTTCGAACAATAATTGGTCAGCATGGTGATGCAACTACAGACAAGTAAACGAAGCATTTGTGCTACGAACTCATGGCTCGGCGGCCGGCCGAAGTGGCCGTGCGGTTAAAGGCGCTGCAGTCTGGAACCGCAAGACCGCTACGGTCGCAGGTTCCAATCCTGCCTCGGGCATGGATGTTTGTGATGTCCTTAGGTTAGTTAGGTTTAACTAGTTCTAAGTTCTAGGGGACTAATGACCTCAGCAGTTGAGTCCCATAGTGCTCAGAGCCATTTTGAACCATGGCTCGGCCGTAAGACCTATACACAATTCACAGAGCGTGCGTGACCATTACCGCTTATAGCGCGGACGTCGCTTCTTATTACGTTCCCTTTCCCCTGTGATTTCTAATGCTTTACCTTTCACTTTGAGCACTGTAGTAGTGTCAGAGAAGAAACGTCTGTAGCAGGAGACTCATTTTTACTTTTTCATTCCATATCCCCGAAAGTAATTGTTGTGGGTTGGCAGGAGAGCCAACACCGGGTTACAAGAGGAAGCCGAAAGGCACGCGTTTTTGGTCACGCAGGCTGGCGTGAGGTCTGGAACAGGACAAGGAAATTAGACTTTAGAAAAAAACGGACGTAGCTGGTGGAATACTTAACTTTAATCCATTAATGGTGAACGTCGGTCTGACTGTACATGAATCACAAGATGAATAGCAACTGATAATGGCGCCTTGCTAGGTCGTAGCAAATGACATAGCAGGAGGCTATGCTAACTATCGTCTCGGCAAATGAGAGCGTATTTTGTCAGTGAACCATCACTAGCAAAGTCGGTTGTACAACTGGGGCGAGTGCTAGGAAGTCTCTCCAGACCTGCCGTGTGGCGGCGCTCGGTCTGCAATCACTGATAGCGGCGACACGCGGGTCCGACGTATACTAACGGACCGCGGCCGATTTAAAAGGCTACCACCAAGGAAGTGTGGTGACACCACAGTAATGAGTTGGTGCACGTCTCACAGAAAGTTGCAAATATCAAATGAGGTGGGGAAATGAATATGCAATCGATCTGCGCAAGCTCAGTGAATAAGTGGATCAATATTAATCGCAAGGGAGTTGCACCTTCGATGTATTAACATTGACCCACGCACCTTTTCCCATATTCTAAGTAAAAAAGTATTGATGAAAATACTTCATTCCATGATCCAAAAGGAAAAGAGAAAAGAAACAAAAACATTGATCTACACAGTTCCTCCCATCACTTAATTAAAAAACATTGATCCACTTACTGAGTGTGCTCACACAGATCGATTGCATAGTAATAGGAAGCACAGAAATATTTCACTATGTTTTCTTGTATATCATGAGTTGTGACGCTGTCCTTGGTTTGCTGATACTAGCACAGTTTCAATAGCTACGACTCAAATAAGGAGCAAACAAATCTATAATCCACTTGTACGGCAATGTTTTGCCCTTTCTTCCGAAAGTATTACTTCCAAACACGTTGTCTGCCTGCTGGTCTCTCATTGGCTGTGTAACATGAATAGCCGGCCGCGATGGTCTCGCGGTTAAGTCGCTCAGTCCGGAACCGCGCGACTGCTACGTCGCAGGTTCGAATCCTGCCTCGGGCATGGATGTGTGTGACGTCCTTAGGTTAGTTAGGTGTAAGTAGTTCTAAGTTCTAGGGGACTGATGACCACAGAAGGTAATCCCATAGTGCTCAGAGCCATTTGAACCATTTGTAACATGAATAGTTGACACGCCTTCTTTTCCTCTCATAGTACATCACGGCAAGCACTGGCAACATTCCTGCTTCAAACACTTAAGTACAGCACTTGACCTATTCTAAACTGTTCCTGACATATCAGTCGACGTATATAACTCAATAGAAAAACTAGTCACCAGTACAAAGACCAGAAACTGATACCAATACAGAGAGCCAAAAATTGATGCCAATACATACGACCTAAAGTCGCTGAAATTGTCGGAACGCGGTAACAAGAACATTTGGGATTACCGCACGTTTAGATTCCACACGTCTACGTTGGCCTATGTCGTTATATCGGGGATATAAAGCGTACCATATTTATTATGACAACCACAGATTTAATAGCAGGCCTCTGGTGTACTCTAAGATTACTACCACAAGATAGGCCATTATGGTCACAATCGAACATAAGAAAGATGCAAAATATTTCAGTCAGTAATGAAATGAAACTAATGAGACAACCATAGGAATTAGGGTGCTCTAGGCGGGTCAAACTAAAAATACTACAGTAAGACTACCATCACTCCAAGAGAGCCACATAATCGAAAAATAACTCCTTTCAATAATAGTAGGAACTTTGAAATGACAGATATTGAGGTAATCGATTGCGGAATAGAAAATGAACTACAACTACAGTCGTATGCCTCCTCACACAGGAATATGTACCAAGATTTACGCAAAAACAGTAACTTACGTTAATTTGGAAACTACTAGTCCACACAGTAAAGTACACAGGATGGATAACTGCATTGCAGAAGCACGTGAAATAAACAAATAAAGTTACTGTGTATCAGGCAAATGCTGCTGCTGCCATCGCTACTGGCGCGTCCACTCGGCTCGGCGTCTGTTGTCCCGCAAGTACTTCCAAACGACTCCAGTTTCTTCTCGCTTCGCACACCCATTTTTGTCGCATCGGAGTGTGTTATATGTGTATCATATTTCTCTGTTTTCTATTCCCGTAAATACATTGGCATCAAGTGATTGATCCTTGAAACACCTCTGCTAATGGGTCCCACATAGTATTTAATTCCTTAAATGACATTTCTCATTTATGTAATTATATGTACGTGACTTCAGTGTCTTGTCTTCACTATGTCTGCCACTGGAACTGCAAATAGCAGGGTGCCCTTCTCGACTACCGTCGTTAGTTACATGTAACATGCCTACAACCTGTATATCATCGATATAGACGTTTAGTAGTTTTTTAATTAACCGTGGTGAGATAGGATAGAATTTATTGGAAGATTAAAGTGAGATAAAAGTAATAGAAGGCATTTCTAACTCGTACGAGAGCGTGCTGAAAAGCAGTGCTTGAGGATTTCTCATGGAAATATTCCTATATATTTTTAAATAAAACGTTATTAATATTTTACAGCTTTGTTCTTCATGTCTATACATTTATTTCTCAAATTGTCATCCTCATGACGAACACATTTCTCCCAACAAGAGATCAGTTTTTTGCTACCGTCACTGTAGTATGTTATGTCTGTTCACCGAGTCACGTCACCTCTGCTTGCACCGCTTCGTCACTACACAGGTTGGGGATGTCGAGGGTTTTCTGTAAGTTATGGGAACAGACGAAAATCGGATGGGGCCAAGTGGGGACTGTATACAGGATGATCGATGACAGGGAGCCCAAGGCGTCAAATTGGAGCAGACGTCACAGCGGTTGCGTTTGGTTTGGCATTGCCATGCTGAAACAGAGGTTGCTCTTGTTTCGACTAAGTCCTGGAATTCGAAGTTCGATTACAGCATTCTGTTTCTCAGCACATACGTAGTTCCGTTACACAGCGCCATTTAACTCGCTACAATTTGGAGACCTCTAGTGGCAGAGGGTTGCAAATATGTATAAATGAAGAATGAAGACGCATAATGTTTATAACATTTGTTATATTTAAGAAGCCTCAAGAGTTTTCACATTAAAAATTCGGAGGCACCACGTCGTTGGATTTAGAAACCTGTACTTCATTTCTTGTTCGCCAACTATTCGCATTTTCTGAAGCCGTAATTTACGTATATGCTGTCGTTTTAAGCGTGTTATTTAACCAAGCAGTTGCAATAATTAGTAGTGAAGGACACTGCTGAGATATTTTATACTCTCGGACTGTTGTAACTGTTTTGTGACGAACTGAATCTGTAAAAGTAGTACGGTGTCGTGTGTTTAATTACGTATCATTGAAATTAGTTACCTAATTAATACCGAGAATATTCTGAGTTAATAGAATTATTCTTACATATGTGACTTTTATCACTCGATTATTCACTCTACTTTTTATACTTTATACTACAGTTGAAGTATGGAAGATAATTTTGGACATCGCCAGGTAACATTCATTAAACCAAACTACGTGCCAGTGGCGTTCTGAGTCCACGTCATCTGACCATTTGTCTGCTCTTTGGATAACGCGGGAAATTCAAAGAAACTTGAAAGAGCCATGTGCCGCTGCATCTATACTCTGTAGGTCACTTTATCGTGTGTGGCGGATGGTACTTTGTTCCATTCGCGAATAGTGCATGGGAAGAACACCTTTCGGAAAACCTATTTACTCTAAATTTTTCGTATTTTTGTGCCGGTTCTACCTGAAAAAATATATGGCGCACGACTTTTCTTCGAATGTACGCTCTCAGAATTTCAACAGAAAACCTCCCTGTGACACACAACGACTCTTTTAGTTAAATCTTGCGCTTGCCAACAAAACGCGTTGCTCTTCACTGCACCTTATTTACTTTTCTAGCAACTGGTAGTGATCGAATATTGTTGTCCGGCCGCTGTAGTCGAGTGGCTCTAGGCGCTTCAATCCGGAACCAGGCGGCTGCTACGATCGCAGGTTCGAAAGCTGAATCGGGCATGGATGCCTGTGATGTCCCTAGGTTACTTAGGTTTAAGTAGTTCTATGCCTATGGGACTGTTGACGTCAGATGTCAAGTCCCATAGTGCTTAGAGTCATTTCGAATATTGATGAGCGACACACGGGAAATGATCATTATAATGTTTTGATAGCCACTTCCTTCACTGATGAGCCAACCTTCTCTTCAGTTTGCTCCAGCAGACCTCAGCTTGTCATTTGTTGGCTATTCTCAGGTATTTTCCATTTCTTCCTGTATCCAGTGATTTATCGCCAATGGTGCAACAGAACAGTAAGGGATATCTGGAATTACGCATTGCATTTCAGTGTGATCAGAGTCAGTTATACCAATCTTCAATCCTTGACAGGTCTTCCTGCATTAATTAAAGTTTCCTGGTGTTGCAGCCTTTCCGTAGACAACCAGCATCATCTGCAAAAAGCCTCGTAGAACTTCCGTCGTTATCGACTTCACCATTTATATACAGGGTGTAACAGGTGTAACGCCAGATAATTTTATATGTGATACCTTAATATGGACACACATCAACTTGTGAGTTGTTTTTCCTCTGCATCATACAGTCCTTCCACAAAGACGTAACGAACTAAACGAACCTGGCGTTTTCTGCTTGCAGTAATTGCACCACCATCGGACATCGCCAATCATATAGATAACTCGTTTCGTTTCCATTTGTCCACACTTCAACACCTGACCTGCTGCCCAGAGGGAAATAGACATTATTGGCTCGCTCTTGCCACCTATATTTGACGCTACTAACTAGCCTCGAAACAAACAACTTGTAATATCAACGAGGGGCGTTCAGTATACAATGCAACACATTTTTTACAGTCGGTTTCCTCTGAAGAAATTCAGAATTGTGGTACATTGTGGAATATTACCCCTCCCGCCCCTATAGTTCAGTATATTTCCTATAGGTCGCAGAGGTATAAGCAGCCATCAAAATAGTGAGTATAGCGTAGGTGCATTTCAGGCAGTGAGTTGCTTTTATTGGAATGTCAGGGTATTGCTTACAAATGTCTATGGAAGGTAGGATAGCTTTATTTGAAATAGTTTATTTCAAGACCAGTTTTTGACAGTACCCATCCTTCATCCTCCGATCCTCAGATCTCCCAGAAACACAATTACAAATCGTGTCATCGATATACTGAGAAATTTCTCCAAATATAATAATTAAGCTATATACCGGTTTGCTTTATGCATTTTACAAACAACTGCGGAACTGTTATTGTAATTGAGCGTGTTCTCAGAACTTCGACTGAATGACGTATAATTATATTTCTGGGAGATCTGAGATTCTCAGGATGACAGCTACTTATTGTAGAGTCTGGTGATGAAGTAAGCTATTTCACATTGAGCGATCTTGGGTTTTACTTTCATCAACTATAATTACTAGTCTGTAAGCGATGTATGTACTGATGTAATGCCTTTCAGCACACCGTCCACAGTCAGCAAGAGAAATATCTGGACTTACACCCGTTACTCACTGAATACTATAAAGAGTAACGGCCCTGTAGAGCTCCCTTGGACCTTAAGCTATACGTTTGGAGCTATATCTGCTAGCACGTGCTGCAACCAGACTTAAGGTCCGCTACTCGACGAGCTCTATTTTCTTTACTAAAGTACAGTTTTGGGCCTTACCGAAGGCGAGGGACACGGTGTTCACCTGGGCACCGAGTTCTTCGGTGCTCTGGATCTCACGGACTATCATAGCGAGATGAATGTCGCTGCATCTATCTTTGCAGAATCCGTATTGATTTCTATAGAAGGGGTTCCTGATGCACAAGATGGACGTAACGCGTGACCGTAAAACATGCCCCACAATTCTACGACGAAATATCATCAGTGTTATAAGCCTACTGTTATGTCTGTTTTCTTGAAAACCAGATTGACTTGCCCTCTTTTCAGTCGAATAGTACCTTTTTATTGCTCCAGCGACCTGCGATAGGCTGCTGTTAGAAGAGGAACTATCGTCTGTATCTAACCTGTCGACTGAATGTGTTCCCGTGTGTGATTTCTGTTCTAGAAGTATTAAAAATTTGCGTGCAGTAAAGGTATCGCTTGGTTCCTTCCGATATGTAAGTTCTCACCGCTCTGCGCGGTTGTAAGAAATTGATCCAATGGGGTAGCTTATACTGAAACGGAGCGATTATATAAAACTAGAAAAGTTAAATTGGTTTACTGCTTCTAATTCTTTATTTGTTAGTAAGTTGGCAGCACTAGAAATGGTAGGAGAAACAGCAACATGATGCAAAAAAAGGCTCAAAAATTCGGATTTAAGCGTTGTACGTTGAATATAGAAACAAAATTATTCGTACAGACCCTTTTGGCAACATGTAGATCGAAGTGATAAGTACGGGACTGGCAAAATTGTACGGCCCGCCCTATGAATTTCACCGGGATACATCGTTCTCATCACATGCTTCCCTTTATCTTCAAACAATCAAAAGCAAGTAAGATATCTGTCTACTGCGGTCTGAAAAAGAAAAGTGCGTGAAATGCAAAGAATAGGGGTTGTTTCAGGACAGAACCTTCCGTCGACACGCAGCAGTAATGAAAGTCATTGCAGTTCTGAGCTACAGAATTTTCGCTTTAGCTTGACTAGTACAATGATTTGCCGTAGAAAAGATAGGATGCAGGCAATACGACAGCGTAGTTATTGGCTCAGCTTGGGACTTCGATATCGCCCGTCGGGTGTGAGATGCGATGTACTGGCGTGACGAATGACATACGAGGGCAGTTCAATAAGTAATGCAACACATTTTTTTTCTGAAACAGGGGTTGTTTTATTCAGCATTGAAATACACCAGGTTATTCCCCAATCTTTTAGCTACACAACACTATTTTACAACGTAATCTCCATTCAATGCTACGGCCTTACGCCACCTTGAAATGAGGGCCTGTATGCCTGTCCGGTACCATTCCACTGGTCGATGTCGGAGCCAACGTCGTACTGCATCAAAAACTTCTTCATCATCCGCGTAGTGCCTCCCACGGATTGCGTCGTTCATTGGGCCAAACGTATGGAAATCCGACGGTGCGAGATCCGGGCTGTAGGGTGCATGAGGAAGAACAGTCCACTGAAGTTTTGTGAGCTCCTCTCGGGTGCGAAGACTTGTGTGAGGTCTTGCGTTGTCATGAAGAAGGAGAAGTTCGTTCAGATTTTTGTGCCTACGAACACGCTGAAGTCGTTTCTTCAATTTCTGAAGAGTAGCACAATACACTCCAGAGTTGATCGTTTGACCATGGGGAAGGACATTGAACAGAATAACCCCTTCAGCGTCCCAGAAGACTGTAACCATGACTTTACCGGCTGAGGGTATGGCTTTAAACTTTTTCTTGGTAGGGGAGTGGGTGTGGCTCCACTCCATTGATTGCCGTTTTATTTCAGGTTCGAAGTGATGAACCCATGTTTCATTGCCTGTAACAATCTTTGACAAGAAATTATCACCCTCAGCCACATGACGAGCAAGCAATTCCGCACAGATGGTTCTCCTTTGCTCTTTATGGTGTTCGGTTAGACAACGAGGGACCCAGCGGGAACAAACCTTTGAATATCCCAACTGGTGAACAATTGTGACAGCACTACCAACAGAGATGTCAAGTTGAGCACTGAGTTGTTTGATGGTGATCCGTCGATCATCTCGAACGAGTGTGTTCGCACGCTCCGCCATTGCAGGAGTCACTGCTGTACACGGCCGGCCCGCACGCGGGAGATCAGACAGTCTTGCTTGACCTTGCGGCGCTGATGACACACGCTTTGCCCAACGACTCACCGTGCTTTCTTCCACTGCCAGATCACCGTAGACATTCGGCAAGCGCCTATGAATATCTGAGATGCCCTGGTTTTCCGCCAAAAGAAACTCGATCACTGCCCGTTGTTTGCAACGCACATCCGTTACAGACGCCATTTAAACAGCTCCGTACAGCGCTGCCACCTGTCGGAAGTCAATGAAACTATACGAGACGAAGCGGGAATGTTTGAAAATATTCCACAAGAAATTTCCGCTTTTTTCAACCAAAATTGGCCGAGAAAAATAATGTGTTGCATTACTTATTGAACTGCCCTCGTACATGTGCGGAACGATGGTTTGCTTTGTTTAGGCACGCTAGTAGTGTCAGGGTATGCCATGCTTGTAATTTGAATTGGGTTCATAGAGAGCGTTGCAAATTTGATGGTATGGGCACGTTATTGAATCCACAAGTTTAGTTAACAGAAAATAACGAGTTTACGCTTCACTCTACCACAGTCTAAAATACACAGTCACGACACGCACTGCTGAGAAAATTGTTACCACCTGAAAAGTTGTGCAGCTCTAGCGCCCCAAGAGGAAATAAAGAAACAGTAAAATTATAGCTTATTTTTAACCATTTTCTGGTTGAATTGTTAAATAATTATTAAATTATTATGATCATGAGACACATGTAAAAACGACCGAATATCCTTGATTCAGTGACATAAGCTACAACCTAATTATAAAGAAATACTTTCGAAAATGTGTATAATTGTAGCTTACTCCACTGGAAACAAGACCACACAAACACACATTTTGTGCATGAGAATAACATTTTTTTTTTGTCTGTTGGTAATTTCCTTTTTAAGGAACCTAATGTTCTACACAGTCTCACACTTCATCGAGTTATTAACACATAAATATCTTTGTAAATGTAATTACGTTAGTTGGAAAAGCGGATGTGTTGGTGATTCATGACATTTGTGGCTCAGATGCAGCAACAATTGTGGAATTGGTTTCTTCTGTGTTGGGAAATAGTATTATTGCTCATTTTTCTTTTATTATCAATTCCGTGTGGGTTTTTTCTCCAGCTACAGTTGTGTTAGCTTGTCCGCTACATAAAACGATGTAGTTATTGCATTCCATACTTGTTTCCTTCGTTCCGTATTCACTGATTTGACTGGAAGTGTAGCGAAGAAAACGTTTTTGAGCAAATATCCGACGCCTTTCTGCAAAAGGTCAGGTCTGCTGCTGTTTACTAGCACTTTTTCGGTTCTTAAGGAACACCACATTCTCAAGTAAATATCTTTAGGTTAGAAGAAAGTCGTAAATAATCAGTTCTGTGACACAGTGATACACACCTACTAGGGTTGATAAGAAACCTAAAAAATGGCAAATATACTGCTTTCTTCTTCTTGTCGCTGGAATTTATTGCGGTGCAGACGCCTCTGTTTGTAAAAATCATTCTAGAGACCAATATAAACGGTTAAGACTAACTTTCGCTTTTACAAAATCTCGGCCAACTCTACAGCATAACTTCCTGGCCGATTTGCCCGCTGCAATCGCGGTGAGCAACAGAAAAGAGGTGAGTGTCGCGACTGTAATGTTCGACTGTGACTCTGGTTACTCTTCCCATCAGCCAGAGCTTAAACATTATCTTTTATCTTAATATTATTATCTTAGTGACGAGAGTAAGCAATGATTAACAACATATGTGTACTTGGAATTGCTTGTAAATGCATCATCCTGTCGGAATTTATTCTTCTCAATTTATTTAATGAATACCACTCAAATTAGGAGAAGTGATACTTCGATGATTATGAAATGCCTAAGTCTACAGAAATTTAATTCTAAATAATAATTGGCTATTTTAATGTAAGTGTAAAAGACGTGATATTAATAACTGAATGTGATCCATAAGGGTGTACCAGACTTACCTGTGTTGGACAGCTGGTAAGATGTTAAAGAGCGATAAAATAAAGTAGTAATTCGCCATTTCTAAGTCCAGATTTGGGCGTACTACTTCCCTCTAATTGATTTTGCTGTTTTAATTGCCGCTGTGTTGGTGAAGCCATGTTTTCCATATTGCGTTTTGTCCATTGCTTTGTCCAGTGATGTTTTGTGTGACGTCTTGGGTTTAGGATGCGAAGGATGTGAGCGATTTGGCCTTAGTGACTCGTGTAAACTGTATATGCTGTTTATTCTAAAGAAGAAGTCATGGATCAATGCCAACTCGTGGAATCAGACCATGCGCACATCCTCAAATGTCTGGCTGTTTCTTTTCGTATGTAGCACGAGTTCCGAGGGTAAGTCTAGGCAGGTAACGAAGGGCAGTGCTTAAATTGTTGCGAGAGAAACGGTTTGCGATGTTTTTTACCATGATTCTCACAAATAATTAGTTGTTTTTTGAATTTAGCACGTCTGTCGACGGAGATGTTAGGTACGAACCTAGGAACACTGGGGCATATTCGAAATGGATAATTTTTGTAAGAGACGTGTTGTAGGCAGTTGCTGAGTCTTTGTGGTGGACGTTTAGGATTGTGATTCGGTTTATAGTAAAGGTGCAGTTGAATGAGAACAAGTCTTTAGTAGTTACTGGTTCTTTAATTGCTTCTGGTTTTTGAACTGTTGCTTTTAGTTTACAGTTTGCTATTCTAGAGTGAAAGTTGTGTGTTTAAGTGGAGTTTTGCTTTGGAGTTGTGTTTAAATAATCAGTTGTTTACAGTATGGATTGTGTGTGTGTGTGTGTGTGTGTGTGTGTTTTGGGGCCACTTTGATTAAAGATTCTTGGAAGGTGACCATCAACGGCCGTTAAGTAATATCTGAAGTCTTTAACTATCAGCTGATTTTATTTTAAACCCATAGGTCTCGACTGGTTTCAGACATCGACCATCTTCACGGATAACGGTTAAAGTTGTTTAACCCACAACGTAACATTTGTCATTACTTAAACAATGCTTAGAACGTGTCAGGAATATCAAAATACGACACAGGACTTTCAGAAGCAAACATACTAATACCAAGTGAATAGAGAGCAACACTGGACTGTGATTGGTAAGAAAGTTTTTATGATTTTTTTTTGTTTATGGAAAGGATATTTCTTTGAAATGAGGTTCTTAGATATGTGTTGAGTTCGTTTTATTTTAGGGGAGTGGGGTTTTGGGGGAAAGGGGATTTGTGGATCCGATGTCTCCATTGACTCTGAATAGATATATTGAATTTCGTTATCCTTATTAGCTTTGTTGGCGGGGGATTGTCTGCATCACAGTCTTCGTTTCAGCTATGTATATAAGGTGAAATTTTCAGTGCTCATCATCATGGATTTCCTTCTTTGGCGTGGAGTGGGGGAGGGATGGAGTGGTATCACTGTCTTCGTTTGAGCTACATAGGTCTAAAAATACATTCTAATCCAGTTGTGTGTTTCTTATTCTTTTTGGTTATGTTTATTCTGGAGGAATACGTGAGGACTATTTTTCGATTGTGTGCCTCTCTTAGAGTGATGATAGTCTTACTGTAGTATTTTTAGTTTTCCCCGCCTAGAGCTCCCTAATTCCCATGGTTGTCTCATTAGTTTCATTTCATTAAGTGACTGAAATATTTCGCGTCTTTCTTATGTTCGATTGCGACCATAATGGTCTATCTTGTGGTAGTAATCTGGAAGTACGCCAGAGGCCTGCTATTAAATCTGTGGTTGTCATAATAAATAAAGTACGCTTTATATCCCCGATATAACGTCATAGGTCAACGTAGACGTGTGGAATCAAGACGTGCGGTAATCCCAAATGTTGTTCTTGTTACCGCGTTCCGTCAATTTCAGCGACTTCTGACCGTATGAATTGGCATCAGTTTCTGGCTTTCTATATTGGTATCGCTTTCTGCTCTTCATACTGGTGACTAGTTTTTCAGTTGAGTTATATACGTCGACTGATGTTTCAGGAAAAGTTTAGAATAGGCCCAGTGCTGTACTTAAGTGTATCAAGCAGGAATGTTGCCAGTGGGTCCCGTGATGTATGTTGAGAGGAAAAGGAGTGACAGCAGTTCATGTTACACAGCCGATGAGAGACCAGCAGGCAGACAACCTGTTTCGAAGTAATACTTTCGGAAGAAAGGGCGAAACATTGCCGTAAAAGTGGATTATAAATTTATTTGCTCCTTATTTGAGTTGTAGCCGTTGAAACTTTACTGGTATCAGAAAACCAAGGACAGCGTCCCAACTCATGATATACAAGAAAATGTAGTGAAATATTTCTGTACTTCCTATTACTACGCAATCGATCACTGTGAGCACACTCAGTAAGTGGACCAATGTTTTTTAATTAAGTGATGGGAGGAACTGTGTAGATCGATGTTTTTGTTTCTTTTCTCTTTTTTTCTTTTGGATCACGGAATGAAGTATTTTGATCAATATTTTTTAATTAGAATATGGGAAAAGATACGTGGCTCAATGTTAATATATCGAACGTGCAACTCCCTTCTGATTAACACTGATCCACTTATTCACTGAGCTTGCGCAGATCTATTGCATATTCATTTCCCCACATCATTTGATATTTGCAATTTTCTGTGAGACGTGCACCAACTCATTACTTTCGGGGATATGGAATGAAAAAGTAAAAATGAGTCTTCTGCGACAGACGTTTCGTCTCTGACACTACTACAGAGCTCAAAGTGAAAGGTAAAGTATTAGAAATCACAGGGGAAAGGGAACGTAATAACAAGCGATTTCCGTGCTATAAGCGGTAATGGTCACGCTCGCTCTGTGAATTGTGTATAGGTCTTACGGCCGAGCCATGCGTTCGTAGCACAACTGCTTCGCTTACTTGTTTGCAGTTGCATCATTATGCTAACCAATTATTGTTCGCACGATGGAGTACAGTGAAATGCAACGTCAGTTAGATTACACTAAGAGTGCTTTAACTTATGATTCCTGGTTGCAATTGTTACTTTTATGACCAGATGATTAGTGTCAACGTACCTTCTATTTTGCACCCATATAGTTTTGCATGAACGAGTTTGGGTTCAGTAATGAAAACAAACTAACGGGGTGCCGATAACAAAGTATACTGACGACGTCAAATGTTGTTTATGGTGTAGTTTCTGCATATTTAGGGTTATATTACATGTGGTGTACTGAGTTAATAAGTAATCGTCGGAATGACAGGCACTAACTTGTTATCCCTAGATGCAGATACGTTTTAGTCACATTCCTCTTTTAAGTGATACTAATTTGAATAAATTTGCTGATGAACTTACTTCGCAAATTTTGAAAGGATAGTTTGTGGGTTCTAAACCCACAATAGCGTTTTTTTAAAAAAAGTTGTTGAAATGGATTTCTTACTCAATAAAGAAACGATGTAGGAATTATTCCGACCTAACATTCATTAAATAAGAGGTAAGAACAAACGGAGCTCGTATTGTGGAGAAAATCGTACGAGTCGAATTACGAGGGAAACATCCTTGTGGTTTCCTTGATCTTCTTAACGATACCATAATGCCACCTCACTAGAACTAAAATAAATAACGACACTATATTATCCCGTTAAGCCGAAGTTTTATTGAATTTTATTGAGAATTTAAATGTGAGAACTACCAGCAATGACTGATTGCCTCTATCCTGTTCCCTGAGTACAGTTCCTTCTGATCATTGTATCATGATGGCAGGTGGCTGTCACAATTATAAGAATATTTCTACCTTTATACTGACCATTAGACTGAACGTTGTTCTACGCATAAAGCAACCAAGGCAACTAAGACTGTTGGTATATGCACTTATGCCAGAAACGTAGAGTTTCTTAAAATAAGTTCCCAGAATGTTGAATTGAAATTCCGAGTGTGTCATGGATAATTATATGACAGAAAAGTAAACCTTGATGCAGTACAACAGAAAAGAACCAAAAGGCCAGCATACGTTGTTCAACGTGAAACTATACGGAAAATTCGATAATTATTTCATGAACGGGAGAAGATAAGAATGTTTTCTGAAAGTCCCTCCATACTGTGAAAAGGTAGGAAAGCGTATTGTACCGTTCATTCTTGACATTACGTAGAAGCTAGCAATAGTAGGGCGAAATAATAGACTGTCGAAAGAGGCTGCATATCCGCTCACAATTCAAAACCGTTATACAGGTCCGTTATATCACATGCATCGTGATATCCACCCACAGCTCAGTACAATAGAATTTACGGTTCGACCACAGAATTTTGCATTTTGTAGGCTTGTCTCTGTACGTAAGATGACAGAATTTCAGTGATATTAAAAACGTACAACTGTAGAGTCGGAAAAATAACGCAAACGCAGGTTACCGTTCTGAAGGCAGTTACGATGTGGCCATGAAACCAGAAATACACTTAGAGACTAAAATCTGCAGATCGAAGTTTCACTCACCGTAGCAGTGTGGCTTTCCTCTTCTCACTGCAGACGTCTCTGCAGTAGCTCCTCAAAAAACTCGTCGAGCGTAAACTGACGGTCCGGTTGGATAAAAACTTATTACTTTTCTGATATCCAACATGTGGAGTAATACAGAACAATAGCTAGATTCTAACATGGCAGCTTTTTTGGAAGTGCTACATTTATCGATAATTTTGCTAGTTACATTTATTGATAATATTTATACAATGATCGATTTTAATATTCAAGTATTATCACTACCCTGTCCATGTCTGACCAACTAATAATACTAAACAAATACTAACGTCCCATGATGTACAAGTTTTTTGTTTGCGCGATTGGTTATTAAAGTACTTCTGGGAGTTATGCCGCGTTGTTGTTCCTGCTGTATGCAGAATACTTCAACAACTTACCGAGCCGTGTTCCTCAGGTCGTATGACATTCCCTGACTAGTTGGAGTCCAGGAATCGAGTGCACATAACGGTAAAGCTCGCTGCACTCCAGTCACAGTCGTCGACGCATTTTGCACAAATCGTAACAACTTGGCAAAACACCCTAAGCAGGGCACAAACTATTGCCACCTTCGTAAGAGAGTATTGATCTGAACATGAAACGATTAGTACACGTTGAAACCCAATGCCGTTTTTCCCTATACTGAACTAATTTACACTCACCGGAGCAACACGGATTTCTTCTTCTTCCAGCAGCCGTTTCTGCAGCAGCTCATGAAAGAACACCTCAAGTGTAAACTGACGCTCCTGTTGGAAAAGAACATATTAGTTTTATCGTAAAGAATACCATATTAATTCATATATAGCGATACTTCTTAATATGTACCGGCGTTACCAAGTGTAACACTTATTAAGAAAGTTGTTGTTGTTGTTGTGGTCTTCAGTCCTGAGACTGGTTTGATGCAGCTCTTCATGCTACTCTACCCTCTGCAAGCTTTTTCATCTCCCCGTACCTACTGCAACCTACATCCTTCTGAATCTGCTTTGTGTATTCATCTCTTGGTCTCCCTCTACGATTTTTACCCTCCGTACTGCCCTCCAATACTAAATTGGTGATCTCTTGATGCCTCAGAACATGTCCTACCAACCGATCCCTTCTTCTGGTCAAGTTGTGCCACAAACTTCTCCTCTCCCCAATCCTATTCAATACTTCCTCATTAGTTATGTGATCTACCCATCTAATCTTCAGCATTCTTCTGTAGCACCACATTTCGAAAGCTTCTATTCTCTTCTCGTCCAAACTATTTATCGTCCATGTTTCACTTCCATACATGGCTACACTCCATACGAATACTTTCAGAAATGTCTTCCTGACACTTAAATCAATACTGGATGTTAACAAATTTCTCTTCTTCAGAAACACTTTCCTTGCCATTGCCAGCCTACATTTCATATCCTCTTTACTTCGACCATCATCAGTTATTTTGCTCCCCAAATAGCAAAACTCCTTTACTACTTTAAGTGCCTCATTTCCTAACCTAATTCCCTCAGCATCACCCGACTTAATTAGACTACAATCCATTATCCTTGTTTTGCTTTTCTTGATGTTCATCTTATATCCTCCTTTCAAGACACTGTCCATTCCATTCAACTGCTCTTCCAAGTTCTTTGCTATGTCTGACAGAATTACAATGTCATCGGCGAACCTCAAAGTTTTTATTTCTTCTCCATGAATTTTAATACCTACTCCGAATTAAGAAAGTATGGACCTGTAAATAGCGATAGTGAGTATACATTGTTTGGCTGTAATAGCTACCATTATGCTATGGGTCAACTGTTAAGCTGGAACGACAGAGGGCTACAGATGAATTATTCAAGGTACTGCATCGCCATTGACGTTTTTATTCTCTGTTCTGGTGTGTTCTTTCTCTGGAAGTGGGACTGTGACAATTTTTACTGTCAGTTCCAGTTCCTCTATTCTCTGAATCCTCCGAAAACAACATTATGATTCGAAGTCTGAAATTCAGGAATACATTTCCTCTGGTCATCTGGTATTAGTCTTAGTTAGAGTAACCAGATGGTTTGCCAAGTTGTGTTCAACCAGTCACTTGTCTTCGAAGCAAATTATGTGAAGCTCTGCTCTTACAAGAAATTTCAGCATAATTCTCTACAATTTATTAGGGTCTTTTCCATTCTCAAGCACCTCCGTATCAACATCATAGTCCAGACATTTTTGACTAATGCCAGACACAACTTACCGGTTGGTCAGTGTTAATTTTAATCGCCGTCAGTAGAGTTGTTGCAACCCTTTAATCGGCTTCCGGCTAGACTATGTATTTCGTCTTATCTAATACCAGAAGTGGGGATATAATATGCTAGTAACATGGAGGAGAGAAGCTGGAGTTTGTGGGATGTGTGGAAAAGAGCAAGCAGATCATGCAACAAAGGAGGCCTGTGAGCAACCAACTCATCGAGACAAACCTGCAGGTGAGAAAGACATACGACTGTTGGAATAGGCGTGACTGCCCAATCATCAGACCAAGTCCAGCCTCATATATATCACTTTCAAACACACTGAAGTTACCCTGACTCCTATCTGAATACGTTACATTTCTAACTAACGTCTCATTACTAACTAATGTCTTCACAGTGTGGTGAGAAGACAGTTAACTTCGTGATGGCTGTGGCGTAAATTTTCTTATACGCCATATTTTCTGTGGACGTTGTCTTTGGATCAGAAGGCAGAAGTGAATTTAAGAGGAGTCCAGCCATTTACTTTACTTGAAGTCGAGATATGGCAAATTTTAAACATTTTGTGTATCTCAGGAGACGAGGTTGAAGGCTTTGGTGTGTTGCTGAGTGACCATCAAATTCCATTTCCATCCAGTGATGAAGAAATCCATCCATTCGCCAGTGACGTTCATCTGTGGCTGAATTTTAGATCCGATCACGAAAACTGACAATGATCCCTCGATATCTGCAGCCAGTGAAGCCTGTCTGTCGAGTGTGACATGGCGGTCGGTCAGTACCGTTGGGCCTTCAGAGGCTCGTTCTGACGTAATAAGTTTCTTAGTTGGTACTTTAGATCATTCTACTAAACTAGTGAATCGCAATCACTTTTATTATCAGGTATCCAAATGCTATAAACATAATTTTTGTAACTGTGTGTGTGTGTGTGTGTGTGTGTGTTTGTGTGTGTGTGTCTGTGTGTTTGTGTCTCTAGTCGCACGAGCTTGCGTGTGTGTTCGTGTGTAAGTAAGGTTTTTCGACATTTTTTACATTTTAATTCTGTGTTGAATTTTTACTATTTTAGCACTTTGAACCCCACCCATTCCACAAACGTACAGCTTTCTTGCACGAAAACCAACACACAATCGTCATATTCACTAGTCTAGTAGAGGTTCCTGACTTAGATGTATTATTCATAATGAGTTGTCACATGGGATGTTTATAGCGAACCGCAGATTCATTTACAATAAATCGTGACAGTCTGTAATACCTTTTGACCACCCTATCGACAATGAAGTAGCTCTAAAACTTTAGTGCTTTGTTTTGTATGACATCAGTAATGCAACGTGACGTGACCACCTCAAAGCTACCTCGGGCAGCGCCCAAGGTCTTGTCCAGTGGCAGACCTTCGTCTTTCTCCCCTCCCACACACCGGGAGAAAAGCGCCTTGATGCTTCGGAACATTGCTGGAATGATAACGGGCAGCACGTTAGATACGACCATACCATGTCCATGAGTAAATCCTATTTTGATGTCTCACAAGTGTATCGCAAGGAAAAACCTGAGACCGTGATGTCATGTCTTCAAATTTAACTTCTGTAATAATAGGAGCTGTCAGTGTAACAAAGTATCTGTAACATCCAGATCGATTAAATATCACTGATTTACTTGAAAAATGTTATCCATTTATAACAGGTTAGGAATTCATTATTTTAATTCCATTTTACTATTTCCCAACAGATGCATTAAAATAACACTAGTTCTTCGATGACGGCCCAAGGTGTGTTCATTACAAGATACATTTATTCTGCAATGAATAATGTTGTTTCGATATCAGTTATTTGAGGCAATCACTATTAGACAGACAGATAGTACTATTAGCAAGACAGTGCATCGCTATAGTTTCAGATATACACCAAATATAGTTATTTAAAGTTCGCATTTGGACAGTCATTAGGCCGAGATTTGGTTACTACGATCCGTTCGTTCAATATGGCACCGTGAGGCAGGATCGGTAATTCAATTAGTGAGTACTTAAGGGTACAACTTGTTGGTGATATGGAGTTACTGGTAAATAATCTATGCAACAGTGTGGTGGTTTAAATCCCAAATCCCTCCGCAGTGTCTGAAGAGATTAGGATTTTTACAAATACCCGTTGTCTGAGTCAGTGTATTCTCACCAGGCAGCGCCTTCCCTTCTTTTTGGCAGAGTCATCAACAACCAAAGTTCAACACTAAACCTAGAATCACTCTTCAGCGCCATGTGAACTATTTTGCCTTCTTCTTCACAGAAGGTAGAATATATCAGATTTAGTGATAGAGATAGGTGACGACGCTCTCATTGTGATATTAAACGTAAGTTAAAGAATAAGCGATTCCTACAACTAAAATTGTGTAAACCTCAGCTCTCTCGTAACCTTTGTAGCTGCATGACGTATTGAAACAATGTACTGGAATGTGAATGGAACTGTTTTTCCTTTTCCATTTTACATAACGCGAAACCACATCACACTACGTCATAACGTTTCAGTTTTCCAGTACGTCGCCGCTACGCATCCAGTCATTTATAAGCGTATACGATATCGAAACTGCATCTGATTCTATACGATAAGTACACAATAGACACTAAGTCAGCAGTTCATACTTCTCCCGGATACATTGCACCTCGCTTCTGAAGCTGGGCGTTCGCTTCGTTCAAAGTTTCGAGAAGTATTCAACAACTTTAAAATGTTTCGTTATTTGAACTCGAAACACAAAGTGTAACAATACAATATATGAATCAAAACTGGAGCCTTATTAATTCAATAACTCACACGACGAATTCGTATCGTGATTTCAAGCCCTCTGGTGAATACGCAAGTATTTGCTAGGCAATGGTTCTCCACGGTAACATAGCATCGATTTAGCATATCCTGTGAACAACATGAAATAGCAACGCCAGTAGCTGGAGAACTCTACACTGTTTAGAACGTCGATAGGAATGGGTAAATTTTAAATGAATCATTGTATGTACCACAAAATAATGGTATTTAGCGACTGGGATGTATCCAGCAGTATCTAATGAAGAAAAATGAATAGCTAATCAACTCCCAATGGATTTAACAGCTAACTACATACCAAGATATTAATTCAGTTTCCTGAAGCAACAGGAGAGGAAAACTCCTTTGTTACAGAGCCAGATCGACTAAATGTTACTCTACACAGCTGCGATTAGTTTCCAAAGCGTCTTCATCTTCACAGACGGAAGAAAGTTCCAGCGGCACGACTGTGCAATGATCACAGCCAACATGTATGTACAATTAAGAAGCAAGGAGGTTGGTGACACTTATCATCGTGAAACTCAGAGATTGATCTGTGAAGGTATGACGAACGTAAGTGAACTTCGTCAGAAACTCAGTAAAGTGCTTCGTTTCTACAAGTCAGGCACCTAACGTATGAACCTGTATGAAAAATTTAGACAAAGTGATCTTTCACATGTTACACTGTACTAATTACGCGTTCCGAAATCATAACACGATCCGTCGTAAAACTTCAACTTGCCAGTGGTTCTCCACTACATTCGCAGTCTTTTAAATGCTTGTACGATATTCTAATTGCAAATAGCTTTTTATAGTAAATAAATAGGTTACATTTTAGTGAATGGCTCATACCTCTTGCGGGAACAATGCAGCTCGCCTCTGAAGCTGGGCGTTACCTTACTTCAGAGCTTCTAAAGCTCCACAAGAACTTAAAAAGTTTCCTTAGTTGTTCTTCAAACACATATCTCGACGCTACAACACTTGAATCAAAGCTGAAGCTTCTTTTACTGAATAACTCACAAAACGAATTCGTATACGCACCTCTAGTACTCGAGAGAATACGGAAGTAATTGCTAGGCAACGGTCCTGGACGGTTTCCGTTTCATAGCATTGTAGTTAGCATACCCTGAGATCAACATTAAGTAGCAACACCACTAATAGCAATCCCAGCAAATACAGAGCACATTGTTTTATAGGAACGTCGATATCAATACGTAAACAAGCACTGCAGTAAAATTTTTAGTACTTTAAATATATCTCTGACGAAATAATCATGCCTTGCTATTGAAAGATATACAGCAGTGTCTAAAGGATGAAAACACCCGAATCACAAAGAATTTATCAATTAAAAATACTTCAGGCTCTTTATTCAATTACTTTAACCAATAAGAGAGCTATACTCCTTTGTTACGGTGGAAGGTCAGCTTAGTATGACACAAAACAGTTGGCATCAGTTTCCAAAATGTGTTCGTTTTCAGAGCCGAAAGAAAATTCCAGCAGCATGACGCTGTTATGACTACAGACACTATGTATGTGTATTCGACGAGCGAGAAAGATCGTTAACATCACTGTCGTTGTGAATCTCAGTAACTGAAAGGAATAGAGCATGCTACAACTCTATCCGTCTGCTTTGACCCACGACTCATACTTGGAGTAAAGTGGATAGTTTACACGAGATACTACACCAACTACAAATAACATTTAATAAGAGCCCGATGACATTCTTCAAGACAGAGACAGCAATATAGACCATTACAATCAAAAAGTAACATAAAACATTTTATGTAGGTGGTGCTGTACAGCTTTATAGAATGTTAAGTACTGCTACAGCTGTAACGGCATATTTTATTACAGACGATCGATTTCGGTCTACAACCAGAAAATCATCGTGTCCAAAATCCATCTTTCCTATGCGTTTGTTTAATTGGAACAGCAGTTAGCAGATGTACAATACTCCATCAATGATATTACCTACAAATATGGAATATTTGGAGAAAAAGGTTGTCGAGGTTAAATGGACGTTATGCTGTGAATGTACAGCTAGTATCAATGACGGAACAATGTATATCTGAAACTGCGATTCCATTTACTCAGACGAATAGCTGAGACGGTTTTTGGACACGATGATGGCCTGGTCCTAGACCGAAATCGATCGTTTCTGTTAAAATATACCGTTGTGTATTGTATAGCGCACTTCTTAACAAACACAAGGCAATGGGAACTATTTGAATCACCATATGAAATGAAATTATCGGGACAATTGCAGGAATGGGAGAGTTGTGGATGGGGACATACTAAAAAGGTTGCTAAACTTAAAAACATTTAAGAATATCTCCAGAATAAATCGAACGTAAATATATAGTAAACACAAAATTGGATTCGAATAATTCGCTTGCCCAATACAGATGAAATGAAGACACTGATACTAGACACCTTCACAAAAGAACATAACTGGAAAATAGCACATACACAAATTCTTCCGGAATGACGAAAACGAAAACACAAAAAAGCAATCCTAATCGCAGCGTACGCTGTACCTATATAGCTTCAACAGAGAGCGATAAATGATCCCCTACAAATTTCTCTAACATAAAAAGAAGAAACCGCAAAAATGGCAGGACTAGAATCAAATTCTTCGCTTGATCTGTAGCTCGAAAAAGCAAGACAGCGATGTCACACACAGCTCCACAAAACGACATAATCGAAAAATATCCCATAGGAACTTTTCCTTGATAAACCTAAAACTATAAAAAAATAACACACAAATGGTAGCGTAGTATATACAAACAAGACCCCCCAAACACACACACACACACACACACACACACACACACACACACACACACACACACACACGAATCTCATTATGCAAAGATGACGCACATGAATTTCTCCAGAAAAAAGCAAACAAAAGAAAAAGACATACACAAGGGCATTTGTTACCATATTTCGTGTGAACTCTGTTCCTAAACCGAGGACAGAGGCTCAAAACAACACCCACAAAACATCAACAAAATCGAAAAATTATATACACAAATTCCTTTGGAATAAACCGAAAGGAAAGAAGTATATAAAACGGGAATCACACAACTATGGAAATAAACAGCTCAAAAACCGGAAACAAATAATTCATCAATAAGTACCAAAACCTCGGTGCAATTCAGCTAAAGAACTACTACCAACCACAAAAGAACAATTACGCAGCTCGAAATTGAGCGACTAGTAAAAACAAATTGAGCCTCTTAGGAACAATGGATTTTATAAGCGCAGCGTCTCAAAGAGTCACATTCGAAAACCGGCCAAATATTTGTAAATTAAAAAATTATCAGTAACATTACCACCAGCAATGCAATTTAGTTAGGGCTAACCTCACTCTCGGCGAACTTCCCACATTTAAAACACAGGTAAATAACTATAACTATCAAATGATGATCATAATCACTAATCGTTTCACTCACAAAAATTTATCTTAAGCTCTGAAAGTCCTGCTCACCCTTACCCTAGGAAATAGTGCGATATGCAGAAAGAAACAGACAAATACGTGTCAGAAAACAGAACAAAAGTATAATGTTTACTGGTTTCTCCACAGCAGTTTAATGTGCGGTCTCAGGTTCCACCAAAAAAAAACTCTCGTGTGTCGCGACGTATGTGGTATAACAGCATAGTTTACAGACATCACAGATTACACTGGTAAGTAACACAACCACAGGAAAACATTTAATAACAGTCTGCCTACATCCAATTCAACATAATGTCATGACGTCGTATAGGATGTCATGGGTCAAACCAAACGGATGGAAAAGGCCAATGTGCTTGACACGTTTGCCATTGAGGAACTAAGAAATTAGTTTGAAAACACAAAATGAAAGTGCATGAACGACACCAAAGAGAAAGTATAGAAATCTGACTTTAAAAAAAGCAAGCACTTAATATTTGAATCCCCATGAAAAATTGACGCACAATGGTGTTTCACGTGATATACTGTTACTAACATCAGATTCTGTAAACACATAACTCCCTGTCACATGGTTCAACCTGCAAGTATTTCTCCACTAAGTACACAGACAATTAGAAGGTTCTACGATATTCTAACTACAGATGATTCCTAAAAGTGTGGAAATAATTGACAGATACGCGAATAGCTTATACCTCTTTCTGGTACAACGATCCTCGGTTCTGAAGCTGGGTGTTCGCTTCGCTCAAAGCTTCTAAAGCTCCCGAAGAACTTTAAAATGTTTCGATAGTTGTTCTCGAAACACAAAATTCACTCTACAGAACTTGAATCGAAGCAGAAGCTTCTTTCACTCAATAACTGAAACAGCGAATTCGGATAGGCACATCTAGTACTCGAGAGAATACGGAAGTAATTGCTAGGCAACATTCCCGATGGTTCAGGTGACATAGCATTGTTGTTAGCATACCAACATAGAGGCTACAGAGTAAAAAAAAATTATAGGAACCACAACAGAAATGTTTAAACGGCCACTGAAATAAAACTTTGTACAAGTTAAATATACGTTGCAGTATTTCAGATTATAGCATCGCTTCGAAGCGACGTAACACGCTCGCGTCCTATATCTCGTATTCACGTAATATGTTTAAATGATTTCACACACTCAAAAATTAATTTTCTCAGCGCAGCGAACAGTCACCATATATCTATGTCCGTTTGTGTGTCACCACAAATACAATTTCTGGTGTATTAACTTCCTATATCTCTCGCTGAATCTCTCCGTCATGAAAACGGAAGATTTGTCACTGAGACGGATCACATGAGCAACAGGTACTTTTATTCCGCATACACTGAAGGTAAAATGCTGAAACAATCTAGTAGCGCTACAAAGAGAATGCAAATCATGTTTGTTTTGGATACATACTGAAAATTTCGTGAGCGATAGTTACCTTTGAGATTGAACGAGGTGAGTTGATGTTAGTCGAGAGACATTTATCAGTTCTACAAGCAGTAAAAATGAGACGGTGCGGTAGGGGTACGAAAATCTGGATGTTCCTTCCGCGATATTTCGGTCTGGGGTGCGATTTCGTATGACAGCACGAACACTCTTGTGGTCATCCCATGAACCCTGACTGCAGTACTGTGCGCCAGTCATGAACAGCATTCCGGCCTGTGTTATCCAACACAATAACGCTCTGCCACATATCGCTGTTGTAACCCAAAATGCTCTACAAAATGTCGACATGTTGCTTTGGCCTGCTCGATCTCCAGATCTGTCTCCAGTCGAGCAGTATGGGAATCATCGGGCGACAATTCCAGCCTCATTCCACAACTAGGATTAACCGTGTGTCAATTGGCCGACCAATAGCAACCAATACAAATAGCAATAGCAACCGCCAGAAACTGAGAGATGTAACAAAAATACCTTTAGAAAAGATTAGTCATTTCAAATGGCGAGTCGTGTTGTGACAGTTTTCCGCTCTTTGTAGTAACTCATTTGACTTCCTACTACGAACAAGGAAAACCAACTGCCAATACGACCTTCCGTTGGCGCCTGGTAAGGGGAGAAGAATAAGATGAGAGTGGCGCCGACTCGCGGTTAAGATAATCTCTTCCAGCTTATGTAACGCAGCACCACTGCCACGGCAGTCCTAAATGCTTAACAGGGATATGTGAACTAGTGAGGGCATCACCCAAATTTCTACGTCGACTGCTGCATCAAATGCTATGCTCCTGCTAAATGTAGACAATATGTACATAGATGTGTAGAGCTTTCCAACTGCAATGGGACGCCGGGCAAATATAACGAAGTAATCCTGAAAAGCCAACGAAAACAAACAGGTATGTGTTTTCATCTGAAACACTCTGTGCAGAGATTATTAACTCCAAAGCAAATCCAGTTAAGTAAGGAAAGGTGGAAATAACTTAATGTAAGGCCCCTTTGTAGAGAACTTCTAGAACGTGAATAGTCGACCATTAGTCGCATTCAACCAACATCAGTAGAAAAACTGCTTCATCACGTAACGACGAATTTTGAACCTTTCAGATTAAGAAATTTTTACAAGCAGCTGATGCAAACTGTAACTGCAGTTGGATAAGAACAGAAAAGCCTATGTGCCTACCACAGTGGTACATAGTAAAATGTTACGGTTTGTTAAGACCAAATTCTCCTGCTGCCTAACCATTGAGACCCTAAGCTTATCGTCCTATCTCCAGCTTATCCTTTCCGAGCAGACGTTCTACTATCTATTGCCTGCAGTCAAGTGCTTCAGTCTTAGCATAAAATACCTTCAATATTTCATTTTGATATATTCACAAGAGTTTTTAACTTGATTAGTGTGCGACGGTCTGTTTCAATAACTAATAAAAGTGTAAATGTTATGATTTCCAGTTTGCTCGGCAGTACAGTGGGTGTCAGATTACAAATCACGACGGTCCAAGTACCAATCCGGGATTGGTCCAAGGACTTTTTATACATGTAACTGTTCTTTCACGTTCGACAATGATTTGTTAATGTTAGAAATGGGAAGTCGAATTATGACTCGTATTCCCTGTTAAACAGCAAGGCCGCTCACAACAGACCGGATAAATGAGTTGAGAAGTCGCAGAAAGCAACGGGACCATGGCCAGAAAATTAATGTGGAGTTCGAACCACTTTTCTGGTTGATGACAGCTTTATCGTTATATGTGTACATGACATAGTTTTCCTTTGTATCCTTGGGTAACCTTGTTAAATACTTTTGAGTGATACACGAAATATATACTCGCACCACCCAAACCTTGCCCCTCAGAGCAAATGAATAAAATTACGCTAAATAAATATCCTTATTTTCTGAAAATACGGATGAGATAATATAACTGGGTTTTGCATTGGAGAATGCCACAGAAATATATGAAAACTTAAATGCGTATCCTCAGGTTTATATAACACTCACCCACTTTTCCACTTGTTAAATTGTTAATAATATAACAGACAGAATAACGTTAACAAATAATAAAAATAAACTCATTACTATGTAAAATAGACAGTTATTTGCGCCAGTACATTTAGACTGAGGAGGAAAGATGAAGAGGAAAGTGACAATGGAAGGATGTCAGTAAAACCACGAATATTAGTTTGACAAAGATGGTCGTTTTTCTTTCTATTCCGCTACATTTTAACTGGTATCATTTTTAAGATTTTACATTTGAAAGCGAAAAGATAACATATCCCATATCATCTTTTTCAATTACAAATAAATTTCATTTAATCAAGAACGTAAAAAAAAAATACTGTGGTGCTTCTATAAGTACCCTTCTACACATGCCTATATTAGTGAGAGGGGAATTTTTCTCCGTAAAGGACAGAGCATTGACTGTAAGACACAAAGTTTATTATCATGAAGCATCAACATATGTTTCACTGAGATAAGCAAGTAAACATTTAATGAAAGAATGAAGGATTTTATTCTTGAAATCTATCTTTGCGTCAGGTGAGTGAGCAGAATAAATGTATAATCACGAGAATAAGTCGTGGATACTGCAAGAATGGGATATGGTTAAAACCAAGAAACCGGAAAAATAAGAACGAACATCAGCAGAATCACTGAAGTGCGTGACGCAAGCTACTGTACGGCTGAGGATGTTAAAATTGTGCAGTTAGGCCCTCATGGAAGTTAACTATAATCGACTTGGTGATTCTGTTGAAAGCTCATTCTTACCACTCTCATACAGCATGAATACAGTAGGCAGCGGTGGTAACATCTACGTCTGGCTTGACCTCTGCACTCGGAACTACAATGGAAACATCCATATGGGTGCAAGTGGTATCTGGCAGCAAGCATTTTCTTCTCAATCGCCTGTCCACAAGTATTTATTCTTCATTCTGTTAGCAATAAGTGTGATCTGCTTTAACCACCTGTAACTTGCCTGTTTGTACAAGTGTAGGAAAATCGCTGGCAAATTGCAGCGGAAGCTGCGAGATCGAATCAGTAATGGTTTTGTACATAAGTTAAACAAACTCGTACTCCTGCGGAGTTTATTATCATTAATCAATAATTTCAAGGTGCAGGGAGGAAGACAGAAAAATTCTCCGAGTCCATGACAGGTTTCTGAAGCTGACGAATTGATGGACATACACCTAGGTACACACAAGAAAGAACGTGCCCTCCAGTCAGGATATTGGTTACAAGCGAATTCTGCATCTTTACCTCCTTTCACGGGTAGTTTTCAGCACTGAACGAATCTATTACTTTGCTTGATCCTTATTGTGAGCCACCCACAAAAAGCTCGCCATTACTGCAGAAAATGACTCCCTTAACCGTTATAAAAGAAATGTAAGAGAAGAGTTAAATTGGCTGTGTAGTCACTGGCAAAACTAAATATCATCTGCAGTAATTAGGCAGCATTAAAGGTTCGACTACATTGACCATGAGGATGTGCATATGACATTAAACGTTTCGTAAGAGTTAGGAACAAACTGCTATGTAACATAACCGTCTCATTGTGAATAAAATGGATGCTGATGAAATTGTGTGATGATTTTCATGTTTGGTTTGTGGGGCGTTCAGCTGCGAGGTCATAAAGCTGGAGATGGGTTAAGTTTCAATCAACCTTTTGAAAGGAATGCTCCCAGTGCCACAAGCAAGACTGCGTTTTACGCAGATAGCCGTCCCTCAGTCGCCCGTCGCCCGTCGAGTCCCAGTTGTCACACATTCCAATTTCTACACAATCCAAGCAAGCCGCTGTCACGAATGATGATGGTGACGATGGAATGATAACGATAACACAAACATCCAGTCCCTAGGCAGAAAAAATTCCCAATCCAGCCGGGAATCGAATCCGATACTTATGATCCATAGGCAGCAACGCAAACCAGCACACCATAAACTGCAGACAAATTGTGCTGAGCTTCACCTGTCGCACAAGTTCGCCAATAACATTTTAACTAGGAAATGGGTAACATTTTTGCTTTTCGTTTCACGTACTCATCGTCTGATGAATATCGGGCCTTGGACTATAAGGGTAAAGCTTGTTCCAAAGCAATCTATAAGAAAATACACAAGGGCACTTGTCTACAACCCTCCTCACATTCGTTTTTATGTACTGGTGTACCGGTAAATTTATTTCAGGATACATATAATAAGAAGAAGAACACTAGGCGCGCAATACTGCACAAAATCTGAACGTTCTGAGAATAATCGTGAATGAAGACCCTGCGTTGATGGCCTCAAACGCATGGGTGGCTTGTGGTCACAATCCACAGATTCTCAAATCCATCTACAATTAATTAATCCATTCACAGTCATCATACAGCAACAGTAAATCATTCACTCAGTTATAACCACAGCCATAGGTTGCACGACTTCTGAAGCATAGCCTCGTTGTCTGACAGATGTTTGGAACGAGCCTATCGTAAAAGGGTCGAGCAAGCTATAAGCATCTGCGGTGCAATGGGGTCTCAAGTCGAGTGGAGTGAGCTGCCACTCGTAGCAAGGAACCAGTCACAAAGGGGTGACCTGCTACCTCAAGTAGCAGCAGGTATGAGCCGACAGATACGTGGCTCTCTGCAGGCAGCTGAGGAGAGAACGACTGTGTTTACTGGACACAAGTCGCTGTGCAGGGTGCAGCCTCCATGGTACGTCAGTCTGTCAAGGTCGCATCACTTCACTAGTCTCGAGTGCGCGCGCACACACAAACCCACCCACCTACCGACCCACCCACATACACGCACACACACACACACACACACACACACACACACGTTAGTTGCAAAAGCGGATGTGTTGGTGATTCATGACATTTGTAGCTCAGATGCAGCAACAATTGTGGAATTGGTTTCTTCTGTGTTGGGAAATAGTATTATTGCTAATTCTTCTTTTATTATCACATCCGTGTGTGTTCGTTCTCCAGCTACAGTTGTGTTAGCTTGTCCGCTGCATAAAACGATGTAGTCATTGCATTCCATACTGGTTTCCTTCGTTCAATATTCACTGATTTCACTGGAAGTGTAGCGAAAAAAACTTAGGTTTTTGAGCAAATATCCGACGCCTTTCTGCAAAAGGGGAGGTCTGCTGCTGTTTACTAGCACTTTTTCGGTTCTTAAGGTATACCACATTCTCAAGTAAATATCTTTAGGTTAGAAGAAAGTCGTAAATAAACAGTTCTGTGACACAGTGATTCAAACCTACTAGGGTTGATAAGAAACCTAAAAATGGCAAATATACTGCTTTCTTCTTGTTGTAGCTGGAATTTATTGCGGTGCAGACGCCTCTGTTTGTAAAAATCATTCTACAGATCAAAATACAAACAGTTAAGATTAACTTTCGCTTTTACAAAATCTCGGCCAACTCTACAGTATAACTTCCTGGCCGATTTGCCCGCTGCAATCGCGGTGAGCAACAGGAAAGAGGTGAGTGTCGCGACTGTAATGTTCGACTGTGACTCTGGTTACTCTTCCCATCAGCCAGAGCTTAAACATTATCTTGTATCTTAATATTATTAACTTAGTGACGATAGTAAGCAATGATTAACAACATATGTGTACTTGGAATTGCTTGTAAATGCATCTTCCTGTCGGAATTTATTCTTCTCAGTTTATTTAATGAATACCACTGAAATTAGGAGAAGTGATACTTCGATGATTATGAAATGCCTACGTCTGCAGAAATTTGATGCTAAATAATAATTGGCTATTTAAATGTAAGTGTAAAAGACGTGATATTAATAACTGAATGTGATCCATAAGGGTGTACCAGACTTACCTGTGTTGGACAGCTGGTAAGACGTTAAAGAGCGATAGAATAAAGTAGTAATTCGCCATTTCCAAGTCCAGATTTGGGCGTACTACTTCCCTATAATTGATTTTGCTGTTTTAATTGCCGCTGTGTTGGTGAAGCCATGTTTTCGATATTGCGTTTTGTTCATTGCTTTGTCCAGTTATGTTTTGTGTGACGTCTTGGGTTTAGGATGCGAAGGATGTGAGCGATTTGGCCTTAGTGACTCGTGTAAACTGTATATACTGTTTATTCTAAAGAAGAAGTCTTGATCAATGGCGACTCGTGGAATCAGACCATGCGCACATCCTCAAATGTCTGGCTGTTTCTTTTCATATGTAGTACGAGTTCCGAGGGTAAGTCTAGGCAGGTAACGAAGGGCAGTGCTTAAATTGTTGCGAGAGAAACGGTTTGTGATGTTTTTTACCATGATTCTCACAAATTATTAGTTTTTTTTTAATTTAGCACGTCTGTCGATGGAGATGTTAGATACGAACCTAGGAACACTGGGGCATATTCGAAATGGATAATTTTTGTAAGAGACGTGTTGTCGGCGGTTGCTGAGTCTTTGTGGTGGACGTTTAGGTTTGTGATTCGGTTTATAGTAAAGGTGCAGTTGAACGAGAATAAGTCTTTAGTAGTTACTTGTTCCCTAATTGTTTCTGGTTTTTGAACTGTTGCTTTTAGTTTACAGTTCGGTATTCTAGAGTGAAAGTTTTGTGTTTAAGTGGAGTTTTGCTTTGGAGTTGTGTTTAAATAATCAGTTGTTTACAGTATGGATTGTGTGCGTGTGTGTGTGTGTGTGTGTGTGTGTTTTGGGGCCACTTTGATTAAAGATTCTTGGAAGGTGACCATCAACGGCCGTTAAGTAATATATGAAGTCTTTGACTATCAGCTGATTTTATTTTAAGCCCGTAGGTCTCGACTGGTTTCAGACATCGACCATCTTCGCGGATAACGGTTTAAGTGGTTTAACCCGCAACGTAACATTTGTCATTACTTAATTAATGCTTAGAACGTGTCAGGAATATCAAAATACGACACAGGACTTTCAGAAGCAAACATACTAATACCAAGTGAATAGAGAGCAACACTGGACTGTGATTGGTAAGAACGTTTTTATGATTTTATTTTTTTTGTTTATGGAAAGGATATTTCTTTGAAATGAGGTTCTTAGATATGTGTTGAGTTCGTTTTATATGAGGGGAGTGGGGTTTAGGGGGGAAGGGGATTTGTGGATCCCATGTCTCCATTGACTCTGTATAGATATATTGAATTTCGTTATCCTTATTAGCTTTGTTGGCGGGGGATAGTCTGTATCACAGTCTTCGTTTCAGCTATGTATGTAAGGTGAAATTTCCAGTACTCATCATCATGGATTTCCTTCTTTGGCGTGGAGTGGGGGAGGGATGGAGTGGTATCACGGTCTTCATTTGAGCTACATAGGTCTACAAATACATTCTATTCCAGTTGTGGTTTCTTATTCTTTTTGGTTATGTTTATTCTGGAGGAATAAGTGGGGGCTATTTTTTTATTATGTCCCTCTCTTAGAGTGATGATAGTCTTATTGCAGTATTTTTAGTTTGACCCGCCTGGAGCTCCCTAATTCCCATGGTTGTCTCATTAGTTTCATTTCATTAAGTGACTGAAATATTTCGCGTCTTTCTTATGTTCGATTGCGACCATAATGGGCTATCTTGTGGTAGTAATCTGGAAGTACGCCAGAGACCTGCTATTAAATCTGTGGTTGTCATAATAAATAAAGTACGCTTTATATCCCCGATATAACGTCATAGGTCAACGCAGACGTGTGGAATCAAGACGTGCGGTAATCCCAAATGTTGTTCTTGTTACCGCGTTCCGTCAATTTCAGCGACTTCTGACCGTATGAATTGGCATCAGTTTCTGGCTTTCTATATTGGTATCGCTTTCTGCTCTTTATACTGGTGACTAGTTTTTCAGTTGAGTTATATACGTCGACTGATGTTTCAGGAAAAGTTTAGAATAGGCCCAGTGCTGTACTCAAGTGTATCAAGCAGGAATGCTGCCAGTGGGTGCCGTGATGTATGTTGAGAGGAAAAGGAGTGTCAGCAGTTCATGTTACACAGCCGATGAGAGACCAGCAGGCAGACAACCTGTTTCGAAGTAATACTTTCGGAAGAAAGGGCGAAACATTGCCGTAAAAGTGTATTATAAATTTATTTGCTCCTTATTTGAGTTATAGCCGTTGAAACTTTACTGGTATCAGAAAACCAAGGACAGCGTCCCAACTCATGATATACAAGAAAATGTAGTGAAATATTTCTGTACTTCCTATTACTACGCAATCGATCACTGTGAGCACACTCAGTAAGTGGACCAATGTTTTTTAATTAAGTGATGGGAGGAACTGTGTAGATCGATGTTTTTGTTTCTTTTCTCTTTTTTTCTTTTGGATCACGGAATGAAGTATTTTGATCAATATTTTTTAATTAGAATATGGGAAAAGATACGTGGCTCAATGTTAATATATCGAACGTGCAACTCCCTTCTGATTAACACTGATCCACTTATTCACTGAGCTTGCGCTGATCTATTGCATATTCATTTCCCCACATCATTTGATATTTGCAATTTTCTGTGAGACGTGCACCAACTCATTACTTTCGGGGAAATGGAAAGAAAAAATAAAAATGAGTCTTCTGCGACAGACGTTTCGTCTCTGACACTACTACAGAGCTCAAAGTGAAAGGTAAAGTATTAGAAATCACAGGGGAAAGGGAACGTAATAAGAAGCGATTTCCGTGCTATAAGCGGTAATGGTCACGCTCGCTCTGTGAATTGTGTATAGGTCTTACGGCCGAGCCATGCGTTCGTAGCACAAATGCTTCGCTTACTTGTTTGCAGTTGCATCATTATGCTAACCAATTATTGTTCGCACGATGGAGTACAGTGAAATGCAGCGTCAGTTAGATTACACTAAGAGTGCTTTAACTTATGATTCCTGGTTGTAATTGTTACTTTTATGACCAGATGATTAGTGTCAACGTAGCTTCTATTTTGCACCCATATAGTTTTGCATGAACGAGTTTGGGGTCAGTAATGAAAACCAACTAACGGGGTGCTGATAACAAAGTATACTGACGACGTCAAATGTTGTTTACGGTGTAGTGTCTGCATATTTAGGGTTATATTACATGTGGTGTACTGAGTTAATAAGTAATCGTCGGAATGACAGGCACTAACTTGTTATCCCTAGATGCAGAGATATTTTAGTCACATTCCTCTTTTAAGTGTTACTAATTTGAATAAATTTGCTGATGAACTTACTTCGCAAATTTTGAAAGGATAGTTTTGTGGTTTCTAAACCCTTGTATTGGTGAACCAATATTACAATAGCGTTTTTTTAAAAAAAGTTGTTGAAATGGATTTCTTACTCAATAAAGAAACGATGTAGGAATTATTCCGACCTAACGTCCATCAAAGAAGAGGTAAGAACAAACGGAGCTCGTATTGTGGAGAAAATCGTACGAGTCGAATTACGAGGGAAACATCCTTGCGGTTTCCTCGATCTACCTAAAGAAACCACTGAAACCATAGATGTTGATGTACGAATTATTGACTTCTACCACTGTCAGTCCAAGTGCGAGGCCCGTGTGTTACCATAATGCCACCTCACTAGAACTAAAATAAATAACGACACTATATTATCCCGTTAAGCCGAAGTTTTATTGAATTTTATTGAGAATTTAAATGTGAGAACTACCAGCAATGACTGATTGCCTCTATCCTGTTCCCTGAGTACAGTTCCTTCTGATCATTGTATCATGATGGCAGGTGGCTGTCACAATTATAAGAATATTTCTACCTTTATACTGACCATTAGGCTGAACGTTGTTCTACGCATAAAGCAACCAAGGCAACTAAGACTGTTGGTATATGCACTTGTGCCAGAAACGTAGAGTTCCTTAAAACAAGTTCCCAGAATGTTGAATTGAAATTCCGAGTGTGTCATGGATAATTATATGACAGAAAAGTAAACCTTGATGCAGTATAACAGAAAAGAACCAAAAGGCCAGCATACGTTGTTCAACGTGAAACTATACTGAAAATTCGATAATTCTTTCATGGACGGGAGAAGATAAGAATGTTTTCTGAAAGTCCCTCCATACTGTGAAAAGGTAGGAAAGCGTATTGTACCGTTCAATCTTGACATTACGTAGAAGCTAGCAATAGTAGGGCGAAATAATAGACTGTCGAAAAAGGCTGCATATCCGCTCACAATTCAAAACCGTTATACAGGTCCGTTATATCACATGCATCGTGATATCCACCCACAGCTCAGTACAATAGAATTAACGGTTCGACCACAGAATTTTGCATTTTGTAGGCTTGTCTCTGTACCTAAGCCGACAGCATTTCAGTGATATTAAAAACGTACAATTGTAGAGTCGGAAAAATAACGCAAACGCAGGTTACCGTTCTGAAGGGAGTTACGATGTGGCCATGAAACCAGAAATACACTTAGAGACTAAAATCTGCAGATCGAAGTTTCACTCACCGTAGCAGTGTGGCTTTCCTCTTCTCACTGCAGACGTCTCTGCAGTAGCTCCTCAAAAAACTCGTCGAGCGTAAACTGACGCTCCTGTTGGAAAAAAACTTATTACTTTTCTGATATCCAACATGTGGAGTAATACAGAACAATAGCTAGATTCTAACATGGCAGCTTTTTTTGGAAGTGCTACATTTATCGATAATTTTGCGAGTTACATTTATTGATAATATTTATACAATGATCGATTTTAATATTCAAGTATTATCACTACCCTGTCCATGTCTGACCAACTAATAATACTAAATAAATACTAACGTCCCATGATGTACAAGTTTTTTGTTTGCCTGAATGGTTATTGAAGTACTTCTGGGAGTTATGCAGCGTTGTTGTTCCTTTTGTATACAGAATATTTCAACGACCAACCGAGCCGTGTTCTTCAGGTTGTATGACATACCCTGACTAGTTGGAATCCAGGAATCGAGTGCATATAACGGCATAGCTCGCTGCACCACAGTCACGGTCATCGAAGCGTTTTGGACAAATCGTAACAACTCGGCAAAACACCCTAAGCAGGGCCCTAACTACTGCCACCTTCGTAAGAGAGTATTTATCTGAAAATGAAACGATTAGTACACGTTGAAACCTAATGCCGTTATTCCTTATACTGAACTAATTTACACTCACCGGAGCAACACGGATTTCTTCTTCTTCCTGCAGCCGTTTCTGCAACAGCTCATGAAAGAACACCTCAAGTGTAAACTGACGCTCCTGTTGGAAATGAACATATTAGTTTTATCATAAAGAATACTTTTATAATTCAGATATAGCGATACTTCTTAATACGTACCGGCGTTACGAAGTGTACCACTTATTAAGAAAGTATGGACCTGTAAATAGCGATAGTGAGTATACATTGTTTGGCTGTAATAGCTACCATTATGCTATGGGAGAACTGTTAAGCTGGAACGACAGAGGGCTACAGATGAATTATTCAAGGTACAGCGTCGCCATTGACGTTTTTATTCTCTGTTCTGGTGTGTTCTTTCTCTGGAAGTGGGACTGTGACAATTTTTACTGTCAGTTCCAGTTCCTCTATTCTCTGAATCCTCCGAAAACAACATTAGGATTCGAAGTCTGAAATTCAGGAATACATTTCCTCTGGTCATCTGGTATTAGTCTTAGTTAGAGTAACCAGATGGTTTGCCAAGTTGTGTTCAACCAGTCACTTGTCTTCGAAGCATATTGTGTGAAGCTCTGCTCTTACAAGAAATTTCAGCATAATTCTCTACAATTTATTAGGGTCTCTTCCATTCTCAAGCACCTCCGTATCAACATCATAGTCCAGGCATTTTTGACTAATGCCAGAAACAACTTCCCAGTTGGTCAGTGTTAATTTTAATCGCCGTCAGTGGAGTTGTTGCAACCCTTTAATCGGCTTTCCGCTAGACTATCAACTTCGTCTTATCTAATGCCAGAAGTGGGGATATAATATGCTAGTAATATGGAGGAGAGAAGCAGGAGCCTGTGGGATGTGTGGAAAAGAGCAAGCAGATCATGCAACAAAGGAGGCCTGTGAGCAACCTACCCATCGAGAAAACGTACCATTATCCTGCAGGTGAGAAAGACATACGACTGTTGGAATAGGTGTGACTGCCCAATCATCAGTCCAGCCTGATATATATCACTTTCACACACACTGAAGTTACCCTGACTCCTATCTGAATAGGTTACATTTCTAACTAACGTCTCATTACTAACTAATGTCTTCACAGTCTGGTGAGAAGACAGTTAACTTTGTGGTGGCTGCGGCGTAAATTTTCTTATACGCCATATTTTCTGTGGACGTTGTCTTTGGATCAGAAGGCAGAAGTGAATTTAAGAGGAGACCAGCCATTTACTTTACTTGAAGTCGAGATATGGCAAATTTTAAACATGTTGTGTATCTCAGGAGACGAGGTTGAAGGCTTTGGTGTGTTGCTGAGTGACCATCAAATTCCATTTCCCTCCAGTGATGAAGAAATCCATCCATTCGCCAGTGACGTTCATCTGTGGCTGAATTTTAGATCCGATCACTAAAGCTGACAGTGATCCCTCGATATCTGCAGCCAGTGAAGCCTGTCTGTCGAGTGTGACGTGGCGGTCGGTCAGTACCGTTGGGCCTTCAGAGGCTTGTTCTGACGTAATAAGTTTCTTAGTTGGTACTTTAGATCATTCTACTAAACTAGTGAATCGCAATCACTTTTATTATCAGGTATCGAAATGCCATAAACATAATTTTTGTAATTATGTGTGTGTGTGTGTGTGTGTGTGTGTGTGTGTGTGTGTTTGTGTGTGTGTGACTGTGTGTTTGTGTCTCTAGTCGCACGAGCTTGCGTGTGTGTTCGTGTGTAAGTAAGGTTTTTCGACATTTTTTACATTTTAATTCTTGTTGAATTTTTACTATTTTAGCGCTTTGAACCTCACTCTTTCCACAAACGTACAGCTTTCTTGCACGAAAACCAACACACAACCGTCATATTCACTAGTCTAGTAGAGGTTCCTGTCTTAGATGTATTATTCATAATGAGTTGTCACATGGGATGTTTATAGCGAACCGCAGATTCATTTACAGTAAATCGTGACAGTCAGTAATACCTTTTGACCACCCTATCGACAATGAAGTAGCTCTAAAACTTTAGTGCTTTGCTATGCATGACATCAGTAATGCAACGTGACGTGACTCACCTCAAAGCTACCTCGGGCAGCGCCCAAGGTCTTGTCCAGTCGCAGACGTTCGTCTTTCTCCCCTCCCACACACCGGGAGAAAAACGCCTTGATGCTTCGGAACATTGCTGGAATGATAACGGGCAGCACGTTAGATACGACCATACCATGTCCATGAGTAAATCCTATTTTGATGTCTCACAAGTGTATTGCAAGGAAAAACCTGAGACCGTGATGTCATGTATTTAAATTTAACTTCTGTAATAATAGGAGCTGTCAGTGTAACAAAGTATCTGTAACATCCAGATCGATTAAATATCATTGATTTACTTGAAAAATATTATCCATTTATAACAGGTTAGGAATTCATTATTTTAATTTCCTTTTACTATTTCCCAACAGATGCATTAAAATTACACTAGTTCTTCGATGACGGCCCAAGGTGTGTTCATTACGAGACACATTTATTCTGCAATGAATAATGCTGTTTCGATAACAGTTATTTGAGGCAATCACTATTAGAAAGACAGATAGTACTATTAGCAAGACAGTGCATCGCTATAGTTTCAGATATACACCAAGTATAGTTATTTAAAGTTCGCATTTGGACAGTCATTAGGCCGCGATTTGGTTACTACGATCCGTTCGTTCAATATGGCACCGTGATGCAGGATCGGTAATTCAATTAGTGAGTACTTAAGGGTACAACTTGTTGGTGATATGGAGTTACTGGTAAATAATCTATGCAACAGTGTGGTGGTTTAAATCCCAAATCCCTCCGCAGTGCCTGAAGAGATTAGGATTTGTACAAATACCCGTTGTCTGAGTCAGTGTATTCTCACCAGGCAGCGCCTTCCCTTCTTTTTGGCAGAGTCATCAACAACCAAAGTTCAACACTAAACCTAGAATCACTCTTCAGCGCCATGTGAACTATTTTGCCTTCTTCTTCACAGAAGGTAGAATATATCAGATTTACAAGGGGAGGCCGCCAATTGTGAAATTCAGATTCGATTCATACTGCGCATAATAAAAGCTCTTGGCCAGAGGTGTAATGTGGCAAAGCACCAAGATGCACTTCTCAGCCGTTGTCGAGAAAATCGACAGTTAAAAGAAACCGTAGCGGTGAAATACTCTCTACGACTAAACGTTTACTACAGGGTCGTGGCGCAGCGGTAAGCGCTCGGGTTTGTAAACCGAAGGTCGCCGGATCGAATCTCGCGCCATGCAATTTTTTTTATTAGTTTTTTGTAATTCATATATATATATATATATATATATATATATATATGAATTGCCTATGCATGTTGGTGAAGGCGGATCGCTCTCCAATTGTACCGCCTCTATTTTTCCGTTTTTTTAACACGGTGTACCAAAGCTCTCCCGTCCGCACTGATTTCCGACGATGTTATAAGTTGCGCTAGGGACCGCATCTACCTTCTTTCGAAGTTGGCAGGCAACTACGCTGTTATGCGGCGGCTCGTTTCGGCCCATTCAACATCTGTCCTTCAAGTAACGGAGTTTATATTTCATACCTGCCACAGCGAATTTGTGTTCGTGGGGTCTCTATTCCAATTCGAACGTTTGACTTACGCTATAAGTATTCGTTTCGGAATATCGTTTCTACGTCTTCCGTTAACTATACGTGGTTAACATTATGAAGACAATGAATAACATTTGTGAAATACAACTTTGATTGCGGAAAACATAATTATATATATATATATATATATATATATATATATATATATATATATATATATATAAAATTACAAAAAAGAAACACTAAAAAAAAATTATTCGGAGGGTGCGAGATTCGATCCAGCGACATTCGGATTACAAACCCCGGCGCTTACCGCTGCGCCACGACGTTGTAGTAAACATTTAATCGTAGAGAGTATTTCACCGCAATGGTTTCTTTTAACTGTCGATTTTCTCGACAACGGCTGAGAAGTGCATCTTGGTGCTTTGCCACATTACACCTCTGGCCATGAGCTTTTATTATGCGCAGTATGAATCGAATCTGAATTTCACAATTGGCGGCCTCCCCTTGTTAGTGACAGAGATAGGTGACGACGCTCTCGTTGTGATATTAAACATAAGTTAAAGAATACGCGATTCCTACAACTAAAATTGTGTAAACCTCAGCAGAAAGATCTGTCTCTATAAGTCACGTTCTCTCGTAACCTTTGTAGCTGCATGACGTATTGAAACAATGTACTGGAATGTGAATGGAACTGTTTTTCCTTTTCCATTTTACATAACGCGAAACCACATCACACTACGTCATAACGTTTCAGTTTTCCAGTACGCCGCCGCTACGCATCCAGTCATTTATAAGCTTATACGATATTGAAACTGCATCTGATTCTATACGGTAAGTACACAGTAGACACTAAGTCAGCAGTTCATACTTCTCCCGGATACATTGCACCTCGCTTCTGAAGCTGGGCGTTCGCTTCTAGAAGTCCTCAACAACTTTAAAATGTTTCGTTATTTCAACTAGAAACACAAAGCGTAACAATACAATATATGAATCAAAACTTGAGCATTATTAATTCAATAACTCACACGACGAATTCGTATCGTTATTTCAAGTCCTCGGGTGAATACGCAAGTAGTTGTTAGGCAACGGTTCTCTACGGTAACATAGCATCGGTTTTAGGATATCCTGTGATCAACATGAAACAGCAACGCCAGTAGCTGGGGAGCTCTACACTGTTTAGAACGTCGATAGGAATGGGTAAATTTTAAACAAATCATTGTATGCACCACAAAATAATGGTATTTAGCGACTGGGAGGTATCCAGCAGTATCTAATGAAGAAAAGTGAATAGCTAATCAACTCCCAATGGATTTAACAGCTAACTACATACCAAGATATTAATTCAATTTCCTGAAGCAACAGGAGAGGAAAACACCTTTGTTACAGAGCCAGATCGACTAAATGTTACTCTACACAGCTGCTATCAGTTTCCAAAGCGTCTTCTTCTTCACAGACGGAAGAAAGTTCCAGCGGCACGACTGTGCAATGATCACAGCCAAAATGTGTGTACAATTGAGAAGCAAGGAGGTTGATGACACTTATCATCGTGAAACTCAGTGTTTAATCTGTGAAGGTATGACATACATAAGTGAACTTCGTCAGAAACTCAGTCAAGTTCTTCGTCTCTACAAGTCAGGCTCCTAACTTATGAACCTCTATGAAAAGTTAAGACAAAGTGATCTTTCACATGTTACACTGTACTAATTACACGTTCCGAAATCATAATACGGTCGGTCGTAAAACTTCAACTTGCCAGTGCTTCTCCTCTAAATTCGCAGTCTTTTAACTGCTTGTACGATATTCTAATTGCAGATGGCTTTGCATGGTAAATAAATAGGTTAGATTTAAGTGAATGGCTCATACCTCTTGCGGGAACAATGCAGCTCGCCTCTGAAGCTGGGCGTTGGCTTACTTCAAAGCTTCTAAAGCTCCGCAAGAACTTTAAAAAAGTTGTTCTTGAAACACAAATCTCGATGCTACAACACTTGATTCAAAGCTGAAGCTTCTTTTACTGAATAGGTCACAAAACGAATTCGTATAGGCACTTCTACTATTCGAGAGAATACGGAAGTAATTGCTAGGCAACGGTCCTCGAAGGATTAGGGGACATAGCATTGTTGTCAGCATACCCCGTGATCAACATTAAATAGCAACACCACTAATAGCAATCCCAGCAAATACAGAGCACATTGTTTTATATTAACGTCTATATCAATACGTAAACAAGCACTGCAGTAAAATTTTTAGTACTTTAAATATATCTCAGACGAAATAATCATGCCTTGCTATCGAAAGATATACAGCAGTGTCTAAAGGATGAAAACGCCCGAATAACTAATAAATTCACAATGAATTTACCAATTAAAAGTACTCCAAGCTCTTCATTCAATTTCTTTAACCAATAAGAGAGTTATAAGCCTTTGTTACGGTGGAAGTTCAGCTCAGTATGACACAAAACAGTTGGCATCAGTTTCCAAAATGTGTTCGTTTTCAGAGACGAAAGAAAATATCAGCAGCACGACGCTGTTGTGACTGCATACACTATGTGTGTGTGTAATCGACAAGCGAGAAAGATCGTTAACATCGCTGTCGTTGTGAATCTCAGTAACTGAAGGGAATAGAGCATGCTACAACTCTATCCGTCTGCTCTGACACACGACTCATATTTGGAGTAAAGTGGATAGTTTACACGAGATACTACACCAACTACAAATAACATTTAATAAGAGCCCGATGACATTCGTCAAGACGGCGACAGCTATATAGACCATTACAATCAAAAAGTAACATAAAACATTTTATGTAGGTGGTGCTGTACAGCTTAAATGAATGTTAAGAACTGCTACAGCTGTAACGGCATATTTTATTACAGACGATCGATTTCGGTCTACAACCAGAAAATCATCGGGTCCAAAATCCATCTTTCCTATGCGTTTGTTTAATTGGAACAGCAGTTGGCAGATGTACAATACTCCATCAATGATATTATGTATGTATATATGGAATATTGGGAAAAAACGTTGTCAAGGTTAACTGGACTTAATGTTATGAATGTACAGCTAGTATCAATGACGGAACAATGTACATCTGAAACTGCGATTCCATTTACTCAGACGAATAGCTGAGACGGTTTTTGTACGCGATGATGGTCTGGTCCTAGACCGAAATCGATCGTTTCTGTTAAAATATACCGTTGTGTATTGTATAGCGCACTTCTTAACAAACAAAAGGCAATGGGAACTATTTGAATCACCATATAAAATAAATTATCGGGACAATTGCAGGAATGGGAGAGTTGTGGATGGGGACATACTAAAAAGGTTGCTAAACTTAAGAACATTTAAGAATATCTCTAGAATAAACCGAATGTAAATATATAGTAAACACAAAATTGGATTCGAATAATTCGCTTGGCCAATACAGATGAAATGAAGACAGTGATACTAGACACTTTCACAAAAGAACATAACTGGAAAATAGCACACACACACAAATTCTTCCGGAATGACGAAAACGAAAACACCAAAAAGCAATCCTAATCGCAGCTTTCGCTGTACCTGTATAGCTTCAACAGAGAGCGATAAATGATCCCCTACAAATTTCTCTAATATAAAAAGAAAAAAACTGCAAAAATGGCAGGACTAGAATCGAATTCTTCGCTTGACCTGTAGCTCGAAAAAGCAAGACAGCGATATCACACACAGTTCCACAAAACGACATAATCGAAAAATATCGCACAGGAACTTTTCCTTGATAAACCTAAAACTATAAAAAAATAACACAGAAACGGTATCGCAGTATATACAAAGAAGATCCCCAAACACACACACACACACACACACACACACACACACACGCGAATCTCATTATGCAAAGATGACGCACATGAATTTCTCCAGAAAAAAGCGAACAAAAGAAAAAGACATACACATGGGCATTTGTTACCATATTTCGTGTGAACTCTATTCCTAAACCGAGGACAGAGATACAAAACAACACCCACAAAACATCAACTAAATCGAAAAATTATATACACAAATTCCTTTGTAATAAACCGAAAGGAAAGAAGTACATAAAACGGGAATCACACAACAATGGAAATAAACAGCTCAAAAACCGAAAACAAATAATTCATCAATAAATACCAAAACCTCGATCCAATTCAGCTAAACAAATACTACCAACCACAAAAAAGCAATTACGCAGCTCGAAATTGAGCGACCAGTAAAAATAAATTGAGCCTCTTAGGAACAATGGATTTTATAAGCGCAGCATCTCAAAGAGTCACATTCGAAAACCGGCGAAATATTTGTAAATTAAAAAAATTATCAATAACATTACCACCAGCAATGCAATTTAGTTAGGGCTAACCTCACTCTCGACGAACTTCCCACATTTAAAACACAGCTAAATAACTATAACTATCAAATGATGATCATAATCACTAATCGTTTCACTCACAAAAATTTATCTTATGCTCTGAAGGTCCTGCTCACCCTTACCCTAGGAAATAGTGCGATATGCAGAAAGAAACAGACAAATACGTGTCAGAAAACAGAACAAATGTATAATTGATACTGGTTTCTCCACAGCAGTTTAATGTGCGGTCTCAGGTTCCACCCAAAAAAAACTCTCGTGTGTCGCGACGTATGTGGAATAACAGCATAGTTTACAGACATCACAGATTACACTGGTAAGTAACACAACCACAGGTAAACATTTAATAACAGTCCGCCTACATCCAATTCAACATAAAGTCATGACGTCGCATAGGATGTCATGGGTCAAACCAAACGGATGGAAATGGCCAATGTGCTTGACACGTTTGCCATTGAGGAACTAAGAAATTAGTTTGAGAACACTAAATGAAAGTGCATGAACGACACCAAAGAGAAAGTGTAGTAATCTGGCTATTAAAAAAGCAAGCACTTAATATTTGAATCTCCATGAAAAACTGAATCAACATCCTGTGTCGCGTGATATACTGTTACTAACATCAGGTTCTGTAATGACATCACACTCTACCACATGCTTCAACCTGCTAGTGCTTCTCCACTAAGTACACAGACAACTAGAAGGTTCTACGACATTCTAACTACAGATGATTCCGAAAGGTGTGGAAATAATTGACAGATACGCGAATAGCTCATACGTCTTTCTGGTACAACGCTCCTCGGTTCTGAAGCTGGGTGTTCGCTTCGCTCAAAGCTTCTAAAGCTCCCGAAGAACTTTAGAAGCTCCCGAAGAACTTTAAAATGTTTCGATAGTTGTTCTCGAAACACGAAATTCACTCTACAAAACTTGAATCAAAGCAGAAGCATCTTTCACTCAATAACTGAAACAGCGAATTGGGATAGGCACTTCTAGTACTCGAGAGAATACGGAAGTAATTGCTAGGCAACGGCCCACGATGGTTTAGGTGACATAGCATTGTTGTTAGCATACCAACATAGAGGCTACAGAGTAAAAATTTTTATAGGAACCACAGCAGAAATGCTTAAACGACCACTGAAATAAAACTTTGAATAAGTTAAATATACGTTGCAGCATTTCAGATTATAGCATCGCTTCGAAGCGACGTAACACGCTCGTGTCCTCGATCTCGCATTCACGTAATATGTTTAAATGTTTTCACACACTCAAAAATTAATTTTCTCAGCGCAGCGAACAGTCACCATATTTCTATGTCCGTCTGTGTGTTACCACAAACACAGTTTCTGGTGTATTAACTTCCTATATCTTTCGGTGAATCTCTCCGTCATGGAAATGGAAGATTTGTCACTGAGACGGATCACATGAGCAACAGGTACTTTTATTCCACATACACTGAAGGTAAAAAGCTGAAACAACCTAGTAGCACTACTAAGAGAATGCAAATCATGTTTGTTTCGGATACATACTGAAAATTTCGTGAGCGATAGTTACCTTTGAGATTGAACGAGGTGAGTTGATACTAGTCAAGAGACATTTATCAGCTCTACACCCAGTAAGAATGAGACAGTGTAGTAGGGGTACGAAAAGCTGGATGTTCCTTCTGCGATATATCGGTCTGGGGTGCGATTTCGTATGACAGCACGAACACTGTTGTGGTCATCCCATGAACCTTGACTGCAATACTGTACGCCAGTCATGAACAGCATTCCGGCCTGGGTTATCCAACACGATAACGCTCTGCCACATACCGCTGTTGTAACCCAAAGTGCTCTACAAAGTTTAGACATGTTGCTTTGCCCTGCTCCATCACCAGATATGTCTCCAGTCGAGCAGTATGGGACGTCATCGGGAGTCGAATCCAGCCTCATTCCACAACCGGGAGTAACTGTCTGTGTATTGGCCGACAAATAGCAACCAATACAAATAGCAATAGCAACCGCCAGAAACTGAGAGATGCAACAAATATACCTTTAGAAAAGATTAGTCATTTCAAATGGTGAGTCCTGTTGTGACAGTTTTCCGCTTTTGTAGTAACTCTTTTGACTACCTACTACGAACAAGGGGAACCAACTGCCAATACGACCTTCCTTCGGCGCCTGGCTAGGGGAGAAGAATAAGATGAGAGTGGTGTCGACTCGCAGTTAAGATAATTTTGCCATCTCTTCCAGCTTATGTAACGCAGCACCACTGCCAAGGCAGTCCTAAATGCTTAACAGGGATATGAGAACTAGTGAGGGCATCACGCAAATATCTACGTCGACTGCTGCACCAAATGCTATGCTCCTGCTAAATGTAGACAATATGTACATATATGTGTAGGGCTTTCCAACTACAATGGGACGCCGGGCAAATATAACGAAGTAATCCTGAAAAGCCAACGAAAACAAAAAGGTATGTGTTTTCATCTGAAACACTCTGTGCAGAGATTATTAACTACAAAGCAAATCCAGTTAAGTAAGGAAAGTTGGAAATAACTTATTGTAAGGCCCCTTTGTAGAGAACTTCTAAAATGTGAATAGTCGACCATTAGTCGCATTCAACCAACGTCAGTAGAAAAACTGCTTCATCACGTAACGACGAATTTTGAACCTTTCAGATTAAGAAATTTTTACAAGCAGCTGATGCAAACTGTAACTGCAGTTGGATAAGAACAGAATAGCCTACGTGCCTACCACAGTGGTACATAGCAAATTGTTACACTTTGTCAAGACCAAATTCTCCTGCTGCCTAACCATTGAGACCCTAAGCTTATCGTCCTATCTCCAGATTATCCATTCTAAGCAGACGTTCTACTATGAATTGCCTGCAGTCAAGTGCTTCAGTCTCAGCATAAAATACCTTCAATATTTCATTTTGAAATATTCGCAAGAGTTTTTAACTTTATTAATGTGCGACGGTCTGTTTCAATAACTAATAAAAGTGTAAATAATATGATTTCCAGTTTGCTCGGCAGTACAGTGGGTGTCAGATTACAAATCACGACGGTCCAAGTACCAGTCCGGGATTGGTCCAAGGACTTTTTATACATGTAACTGTTCTTTCACGTTCGACAATGATTTGTTAATGTTAGAAATGGGAAGTCGAATTATGACTCGTATTCCTTGTTAAACTGCAAGTCCGCTCACAACAGACCGGATAAATGAGTTGAGAAGTCGCAGAAAGCAACGGGACCATGGCTAGAAAATTAATGTGGAGTTCGAACCACTTTTCTGGTTGATGACAGCTTTGTCGTTATATGTGTACATGACATAGATTTCCTTTGTATCCTTGGGTAACCTTGTTAAATACTTTTGAATGATACACGAAATATATACTCGCACCACCCAATCCTTGCCCCTCAGAGCAAATGAATAAAATTACGCTGAATAAATATCCTTATTTTCTGAAAATACGGATAAGATAATATAACTGGGTTTTGCATTAGAGAATGCCACAGAAATATATGAAAACTTAAATGCGTATCCTCAGGTTTATACAACACTCACCCACTTTTCCACTTGTTAAATTGTTAATAATATAACAGACAGAATAACGTTAACAAATAATAAAAATAAACTCATTACTGGGTAAAATAGATAGTTATTTGCGCCAATACATTTAGACTGAGGAGGAAAGATGAAGAGGAAAGTGACTATGGAAGGATGTTAGTAAAACCACGAATATTAGTTTGACAAAGATGGTCGTTTTTCTTTCTATTCCGCTACATTTTAACTGGTATAATTTTTATGATTTTACATTTGAAAGCGAAAAGATAACATATCCCATATCATCTTTTCCAATTACAAATAAATTTCATTTAATCAAGAAAGTAAAAAAATACTGTGGTGCTTCTATAAGTACCCTTCTACACATGCCTATATTACTGAGAGGGGAATTTATCTCCTTAAAGGACAGAAAATTCACTGTAAGACACAAAGTTTATTATCATGAAGCATCAGCATATGTTTCACTGAGATAAGCAAGTAAACATTTAATGAAAGAACGAAGGATTTTATTCTTGAAATCTATCTTTGTGTCAGGTGAGTGAGCAGAGCAAACGTATAATCACGAGAATAAGTCGTGGATACTGCAAGAATGGGATACGGTTAAAACCAAGAAACCGGAAAAATAAGAACGAACATCAGCAGAATCATTAAAGTGCGTGACGCAAGCTACTGTACGGCTGAGGATGTTAAAATTGTGCAGTTAGGCCCTCATGGAAGTTATCTATAATCGACTTGGTGATTCTGTTGAAAGCTCATTCTTACCACTCTCATACAGCATGAATACAGTAGGCAGCGGTGGTAACATCTACGTCTGGCTTGACCTCTGCACTCGGAACTACAATGGAAACATCCATATGGGTGCAAGTGGTATCTGGCAGCAAGCATTTTCTTCTCAATCGCCTGTCCACAAGTATTTATTCTTCATTCTGTTAGCAATAAGTGTGATCTACTTTAACCACCTGTAACTTGCCTGTTTGTACAAGTGTAGGAAAATCGCTGGCAAATTGCAGCGGAAGCTGCGAGATCGAATCGGTAATGGTTTTGTACATAAGTTAAACAAACTCGTACTCCTGTGGAGTTTATTATCATTAATCAACAATTTCAAGGTGCAGGGAGGAAGACAGAAAACTTCTCCGAGTCCATGACAGGTTTCTGAAGCTGACGAATTGATAGACATACACGTAGGTACAAACAAGAAAGAACGTGCTCTCCAGTCAGGATATTGGTTACAAGTGTTTTAAACTAACATTCCTGCTTAGCACGTCTGCCGAGACAAACAGTTGTACTGACGGTCTACGTCCTCTGAAAGCTGGAGATGGCTTAAGTTTCAATCTTTCTTGAAAGGAATCCTCCCAGTGCCACAAGCAAGACTGTGTTTTACGCAGATAGCCGTCCCTCAGTCGCCCGTCGAGGAGAGTTGGGACCAAGCGAATTCTGCATCTTTACCTCCTTTCACGGGTAGTTTTCAGCACTGAACGAAACTATTACTTTGCTTGATCCTTATTGTGAGCCACCCACAAAAAGCTCGCCATTACTGCAGAAAATGACTCCCTTAACTGTTATAAAAGAAATGTAAGAGAAGAGTTAAATTGGCTGTGTAGTCACTGGCAAAACTAAATATCATCTGCAGTAATTAGGCTGCATTAAAGGTTCGACAACATTGACCATGAGGATGTGCATATGACATTAAACGTTTCGTAAGAGTTAGGAACAAACTGCTATGTAACATAACCGTCTCATTGTGAATAAAATGGATGCTGATGAAATTGTGTGATGATTTTCATGTTTCGTTTGTGGGGCGTTCAGCTGCGAGGTCATAAAGCTGGAGATGGGTTAAGTTTCAATCTTTCTTGAAAGGAATCGTCCCAGTGCCACAAGCAAGACTGCGTTTTACGCAGATAGCCGTCCCTCAGTCGCCCGTCGCCCGTCGAGTCCCAGTTGTCACACATTCCAATTTCTACACAATCCAAGCAAGCCGCTGTCACGAATGATGATGGTGACGATGGAATGATAACGATAACACAAACATCCAGTCCCTAGGTAGAAAAAATTCCCAATCCAGCCGGCAATCGAATCCGATACTTATGATCCATTGGCAGCAACGCAAACCAGCACACCATAAACTGCGGACAAATTGTGCTGAGCTTCACCTGTCGCACAAGTTCGCCAAGAACATTTTAACTCGGAAATGGGTAACATTTTTGCTTTTCGTTTCACGTACTCATCGTCTGATGAATATCGGGCCTTGGACTACAAGGGTAAAGCTTGTTCCAAAGCAAACTACAAGAAAATACACAAGGGCACTTGTCTACAACCCTCCTCACATTCGTTTTTATGTACTGGTGTACCGGTAAATTTATTTCAGGATACATATAATAAGAAGAAGAACACTAGGCGCACAATACTGCACAAAATCTGAACGTTCTGATAATAATCGTGAATGAAAACCCTGCGTTGATGGCCTCAAACGCATGGGTGGCTTGTGGTCACAATCCACAGATTCTCAAATCGATCTACAATTAATTAATCCATTCACAGTCATCATACAGCAACAGCAAATCATTCACTCAGTTATAACCACAGCCATAGGTTGGACGGACTTTGAATCATAACCTCGTTGTCTGACAGATGTTTGGCACGAGCCTGTCGTAAAAGGGTCGAGCAAGCTATAAGCATCTGCGGTGCAACGGGGGCCTCAAGTCGAGTGAAGTGAGCTGCCACTCGTAGCAAGGAACCAGTCACAAAGGGGTGACCTGCTGCCTCAAGTAGCAGCAGGTATGAGCCGACAGATACGTAGCTCTCTGCAGGCAGCTGAGGAGAGAACGGCTATGTTTACTGGACACAAGTCACTGTGCAGGGTGCAGCCTCCATGGTACATCAGTCTGTCAAGGTCGCATCACTTCACTAGTCTCGAGTGCGCGCGCACACACATACACACACACACACACACACACACACACACACACACACACATATATATATATATATATATATATATATATATATATATATGTGTGTGTGTGTTTTTCTCTGTTCAGAACATCTGCCTCATGTTTGCATGCAGGTCACAACACTAAACATTACATTCAATAACGCAGCTGTCTAGCAGGTCCTCTAATCGCTCCTCAGTACAGTCGTTTGACAATTGAAAATGGTTCCAACAAGTCACCACCAGGAAACTCTGCTCTGTATCGCAATAACTCAGGATGTAAAGAAACACCACGATACTACAAATATCAGGTAACACCTTAGCGCATATAAAACTTAAGGCTTGTAAGCTCACATTATTACAATAAATGACGTACCTGGAATGTACCCACTCTCATTTTTACGTCAGATAAGTAATGCACCTAGCAAGTTCGTCATATCTATGAATTCCTCTTCAAAGTAACATACCGTACTTATTATCTAAAACAAAAGGACATTAAAAACTTTAGTTATTTACGATATCCAGAATCACCCACTCACATTGTGAGTGACGTAAATATAGGAATGGCTGAAGAAATGCCTTCCAACTATATAATAACTCCCAACTGCTTCGACAAGCCCTACAACATAATAATTGGAAGTAGGGAACTGTGAGAAAAAACAGTTCGACACCGTACGGGTGACATCATTTCATTCACGGAGGGTCGAAAACAGACCAATGCGTTGGGGCAGGGTTGTACGGGGTTCGGCCAAGACTGGAGAGCATCATCTCCCTAGGGAAACTGGGCTCTGTATTCCAAGCTGAAATTACTGCAATCAGGGCGTGTCTGAAGGAGAATATGCATAGGTGCTACAATGACCGTAGCGCCTACATCTATTCACACAGCCAGACAGCCCTGAAATCATTGGCAGCTCCTGCAGCAAGATCTAAGTTTGTTGCAGATGGCCACAGTGCTCTGGTGGAGCTAGGGGGAAGCAATAGGGTGCACCTAGTGTGGGTCCCTGGGCACTCAGGGATCTGTGGCAATGAACAAGCCGATAGATTGGCTAGGATGAGGGCAACAACTCCATTTACTGTACCGGAACCTGTCCTGACAATCACTAAGGCTATGATCAAATTAGAACTACGGAACTGGCTTAGGAAACAGAACTTAGGATATTGGACCAAGGTCCATAAACAAAACATGATAAGGTAATGATGCCCGAGCCATGTTTTAAAAGAAGATCTGGAATCCTGGGATTGAACAGGAAAGAGCTCAAACTCATGACTGGACTGATGACCGGCCATGAGAATTTCAAAAAACACGTACACACAATGGGTATAACGGAAGAGGACCCTAAGTGTGGGATCAGCGATGAGGGTGAAGAAACTGCATCACACCTAATCTTCGAATGCATGGCATTGAAGTGTAAAACATACAGAATCTTCGGGACAACTAGACCTGAAGAAATTTTGTCTAAAAAAAAAACAGGTAGTGGGACTCCTTGCACCATTTAAGGGCACTGGTTGGCTCTATTAGATATACAGGGAGCGATACCGCACAATAAACCAAGTTTCGGTGCGGGCAGTGGCGGGTCAGACCTAAGCTGTTTTACCTCCCCTTTTAAAATCAATCAGTCAAATCAATGATGTGGCACTGCCTCGGGCCTGTACTGAGTAAGAACCGTCTAGGTCAGGCATACTGTGTACAGAAGTGGAAGAGAGAGCGCAACTAAATTCTACAACCAGTATGCATTGCATACACAGAAATTACTGTTACGGTGTACGTATGGAGTTCAATGTGTGAATTGCGTATCTTCCGGTGAGAAAGAGCGCTGGCAAACAATCTTCGCTACATTTCATTACTTAAACTAGTGTCACTCTGAGCAAGGATTTATGGTCAGCGACTAAGTGTAAGCTCAATGAGTTAGATGCGGGTTTTGCAACTGGAAAATACTTCCCTACATTATAGAAGAGAATATTAAATTTGTAATAATATTCCGAAAATTTTGAACTTCGATAGCTTACAATGAAAACAACTGATTTTCTCAAACATACACAACTTGAAACAGGTCACGTCGACCAAATCATATCGAAAAACTGACAGCGACGTATATCGGAAGGCAGTACGATCCTTGGCGTTTGGTTTGGCAGTATTTGACAGCCATTTCTAGGCGCCAGTGAATGAAGGAAGGCAGCGCGTCTTTTTAATTTCTAATGTTTGATATTAACAAGAAAAGGATTCCGTAGACAGGGAAAGAACCTATTCTTGGGCAACTACTTCTATAATGACCAAAAGGCATTAAATGATCCTCAAGCACATGTGTTCCAGCAGTCGTATGAAGAAAGTGATGGTAATAATGACAGTAATAATCATATTATCCTGTAACTTCACACTTCACAGGGGGTTTTCTGGAACTAAGAAATTCACTGAATTAGTGAAAATTTCAAAATGGCTTCACATCGAGGCTATGATGCCTAGAAGAGTTTTTATATCCCGCTGACATGCGAATATTATAATCTGAGCGTCAGAAGCTTACTTCTACTTAACCATTAAATAGACTAGCATTTTTTACACCTTGACTAATTTTGTAAGCTAAGCACATCATCCGTTGCAGCACACTCCTGGGACTGGGAAATGTGGCCACAATGGTCTGGTGGAACGAACTATCACAGGTGCAATGCGTGGGTTCAAGCATTTACTTTTAAGGGGCACAAACAGATTCACTTTAACTCTGGTAACCTCAGGAGAAAACGTTATAATCCAGAATCCGCATCAAACATCACGTTCCTGTGACTCTTTAAGTTTTCCCAGCGTATCGAATATTCCACAAGATTTCGGGATTGCAGCCGGATCTCATCAACTTCTTTGCACGATATTTCGGCTGACAACCTTATAGCCATCTTCAGGCGCGTATTTGACACTGGAGATTGCTAGTGCGACTTGCACTAGCAATCTCCAGTGTCAAACACTCGCCTGAAGATGGCTGTAAGGTTGTCAGCCGAAATATCGTGCAAAGAAGTCGATGAGATCCGGCTGCAATCCCGAAATCTTGTGGAATTACGTTCCTGCATTACCAACTGGGTAGAGCCAGTTTCAGTTGGAAATGACATAGGCGGAAGTCATGGTAAACAGAAATACTGTCACAAGTAAACTAACTTACATTAGAAGATATAGTTTTATTTGATGAACTGATAGCCATTTAAAGGAACAGGGCTCTTATTTTACTTGTACTTGACTGAACTAGAGACGCTGAAAAATTTGGTGCTGAACTGTGATTCCAATTCGTATGTCATCTTTCGGGGATTTGAATCTCTCGGAACGGTATAGTTCAATCATATCGTTCATTTTCCCAAGACTGCAGTCTTCTCTAGGTGTCCTCCAAAGGTAAGTACGTGGGACGGAATTCTGATCCAGTACAAAAAATATTCATAATTTCATTCCAAGCCCTATCACGTGCACGGAAGCCTGCTAGTGAGAACTAATGTGCATTTTTAATGTCTTTTCATGTGTTGCCAACAATCGTAATAGGTGTCGTTATTTCTGATCAAACACGCAGGCTTGTTACTGTTGATGAGTAAGCAATTGACACTTAAGCTATATTCGTGGATGATGTAGAAGTACGGTAAGTGTGCGGTTCGACTGTCGCTCAGGCACAAAAATTTATTTTGTATTCAAACACCTAGCAGCTGGTTAGAAGAACCGATACGTAACATTTGATTTTACTTAGTTAACAATCGGATTACGTGTTGGATTCGTATCTCCGTCACAGAACTTCACATCATGTGCTTCATCTTTAAATGGTTGCACACTTTGTTACTTCTGAATGGAGGTATATCAGACATCTTTGGTGGTTAGTTAACAGGGACGAAAGGTTCTTGATAGGAGTCCTGGTTTATTACAAAAAACTGTCGTATTTTATTTTCAAGTTTAGATCTGGTTACTGATATTGGCGAATATTTCGGTAATTCGTGACTCTTCATGGCTAGTCAGTAACATGATTAGATTAGATTAGATTTGATTAGATTAATACATGTTCCATAGGTCATGAAGACAACATTTCATAATGATGTGGAACGTGTCATTTTACTGAAAGATTTATTTACAAACCATTATTCAATTCCTTTACAACAATTTTTTACTCCCTCTCTCAAATTCTTTTTTATATTTCTCTCTCTCTCTCTCTCCCTCTCTCTTCTCACACACACACACACACACACACACACACACACACACACACACACCACACTCACACACGTTACACACGTTCTTTTTTTATTTTTATTTGTTTGTTGTGCTCGACTATCGACCAGGTACGAAAACGTCCGTGAATGAGTTTCATAGTTTTGAGTACACTTACGAAAGAAATATAAATACAACCGAGAGAGTAACTGATTTAAGATGCCTAGTTTGCAGTCAGTTCTGAGTAATAGTAATGACGCTCCAGTCCCTAAACATAGTTACAGAATTGTGAATCAGACGCATTACGTATTACAGGCCGTGGCAGCCACGTCTTTGACACGCCAGCTAAGGTCACTTCCCGGCCCACTGTAGGAACACATCGGTTCGTGTTGGTCCTGGAGGTACTGTAACTGAGATTTGGCAACAAGGCAAGGCACGTTTGGCAACTATGTAATCGACGAGCTACTTTCTGATGTACACGGAATTAAGCCTAAAAATTCGCTTGATTTTTCAATAATCTGAGTTATTGTCGCATGAGGTGTAACAAAAGATTGTAAATTAACGGCTGACAGCCCAGGAAAGTCGTTGCACATATAAATCGCTACTAATCTAGTCCTTTAAACAGCGGTTTAGGAGTTCTAGGCGCTGTTGGCCTCGTAACAGAAATTAGTAAACATACGTCATCGCTAGCTCTGTGGTAACCTGCTTACCTGTCAAATGCGGCTGTTGAGGTTTGCGGTTCCAGTCTCGCTGACTGCAAACTTTTTATCCGTTCTGTGAAAGAGCTACAAGAAGTCAGATCAAACATCGATAAGGAAATCACAAGAAAATACTTTTGGTTAATAGTGCAATGGTGAAAAACTTACAATGCTGCACAACAGGTAACGCCTCTTTACGCTGCTGACAAGCAAATTTTGGGTTTCTAGGAATACATACGTTTCTTTATGAAATGCTACATTTGCATACCTCTTGAGTAATACACAGCATACCAATTAAAAACAGACCCAGTCGAAATGTAAGTGAGTATTATTTTACTAATTCGTGCCGATAGAGGCAAGCTTGTGTACAGATACCCAGTTTTATGAAAACAGACTTTCATCGTAAGGGTATCGTGGGTGGTGTTATTTCATTTCTTATACAGTGCACAATTTTATTAAGGTTTCTTTTTGTGTTGTTTAAGCAATAGTAAACATGAGAGAGAAATTAATCATCAACAATATATGGGAATTCACTGATGTTATCTGTAACAGTCTGACAATTGACATGCAGTTTATTGATTACATGCATGTAGAAAACTTGTTCTCAGTTAAAGCTGTCAAACAAGGTTTGAAGAAGAATTAAACGGAACTACCACACGACACCTAATGTAGAAAATACTTTTCTGACGTATTTTGTCACGATGCGCTCTCTCCATACATAATACAAAAGTTTTGAGATGCATATGTTGCCTGGCCGTCCATTAAACCTGAAAATAGCGAAATGTCGCAGAAGTTAGTCCTATTTCCACATGTGACTAGCTCACACATAGGTAAAGCAGCTCCAGAACTCAACAACAATTCTTCCAGAACTTCCGCATTCCACAGTGCTACGAGATAATGTATATGGCCCGATCTAGTCTTCTGAGAGACAGACAGTTATAGCTTTTCTTTTTCTTTGCACAACGTTTTCAACGAACAGATAGCATACTAGAGTAGGTCAAGTGAAAAGGAACACTCCCTATTTAAATTTATGCATCCTACACTGTTGACAGTTCTGTGTAGGTGCCAGTTAAGTGATTTCATATGGGTGATTACAAAAGTAGAGTCGAATGTATGAACTGGGTAGTCGAGGCAACTAGTTCAAGACGATTCGGTCAACCAAGTAAATGAATGTACTGAACATGCTGCAAACCACTACAGGCAGCTTGTGTGTCAGAATTCTCATCCAGTGTGAAGCAACGTCGTTACGATAGAAAAACGAGTTACAGAGAAGAGGATTTGGTTGTCTGTTGGATTAATGATAGGTTCATATAGTTATGGTGTGGGTTCGATTCCAATTTCTGCTGATGGTTTTTGAAAGGGAGAGACAGATTCTATTCTCTCCTGGCTACACCAAGTGAAGAAGGTATAACGGCGTTGTGGTTGGTAGGTTGAACTACAATAAAGTCAGGAGTGGCGACATGTAGAAACTCTGTCACCAGTAACCTTTCATATATACTTGTTATTTATTTCTAGTGATGAAACAGTCGCTATGCAAGGTCACAGGACACTTATTCCATCTTTTATTTGGGCTTCTGTAAGTCGATAAAATTGGTTCTGAATTGGGAATGCAACTCGGACCTCCTTAATGCAGAATTTGATCCCTCTGTGACAATACAGCTCCACTACAATTTGTTGTTTGTTCAAAACTGCAGATTCCTCAACATCTCCACATATTGCACGTGAATGGGTTCGAATTCTGGCCTGGCACTAAAGTTTTCATTATGTATTATCAAGCTCTAGCATGAGAACATTTATCTGCTGGTGGATAATAATTTTAATTTTTTAATGTATTTTCATTCGTTGTCAACACTAAAGATATCTGATGTTTTTGACTTCCAGTGAGACACAGAACTATTTGCGAGATCACTGTAAGTTCAAGGATGTTATTCCGAGCTGCTGGTGGAGAAAAATTTGGTAGCTGACGTCTCTTTGTGTGTAGTCACAACAATATGAATGGGGTTCGATTCCCAGTCGGCACTGAACTCTTCATCATATTATTTCTAGTTCAAACATGCTGCCGGCCGGCGTGGCCGAGCGGTTCTAGGCTCTTCAGTCTGGAACTGCACGACCGCTACAGTCGCAGGTTCGAATCCTGCCTCGGGCATGGATGTGTAGTGCTCAGAGCCGCTTGAACCATCCAACATGCTCACATGTCGCTGGTGGTGTAACAAACCCTTATCTAACGGTCGTTTTCTCTAGAATATAACAGCGATAGGTGCCGGGTTGGAGTCTGGGAAGGAAAAAATTAATGTTTCGTCTCGTCATTTCCGTTAAAACATCTAGCTACTGCCGAGAAAATCCGATATGTCACAGTTAATTGTGCTTCGACAACAATCCGATTAGGTTTTGGGTTCGAATCCCTGTCCAACACAAGGATTTAATTCACGGCATTTCAAGTAAGTTACTTGTGAAGAAGCAATATTTAACGTCTCCCGTAGTTCGCTAAAAGGGACAATAGATGCTGGGTAGGTATTCGCGTCCGTTAAAAATGTTTACGTTATGTAATTAAAATTGATATTTGATAACTGATTGTGTCTGAAATCGAGGAATATCACTCTCTGTATGCCTAGTCAGGAATGACTGTTAGTTTCCGTTATCACGAAATCTTTGCTTGGTCTGCATACCCGGGTTTGAATCAATATGCAGAACGACATGGTTCATCGTGTCATTTGAAGTTCATACATACACTATGTTAGTGGGTGTTTCTGGATATCCGAATGAGACTCAGCTTTTGCCAGTTTTAAGTCTGTGTGTCCCAGCTGCTGCCTCCATCTTGACCCAAGGGTGAAGTGGAGGCATATCCAGCATGGCGTCCATTCCAGCGGTTGGTGTGCTGCTGGTTCCGCCCTTTATGGCTAAGTAGGGCAATCTATGCAGCTTAGCAAGCTCCTTAGCAGCATCTGCTGTTCTACCTTCCTCCACTACACTACGGCACCATAGGAAACCCTAGGTCTAACCACTGTGGTGTATATCCATTGCATACCCCTGAGGCTTATGCCCCAGTTTTTGCCATAAGCCCTCCTAGTACTCACTAGAGAACTTTTTGCCTTGGAGCAGATGCTCTTAATGTGAGGGGTCCAAGCTAGCTTCTCATCCAAGGTTACCCCTAGATATTTCACTATCCCCTCACAGGTACAGTATCATCGAAGAGCTTTAGATTCCAACGTGCGTGCTGAATATGTCTCTTTGTAAATGGCACCATAACAGTCGTCTTAGGATTAACTCTCAGATCCTGTTTAATGCACCATTTTTGCACAATGTCCAACCCTCCTTATGCCATATTCCTGACTGTGTCAGTGAACTTGCCAAGTATTACTTTGACAAGGTCATCTGCATATACTTGGCAGAAGCATTGTCTGAAATTTAGTTCCTCAATGAGTTCGTTCACCACTAGATTCCACAATAGAGGAGACAAAACACCTCCTTGTGGGCAGTCTCTAGAGGTCTTTTCATTCATCATGGTAGCCTCTACCTTCCTTCCACTAAGCATGGCTCTTGTCCACCTACATATAGTGGTCCCCAGGTCATGCACCTCTGCTGCCCTTTCCATGGAATCGCATGTCGTGTTACTGAAGGCCCCCTCAATATCCATGAAGATGCAGAGGGCTATTTCTTGGAAGTGAAGTGCTTTCTCCACATTCCCAACGAGTTGGTGGAGAGCTGTCTCACATGATTTACCTGGTTGGTATGTGTGTTGGCTTGGGTGTAGAGGGACCCTACTTAGCCTCCTCTCCCCAACAAATAGATTAATCAGTTTTTCCAATGTTTTGAGAATGAAGGAAGACAGCCTGATTGGTCTGAAATCCCTGGCCTTGGTATGATCAATTCTCTCTGGCTTTGGAATGAAGACAACCTTCACTGTCCTCCAAGCTTTGGGAATGATTCCTACTGCTAGGCTAACCCAGAATAGCGTGCATAAGACTCTTATAAGTTTTCCTCCTGCCTGTTGTAGGAGAACTGGAAAAATTCCAACTGGGCCAGCTGACTAGAATCGTGGGAATGTTCCACTGCCCGGTGGATTTTGTTGAAGTTCACACACTCCTTGGCCGATTCCCAGTCATGTCTTCGAGTGCCTGAGAACCGTAGTCACTCTGGGATCACATACTGGTCTGTGTTGTCCGGCAGAGCATAGTGAGTTTTTTGGAGCAATCCCAGCGTCTCATGTGCTGTCTTTGTAAATTCCCCATCGTCCTTCCTTAACGTACCTCCTGGATTGGTTGGTACTCTAGTGGGAATCTTTTGAAGTCTGGCATGTGCTGCCTTGCCCTCCACTTCCTCACAGAATGCCTTCCAGGATGCCTTCTTTGCTTGTCTTATTCCCAGAATTTAATTGATAAGGGCCTCACGATATTTAGCCCACTGTCCTTTACATCTCGAAATATTAAACAGTCTCTGTACCTGCTTTCTTTGCGTTTCCAGTTTGTTATTGCACCAAGGAACACTCCTATTTGTGCACTTCCTGGTCATTGTGGAGTTGTCCTGATATGAGGCACTATGGTAAAGGTAGCAGCCTCTACTACTTTCTCATATTCTAGTGGATTCCTTATCGAGATTTTAATTTCCGATAAGCCTAAGTCAAGGTCCCTCCTATATGTCTCCCAGTCTGTTTTCCTGGGATTCCTATAGGTCATGGTCCATCTGATTCCCATTTCAACCTTGAATTTGATGTACATGTGGTCCAATGAAGATGGCTTCAAAACTACATGTCATTGTGTGACATAGCTACCCATCATCATGGAACCAAAGGTTATGTCAATTATTTCTTCCCTTCTGCTATTACTGAATGTAGGTTCATTGGCCCTATTCAAGACCTCTAACTTGTTAGCTAAAGGAAATTCAAGAAGGTACTCAAAGGTACTCAACTCTATTGTTGGTGTCCTTGCTGCCCCACACTAGGTTGTGGGCATTGGCGTCGTATCCCTCCAGCAGTTGATCACCTTTCCGATGGCAAGTCTCTACCAGTCTCCTCACCTTCAAGGGAGGAGGAGAGCTGTCTTTGTAAGGAAGGTAGGCTGAGGCCAAAATAATTTCCCTCATGATACCTTCCTCACATTGCTGCATTTTAATGGTCAGTAAGTCCCTAGAGCTGCAATCCATCATTGACATGACAGAAATGCCATTTCTTACATAGATGCATGTTCTGGAGTTTCTCAGATTCCTAGCATAGATCAACTTACCTCCAGTGCCAATGAGGCCCGATACATCCCCTTCGTATAAACAGGGTTCTTGTATCAGTGCCATGTTCACTTCCCGTCTCCCCAGGCAGCGGCTCAGGGCAGAAGATGCCCCTTTACTATGCTCCAGATTAATTTGCAGTACCTCCAGGCTCTGTCTTACTGCCATTTTTGAGGTCTTTGAGAACCGTGACGGTGACCTGCGAGAACGCTAAAAACAGTTTCAGGTATTGCTCCCGCATGGCCTTCAGGTACTTCTCACCAACCTTCACCACCAGGGTTCGTCCTTCCAGAGCAACCTTCTGGTTAACCACTCTCCAGTCTTCTGTCTCGACTTTTCGGTCCTGGTCCCCTATTTTTCCGAGCATAGTCTTGGGAGAGACTTCCTTAAGGATCTTAGGTACCCATAATGATATCTTTGCGGTCTTAAGAAGCTCCGTTGCCATCTTGACCAGCAGCTTCGCATCCTCCCATGGGGATATCATGGGCACCTTGTCCGTGAGACATTCTACTGTGTCCACCCCCATACAGCCAAAAATGACTGCCTCATTTTGTAATCACTTAAATAAATCAACATGATCTTCCAGTGGGAGACATGTCGTCCCCCTTTTCCTTCTGTGTAATTTGTCAGTAAGCTTTCTGCCTTCCAACCAGCGAAACGCGGCAGAGTACGGCCGGTAAACGATTCACAAACCTCGATTTAGTCCCGTTAAGATTTATTTATACATTGACGTAGCTGAAGGAATTTCGTTTCTTCTTAAATCGTCTTATGCAGTAACGTTCACAGGTATCTCAAATAGAAAAAGCTCTTTATCCAGGTACAAAGGTTGTAAATCAAACGTCCCACAGTTTGTGTCAGGTTGATCTTTTCGTCTGATAGCACTACGTAAGTATTTTATTAAGGTGGTACCACAAGTAGTGTTCCTGTAGCTGTGGGAATCATTGGTTGAAAACGAGTTTAACACCAATGGGTACAGTACTGGTAAATATTCAAAATGATTATCAACCTAAACTGAGGCGTAATTATAATATTGAAGCTAGACTGTGAACCCTAGTCTTCCTTGAGTGGATATTGGAAGGCGTTTACACACACGTATACAATACTATAAATACTTCGAACACTATACTTAACGTTGCTCTCATAAACAAATTTTGTTCTTTTAGTTCTTCTGGGTCTTCTGTGTGCAATATGTGTTATAGAACAAGTATTCGACAAAAAATTTACCGCCTAGTCGTTCACGTAAGGTGGACAATACAGTCGTGCTCCTCTCAGAATTCTATGTCCGGCAATATGCCCGATATATCAACATTGCACACTGCCACACTTCCCGGAGGAAATCTTGACTGCAGTCTGAGTACATCAGTCTTGACTACGACCTTAGTCTTGAAGTAAAACGTGAGACTAGCTAATACAACATCTCGCAACCCAAAGCACACGTCGACAAAAATTTTATAGCCCCTTTCCTCTCGGTGCTGAAGCTATGAGTGTAATTCAAGCGAATCTACAATATATTTCGCTTTCTGTCACATTGGTAATAACAGTTTGGTTCTACAACATTTTAGCGAGAGATTTCTTGGCCGAACAACTGCCTCTGTACAGCGCATGTATCTGAGTTCTCAGGGACCTATTTGCTGCCTACCGGCGGGGACTGAGGCACTGTGCTACTTCGTCTTCTCCCAACAATGTCTGCTCCACCCCTCACTCTCGACGGTCTAAAATCCTTTAATGTTGTTGAGTGGTCACCCATAAAATCTGTTTACGATTTGTGTTTCACACAGTGTATAGCAATGCAGGCACAAAACTGTTTTTATTTGATGATTATTTTATTACACTCGTATGCAATACATCAATGTGGTACAGAATAAATTTCATTGTTTCTGATCCAGTGCGCTATAATTAAAGTGTCACATCCTGTTCATTTCTTTTCACAGGAGATTTTTCAAATAATTTATTTTTGTCATGGATTCATACGTGTTAGTCAAGGCACAGAGAGTAAATGCAATGAGATGTATTTGGTTTCTTTCTTTGATTCCCTATGGTAAATGGATGCGAAACATTGTGTCAATACATTTCAAAATGTGCTCTATAGCTTTCATGCAAATTGCTTGTATCGAGGTCCATACATTAATTAATGGAGAAGTGAACACTGTTCAAAAGACATATTTAAAATATTAATTTGGATGTAAGGTGAAATAATTGCCTATATTTGAAGCTACCCAGAGAAAAGGAAGTTGCTCGAGCCGCTGTTAGCAAATGTCTGCAGATAGTTGCTAATTGCTACTGTGGAAATTTAGCATAGAGGCCCTATAGTAATCAAGAGATTCATTTCCTTCATACTTATCACCCTGGTATGTGAGTCCTAAGTGAAGAACATTATTGAAATTCGTATCGTTGACGGTTGATTCAAATTTCTTCAGAGACACTTGTATTGTGAAGCAGCTTGGCACTCAGAAAGCTGAGATATATGACCATTAAAACAAGTCACTGAATGGAGATACGAAGAGGAGTTGGTGAGTAAATGGTTTCTTCCGATTTTGTTACAGAATTTTTTCTGGAAATTCGCAGCTCCATAAAATAACTCAGAAAAAGTAGCCTGTGCACGCTGACCCCTACCACGATTAGAACTGATGACTCATTGAGTTGTTGCGACACGAGACACGTGCGGTACCACAGTCCTATGGACACACTGCTCCCAGCAGGCCACTCTCATCACGGTATTGGTCACTCAACATCATAAGGCATTGCGAAAGATAAAGTTGTCATTTATGTGAAGAATAGCATTTCTTTAGCCACAAATTTGAATGTTCTATCTCAGTGTATTAGTTTGCATGAGGATTATACAGGGGGGGCCATTGATGAAAGATTTCATTACATACCGTGATTCAATTTCTTCACAACAATTTTTTACTCTCTCTCTCTCATTCTTTTTTATATTTATCTCAATTACTCTCTCTCTCTCTCTCTCTCTCTCGTTCTCTCACTCTCTTTCTCTCTGTCTCTCTCTCTCTCTCACACACACACATTTTTTTATTGTTATTTGTTTGTTGTGCTCGACTATCGGCCAAGCACGAAAACGTCTGTGAATGAGTTTCATAGTTTTGAGTATACTTACGAAAGAAATATAAAAATAACTGTGAGAGTAACTGATTTATGATGCTTAGTTTTCAGTCACTTCTGAGTATTATTAGCAACTACGCTCCAGTCCCTAAACCTAGTTACAGAAATGCGAATCAGACGCATTACGTATTCCAGGCCATAGCATGCCACGTCTTTGAGACGCCAGCTATGCTCACTTCCCAGCCCGCTGTGGGAAGTACCGTACAGGTTTTTACTTATGATGCGATCTAAATGTTCATGGGTTTTGGTTGCATTGACTTAGAAGATTACATTTAGTACAGCGCCAAGGACCTATAGACCTTGTAACCTCTCCACAATAATTTAAAATAAATAATATATATAAATATCCTCATTCAGTGTAACCTCCCCACAAAATTCTTTCCAATTTGTAACCTCCCTACCAAATTCTTTTCACATTAACCTCCACACAAAATTGTATCTGATTTAATCTAAGCTCAAAATTCATTCACATTTAGCGTAACCTCAAAACAGAAAAATTCCTAAACCTCTCAACAGTAAAAAATATGATTATGTCGTTCACATTCAGTGTAACGTCCCAATAAAAAATAAATTCAGTAACCTGGTAATATAACAATGTAACTAACCTCTCAATTAAATTGTCGCTCACTTATGACATTTCAATAATTCACTGTGAATTTAACCTGGTAAATTTTGGACGACAGCAGTGCTGCGTCATGGCCCTGAAAGATCATTCTGAATAAAAAAAGGAAAAATTCTTACCTCAATGAAGTCGCCGGATATATCTGCTCTTACAATAAATTTTTCCGGCACCACTCTGTGCAATGCTGGCCGACCTATCTGTCATTTATGAAAGGAAGCAACTGATTTTTCTATTGCAATAATCGGGATGATCATGGATGGGAGAAATTAGTAAATTCTTTAAATTGAATTGAATGGTTGTTAAAAGTTACTTTTTATGAGGAAGATTATTATTACGAGAGTTTTAAAACATTTACATACGACTTGAGATAACATTACTACATATGCGCGAGGCTGCTTTTTACCTTATACAATAATACTCAGGCTCCGGCATCGCTGCACCGCGACCGGGCCAGCGAACATGATACACCATACTAGACCAGAGCAGACTCCAGGCTAGCAACAACTTACTGCTACAGTTACACAGTTCCTACTGCAGTCAACACTGCTCTCTGGTCAGAGATTCTCTTATACCTTGCCTATTGCAGGCAGCGCATGAGCAATACATCGAAATTACATCTGCTCGGACCTCTTACATAACCCTCCACTGGGGGGGGGCAAAAATTTGGCAGCGATGGTGAGTCAATTGGACTTGCCATGAGCAACAAATTTTTCTAAAATCTACTTAATTAACTAAGTTTACAGGCACAGAGTATATATATATATATATATATATATATATATATATAAGTGCAGAACATGAAATGAAATAGAGTGCACATGCACTGAGTACAGAAGATATCTAGCAATGACAAAATGTATACGCAATGAATACAAAACACATTAACAAATGACATAAAGTGCACACGCACTGTATATACTTTTTTACCATTTTACAAGAACTAGGATACGCAATGAGTACAAAACATATTAATAAATGACATAAAGTGCACACGCACTGTATATATATGTTTACCATTTTACAAGAACTAGGAAAGGAAAGGGAGGGGTTGCATCATGGTTGTAGCACAGTAGGTTGCACGTAGCTGCACTGAAAGTCCATATCTTTCTACAGAAGCACAACACCAAGGGAGGAGGAGGAGGGAGGATATGAGTGTTTAACGTCCCGTCGACAACGAGGTCATTAGAGACGGAGCGCAAGCTCGGGTGAGGGAAGGATGGGGAAGGAAATCGGCCATGCCCTTTCAAAGGAACCATCCCTGCATTTGCCTGAACCGATTTAGGGAAATCACGGAAAACCTAAATCAGGATGGCCAGAGACGGGATTGAACCGTCGTCCTCCCGAATGCGAGACAACACCAAGTGAGAAAATCTGAAGTTGTCTTCCCTGAAGTATTAATCAGTGTAGCCAAGACACTGAAATGTCGTATTAATATTCAATGTTATCGTTTTGGTAGTACATTAGGTACACCAAACAGTGGGACCATAATAACATCTCCATCGTTCAAGGTGGTGGACAGCATGATGTGTCAACACCACATTCTTGTAAGGTATACCAACGTAGAATTAGTGCAAAAACAAAATATAGTGCTCCATGATCATGAGGATAGACAGGACAAACGGATATTGCAGTAATTCTTATGCTAGTCATCATAGAGAATTACACTAGTCTATTAACCAATTTGAGTAATTGTTGGCACTCATTGCCTAGTTACCAAACATTTCTGTACTATGTATGGAGTATTACAGAACAGTATTCATAAGTCATTTGATTACACTAAATATTGGCACTCATTGGCCAGTTACAAACCGTTTTTGTGCATTATTCAGAAGTGGTCATTCAAAGGAAGAGTTAATTAATGGCATAGCATTTACATAATTCATCTAATTATAGAAATCATTGGTACTCATCGGCCAGTTACAAACCATTTTTATGCATTGTTCAGAAGTCATCACTCAAATCAGGAGCTAATGAGTGTAGCATCAAGCTACTGGTATTCATATACGATATCATGTAAGTGACATAAGACAAATTTAAAATATAAGAAACAGTGGCATTCATTGGCCAGTTACAAAGTATTCATACAGTTTTATAAAACATTATTCAGTATTAGTCAGAAGTCATCATTCAAAATGAGAGTTAATTATTGGCATAGCATTTATAGAGTATAACAAAAATATTATTTACAGAAATTATTGGCATAGCATTTATACATTATTACAAAACATCATTCAGTATTACTCAGAACTCATAATTCAAGTGACATAAGACATATTCGAAATGTAACACACTATAACTATTACTCAAGGTCTGTGGTCCAATAATACATAGATATAATGGATTCAATACAGCTGACAAATCTGCATTATATTTAGTACTATAAATATCTCTTAAACTAGTAGCATTATTTGGGACTGGTAATACATTTTTTTTTGTGCTAGCAATGCATTGCGTTGGGATCGATAATTCATTGCCGGGGCATGAAAATATTTGCTTTTGACTTATTGCTGCAAATAACGATTAATAAAGTCATTCGTCATGAACAAGTAGAGTATATGTGATCATATTTATGAATGACACACACAAATGGGTAAAAAAGAAGCAGGTACTAGAACAGTTTTAATAACTAACTGCTTATAGCACATTAATTTCATGAATAGTTTCTCCTGAAAAAAATACAAAATGGATTATTCAGCTGTAAGAAGAAACGCATATTATGCTGAAAAGTAGTGAACTTCGAATTAACAGGTAATGAAACGTGTACTCAATATGTATGCACTCTAGCTGTCCTTTCCAAAACATTCAGTCATTATACCATGCGACATAAGACATACTGTCAAAACGAACTTCAACAAATACTTAAATAACTACATAGCATTTCTTAACTAACAGTAAATATATAAACTTCATCATTATTCTCCTCTGCAAAGAAACACGTCATTATTCATATTGCCATAACTTCATTACTATCATCACCTGCAAAGAAAAACCTCATTATTCATATTAGCATTATCATCATATAACTATTCATCATCATTCACTATCATCTGCAAAAAAGACACTTCATTATTCATTATTCATATTACCATTTACTTCATACAACTATTCATAGTATAGAGTTTCTTATTGCTAGCATATTTCATCACTAAAACTAAGATGTGTAGTTCTGTCTGATAGCCTGCATCAATCGCCTCGTATTCTGAAAGAAAAAATTAGTTAAGAGTGCTATCATACGATGTGTATAGTGTATTCTTGTTAATGCTTGTTAATTCTGATCCACTTACTCATCATGACGAAGTACTGCATTTTGTTTCGTTCATTCCGAAGGTGAAATTCCCATTTCATAGTAATCCACTGTGGTTTGTTTAAGTAATTTCTTTTACACGTTATTGCTTTCTGAAAATGATGAATAAGGATTAATATCTTGCATTTCAATCATCTACCCATTAAATAAAAACTTGTTTCTAGTGATATAATTAAGCATACAGCATAGCATGGCAGAAAACGTATTATGTCAAAAACGTAGAGAGTGTTCAGGTGCAAAAATGTACACACAGTCTCACAATGCAGTAGCCAAAAGTGTAGAATAGTCAAGATATTGAGATATCATAAGGCAAAATGTCAGAGTCAACTGGTGTTTGTTATATCTTAAAGATTTCGTAGTGCATACAAATAAAACAGGAAAACAATCATACATACACGAAAAATGCAAAATGTGCAAGGTCTGATGTATAACGACAAGAAAAGCGACCTGTTAACCTTACCTTGTCGGGCACTTGCCAAGAACAAATACGATAATCATCAGTAAGTAGTCACATAATTGGTCATCTAAAAATCAGGAAATGGCATTACAGTGTGATAAATCATAAAGTATGTTCATTCAATAAAGGGTTTAATACTGGAGACATGGTGATTGCCTTTACTTTTTCTGGTTCTCAAAGTTTCGACGTGTACCACATTGGGGTGAGGAATGCTGCGAATTCTGTATGGACCTGCATATAGAAGGCTAAATTTACTGCATCTACTCGTTCCTCTGTTGCATAAATAATGTGTGCATACTAATATCTTCTGTCCAATGTGAAAGTCACGGCGTGTACAAACCTGTTTTTGCTGTCTTCTCCGGCGCTCTGCGGCACGTTTGATGTTGTTCAGCGCAATGTCAATTATTTCATGGTGTCGTAGTCGACGAGATGTAGCAAAGGATACTAATTCTTTATTTTTGTTAGGTGGTTCAACATTTTTCAGTATAACAGTCGGAGATACCATAGTAGATTCATTTGGTATCGAGTTAATTACATCCTGGAATGACAGTATGTGTGTATCCCAATCAATATGTTTTTTATGGCAGTATATTCTACATAGTTTACCAATTTCTTGCATTAGTCGTTCACAAGGGTTCGAAGAAGCGTGATACTTGGATATATAAATCGGAGAAATATTTCTTGCTCGTAACATACGTGTCCATCTAGCAAATCGAAACTGTGGTCCATTGTCGGATATTACTTTCAATACATGCGCTACATGAAATAGAAAATGTTTTACAAGCGCTTTCGAAACAGATTTAGCAGTAGCTTTGCGTAACGGAGTGAAGGTAACAAATTGCGAAGTGAGTTCAACAGCGACAAAGATATAACAAAAACCTCTATTAGTTCTGGGAATCGGACCAAAAATGTCTACAGCGGCCATGTGTCCCAATTTAACAGGTACAGTGGGATGTAACAGAGGAATATGTGAAGTCGTGTCTGACAGCTTCCTGGCAGATTTTACATGACGCTAAAACTCGTCGAATGCGTTTCTCCATGTTGGTAAAATAACAGTTCTGTCTCAGTATAAGAAAACTTTTCTGGCTCCGTAATGTGCGTAACTTAAATGAGTATACCAAATTAATTTGTTAACAAGCTCGTCAGGAATACATAGTAACCAATTGTTGCTGTCAGGGTGAGAGCGGCGAAACAGAATATTATTGCGTACAGTGTAATGGTTTCTGATGGTAGCATTATTCCTATCTTGCCAAAGGTATTTAATTTCTTTCCATACGTTATCTTTACTCTGCTCTTGTGCTATGTCTCGTAATGATGACGAAATAAAATTTTCAAATGCAACTTGTTGAATATACATGACTCTAAAATTTGCTTGGCAGAAGTTGGTTGCGATGTCTTGCTGATTGTTGCTGAGAGAACGGGATAGTGCGTCTGCTACAATATTTTGTGTACCGGGAATGTGAACAACTGTAAAATTAAATTCCTGTAAATAGAGTTTCCATCTGCTTAATCTGTCGTGTGTAAATTTTGCTGAAAGTAAAAACTGTATAGCTCTATGATCTGTGTAAACGGTCGTATGTCTTGCATAAAGAAAATGCCTAAATCTCGTAAATGCCCATACAACACATAATGTTTCAAGTTCTGTAACAGAATAATTGCGTTCAGCAGGTGACAGAATGCGACTTGCAAAGGCGATGTTTTTAATTACTGTAGAACCACCTTCTTCAATTTCCTGAAAAATGTGTACGCCTAAAGCAGTGTTAGAACTGTCGGCGGCAATGGAAAAATTTCTAGTAGGATCAGGATGTGATAAAAGTGGTAAATTCAACAAAGCTTGTTTCAGATCGACAAATTCAGAATGTGCTTGGCTATCCCAGGACCAAATAGTGTTTTTACCCGTCAATTGACATAATCTAGGGGTGTCTAAAGCAGAGTAATGAATAAATTTACGAAAAAAGTTAATTAAACCCAAGAAGCTGCGTAGTTGTTTCTTCGTCGTAGGTACAGTAATATCACGTAAAGCTTGAAGTTTTTCCGTGTCAGGCGCAATGCCTTCTGCTGAAATTACATGTCCAAGAAATTTTATACAAGTTTTGCCAAAGTGCGATTTGCTAAGATTAAGTGTGAGTCCTTGTGCACGAAAGGTTTGTAACAGTTGTTCAAGAATCAAATTGTGTTCAGACCAGTTAGCTTCTGCAATAAGAATGTCGTCTGCATACGTTGTGATTCTGTCTTTTAATTCTGTCAGAAGTATAGTATTCAAACCGCGAATAAATGCTGCTGAAGAAATAGTTAAACCGAACGGTAATTTACAAAACTGGTAACAGTCACCAAAACAAAGAAAAGCTGTGTACTTTCTGCAGTTAGGATGCAGCTGAATTTGCCAAAATCCCGATTTCAAATCTATCGTGGAATAAATAGCCGATCTGTTTCATTAATAATAATGTCATTGATGTGACGCGAATCAAGTATGAGGCGAAGTGAACCATCCTTTTCCTTAACAATATGGAGCGGGTTTATGTACGGACTAATTGCCGGTTCAGTAATTCTTTCTTAACTTGTTCTCTGTGAATATACGGAATGGGATAGTGTTTGGCTTTAAACGTGTCGTGCTGTTTAACTTGAAATTCGTACATAAAACCGGACATAGTACCAGGGACGTTGTCAAAAACTGGAGCTTGCTGTAAAGGAATTTTGTGTAGTTGAGTACGTTCGTCGTCTGTATTTGCACTGGTCTGCTTAACTTTATTAGAAATCATCTGCATAACGTCATAATCGGCTTCGTCTGGAATATTATAGTTGTGTACGTACGTATCTGTGAACAATGTCAAATGACAGTATATGCAATACGATATAGAAATGACCTCTGTACGATTAATTGTTTGTTCTTCTGCAGATAAAGAGTGCTGAAATTCTAATGCTAGTTGTACATTTTTATCCTTTAGCATTCAATAGGAATTTTGAAAGTCAATAATTGCGTCGTGTTGTACCAGAAAATTCGTACCTAAAATAACGTCTGTTGTCAATAAGGGAACAATCCAAAAATTTGAGTGAAACGTATGACCTGCAATACAAAATGATAAGTGTGTCTGTAATTTTACATCTACTCCTTTACCAGATACTGCTCCTTTTACTTTAGTTTTGCCCAATGGTAACGTAGGATAGGTATTCACTTTGTTACATTCGTTGAAATTTTCTTCATTTATAACTGACATAGGTGATCCAGAATCGATTACTGCTGAAAATTTGGATGATCCAATCTTTACTTCAATGACAGGGTGGGAAATGGCTTTTTGAATAACTGGTTTTTCATGCAAAAGTGTGTCTCGGATGTCGTCAAAAGTAATAACATTTTCGTGAAAAAGATTCTGTGTGTCAAAAGTACTGCTTGCGTTGCTGGAAGATGCAACCTGTACTGTATCTAGTCAAATTCTTTCTGACGTGCTATTATTTGCGGGAGCATGCTGTGGCATTTCAACTATGTGTACTGTTCTGCTATTTATTCCTGGCGTATTAAGTTTGGGATGATATCTACTGTCTGGTTCATTCATGATAATCTGTTGTTGCGGATGATTCTGCTGCTGGTAAGACCGATTGTTATTAAACGTACTCTGAAAATTGTGCTCATTACTTTTTCGTCTGTCATGATAGTCATTTCTACACTGTGCATTGCGATATGAGTTATAATGGTGTGTTTTCTGTACGTACTGATTTCCTTGTTGCTGTGAGTTACTATTTGGCGGAGCCGGCGCTATAGTGTAGGCGGATAAACATTAAAGCTTGGTTGACCTTGCACATTACATTGTTGGTTAGGTATGCTAACTGGCTGGTTTTGTTGCTGTTGTTCGGAAAAACCTCTATTGTTACCAAAATGTGGTTCCTGTTACTGATAATTTTGACGATACTGATAATTAAAATTTTGTCACTTATTAAAATTATACTGGTAGTTCTGGAATGTCTAATAAAAATTGTCACTTTCAGTAAAACTTGTCATATCGGGTTTTCTTTACACGTTTCTTAATTCTAGATAGATCGATAGTTGAAGAGCTGTTTTGATAGATATAAAGGATAGTTAAAGAGAAGGCAGCAGTGCAGAAAACTAAAGATGAAATAGCACTACTACGGCTCGGGGCCCTGTGCACGCTACGGCACATATTCATCGAAGCGTAATGAATCCCCTGAGGTCAATTACGCGCTGCATATAAATTTTAGTATCTGCGTTACAGGCAATGCCGATGAAAATTCAAAAACCAATTGTTGTATCCAGTCCAATGCTAGTTTCTGCATTACAGGCCAAGCTGGTGAAAGTACAAAACTAAATTGTCGTATCCAGTCAAAAGGGTGAATCTGTGTTCTGTCATTCTTAAATTTCCCAACGGATAGAAAGTGCTTGTAATCAAAATTATCGTCTCTGAATGTCTGAACAGGTTCATGATTGTATCCTAGTCTGTTTGTCTGTGACTTTTCGGAATCTAAGTCATGTACTCTCTGTAAATTACCTAAATTATACTGGCTGTGTGAGTCTGAGAAATGTTCCGAGTGTGGCGTATGCTGTGCCGTGTTAGAGGCTGAAATATTTTTCATCTCCGTCACTTCTTGCTGTAAAGATGACAATTTTCTAAGTAATGTATTATTGGACGAACCTATCTCACTGATCGTCTGCTGTAAATTTTGGAATTCGGGTGTTTGATTAAACGAAACTGGTGAAGTATCGTCTGATTTGGTGTCATTATTATTTTCGATAATATCAATACGACTGGCCAATTCATCATATTTTGCAGTCAGTGCTTTTACCTGATCATCGTCTTTAGTATCACAAGCATTAATTTGTTTTTGTATTTTACGTGTGGTTTTGTTCAATTTCTTAACGTCTGCTTTGATGGCATCGGGATCCTGTATTAATTCCAACTTTTCAAGTCTGTTGGTCATTGTCTGAAAGTCTAATGTGTGTGTGTCTGTTTTTGTTTTAAGATCGGAGATTTCATCATGCAACTCGGTGTTCAACTGTTTGATTTCGTTTGATACTGTAGCAATATTGTTGTCTACGTATGATTTTGCTTTCGTAAACAATTTACGCTTATCTTCCTGTCTTTGTCCAGAAATTGTTTCCATGACATGTTGCTTTACTTTATTCTGTTCCTGTATAAATTTACTGTAACGCGTTTCACTGTTTTGTAGGTGGTGATTAAAACGTTCGTCAATTTGGCTCTTCTGTTGGTCAAACTTCGCGTCTACTTTCGCATCCAGTGTGCGTGAAAGTTCTGCTGACATTAATTTAAACTCGTCGCGCAACTGTGTAGCGTTTTCAGAACATTGTTTAGCGACTGCACTAATTTCGTCTCTAAGTAATTTAGTTGTGGCTGCATGTGTATCACTTAATTCTTGTGCCACAGATCTAATTTCTTCACTACTGTTCCTAGCACAAGCCTTAACGTCCTCACGTAGTTGTTCTTTAGTATCATGACATTGCGCGGCAACGGCTGTAATCTGTTCACTAAGTTGTTTATTCTGTTCATTTAGTTGTTTGAAATTGTTGTCTTGTTTATCAGTTAGTTGTTTGGAATTGCTGTCTAGTTTTTCATTAAGTTGTTTGTTCGATTGATTAATTCGTTTAAAATTGTCGTCTTGTTCTTTCTTGAATTGTAATAACAATGCTACAACTTGATCCATGCCAAAATTAGCGACTCTATTTTCGATGCTGTGTGTTGGTGTATCTGCATTTGTCGCGTTTTGTATAACCATTTGGTCATTCCCTGATTCTTGAGAAGGTTCGCCAATTGGATACGCACTGTTGGTCACTACATCGGAATCAAATAAATCTGACATATTTTGAGTACATTGTTCACCTTCATTATAAACAATTATCTGTTCGCTACGTGAATTTTGCAAATTACGTGTGTCAATCTGGGCAGCGTTCATTGTAACGGAACGTGCCACAGTCATCATTTGCCGTTAAATTAAGTGTGGACATAAATGAATTTGTTTGCTCATCATTTGGAATAAAATCATTACTAGTGGTCGGTACGCACTGATTATCTGTAATTAGGGGATTATCACTATTACACTGAGTGTCGCTAGTATTATCTGTCAAATTATTCGAGTCGGCTATTTCACTCATTGCACATCGCGATGTGCTGTTAACAGTTTTTCGCGGCGTTTTTCAAAAACCAACATTAAGCACAAAATGAAACAAAGACGAAGTAAAAATGGAATAAACACAATTACAACAAAGAGCAATAAATTGCCGATGATCTGTGAAAGAAAGAGTAACAAATTAGTAAATGCGTTGCGCCAGATGCAAACTACATTTAAGTAAATAAGAGCAGATATATGACTACTTCTCAGAGATTCACAAAGAAATACGATCCTGGCCGGTTGTCGCCAAGTGTAACCTCCCCACAATAATTTAAAATAAATAATATAAACAAATATCCTCATTCAGTGTAACCTCCCCACAAAATTCTTTCCAATTTGTAAGCCCCCTGCCAATTCTTTTCACATTAACCTCCGCACAAAATTCTATCTGATTTAATCTAAGCTCAAAATTCATTCACATTTACCGTAACCTCAAAACAGAAAAATTCCTAAACCTCTCAACAGTAAAAAATATAATTATGTCGTTCACTTTCAGTGTAACGTCCCAATAAAAAACAAATTCAATAACCTGGTGATAAAACAATGTAACTAACCTCTCAATTAAATTGTCGCTCACTTATGACATTTCAATAATTCACTGTGAATTTAACCTGGTAAATTTTGGACGACAGCAGTGCTGCGTCATGGCCCTGAAAGATCATTCTGAATAAAAAAAGGAATAATTCTTACCTCAATGAAGTCGCCGGATATATCTGCTCTTACAATCTGCTCTGTGCAATGCTGGTCGACCTATCTGTCATTTATGAAAGGAAGCAACTGGTTTTTCTATTGCAATAATCGGGATGATCATGGATGGGAGAAATTAGTAAATTCTTTAAATTGAAATGAATGGTTGTTAAAAGTTACTTTTTATGAGGAAGATTATTATTACGAGAGATTTAAAACATTTACATGCGGCTTGAGATAACATTACTACATATGCGCGAGGCTGCTTTTTACCTTATACAATAATACTCAGGTTCCGCATCGCTGCACCGCGACCGGGCCAGCGAACACGACACACCATACCAGACCAGAGCAGACTCCAGACTAGCAACAACTTAACTGCTACAGTTACACAGTTCCTACTGCAGTCAACACTGCTCTCTGGTCAGAGATTCTCTTATACCTTGCCTATTGCAGGCAGCGCATGAGCAATACATCGAAATTACATCTGCTCGGACCTCTTACAACCTTAGTATGTGACATAAATTTCAACATGATATGTATACCCGTCCCCGAAAAGAGAGATTTTTAACTGTCGAATAGACAGAAAGACAGAACACGTGGACAGCAAAGCGATCCTGTAAGGACTCCGTTTATAACATTTGAGGCACAGAACCCTAAAATCACGGTTTTGCGGCCAAGAGAGTGGAATGTAATATGATGGGTCTTGCATGCAACCAACCTGCTTTCAGATAAAAGAAAAATGCGTTGCATTACCTACTGAAAGCCCTTCGTACATTACCATGACAAGATTGAGCGTGGCGTGAATTGGTTGATTTCTGTTGTCAGCAGACGGCTCCAGTCTCCCATTTCTGCGCGTGCGCAGGCTTCTGCATATACGGCATTGTGCAAATATAGACTCTGCTGAATAAATTGTTTAATAACGTCACGGATCCAATCGCAAAGGGTTTGGAGGCTGTTTACTATTAGTTATCACTGGTAGTCGATTTTGATCAGAAAATTTCTCGCGTAAAACGGGCTTTACAGGGTAACTGCACAGCAACCATTTAGCAGAGTGATCCGTTCGTTTGTGACGAGCTACATTGATGTACCTACCAAATTTGCCGGCAGCTGCAAAACTAGTAGCAGAGTTGTTGCAGGAGCACAAATTGGATGCTTACTTGGTTGGCGTAGTTCTGTTTATCGCTGTGTAAATGAACGTCTGTATACTCAGAGAACTTGCCCTAATGCTGACAGTACATTACCTTCAGACCGCTGTTTCGCTACTTCTGCTCTCAGTTCACAAGTTTCCCCGTTAAGATGATTCTAATTATGTGACTGAGTGGTTCCAAGGAGCCTCTGTAAGTGCGAGAAGAAGACATGTTGTTGGTGGTTTGTGAACGCTTCGGGGATGAGCACTGCGACAGGTAAGAACTTTTTCCATTTTCGTGTCTGAAAGCAACAAGTAATGACGAAACAGAAAGTTAGTACTGAATCACTGAATGTAAATTTTAAGGATTTTCATCCGGAAGTTTACGTGAAGCTTTCTCTCATTATAGGGAAAGTACACATAACCACAGTGACACCTGTAACAACTGTTTACTAGTGGAGATTCGTATCACTAGGAAATATTTAGAAGAAAAGGACTGCAACTGTGCTATCGACTTCGGAGGACTCTTCCACTTGATGTTGCACTTAAATCTACAATTATAAAATTATCGTATCATAAACCGCTGCCTTTTAACACACTTCACTTACTTCACTTTTCATAATCAAGTCTGTTTTGTATATCTCTTCACAGATTTCTGTCCAGGAACTACAGTGTTACCTTCTGCATCACTAGAATTATTCTATACGGATAACTTATAAACATAGTATTTACTCTCACCTTTGGAATTCAGCATTCAAACGAGTTGAAAACACATGTACTTTGGGGTGTGTCAATATATTCTAAGCAGTATGGTGCTTCCTCTGAATGTACTCGAACTGTACAGCATTGGCACTTGGCTTGCAGAGACAGCAAAGTTACATTCCAACTGCCTAATAGATTAATAATTTTAGGACAATACATGTGTCCTCAAATTCTTTCTTAAGTTTCGTCATTCCTCTGAGTGGATTAACGCGTCCTGCTACGAATTCCTCTCCTGTTCCAACCTCTTAATCTCTTACAAATAAGGCACTCATTAATTGTTGTATCTATTCCAGTATCTGTCTTCCCCCAATAGCTTCTACAGTATACACCTCCCTCTAGTAATATTTAAGATTTTCCCTGATGTCTTATCACATGTCTTACCATCCTGTCCCACCACCTTGTCACCATTTTCCGTACCTTCCTTCATTCGCCGATTCTACGGAAAACCTCCTCATTACCTGCCATATCTGTCCATTTAAATTTCAACATCCTCGTGTAGCACCACTACTGAAACGCCTCGATTATATTGTTTTCTGGTTTTTCCACTCTCCATGATTCCCTAATATACAATGCTGTGCTCCAAAACGTACATTCTCAGACAATTCTTCCTTTGATTAAGGACGATGCTGGAAACTAGCAAACTGCTCTGGCCTGGAATGCTTCTTTGGCTATGCTAGTCTGCTCGTGATGTGCTTCTCACTTCACCCGTCGTGTGCTCTTCTTTTTCCTAAGTAGCGAGATTCCTTAACTTCTTCGTGATCGCCAGTTGTTATGTTACGCTCCTCAGTATTCTCGTTTCTGCAACTTCTCATTCCTTTCATCTTTCTCCGCATTACTCTTAATCCACATTCTCAGCATTGTTCATGCTGTTCAGTATGTCGTGTAATTTATCTTCACTCTGGTTGGGAGGATAGCAAAGCAACCAGCGAATCGTATCACTGATATTAGAATTGCCTGAATTTTACTCACACCTCTAAGCCTCCCTTTCACTTACGTCATTGCTTCTTCGCGGTGAAGACTGAACAGTAGTGGCAAAAGACTCCATTCTTATGTTACACCCTTTTTAATCTGTGCCCTTCGTTCTTGGTCTTCAGTTACACAGTACAACACACTTTTCGCCCTCTATATGAAAATAGGTGATTGTGACTAATTTTCGTAAATTGATTTCTCATTTGATTTTACTTTTCTCCATAACGTACACTTGTCACAGAAATATGTTTTAATTTTGATTGAAATAAGTTTAAATTCACGAGCAATAAGAAAAATGCATTCTCGCTGTGCACTTTGATCTCTGTGTGTGCCCATTTAATGTTAGCTATCACAAACAGAAGCCTTGTGCTACCACCTGGTGAGTTTTCACCCAATTTCGAAGACAGAATATTGGTGCTACACTGTAATGACAGTTACAGCTCATACGGTTGTATGAGGGTTGTAACTTAAATAGTGGAAAATACTTATTGACAACAGATACAAAAGGGTTACATGTTTCCACTTGTTACTGTCCTTCAAAGTAGTTCAAAATGGTTCAGATGGCTCTGAGCATTATGGGAATCAACTTCTGAGGTCATAAGTCCCCTAGAACTTATAACTAGTTAAACCTAACTAACCTAAGGACATCACACACATCCATGCCCGAGGCAGGATTCGAACCTGCGGCAGAAGCGGTCGCTCCATTCGCTCCATCAACAGAACAGGCTCTGCTAACAGTATACTACGGCTTCCACATCGCTGGAAACGGGTTCTACTCAACGCTGGTTACTACTTTGAAGGACAGTCACCGGTGCAAATATGAAACTCTTTTGTATTGGTTGTGAATAAATAGTTGCCACTGTTTAACTTCCAACCCTCGAATGTGGTGCTTATGTCAAGTATTCTGTCAGGAACTTCTGTGCAAAATGTCTTGCCACTGTGTAAATAACCCCAATATGTTGTGTTACGTATTTTTGGAATACATAGTAAAGCTTAAGTCATAATCTTACTTCTTCTGTTGAGAAGGTATTCAGGGGCGCGAACAGAGAGATCACGTCACTAACAGCCATTTTTTGCTTGACAAAAGTGAAAGGGTGTCCTGCAAAATCAAAACATGCTATTCAATATCCAACTTGCCTACAGCCATGCGACGAGGTCCTATGATGCTTCTTCACCTCTTAAGTCACCAAGCGTTTTGACCACGGGTTACCGGCGTAGAGAGGTGCTATCAGTGGGAACTACCACTGACAACGAAACAGCTGCAGCAACCAGCACTGCACGTGTTGGTCCGATTCCGGAGTATTTGACACCACAATCAGCATCACGTCGCATTACGCAGTTAATGGTCTCTGTAGAGACTTGAATCTGTCACAGGCACGATCTGAGCTACTGGCCTCGCGATAACAAGGATGAAACTTTCTCAAGAAGCGCCAGATTGAGTTAGAAACATTTTCTCTTCATTTAATGAGCTTGTGTACTGCAGTGACATCAGTGGTTTGATTGGAGCACTACATCGTGTTCTTCACAACCGCAAGGAATAGAGACTCTTTGATTTAAAAAAAAGTTTAAAGACATTCCTCGTACATAATGGTAATAAGCATGAAAATATGCATGAAAAATGCTTAAAATGCATTAAAATTTTCGAAATATGCAAGATCAAATAATAAAAAGCATGGTGGTTACAGCATCCGTTATATGTCCATGTCGAACATGTGCATATCAGTTACGACAGAGAGTGCCAGCCACGTGAAAAATCGGTATATTTAGAATGCTGATCCCATTTTCTGATTACTTCCTGGTAAAGGTTAGGAAGGGGCCTTTCTGGGATTATTTTCTTAAAACTGGGGACGCGTACCGTGTTTAAAGAATTGTTTCTCCTTTGCTATTGTTGTCGGTAACAAGCAGACGTGACGCAGGGTGAGTCTCAGCGAAACAATCGATATGTACAAGACCAAATTCGAGATATATCGCACGTAGAAGCGCACGCTCAAAAACTCCGTAATATTTTATTTAAATAACAACATACAGTCATGAATTTTTTGAACAGCATTAACGTTTAATTAATTCTACTGGACCAAAGCATCATTTACAATTTATTTTACTACTACTACTACTTTATTTTTCTACTACTTTAAACATAAACGACCAAGTACTGCTCCAAATGCTTGCTGGTAAGATGGTGTCTTCGATCACTCATAACATTTCTATAAGCAGAAATGGACCGTTCTGCATCAACTGAGGTAAATGGACAGTGTTTGAATTTGGGTGCTATGTTGGCACTTACTGTTTCTGGTAAAAGTTCACCTGTCCCATTAAAAAATCTATCACTATGTCACAAGGGTTCAAAGCCTGGGTTATTGTTTAAAATGTTTTCAGACTTTTCTTTAAGTTTTCTTGGGAATACCTTCGGCAACGAGGAGTTAACTAGAATAATTTTATTCATTGACTGAATAGGTTCATTCAACGCCAAACCTTAAGTATCAAGGTTTTTAATACTTGCGGGTATATGGGAAAAATTAGTGCTAGTCACAACAACGTCTTTTTTAATACCGGAATCATTAAAAGCTTCCTTGCACTGGCAAACTGCCAAAGCCTCTGCACTACTTAAGTCGTTTACTCCCCATCTAATGGCCTCTAAACGTTCATTGTGAAACAGCACAGCTTAGACCCACGTACTCCAACGGGTTACCACTGGTTCGGGAGGTAAAGGGACATTTGGTAGTTTTTCCTTGTAGGTCTCTATCTGAAATTGAGAAGGTCCAAAGAAGAGCGGCAAGATTCATGACTGATACATTTAGCCATCGCGAGAGCGTTACAAATCTCATAGAAAGTTTGAAGTGGGACACACTTGCAGATAGACGACGCGCTAAACTGAAGGGGCTGCTCACTAAACTCCGAAATCCAATCTTCACCGAGGATGTAGAGCATATATTTTTACCACCAACTTTCAAATCGCGTAATGACCATCATTCAAAGATAAGGGAAATAAGAGTTCGTACTGAGGCGTTCAGACAGTCGTTTTTCCCTCATGCGATCCACGAGTGGAACAGCGGGGGAGGGGGGGGGGGGGACATATGACTTCGGCGAGAATTATGCCCTCCGCCACACACCGCTTGGTGGCTAGCGGAGTATATATGTAAATGTAGATGTCTTGATCCGAGCAGAAGCTTTTAGAAACACTGTCTGCGTGGATGAAGTCAGTTTATTTACATTCAAAAACATGAAACGTACTTCTTCAGCAAGGCGATGTACTCCATGAGCAAAGCACGTCACATGACTCAAATTGAGAGAAAATACTCGGAGGGCTTTTCCTGCTGTGGTCATATAGGGAGCAGCATCTGAAATACACACCCTTTCATCTGAAGAAGATTCTGGAAAAATTTTTCTAATACCGTCATTCACAAATCTGACGAGGGTAGAATGATTTACTGTGTCAAGTTCTTTGCTGGCTGGTAAATAGAAAGAAGAAGGCTGTTCTTTTAAAGCACCAACAATTAAATTAGCAGTGTAACGGCCATAAGTGTCTCTAGTTTCGTCAGCTGAAATCCCTAGGTTTCCTCGAGTTCACTGCGTATTTGTTTCAGAACATTTACGTAAATTATAGGCATGTAATTTTCACGCAAGGGTGATTCATCTGGTATATAATGATTTAAGCAATATTGGCGCAGGAAGCCTTTGAGACTTCTCTTCACCGTAGTTGTATAAGTTTGTGAAGAGGAATATTACTTGCAATGAATGATACACATAAATCCATGTTAAACTGACTTCTCTGGTTACCTTTCGAAAAATCCCTGCTACTGCAATTGCTGGTTTCAGAAGCTGTTGTCGTGGTTCTTTCTTCTGCATTCCTGCGATATCAAGACTTGTCTTGGCATGCTGGTCTATTTGAAACTATTTTGCACGAAACGTTTTTCTCGCAAATTCGACTATATAAAACAATTCCGTCATATGTAAATGTTTCAGGACGGTCAGTTATCCACGAAACGACTTTTCTTTTTTCGGGCGGCATAGCGTATAACACGTTACACACTACACGTCGTAAACATGTTCAAGTGTGTACTAGTAAATAGAAAACTAAACTGGAAGAATGGACGTGCGACTAAAAGCTTGCGTAGTTTAATGTAATTGTTGCCGAAGCGTATGGTATGACCAGAGACGCGGGCGCAGGAACATTGACAATGTCTGCCTCTTTCTGCTCCTCTTCTGTAATGACTTCGCTAGGCAGTGACCTCTCGGTTAGCAATTGCACGAAGTTCTACATCGCGGTCAATCTGTGAGACATCAAAACTAGAGCTACAGACAGCCCGTCTAAATTTTTAAAATATTGTGAACATAGAACATCGTCACTAGTTCTAGTTGAAACGTGCAATAACCAGAGAAAAGGAGCCTGATATGCAAATGCATAGGCAACATGCAAATGTAAATAATCCGGTCTCTACTAATAAATATACCTAAGTTCCAGTCGCATATTCGGTTAACAAGAAAAAGACGTATGAAACTATGCGAGATTTGTCATTTACTTACACAGTGATAAGTGTAAGTGGAAATTGTGTGCGGATCTGAAAGTAGTAGGCCTGTCGGCTGGACAACTTTAATATGCATATCTGTAGGTGTGTGTAACAGAGGACAGACCATAACTTCCTCAACACGTTTTGTAGTCTATGCAATCGCCGCGATGTTATTTGGGGTATAGAATAAATGGCTCTATTGGGAGGTAGTGATACTAAATTTCTAACACCTATGTGAGCTCATTATATATTTGCTAGTACCTCCAACATTAGGATCAGTGCGTCAACTTCTGACCCCACATTAGTAACATCTTCAATTCAGTATCTCTGTATTAATAAGAGCTCAATAAAACTTAATGTACCGCTGTGCTTCGTTTTCTCTTCATTGTTGTTGTATAAGTGACATTACGAAGTATATTAAACGAAGGAATCTGACGTCATGCGTCTTTGATCTGTGCGAAGAGTCTATTGAAGCCATTCTCGAAGCAGTCAGCAGTATTTGGCTAAAGTTTTTTAATTGGAAGCAGAAGTTTTATTGTTAGCTTTCAAAGTTAGAACTGGGAATCTGTTAATGTCACTAAAGTTTCATATTACTAATTTCATAAATTCACTAGAAAATATTTTTAATGTTAGCACATAATTGATTTTCATCCATAAAATTCGATGTTTCCCACTAATATGAGTAGCTCATTAGACGAATCCTGTCAGTCTCTAATCTGTTGCTAAAATCTTACTTATTTTATAGATTTTTAGGTGAATTATTGTCTTGTATTAATTTGTATAAGCAGAGTATTAATCTGTTCGTCATATTACGCTCTCTGAAATGGTGTATATTAGTTTTATTGTACCATGTTTGGTTAATTTACAATGAGTGCACTGGTACTGTAGAAGTGTTGGTGGGCTACACGTTGTCCAGCCGTCGCTCCGCTAGAACATGCGCAGCTTACGGTCACAGCACTGTTTGACAGAGCACGACTATTTGGTTGCTTGGCTTGAAGCACCCTGCGCTGCGTTAAGGTGCTTTTGCACCTGTGCAACTTTCTGTAAGCACGAAAAGCAAGCAGCTGTCGCATAAAGATGAAAGGGAGCGCATGAAACGGTGCAGAATTTGGCGCGCATGGAAATTGTACGCCCACGCCAGTGTGCGCAGGTGCCAGAATCTCCACTTTCCATCAGGGGAGACGCCTGTAACAGTAATGCGTCTATACGCGGTTCTGTTCGTTAGACACTTTGTTTTACCACTGTTAACTTTCAGAAATTTCAGCCTTCAATGTGCGTTTGCACAATGGTCCAGTTGTCTGATGAGAAAGGCATGAAATTTGTAGAGAGGGACCGTGCGTTTCTTTGGTTGTGGTTGCATATTTCTCGTACTGCAATGACAGAGTGAAACGAAATGACTGCCTGCCGCTCCTCTCTGATAAACACGATCTCGAAATTTGTTATTGCTCCAGCGATTGCATTCCATACTCCTCAGTGCTGTGGCATGTTCAGAAATAAATACATGCTCACGTATTCTTGGGATACTAACTTTAGTCTGTTTTCAAAGAGAAAGAACAGTCATAACTTAATTTAGCTTTCCGGGGATTTCATATGAACCTCGAGAACTTGAGGGATTATGTTATACTCCTCTAGTATATAAACTGAACATAAGTAAGTGCCACTGATTCTTTTTTAACTTATTAGATTGTGGAAGCAGTTTTTAAGTAATTTAAAAATCAGCATTAACGTGCAAAATGATACTAACAGTGAAATCTACTGAAGAACTTAACATATCCTTCTAGTCTTGGTACATAGACCAATCTCGCCTTTCTCCTCTTTCCTTCTATTGTTTTACCATTGCAACGCTGCTTTGACCCAGTTGCCGCATGTGATTCGTATCCGGTTCTCTGGATTTTTCTCAACGACATCAATGTATTTGTTGTTTTGTTCCTGACTAAAGCTTGCACGTTGTACCATTTTACACGCTGTGTGACCGAAGTCCCACACAGCTGATGCACCCTTTATTTTTGGGTGTCTCAACTTTTTCGGTTTGCGGAATTGTAATATTTATTGCATCTCATGATGTTTTATTTATAACTGCCAAACGTAGCCTCACAGAGATTTTTACAGAGTTAATGATACCACAAGTTCGTCTGTGGACAATTGTATCCACGTAATCATACTAGGCACAAATGATAGCGTACATCTTACTAATCTCTTGCCATTTTTCATTGATAGCAGTTTAGATACCATTTAGATCAGGCATAAACAGTACTCTATTTGAGTCCATAGACGTATCACGGCACTGCGCTGAACAGATATTCCAGTGTTGTGCAGGGGCAGCTGAACCGACACTAAACTTCTAATTGTTGTTGTTTACAGGTTCCCTAACTCTGACTTCAGGGCATTTCTGCTCAAGCTAGAGAGGGTTCTTGGTTCGCTTTATAGGAAGTAGCAGAAATTAGTTATATTTGGTAACTTCAATATAAATTTTGTATATGGTGGTGCAAGAAATAGGATGTTGGTAGATATCCTAAATTCAAATGATTTGATACAGACTGTGGTTTTTTAAGCTGGGGTGCAGGGGAACAGTAACATAGCCATAGACAATATTTTTATTCATTCTTCATTACTAGATGGCTATTCTGTTAGTATAAGGGTGAATGGCCTTTCAGACCATGATGCACAAATTTTAACACCAAAGGGCTTTTGTACTTAAACAAATGTCACATTTAAATACAAATTATGTAGGAAAGTAAACCCAACAGAAATAGAGAGTTTTTTAAACTTTGTCAAGGAAGAAGAACGGCAGGGGGTTTATTGTGCCGACAACATAGATGATAAATACAATGCTTTCCTTAACACATTTCTCGTACTCTTTGAGAGTCGCTTTCCATTAGCACGTTCTAAACCGGGTACTAGCAGTAATAGGCAGCCTGGTTGGCTGACTAGTGGGCTAAGGATATCATGTAAGACAAAGCGGGAATTCTATCAAAATTTTAGAAAAAGTCACAATCAGTTTACAGTAGCCCATTACAAACAGTATTGTAAGGTGCTTAAATATGTTAGTAGGAAGGCAAAGAGTGTGTGGTATAAAAATAGAATAGCTAATTCACAGGATAAAATTAAAACCATATGGTCAGTTGTGAAGGAAGTGTCTGGTCAGCAGCACAAGTTCGACAGTATAAAGTCAGTTGGTTCTAAAAAATATTTCTGATACTGGTAAATCAGATATATGTACAGTATTTAACAACCGTTTTTTGAGCATTGGTGGTGAATTACAAAAAAATTTAGTTTCTACAGGGAATCATAACTTTCCAGCCAAATGCCTTTCCGAAATTGATGTCTGAAATACTCCTCAGTGATACAGACAAGGGGGAGACTGAGTCAATAATTAAATCACTGAAGACTAATGACTCACATGGTTATGATGGAGTGCCTAGCAGAATATTAAAGTACTGTGCTGCACACGGTAGCCCTGTATTTAGCGATATTTCTAATTTTTCAGTTAGGAGCGGTCAGTTTCCTGAGTGATTAAAGTACTCAGTAGTAAAGCCGCTTTATAAAAAGTGAGAAATGAATAATGTAGAAAATTTTAGACCCATTTCTAAGCCACCAGTGTTTGCTAAAGTTATTGAAAAGGAAAGGGCTGTGTATCTAAGGATAATTAATCATTTTATATCACACAATTTGCTATTAAATGTACAGTTCGGCTTTAGAAGTCGTTTAACAACTGAAAATGCTATATTCTCTTTTCTCTGTGAGCTACTGGATGGGTTAATCAAAAAATTTCGAACGCTAGGCATATGTTTTGGTTTAACTAAGGCATTTGATGTGTTGGTCACAAAATATTGCTCCAGAAGTTGGACCATTACGGAATACGGGGAGTAGCTCACAGGTGGTTCACCTCTTACTTTAGCAACAGACAACAAAAGGTTATTATTCACAATGTTGAGAATGGCTATGATGTGGGGTCTGAGTGGGGTACAGTCAAGTGGGGAGTGCCCCAAGGATCAGTGCTTGGGCCACTCTTGTTCCTTATTTATATAAATGATTATCCATAACTCTAAAATATTTCTGTTTGCTGATGACACTAGCTTGGTAGTAAAGCATGTTGTGTGCAACATTGGCTCGGTTCCAAATATTGCAGTTCAAGACCTAAGATCATGGATAGTAGAAAATACTCTATTGCTAAATCACAGTGAGACTCAGTTTTTAGTTTCTAATACACAATTCAAGAAAACTGGACGCTTTAATTTCACAGAATGGGCATATGGTTAGTGAAACTGAACAGGTAAAATTTCTAAGTGTTCAGATAGACAGTAAACTGTTGTGGAAAGCCCAAGGTTACTATCTTTTCAAAGACTTAATGGTACCATTTTTACTAATCGAACGGTATCTGAAGTGAGTGGTCGCTCGACACGAAAATTAATCTACTTTGCTTATTTTCATTCGCTTATGTCGTATGGTATATTTTGGGGTAACTGTTCCCATTGTGAAAGGATATCTTTGGCTCAGAAAAGGGCCGTTCGGGCAATAAGTGGTGTAAGTTCACGAACCTTTTGTCGTCCCCTGATCACGTGTCTGGGTATTTTAACACTGGCCTCTCATTATGCATATTCCTTACTGTCATTTCTTGGTAGCAATATTAGCTTATCCCCAAGGATAAGCAGCTTGCACTCAGTTAATACTTGGCAGAAATCCAACCTGCATTTTGATCGCACTTCCTTAACTCTCGTGCAGAAAGGTGTGCAGTACACAGCTGCATCCATTTCCAATAAGCTACCAGAATTCAAAAATCTTAGTGGTATTCCACGCGTTTTCAAATCGAAACTGAAGAGTTTTCCCATGGGTCACTCCTCCTATTCTGACGAGGAGTTCCTTGAAAAATTAAGCTGATTCTTGTTTGCGTTAACCTAAACTTACGGTTTGACTATTTTCGGGTTCATAAATATTTTATTATTATCCGTTATTAGTTTTATGTTGTACTTTCATGTACTGACACGTTCCATGACCTTGAAGATTTGCTCCTTAGTTTGGTCCTATGGACCTTGACGTGTAAATAAATAAATAAAAATAAGTGAGCAAGTATTTTACGTGGATGTTTCGTCACACGATATTCCAGGTTACCTGTGGCATTTTATGTTTATACATTCAAATGTTCAAAAGTGTGAGAGTTCCTAAGGCACAAAACTGCTATGGTCATCGGTCCCTAGACCTACACACTACTTAAACTAATTTATTCTAAGAACAACACCACGCCCATGCCCGAGGGAGGACTCGAACCTCCGGCGGGAGGTTTATACATTCCCAAGTTCACTGTGTATTTAGGTGTTGATATATTTTTTATATAGGTTGTTGTCGTCCATCCAGGGAAAGTTCCCTCGTTTTAAAGGAAGCGAATACTCTGAGCTAACCTTGTCACCAGTGGCCTATTGTTTCCGTGTTTCTTAATTTCATTCACCTTCAATAGCGCTGCAAGATATTTCTAACTGACGTATTAAAGCTTTAAACAGTGTACTTCTCACCACTTTTACCTCTTTAAACACTCTTCACCAACACAATACGAAACTGAAGCTATTCGTTAACCCATGAGCTGTGCTTCTTTCTGCTACTCCGGCTTGGTGCAGAATAATAGCGGCTGCGTCAGTAGCTCCTGCTATCACAGTGAACATCTAGAGAAATGCCACTACACTAATGAAATGTCGTGTGGCGAGGGCCTCCTGGTAGGTGGACTTATCGCCTACTGCAAGTCTTTTGAGTTAACGTCACTTCCGCGACTTGCACGTCGATGAGGATGAAATGAGGATAATGAAGATGGCACAAACACCTAGCCCCTGAGTGGAGAAAATGTCCGACACAGCTGGGAATCAATGATGTGAATTTTACGTAATTGGAGTCATGTTCAGAAGTATCTAAAGGATCTAATTTTCGCGTAGACTGGCGCCATATTCAAAATGTTAAAGTGACCTGAATTCAAAAATATGTAAAAATATTAACAATACTTGTGTGACTTATAATATTTCTACATCTGTATTATTTATCAAAAATACGCTGTTATAGAAAAACATTATGGAGCACAAATGTGCATTACAACATGTAAGCACTTACTGCTGATGTAGCTTACAGTATATGTTACATTAATCAATAAACATGGTTCGATCATTGTACCACATTTGGTATATGACACTGTGGAGTCCCATATTAAATATTTCCACGTCTAAATTGACTACTATACTTCTACAACCGTACAAAATGGATGTTAGGTGAAATAATATATTATATATTATTATGTTACATACTATATATATTATTATGTAATATATTATTAATATGTCTAAAATGTTTGACAAACATGCGTAAGCTGTTGACAGTACGGGCGTATCTCACAGTATTTTCACAATAAAAAGTCACTGTTAGTTATGATGAATGTGTAAGCATACATACGCATACACTCACAGTAGTAATGTCGATATTATTACCATTTTCAAATTGTCTATATTATTATGTATAATACACAGAAAATAAAATAATATCAGCTACTGCAAGAGTGTAGTTAATCTGTGAGCCCAGATTCTATTTCCACGTAAAATAAGTAAAATAAGTTCTATGCAATACATGTTCTGTGCTAAAATATTACACTCCAGTAACAGAAAATGCATGTTGCCTTCCGTCTCATGTTATTCGACCGACGTGTGTATGATAAGTTTTCTGACGTTTCGCTATCACAAGTGGCTAGAACTGACAAAGCTTCACCCTCTATTTCTGGAGTCGAGCTTGCGGCCGCAGATTATATAAACCTGGCGCGCCTACATCCAAGGGCTTTCCGCAGCCGCGAACTCGCCTCCGGTCCACTATCAGCAATGGAGGATGAAACTTTGACATTGCTACCCACTCGTGTTGGAGAAACATCAGCAAAATCACCAAACAATTATAGTCCTAAGAATCCGAGGCACAAACGAGCACGCAATTTGTCAACAAGTGAACACGAAAGTCCTAGCAGTTTTGACCTCCAGTTGATACTTCATCTTGAGCCTAAATGACGCTATGTTGCTGACAGCACAAAATCAAGCTGACCAAGCGTAATTTTGCCGGCCGGGGTGGTCGAGCGGTTCTAGGTGCTCCAGTCTGGAACCGCACGACCGCTACGGTCGCAGGTTCGAATCCGGCCTCGGGCATGGATGTATGTGATGTCCTTAGCTTAGTTAGGTTTAAGTAGTTCTATGTTCTAGGGGACTGATGACCTCAGAAGTTAAGTCCCATAGTGCTCTGAGCCATTTGAACCAAGCGTCATTTTAGGAGTGGAAAAAGGTAATTCATCAAGAAGAATGAACGTAATGCTACTGTATTATTTTGCATGTTGGACGTACCTGTGGTAAGGTGTTTGGGTAAGCTTCACATTCTCCGTCGCTTTCGCACAGCAAAACAAAAAAAAAAAAAAAAAAGAAAAAAAGGCTCTGAGCACTATGAGACTTCAGCTGAGGTCATCAGTCACCTAGAACGTAGTACTACTTAAACCTAACTAACCTAAGGACATCACACACATCCATGCCCGAGGCAGAATTCGAACCTGCCACCGTAGCGGTCATTCGGTTCCAGACTGAAGCGCCTAGAACCGCTCGGCCACTCCGACCGGCTTCACACAGCAAATTGTACAAAAGATGCTGAGTTTTGACAAGATCCTTAATGTGTTCCACTTAAACTACACATGTCAGAACACACAAGTATAACTCTTCAAAATATACAAACTATGGCACATAAACACAACGAGCTCGAATACAATGTTGGAGAATCTTCGACACCGAGAAAAGTTCTATCTCTCGAAAAATCGATCTTTGAACATAAATAAAACTATTTATCGAACTATGTACACACGTTGGGTTCAAAACACAAATGGGTCTGTTATCATAATACACAAGTACACTGGTACCCAAAATTAAAGCAACCAACATAAATTTTGCAAGGTTGCTTTTATTTTGTTACACAACGGGGTAAACAGATGATGGTAAAGCAGAAATAATGTAAAGCCGGCCGAAGTGGCCGTGCGGTTAAAGGCGTTGCAGTCTGGAACCGCAAGACCGCTACGGTCGCAGGTTCGAATCCTTCCTCGGGCATGGATGTTTGTGATGTCCTTAGGTTAGTTAGGTTTAACTAGTTCTAAGTTCTAGGGGACTAATGACCTCAGCAGTTGAGTCCCATAGTGCTCAGAGCCATTTGAACCAAATAATGTAAACAATATAAAATGTAATCAAATACAACATGCATGACGGTAGACAAAACCATTCTTGGTTTTTTTTTTTCAACTTAACGTATTTGCACATACATCGCAACTGGTTAATGTGATTAGTATGGGGTGTGACCACCTCCGGTAGCAATACAGGCCCTACAACGACGGCGCATGCTGTGAATGATGTCATCATCAATCTCAGGTTGAGGCAATAATGCCCATTCTTCCTTCATAGCTCTTCGCATATCTTGGAGAGTGGGCGGTGGATGCTAGCGTGATGTGCAACCCGTCTCCCTAGTGCATTCCAGACGTGCTCCATGGGATTGAAATTGGGAGAGCGAGCGGGCCACGCCATGCGTGCAAAATCTCCCGTTTCCAAGAAAACATCAACTACCGGTGCTCTATGAGGTGGAGAATTATCGTCCATCTGCACGAAGTCTACAATTTCTTGAAAAGGTGTTCGAGCTCCATACACCATCAGGGATCCTCCTAGATATCGGCCTCTTTCCACGATGCTTGGGTCCCGAAATCGTGTTCCACGTTCCCTCCAGATGCGAGTCCGTCGAGAATCACTCTCTAGACTAAATCGGGACTCATCTACGAAAACAACATTGGTCCATTATTCGATAGTCCAGGTGGCATTTTGAAGACTCCGCTCTGGACTTTCCCTTCTGGGAAGACGCGTGAGAGGCACACATACATAAGGTCTTCGACAGTAAGACACTGTCCTGGTCTTCGAGGCACAGTTTCGGTATCTATAGACTGTAGCAACATCCGAGAAAGACTGAGATTAAGCCATCGAGCCACATCAATTTGCGCATGCCCTGCTTCCATTCTACCTATGGTCCTCCACCGCAGAGAATCTGGCAGGTGTGTTCACTGTGCCATGCCGAACCTCCTGTGACAGCGTACACAGTGACTGTGGATGGAAGACTACCCAGCAAACACTACCCCGTTTGACAGGTGCCGTGACGTCATCGTTGCCGTGGTTGTCTGTTGAGCGTAATCCTATCTCCCGTGCAGAACGCGATTGTACGGACATCTGTTTCCAGTCTGTAAGATTATATCATGAATTAGACACAGGACAGGGAAACAGCAGTTTGTTGCTTTCATTTTGGACACCAGTGGATATCTACAGATATCTGATCATTGAAAGTATTTGGATCTTTGCATCAAAATTAAATTATGTTACTTATTTAACATGTAAAGATATCTTCTATAACTGCACAAAACACACATGGCACTACTGTTAAAAGTTAATTATTCTTCAACTGTAAAAAGTTACACATGACTTGCGTATTGGGGCTACGCAATTTATTTAACGGTTAAGTTACAGTCGTCAGTGAGAACTCTTTTATTATTGTAGTAGACATGGACACTAACGCTGATCTGACTTGCAAAATTGGTTCTGTATTATTAAGAAACTGATGTAACTTACAGGTTAATTGCATGTCATGAGTATTGTCTTATGCTCTCAAACAGTTGAAACAACATGACAGTGCAATGAAACAGTGTGTTGAACAGTGGTAATATACGTTCATAAAGGTAGGAAGCGAGGATTGTTATGCTTTCAACTACCCACTTTAAACAACTTTTCGGAGTCAGCTAAACAGTATTTTGAATGCATGCTAGGGTGAAGAATTTTAACTTGCGTTATAAAACGTTGATAAGCTTCTTCCCATATGGCTGACTTTTGCTGTTGCACAGTGGAGACTACATGACAGGTCGATGAAATAACATAATGAACACTAGACTGTGACTGTCCATACCCTGATCATCGTAAGGACCATCACCCTTAACCCATGGTGAATGCTATTGGGTGGGATAAGGATTAACAGTTGATGTAATTACTGCCATTACCCTGAACACTTGATGGGTGCTGTTGGGTAATGATATTCAGTTGACATGATGATTGCCATTAATCTGATCAAGGCAACAATCCTTGGCCTGAACGTATAGGGGCTACTGTTCAGTGAGGTAATAATGGTCATTTAACATGGCGACTGTCATCCCCCCGAGCTTGCTGACTGCCATTACTCCCAGTGCATGTGAAATTGTAACAAATTGCCAAATACATTGCCATGATAAACTCAATTGTAAGAAACTGCCCCATACATCACCAAGGTACTTCTAACAAACTGCCATAGCCCCTTCCCCCAATTTTAGTAATCTGACCCCTACTTCGCCTGAGACCTTCCTCACTAAGCATACGTACAATCCTCACTGTACATTCCTCTCACATCAAAGGCATTATGCTGAGATGTACTCTATGTGATCAAAAGTATCCAGACACCCCCAAAAACATACGTTTTTCATATTAGGTTCATTGTGCTGCGACCTACTGCCAGGTACTCCACACCAGAAACCTCAGTAGTCATATGACAACGTCAAACAGCAGAATGGGGCGGTCCGCGGAACTCACGGACTTCGGACGTTGTCAGGGTATCGTGTGTGACTTGTGTCATCCCTATGCACACTTGTGTCATGCGTCTGTACGCGAGATTTCCACACTGCTAAACATCCCTAGGTCAATTGTATGCGATGTGATAGTAAAGTGAAAACGTGAACGCCTCGCTTGGTGTAAGAGGCGTAAACATTGAACAGTGGGAAAACGTTCTGTGGAGTGACGAATCACGGACACAATGTGGCGATCCGATGGCAGCGTGTGGGTATGGCGGCTGCCCTGTGAACGTCATCTGCCAGCGTGTATAGTGCCAACAGTAAAATTCGGAGGCGGTAGTGTTACGGTATGGTCGTGTTTCTCATGAAGGGACTTGAACCCCTTGTTGTTTTGCGTGGCACTATCACAGCACAGGCCTACAATGATGTTTTAAGCAACCTATTGCTTCCCTCTGTTGAAGAGCAATTCGGGCGATCGAATCTTTCAAAAGGGTCGAGCACCTGTCCATAATGCATGACCTGTGGCGGAGTGGTTACACGACAATAACATCCGTGTAGTGGAGTGGCCTGCACAGAGTCCTGACCTGAATCCTACAGAACATTTTGGGATGTTTCGGAACTCCGACTTCGTGTCAGGCCTCACTGACTGACATCGATACCTCTCCTCAGTGCAGCACTGTCTGCGTGAATAATGGGCTGCCATCCCCAAGAAACCTTACAGCACCTGATTGAACGTATGCCTCCGAGAGTGGAACCTGTCATCAAGGCTAAAGGTTGACTAACACCACACTGAATTGCAGTATTACCTATGGAGGGCGCCACGAACTTGTAACTCATTTTCAGCCAGGTGTCCGGATATTTTTGATCACATAGTGTATTTGTATGCTTGGACAGCAAGTTCTCATATGAGCTGAGACTTATTGCATATTTATGGGATACAACTCCAAGTGGTTCATGGTTAAGTAACTAGTGACTGTACTAAGATACATACATAGGCTCAGTCGTCAATAATTACACCCATTATTCAATTTTATGTGCCCAAACGGAGCTGCAGTTAAACTAATTAACATAGCAGTTTCATTCACCTTGGTATTGCAGTCCTACATTAGTCAAATGATAGTCCCAAATATGTTAAATTACCAAAGTCTCATTAAATAAACACATGCTGAAAATAACTCATTATTGATAGGATAATGGAATAGTTCTCTGATGATGATGATAATTGTTTATGTACATTAAAGAATAAAGCTTTGTTTTGACACACAGTTCTTAGCAGACATGCTGCCGGCACTGTCAATTTCAGAGTAACAAATGGTTCAAATGGCTCTGAGCACTATGGGACTTAACATCTATGGTCATCAGTCCCCTAGAACTTAGAACTACTTAAACCTAACTAACCTAAGGACAGCACACAACACCCAGCCATCACGAGGCAGAGAAAATCCCTGACCCCGCCGGGAATCGAACCTGGGAACCCGGGCGTGGGAAGCGAGAACGCTACCGCACGACCGCGAGATGCGGGCTTCAGAGTAACACTGTCTCGTATACTGCAGACTCTAGTGATTAAATGTGTCACTTCTCGTTGAGTCTCTGTCGCTGCTATTGATCCAATCCATTCACCTCTGCTGCTGGAGCTATGTTTCTTGGCTATTTCCCGTATTTATACCAAATTTTCACACATATGCCTTAGCTGAGACATGAATTTGTATTTACAGGGTGTTTCAAAAATGACCGGTATATTTGAAACGGCAATAAAAATTAACGAGCAGCGATAGAAATACACCGTTTGTTGCAATATGCTTGGGACAACAGCACATTTTCAGGCGGACAAACTTTCGAAATTACAGTAGTTACAATTTTCAACAACAGATGGGGACACTGCAGGAGCCTCCACGAAGATTGCGTTCACTCGAACAACAAGCAATCGGGCGTCCCCTGGAAACGACCTAGTCGGCCAATCCTGCAAACACCGGAGCACCAAAACCAAAGATGACAAAACAACTCTCCGAAGAGACTCAAAAAAGGCCTTTATCAAGACCATCACTAGTGACAACTTCCTGCAATATTGAAGGCTTATCTGTAAATAAAGAAATTTTATTATCTGACATGTGCAAACGAAACAACTGTGATGTTTTAGTGTTACAAGAAACACACAGAGCACCAACTAGCCATAGACCAAAAATACAGGGCATGAAATTAGTTCTTGAGAGACCACACGAAAGGTACGGAAGTGCTATATTTGTGAAACCGAACTTAGACGTACGCTCCTGTGCTCTGACCTGCGAAGAAAACATAGAAATCTTAACTATTGAGCTACATTCATGTACTGTAACATCCGTGTACAAACCACCCGGTGCGAGGTTCAAATTTACGGATCCTGGAAATTTCCATTCAAAAAACATGAAAGTTGTACTAGGAGATTTTAACTGTCACGGTCTCGCATGGGGTTATAAAGAAACAAATGACGATGGCGAAATGCTGGAGGCCTGGGCAGACCAGACTAAACTGAAATTGATACATGACCCAAAGTTGCCTGCATCATTTTACAGCGGAAGATGGAAACGAGGATATAATCCAGATAACATCTTTGTCTCCGAAAAGGTATCCCTGCAAACTGTAAAGCAAATCGAGGACCCAATTCCAAGATCGCAACACAGAGCAATAACTTGCTGCATTACTGCAGTAATCAAATCAGATGTAATGCCCTTCAAGAGACGCTTCAATTTCAAAAAAGCTCATTGGGAACTTTTCACAGAGGACCTTGATAAGGAGATCCTGGAAATTAAACCAGAGATACAAACATATGAAGCTTTTATAGACCTTGTCAAGAAAATCTCACGTCGGCGCATACCTAGAGGGTGCCGCACCCAGTATATCGCTGGACTCAATGGTAGCAGCAAGGAAGCTCTGAAAAAGTATGAAGAACTGTACAATAAGGACCCCTTCTCAGAGGAAACGATCCAGGCAGGTGAGGCACTGATGTCTGGTATCTCCGAAGCGAGAAAGGAAAAGTGGTGCAACCTCCTACAAGAGACGGACATGAAGCACAGCAGTAGGAAGGCATGGAGACTGGTCAAAAGTCTCAACAACGACCCAACAGAACCACAACCAAATTACAGTGAAGTTACACCTGATCAGATAGCTCACCAACTACTCATGAACGGAAAAACTAAAAGGAAGATCAGGAATGGCAAAATTAAAAGAAAATTGAACGAGGAGATTAGCTTCCTAGCTCACCCGTTCTCCATTCAGGAGCTACAAGATGCCATCAAAGATTTGAAAAACAATAAGGCCGCTGGCCTCGACGATCTGAGATCTGAGCAAATAAAACATTTTGGACCGGGAGTACAAGCATGGATCCTAGAGCTAATGAATAACTGTATTACAACAATGCAAATTCCTAAACTGTGGAGGAAAGCCCGGGTTATTGCGTTACTAAAACCAGGGAAAGACCCAGCTGAAGCTAAAAATATCCGGCCTGTCTCACTGCTTTGTCATTTATTTAAAGTGCTGGAGCGAATGATCCTCAAACGCATAGCTGATTATGTGGACAAAGTCCTCATTAACGAACAAGCTGGATTCCGACCAGGAAAATCATGCTGTGGCCAAATCCTGAATATCACACAGTACATCGAAGACGGCTATCAGAGAGGTGAAGTAACTGGGGTCACATTCCTGGATCTCAGTGCTGCATATGACACAGTTAACCATAAGTTGCTTACCCAGAAAGTGTATAATGTCACTAAGGACTACACCCTTTCTATGTTCGTGCAATGTATGCTACAGAACAGACGCTACTATGTAACCTTACAATCTAAAAACAGCCGATGGAGGACACAGAAAAATGGACTTGCACAGGGCAGTGTTTTGGCTCCAATATTATTTAACATCTATACCAATGATCTTCCCATCAGCCACCAGACACGAATGTTCATATATGCTGATGATGCAGCAGTGGCCACACAGGATAAAACCTTTGAACAAGTGGAGGAGAATCTCACAGGAGCCTTAACAGAACTTGCTACCTATTACGACGGCAATAATCTCAAACCAAACCCCAGTAAATCACAAGTATCCGCCTTCCATCTTAGGAGTAAACAAGCCAAACGGAAACTCCGAGTCATGTGGCAAGGGGAAGAGCTGAAACATACAAACAGCCCAAAATACCTGGGAGTAACATTGGACAGAGCACTTACTTATAAGCAGCACTGTCACAACACTAAAAAAAAAGGTCTGTGCCAGGAACAACATACTGCGGAAGCTAACAGGTTCATCGTGGGGAGCTCAACCACATGTTTTGCGCACCACAGGTCTGGTGCTGAGTATCTCAGCTGCGGAATATGCGGCGCCAGTTTGGAGGAACTCTGCCCACGCTAAGCAAGTTGACGTCGCCGTAAACGAAACTGTACGTATTGCCACAGGATGCCTCAAACCAACTCCCACAGACATCATTTACCCCATCATAGGCATAGCACCACCCACTATCCGCAGACAAGTAGCCGCCGAGATCGAAAGATCAAAACAAAAGAATGATCCTCGACACCCGATGTATATGCACCGAAAACAACGTGTCCGGCTGAAATCCCGCAGGAGTTTCATGGAAACTACTGAAGAGCTCGCCACCAAGCCCGTCGCAAGGCGGCTATCTCTCTGGGAAGAAATGGTGCCACACTCCACAATGGAACTACTTGAGGAGGGATCTGCAGGATTTCAACTACCTTTTACAACTTGGAGGTCATTAAACCGGCTGCGCACTGGAGTAACTGGGTGCAAATCAAACCTATTTAAATGGGGTTACAGTGATAGCGATAGGTGTGAATGCGGAGCAATACAGGACTTGGACCACCTACTGATCTGCCCAGACATGTCTATGACATGCACTAAAGATGATATTTTGAAAGTCAGTGACAAAGCAATCTACGTTGCTAATTACTGGGAAGGGAAGATATAATTGGTGCATCCGGACACGGAAGAAGAAGAAGAAACAACAGATGGCGCTGCAAGTGATGTGAAAGATAAAGAGGACAACGCAGTCTGTGGGTGCGCCATTCTGTACGTCGTCTTTCTGCTGTAAGCGTGTGCTGTTCACAACGTGCAAGTGTGCTGTGGACAACATGGTTTATTCCTTAGAACAGATGATTTTTCTGGTGTTAGAATTCCACCGCCTAGAACACAGTGTTGTTGCAACAAGACGAAGTTTTCAACGGAGGTTTAATGTAACCAAAGGACCGAAAAGCGATATAATAAAGGATCTGTTTGAAAAATTTCAACAGACTGGGAACGTGACGGATGAACGTGCTGCAAAGGTAGGGAGACCGCGTACGGCAACCACAGAGGGCAACGCCCAGCTAGTGCAGCAGGTGATCCAACAGCGGCCTCGGGTTTCCGTTCGCCATGTTGCAGCTGCGGTCCAAATGACGCCAACGTCCACGTATCGTCTCATGCGCCAGAGTTTACTCCTCTATCCATACAAAATTCAAACGCGGCAACCCCTCAGCGCCGCTACCATTGCTGCACGAGAGACATTCGCTAACGATATAGTGCACAGGATTGATGACGGCGATATGCATGTGGGCAGCATTTGGTTTACTGACGAAGCTTATTTTTACCTGGACGGCTTCGTCAATAAACAGAACTGGCGCATATGGGGAACCGAAAAGCCCCATGTTGCAGTCCCATCGTCCCTGCATCCTCAAAAAGTACTGGTCTGGGCCGCCATTTCTTCCAAAGGAATCATTGGCCCATTTTTCAGATCCGAAACGATTACTGCATCACGCTATCTGGACATTCTTCGTGAATTTGTGGCGGTACAAACTGCCTTAGACGACACTGCGAACACCTCGTGGTTTATGCAAGATGGTGCCCGGCCACATCGCACGGCCGACGTCTTTAATTTCCTGAATGAATATTTCGATGATCGTGTGATTGCTTTGGGCTATCCGAAACATACAGGAGGCGGCGTGGATTGGCCTCCATATTCGCCAGACATGAACCCCTGTGACTTCTTTCTGTGGGGACACTTGAAAGACCAGGTGTACCGCCAGAATCCAGAAACAATTGAACAGCTGAAGCAGTACATATCATCTGCATGTGAAGCCATTCCGCCAGACACGTTGTCAAAGGTTTCGGGTAATTTCATTCAGAGACTACGCCATATTATTGCTACGCATGGTGGATATGTGGAAACTATCGTACTATAGAGTTTCCCAGACCGCAGCGCCATCTGTTGTGAAAATTGTAACTACTGTAGTTTCGAAAGTTTGTCTGCCTGAAAATGTACTGTTGTCCCAAGCATATTGCAACAAACGGTGTATTTCTATCGCTGCTCGTTTAGTTTTTATTGCCGTTTCAAATATACCGGTCATTTTTGAAACACCCTGTATATACGAGTATGTAATGTCATACGCTAAATGTGTTGCTCGTAATAAATTCAGGCTGAAACAATGTCATTAAAAATGCACGTACTCTTTTCCAGTCCCAGTTAGCTGAGCTGCACTTGAGAGAGAGAGAGAGAGAGAGAGAGAGAGAGAGAGGGACAGAAGTGGACACTGATTTTCTTTGATTTCAAGTTAACGCACTGTCTCGAAATGCTGGATTCGGACTATGACACTTCGCTTCATGTATTAGCTCAAAAAGGTTGAGATGTGGGTATAGGATGAACATATACTAGCATTGTGGAGTACAGAGATACAAATCTCTGGCCTATGGATTAAGATCTTCAATGCTTCCTCTAAATTTTGTAAGGGGTATGCTGGGATGTTGCTTTCAAATTGACAAGAACGATATCCTTTTTACATCTTCCTCAACGCAAGTTTCTTACCCATCTCTAGAGATCTCAACGTTGGTGGTATGTGAAGCTTCAGTCTTCCAGCTTTGCAGATAGTTGTGCTGTCTAACCTCTATATTCAGGAGACACAAATAGCTCTCCCAAATTTTTTGATTATACGAAATTCTATGATATTGTTTTTGTGACACATGGCGCTGAAGAAATATATTAGCATTTTCAGTTCAGTGGGGAATGGAAAACATGAGACATTTTTCATCATTTACGATAAAGTCTAATTTTTTGCTGTGTATGGAAACCTTACAGGTCAATTTGAAACACCCACAAGTGGAGGAGTGTGCTGTGTGTGGCAGTGTGCGAAAATCAGAATATCTTCAATTATGCGACAGTATGTCAGTGATGCACTTAAGCCTGGGCATGTTAACTGCTGTTACAGAGATTTTCCGTCTTACATATCAATACGTACGTTAGATTTTGTGTTTGCGTTCCCTACACCAGAGAATCACTATATTATCCCCTGTTAAGTTGACTCGTATCGATATTACACGCATCTGAAGATGTGAATGTTTCCGCAAAATCTCGTCTTGCTTTTCCTTCACTGGAAACTAAAAAAAGTATTACAGCTGCATCAGATGTTGTCAGTCACGAATAATATTCTTAACAGTTGTGTATGGCATATCAAGAGAAACGTATTTCACATTTGTTAATTAAAATTATTACAGTTTATGAAAATAAAATTTAAATTATTTTGTGCTACTACAAATAAAGCGTCGACAGTTTATGTTAAATATGACGAGTAGCGTACTTGGCTCCTTGGAACTGCATGTTCCTCCACAGGTTACAAGTAGAACTTACTCGGGTCCTTGATGACCACTAACTAAATCTCTTACCCGATTGACACTCTCCTCATTTGGAAAATAATTCATACTACAGTTTGGTGAAGACATAAGGTCACAACCCCTGTACTAACTAAGCTCTCACAGTTGTCGCAATTAAATTCCATCTGCCCCCACACTTAAGGTAGGTTGTATTTTGATAACATACTCTCAACTCGAAGTTTAAGACTTAACGGCACGCTAGTGGACGAAAAGTAATAGCATGTGCAGGCCTACCCGACTTTAAAATACGTCCTCCCAGCTCACAGTTCAAAATTCAACATGCGCACTAATAAACAACTTAAAATAACACTTCATAAAATAAGTAACATGTGGAATCCTGCTTAACTTTTGAAACCGAAAGACAATATCGTGTATCAGATAACATGTAATATACAACTGATAAGATCGCATAACTTGTTAAACTTAAGTATTCAAAGAGTTATATTCACACTTCGTGGCCCGGGTGTGGTCCAGAGCGTAACACAGGATCACCACGGTAAATCTTGGATCAATATGCCACTCATTACAAACGGGCAATGTACCAGTCATGCACAAAACGCACGGAGGCAACAAGCTCCTTCAACACGACGGGGACACCACACGACTATTGGTGTTTTTAAACATTTTATTTTCGTGGTACGTGAAGTTCAGATCTCAGATATCAATCAAGTTCGATGCAACTCTAAAAAATTCTCGAGGAAATAAGCTTCGAATTTTCCCGACCAAATTTAATACACTAAAGTAAGAACGATCTATATCGGCAGGCAGCTTGGCTCTCTGGTAGAAAGCTCGCCTGTCACATAGGGGTCTCAGATTCGATTTCTGGCCGATGCAACTTTCAAAAAAGAGACGCATCTTCTATTAGCATTTCGATGAGCCGTCAAATACATAAAGATGGAAAAAAACACTAGCGTTCGACACTGGTAATCGCTGGTTTGAGTGTCGTTTCGGTCACTGTTTTCATTACTTTTTTTCCCGGTTCAGTTCGAATACCAGTGTCATTTGCCGGCCGGAGTGGCCGTGCGGTTCTAGGCGCTACAGTCTGGAGCCGAGCGATCGCTCCGGTCGCAGGTTCGAATTCTGCCTCGGGCGTGGATGTGTGTGATGTCCTTAGGTTAGTTAGGTTTAATTAGTTCTAAGTTCTAGGGGACTGATGACCTCAGAAGTTAACACGCATAGCGCTCGGAGCCATTTGTACAATTTTTTTGAACCAGTGTCATTTAACCATAAAATTCATCAAATTTGTGTGAATTAACTTGTATGTAATAGATTTTTTAGTGAAAAATCCATTTGTTCTTATAGTCAGGTTCCAGTCATTATTTAGTTTTTTTTGTCCCGTTTAGTTAGAGTACCCATCATTTAAACATTAAATTCATCAGACATGTGCTAATTAACTTATAACTAATTATATTTTCCAGAATGAGATTTTCACTCTGCAGCGGAGTGTGCGCTGATATAAACATTAAATTCATCAGACATGTGCTAATTAACTTATAACTAATTGTATTTTCCAGAATGAGATTTTCACTCTGCAGCGGAGTGTGCGCTGATATGAAACTTCCTGGCAGATTAATCTGCAGTTTTAATCTGCCAGGAAGTTTCATATCAGCGCACACTCCGCTGCAGAGTGAAAATCTCATTCTGGAAACATCCCTCAGGCTGTGGCTAAGCCATGTCTCCGCAATATCCTTTTTTTCAGGAGTGCTAGTTCTGCAGGGTTCGCAGGAGAGCTTCTGTAAATTTTGGAAGGTAGGAGACGAGATACTGGCAGAAGTAAAGCTGTGAGTACCGGGCGTGAGTCGTGCTTCGGTAGCTCAGATGGTAGAGCACTTGCCCGCGAAAGGCAAAGGTCCCGAGTTCGAGTCTCGGTCGGGCACACAGTTTTAATCCGCCAGGAAGTTTAATTGTATTTTTATGAAAAATCGACATTTTCTTCTTCCTTACTACACACCAAACACAAAAGTCCAGATTTCATTGAAAATATAAATTCTTAATTACAGATCTTTTATGAATTTTTTTGAGTAAAATGAAATCAAATTTATTGTGATGTTGAAGTACGTGTATTTTACGCTCCATGGACGTGTTCGTGAAACATGCTCTTTTAAAATTTTACTGTGGATGGAAGTTGAATCCGGGACACGTATAGTCGATCAGCATTCTAACACAGAGCCATGCAGCTCGTCGGGTACTAAAGAAGCTCATAAAGCTTCAAAGTCGATTTGATCGAGAATTTTAGAGCTGCATTGGACTGCTTTCGTTAATTGATAAACAAGTTCTTAACGCGATACACCACTATGTCGATCACTTCATATACAATGTAGCGACAAAAGCCATGGGATGCCTCCTAATATCGTGTCGGACCTGCTTTTGGCTGGCGCAGAGTAGCAACTGGACGTGGCTTGGATTCAACAAGTCGTGGAAAGTCCATACTCATTATTGGGTATGGTACCGCGTCATATTGTATAAAACTACTGCTGGAGAAAACCAACCTTTCGGCCACGCTTTGCAGTGGCCTTCTTCTGGGTCTACTATGGTACAGCGTCGTATTATTCTGAGTCCCAGAAGAAGGCAACTGCATCCGTGGCATAAACGTTGGTTTTCTCCAGCAATAGTTTTATACAATGTGACGCTGTACCACACCCAGAAAGCTTGTATATCGACTGACTGGCCGCGGAAGCCTAAGCAATTATGTAAGTCGTTAGAAGTCACCTGCAGAAATACTGAGCTATGCGCAGCTGTAGCCGTCCATAATTGAGAAAGCGTTGCCGGTGCAGGATTTTGTGCACGGGCTGATCTCTGGATTATGTCCCAAAAATGTATGATAGGATTCATGTAGGGCTATCTGGGTGGCCAAATCATTTGCTCGAATTGTCCAGAAAGTTCTTGAAACCAATCGCGAACAATTGTGGACTAGTGTCATGGCACACTGTCATCAATAAAAATCCCATCGTTGTTTGGGAACATGAAGTCCTTAAATGCCGGGGGGATCTCCAAGTAGCAGAACATAACGACTTCCAGTCAATGCTCGATTCTTCTGGACCTGAGCATCCAGTTCTTTCACGTCAGTACAGCCCGCAGTATTATGGAACTACCGCCAGCTTGCACACTGCCTTGTGGGCAGCTCTGACCAATTGCTTCCTGGGGTCTGCACCTGTCATCAGCTTTTACCAAGTGTCAATACCACGGTTTTTCAGTCGTCTAGAGTCCAAGCGATAGAGACACAGGCCCAGGAGACGCGCTGCAGGCGACGCTGTGCTGTTAGCAAAGGCACTCGCGTCGGTCGTCTGCTGCCATAGCCCATTAACGCCAAATTTCGCCGCGCTGTCCTGACGGATACGTTCCTCGTACGTCCCACATTGATTTCTGCAGTTACATCATCCAGTGTTGCTGATCTGTTAGCAATGACAACTCAGTGCAAACGCCTCTGCTCTCGGTCGTTAAGTGAAGGTCATCGGCCACTGCGTTGTCCGTGGTGAAAGGTAATGACTGAAATGTGGTATTCCCGGCACACCCTTGACGCTATGGATCTCGGAATATTGAATTCCCCATCGATTTTATGAAAGGAATCTCTTATGTGTCTCACAATTCCCGTCGTGCGGAGGCTATAACCACAGTCGGAAATAGGAATCACCTGAGTACAAACAACAACTCCGCCAATGCACTGCCGAAAAGTACTTTCTGTATGCGATACTACCGCCATGTACAGGGCTATTACAAATGATTGAAGCGATTTCATAAAGTCACTGTAGCTCCATTCATTGACGTATGGTCACGACACACTACAGATACGTAGAAAAACTGATAAAGTTTTGTTCGGCTGAAGCCGCACTTCACGTTTCTGCCGCCAGAGCGCTCGAGAGCGCAGTGAGACAAAATGGCGACAGGATCCGAGAAAGCGTATGTCGTCTTGAAATGCACTCACATCAGTCAGTCATAACAGTGCAACGACACTTCAGGACGAAGTTCAAGAAAGATCCACCAACTGCTAACTCCATTCGGCGATGGTATGCGCAGTTTAAAGGTTCTGGATGCCTCTGTAAGGGGAAATCAACGGGTCGGCCTGCAGTGAGCGAAGAAACGGTTGAACGCGTGCGGGCAAGTTTCACGCGTAGCCCGCAGAAGTCGACGACTAAAGCAAGCAGGGAGCTAAACGTACCACAGCCGACGGTTTGGAAAATCTTACGGAAAAGGCTAAAGCAGAAGCTTTACAATTGCTACAAGCCCTGACACCCGACGACAAAGTCAAACGCTTTGAATTTTCGGCGCGGTTGCAACAGCTCATGGAAGAGGATGCGTTCAGTGCAAATCTTGTTTTCAGTGATGAAGCAACATTTTTTCTTAATGGTGAAGTGAACAGACACAATGTGCGAATCTGGGCGGTAGAGAATCCTCACGCATTCGTGCAGCAAATTCGCAATTCACCAAAAGTTAACGTGTTTTGTGCAATCTCACGGTTTAAAGTTTACGGCCCCTTTTTCTTCTGCGAAAAAAACGTTACAGGACACGTGTATCTGGACATGCTGGAAAATTGGCTCATGCCACAACTGGAGATCGACAGCGCCGACTTCATCCTTCAACAGGATGGTGCTCCACCGCACTTCCATCATGATGTTCGGCATTTCTTAAACAGGAGATTGGAAAACCGATGGATCAGCCGTGGTGGAGATCATGATCAGCAATTCATGTCATGGTCTCCACGCTCTCCCGATTTAACCCCATGCGATTTCTTTCTGTGAGGTTATATGAAAGATTCAGTGTTTAAACCTCCTCTACCAAGAAACGTGCCAGCACTGCGAGCTCGCATCAACGATGCTTTCGAACTCATTGATGGGGACATGCTGCGCCGAGTGTGGGAGGAACTTGATTATCGGCTTGATGTCTGCCGAATCACTAAAGGGGCACATATCGAACATTTGTGAACGCCTAAAAAAACTTTTTGAGTTTTTGTATGTGTGTGCAAAGCATTGTGAAAATATCGCAAATAATAAAGTTATTGTAGAGCTGTGAAATCGCTTCAATCATTTGTAATAACCCTGTATATCTGTGCAAATCGGTACCCCATGACTTTATGGTCCCTTCAATTTATAGTACGACAGCACTATCGTCTCACACTGCCAACTCCACTTGACACGTTACTACAAATGAGGGCCATTTCCTGTTCGTAGGCTCGTAACAGACTGTCCTCGCAGTCTCACCGGCCTACCTTCACGGCTTCGCCACCTCACAGAGCCAAAGATCGCATCGCCTCGTTTCAGCGAGAATGTGTCGCGAAGCGGCACATCATTTATTCCTCCTGACTGCACTGCACACACACGGAACGTAAAGTTTCGTTGTTTTCTACTCTTCCTGTGTTTGCAATTGTAGTGACCAGTCCTATAGAGCTCTACGTACGACAGCATGATGAAAAGTAATGCCTCCGAATTTTTTATGTGATAACTCTTACATCTTTTCGAATGAAACAAACGCTATTAGCATTCTCCATCTTTTTTCTTTGTTTTTACATATTTCTTTCTCAACGTTGTCACGCTGGCAACGAACACATTTCCCCCAAGGAGAGATCAGTCTGTAGATACCGTCAGTGTAAAGTTGCGGGCTTTCACACAAAAATAAAATGAAAGATGTGATGTGTGGTGACCCTCAACTACGTACCCTCAGACTCAAAGTTGAGGTATTAAAAGTTTTGGCTGGTTTCATTGTCTAGGGGATGGGATGCGTAGATGCCGCATTACATGCCAAATACTGCTGAGTCTACAGTATACGATAAGAATGCACACATGAATCGAATGGTCGAAGGTTTCTATCACTCGGCAATTGCGAATTATGAGTGTAACATATAAATTTATAAATGAAAGATTGTAAATTAAATAAAATCGCCGGCCAGTGTGGCCGAGCGGTTCTAGGCGCTTCAGTCTGGAACCGCGCGACCACTACGGTCGCAGGTTCGAATCCTGCCTCGAGCATGGATGAGTGTGATGTCCTTAGGTTACTTAGGTTTAAGTAGTTCTAAGTTCTAGGGCACTGATGACCTCAGATGTTAAGTCCCATATTGTTCAGAGCCAAATAAAATCTGCAGGTACTATCTTGACGACTTTAAATGGTGAGCATGATAGAAGAAGTACTTTTGAGAATGTGGTATATTTCGGCAAAACACTTGTTGGTGTCGATGGTCCAGCAGTTAAATAAAATATAACTTGAATAACAGGGAAACGATAGATTGCTACTTCGCGTAATTAGTTATGAACGACAACATGGCTCACGAGATATTCTCTTCCAAACGCACACTACGTCTTCACTGTAGAAGCCACGGAAATCTCACAAGTGCATAAGTCGGCGCTACGAAGTATTTCTATCTGTCGCGACCACACGCAAATCGCTCCACACTCTCCAAGTCTCTCTCGCGACTGTCGCGTGCAGCACTTCCTGTGTCCTTGCGCCCGTCCCTCGTGCCGCACTCTTCAGAACTCCCCCGTGTTCTCTCCGGAAACGATGCTCCTCCCTAACCTCCATACGTCTCTCTTTGTAACGAGCACTGTGATTGGCTAGAGAGCTCCCCCCTTGTCTCTAAGCCAACGTACACTCTCAAACATAATGGAACATATTCTAAATGCTGGATTTTCATTTAAATACTTGAAATTAAATAAATATTCCTACGGCTGGACCATAAACACGCTGTAACACACATTATTAGACACATAAAGAAATTAAATAAACATATATCAATGGAATAGAACAAAAGGTAGGCCTGTAGCCTAATGTCTCTGTCCTTTCTATAACACAGTAAATATTTAACTAATTTCTTTATGAACAGTATACGTCGGATATAAACAAAAACATAGATGACTAAATATATTTATAAGCATGCTGCTACTGTTTTATCGTGTAACTGTGGAGTACTTATGGCCCGACGCGATCGATAGTAATCGGCCACATTGACCTCCAGTTACTCATGTACTATTTAAATTACATCCCTGTAATTCATACCAATTAAGGTTTACACTAATAGCTTTATAAAGACGCGGCGATCGACAAAATTGGATGAAGCGTTTATATTCTGCAAATGCGTTGCTGTATGTTACTTCTATAATTTACCGTCATATACTAAACCTTAAACTAATAAAGATATTGGAAATCTGACTACACCATCAGAATCGACGTGAAAATATTAGTAATTTACATGTTTCTTTTTGAGGTATCATGATTCATCTGGCTACTATTAATTTCTATACGAACTGGGAAATGTCTGCCATTAAGGTTTCACAAAGTCTACCTCTACGTGATTACTCTGCTATTCACAATAACGTGCCAGGCAGAGGGTTCAATGAACCACCGTGATTACTCTGTTATTCACAATAACGTGCCAGGTAGAGGGTTCAATGAACCACCTTGAAGCTGTCTCTTCACCCTTCCACTCTGGAATGGCAGGCGGGAAAAACGAGCACTTAAATTTTTCCGTGCGAGCCCTGATTTCTCTTATTTTATCGTGATGGTCATTTCTCCCTATGTAGGTGGGTGCCAACAGAATATTTTCGCAATCGGAGGAGAAAACTGGTGATTGAAATTCCATGAGAAGATCCCGTCGCAACGAAAATCGCCTTTGTTTTAATGATAGCTACTCCAGTTCACGTATCATGTCTGTGGCACTATCTCACCTGTTTCGCGATAATACAAAACGAGTTGCTCTTCTCTGTACTTTTTCGATGTCATCCGTCAGTCCCACGTGATGCGGATCCCACACCACACAGCAATACTCCAGAATAGGGCGGACAAGAGTGGTATAAGCAGTCTGTTTAGTAGACCTGTTGCACCTTCTAAGTGATCTGCCAATGAATCGCAGTCTTTGGTTTTCTCTACCCACAATATTATCTATGTGATCACTCCAAGTTATGTTATTTGTAATTGTATTCCGTAAGTATTTAGTTGAATTTACAGCCTTTAGATTTGTGTGACTTACCGCGTAATCGAAATTTAGCTGATTTCTTTTAGTAGTCGTGTGAATGACTTTCCGTTAATCACGGTCAATTGCCACTTTTCGCACCATACAGGTATCGTATCTAAATCATTCTGCAAGTCGTTTTGATCATCTGATGACTTTACAAGTCGCTAAATGACAGCATCATCTGCAAACAATCTAAGACGGCTACTCAGATTGTCTCCTATGTCGTTAATATAGATGAGGAGCAATAGACGGCCTATACCACCATCATTGGCACTCCCGGCGTAGACATCTCCTTTATCGACACAAAGCACCATCCTCGTCGCAGCGAAATTCCCAGCCACGCGGCTGGACCATGCGCAGGGGCTACCACTCTCGTCCCGCTGCTTCCTTCGAACTTAGAATATTTTCAGGGCGTGACGACTCGCCCATTACCTCACAAAATACTTAGCTTTATTGATGGAGCCACAATCTCACCTTTCCTTGCACCGCTTCATCACCATCAAAGTGAAGTCCTCGAAGGTGTTCTCTAAGTTTTGGAGACCGTTGACAATCGTATGGCGCTTAGTCGGAAGTGCGTAGATCACGATCGACGATCGCGAACCCAAGGCATCGGATGGTTGCAGATGTCGCTGCGCTCGTGGCTGGTATAGCATTGTCATGCTGAAGGAGGGGGCGCTCCCCATGTGGGTGAACACTTTGCATTCGAAATTCGATTACAGCACACTGTTTCTCAGGCACCGAGATAGTTGTTATGTACTGCTATGTTACACTCTACAGTTAGGAGCCGTCGAGCTGCAGAGAGCTGCAGATATGTAGACATGAAAAATAAAAAATTAGAGTGTTAATAACGTTTGATTTATTTAGAAAACTTGAAGAGTTTTCAGATTAAAAATTCGGGGGCATTACTTTTCAGCACGCTCTCGTATATGCGTTTGTGGGGATAACATCATCGACAGCTCTTCTCAGAGACATAAGCATCCCTGGACAGAGATGGTGTAAGAGGTCCATGACTAAGGAATTTATTGCAAGCGCACTCGAGCAGATGTAACTCCGATGGAAGGCTCACGCGCTGCCTGCGATATGTAAGTTACAATAGAATCGCAGAGCAGAGAGCAATGTCGGCAGTAGAAGTAGTAGTAGTAGTAGTAGTAGAAGCTTGCAGTCGGGCGGTTGGGCCGGTCGTGGAGGGCAATGGCGGTGCCTGGGCGATGTAGTATAAGGTAAGTATAAGGTAAGTATAAGGTATTCATGGCCGCTCGCATATGTAATTTGTAACAACTGATTTTGTACCATTGTTATATCAAGTCCCATGCAAACGTTTTTAAAAAATCTTTTAGTAATAATCTTTCTTATAAAAATAACTTTTGACAATCATTCATCTAAATTTAGAGATTTTACTAATTTCTCCTATCCATGGTCATCCCGATTATCGTATAGAAAAATCAGTTGTTTCTGTTTATACATGACAAATCTAGCGGCCAGCATTGCACTGCGATGTGTCAGAAAAATTTGTTATAGGAGCAGATACATACGCATTATCCGGCGACAAAATTGAGATAAGAGTTTTCAGTTTATTCAGAATGAATTTTCAGGGCCATGACGCAGCGTTGCTGACGTCCAGATTTACCTGTTTAGATTTACAGTCGGTTAATTATTGAAAGGTTACATATGAGTCATAATTTTACTGAGAGGCTAGTAACGATTTTTATTGCGAGGTTACAGAGATAATTGAATTGTTGGGAGGTTGCAATGGTAAGGAAGCCGAACAGGAATACCTGTAAAATAGGCAATGACTTTAATGCGCTGTGAGATATTTGACTGTGTAGTCACGCTTTTGTACCGTTCGATCGCAATAAAATATAGTTTACACACAGCCATCTCGTCTCCACTGCTGGAACTTTCCTAAGACCCGGTAGGGAAATATTCCATAAATTCAAGTCCCGTGCTCGCTTCTTTTGTACATATTCCGGCTAATCTCAGAAACTATTGTAGGGATTTTAAACTGTTTTCAGTAATAGGTGAACTAATTTATGAGGAAGGTTTGTGTAAATAATTTATAAATACTTCGAGCAAATTGGCTGAACTTAGATGACTTTGTCAACTGCCGCTGACGTCGCCATCTAGCAATGAATGAAGGATCTCCTTGGATCTGTGCGACCCAATGTAACAGTGGCCAAACCGAGTGCGCAAACGCTCTGCTTCGATGTACCGAAGAGAAGCGTTTTGAGTGGCGCATTCAATACGGACACGGCTTAACGTATTCAGATGTTCCTTGGTTGGACACAACGAAATTAAGCTACACTTCGTGTGCATCACTCTATAATGAAAACGCACCAACCGAAAACTAGCAGCATTCCTCGCTCATACACGTTGGTGGATTCGGGTGTTCTTAAAGTAGGAAACAGACTTGAGCACGATCACCTTTCGCCGGCCAGTGTGGCCACGCGGTTAAAGGCGCTTCAGTCTGGAACCGCGCGACCGCTACGGTCGCAGGTTCGAATCCTGCCTCGGGCATGGATGTGTGTGATGTCCTTAGGTTAGTTGGGTTTAAGTAGTTCTAAGTTCTAGGGGACTGATGACCTCAGATGTTAAGTCCCATAGTGCTCAGAGCCATTTGAACCATTTTTTTTTTTTTGATCATCTTTCCATCTTACAAACAGGGGATGGAACGGCAGTCAGGAATTCCTAGCATAAGGCTAAAAGAAATTTCGAAACACTTCCACAAATCATTGGGGGACGCATTTTGAAACACGATGACGATTTCAGACTGCCAATCTCTGCTTCCCTCCCATGTGCAATCACAATTCGCACAATTTACTGCACATTTTCGAACAAAGAGCAGTGAGCTACTCAACTTTGACGTATCGTGAGTAATCGTTTGAGATCAACTGCGTAACAAATAAAAAAAATGCGAATCAGATATCTGTGTTTTTTAATGTTATACGCATCAAGGAAATCATTTTCCGAAAAACTACTTCACAGGGGATGCACGTTTGATTCATTTGCATTAAGTAAGTTTTTCCCGCAGTGAAGCAGGTGGTTCAACGTTTAGTCTTCTGCTTCCCTTGAACGAAACCTAGAAGCGCACACAATTCTTTGTGTGCCAGGCTGAAAAAGTCAGCGGAAAAGAATCTTCAACAAAGAATTACGGCAGTCAGTGTGTACCGAGGTTTACAAGAGGACCGCTGGCCGTCACGCACTTCACATTTTGATCAGACATGTTTCTTTCCGTTTCATTTTCTTTTGCTCATGGCCGTTTGACATGATCCACTAGTCTCCGATACATGACATGCTAAAACTTCAAACACTTATGCAGTCAAGCACACACATGCTCTCATGACTTGTAGACAGTATTCATATTGGTTGTAAACATATTTGTTAGTTCACGATATACTCTTATCACTGCCACAACACATCATTCCAAACGCCAATAACATACGGAATACGAGACATTGAAGCCTCCTAAGAAGTTTCGGGGCGTGCACCGTTTCCATCATTTGAGGCACTGAGAACCACAAGGGACCAAAGTACAGACAAAATAGGTTTGTGAAAGTAGATGTCTCAACACCCTATATTTCCTATAAAAATTATAAACCCACTTTATGTTATGAAATTTTAATTAATTGTTCAAATGGCTCTGAGCACTATGGGATTTAACTGCTGTGGTCATCAGTCGCCTAGAACTTAGAACTACTTAACCTATCTAACCTAAGGACAACACACACATCCATGCCCGAGGCAGAATTCGAACCTGCGACCGTGGCGGTCGCGCGGTTCCTGACTGTAGCGCCTAGAACCGCTCGGCCATTTTAATTAATATTTAGTATTATTATTGACCTGCCAGGGTAGCCGAGAGCGCTAACGCGCTGCTTCCTGGATTCGGGTAGGTGCACCGACCCTGGATCGAATCCGCCCGGCGGATTAACGACAAGGGCCGGTGTGCTGGCCATCCTGGATGTAGTTTTTAGGCGGTTTCCATATCCCACTAGGTGAATACCAGGTTGGTCCCCACGTTCCGCCTCAATTACATGGCTCGCAGACATCTGAAGACATTAACACTCTTCCATGGCTTACACTCGACACAGCCAATTGGGATATATACTAATTCCGTCCCGGGAGGGGGGCGGGGGGGTTGGGTATACAGGGTGGCGACAGGAAGGCTCTGAGCACTATGGGAGTTAACACCTAGGTCAACAGTCCCATATAACTTAGAACTGCTTAAACCTAACTGACCTGAAGACATCACAGACATCCACGTCCGAGGAAGGATTCGAACCTGCGACCGTATCGGTCGTGCGGTTCCAGACTGAAGAGCCTAGAACCACTCGGCCACACTGGCCGGGCTTAAATTAACATGCCACATCCACTTAACCATGGCCGACCCTGCATAAATGTGGGAAAAGGCTCAAGCAATAGAGATTTTGTATTACTATTATTATTAATAATAATATTATTACCGTTATTTCACTAAATTTTGAGATATTGGCTAGTGGCAATGTTGTCGTTTTGACTGTTGTGTAGTTTTTAACTAATGTGAAACTAGAGTCAGAACGTGAAGAACAGGAACTAAATGCAACACACACACACAATTGTGATCTATCCCAACACTGCATGTTTCTCGTTATCTTGATTTTCATGAAGTAAATTCTTTGGTAGGTAATAGTGTCTGTTCACTTCAGGCATGAAATCTAGTAGTTTTGTTAAGTCTTTGTCTTTAGTGGCCTAGGGCATGAATGTGTGTGATGTCCTTAGGTTAGTTAGGTTTAAGTAGTTCTAAGTTCTAGGGGACTGATGACCACAGCTGTTAAGTCCCATAGTGCTCAGAGCCATTTGAACCATTTGTCTTTCGTGATTGATATTTGCGTTCCACGTAGATATTTGCAAGGCATCAACAGATGGTGGCGAAATCACAAATTTTGTTCTCCCTCGATGTGACTTGAAACAAATGGTGGCCTCCCACGACTCCAATGCAAAATGTGATATTGTAAACGACAGTTCATAGCCGTCTGTTGAAAACTTCATCATTGTAAAATTTCTGAAGTGTACTTTGTTACCATGAACAAATGGTTTTGCAGCGAGGTCGGTATTACTTTTAATGGTTTTGAAATCGACACTATCAATTTTACAGACTGGAATGCTGAAACCATGGGACATGAAGTTACTATCGGACTTTCCTTCAAGAGCTTCTGACTTTTATGAAGAAATGAGCGTCAGTGTATACAGCGAGCTCTCGTACAGCAATGAAATTACGTGCTTTGGTCAAATATGTAATGTAATATCAGAGAAATGGGTGACGTAGCTTTTCCCAAATGTCCAAATGTACAGTGTAGGGGTAGAGCATAGGTACATCTGGTTCACTGTAACATCAAAAGATGTCAGGAGCTATTGTTTCAAAATCGACGACGATGTGTTTCAGGTCCGTATGGTTCTAAGGACCGAATTAGTTGTATCAAACTGATGATACTTGTTAGCCTAACATCCTTCTCAGTATTCTGTACGTAGCTCTACGCAGTGTCTCGCAAACAAATTAAACACTACGTTAGACAAGCCGTCTTGCCGTCGGTACTTACTTACCACTCCCTATACGAAACCAGGGCGGAATAATGGAATACAAGGTGAACGACTTAAAATCACCTTTTTTAGTTTACCTCACTGTGCAGTTCTGACAGTTTGAAACAAAAGCAGCAGTTATTAGATCGCAAAAATGTTTGTGTTAATGCTCGTGACTATCGTGTTGCAGCTCTCAAAGTTAGCAGAGAATGCCTCGTTATTATCCGGAAATACGAGGCAGGGTGTTAGAAAACCGCCGTAGACGTGAGGTGCTGCATTCGCGGCAGCCGTGGCAGCGGCGTAACACGAAACCCGCGCGCTGCTCGTTACGCGACGCACGCCCGGCGCTGCATCGCCACAGAGCGCACGCGTGCCGAGCCGTGCGGCGCCTCTGAGCAGCACGGGCGTGCTCTCCGCGCCGCCTCAAAAACAGCGTGCACGACTTCCGCCGAATGGAGGCGGCGCTTTTCCGCGACGTGGGCCTCAGCCGGTGCGTACATACAAGGAACGCCGTCCGCTGGCGTGATTACCAGCTCCGCGGTTGTCATTTCGCGAGCTTCCAGCAAAAGTTAACGTTCTAAAGCCGCAGAAAATTTGTGATTACTCGGTTTTCACTTTTGAATACGGAAGCTAAATGTTAGGCGGACTGTAATTGGTCGAGGTGCTCACGTTCTTCTAGCAGTATTCTCTGAAAACTAGGGAGCACATTTTGTGCTCCACGTTGTTTCCTCGTTCACGTTGTTCTCCTGCTGCCAATATCACTGTTGAGAGTGAGAGATAAACCTCCGCCCTGCTTCTACATTTATGTTCGGACAATCATGTACCAACGCACGCACCTCTGATTTTTCTTGCAGATACGACGAGAATCAAGTCAGGTTATTAAAGCAAAGTGTGGATAGAAATCTCACGGTAGATCGGATTAATTAAATGCAACAGTCACTTAACTTTCGCGAATCATAGTTGCCTTGCTATGTTAAATGGTTCCTGTTGAGGAGGTAGCAGTGTTGCCAGATATCCTAATTTAATCGGGATTGTCCCGAAATTCCTATTGCAAACCCTACTCCCGATTAAACATTGTCGGGATATGAAAAAGCCTTAATCACACAAAAGTGGACAAGATTTCACGTAATTGTAAAGACTCCACTTTAAGTTGTTCAGTATGGGCTTAAAACTAAGGGCCAGTTTCGTAAAAGGTATTGTAATTTTGAATTCAACATTTAGTTTCATCAGAGAGCTAACGAAGAGAACACACCTAATGCCATAACATGATTTCTTAGAAACTTCGCTTAGTGGAAAATGAGTCAAAACAAGCGAAAACGTGCCTCGGCTTATCCGTATATATTCCTCCGTATATGAGAAAACAACGGTCAAAGTTTTCGAGGTAACTGATGTGACTTTTGGGAGATGATGGTATAACCGAAGTACTGGGACAGTGGCTAGCTTCGTGGCTTCACACTTAAGCACCCCGTGTTCGAAACCCAATTATGATTTTTATTTTTATCTTTGCTTATCATTTATCTACCCATGCCTTTAGAACATTAAAACACGAATGTTTTCAGCATATACTGAAATAACGTTGCCCTTGTTCGTCTACAAATTGTATGTCTGGTCAATGAAATACAAAAAAGCAAAAAGCAAGAAATCAATTGAAATATTATTTGAAATTGTTTTAGGTGAAATTCCGGTGTCTTATCGCCGTTCATAATCAATTACAAGCGCCAGTTTCGGGCAAAGTGATCCGTTACGCATTGTTTGCCAAGAAATTATTGCTAGCGCGTGAGATCTTCAACAATGTTAATGACGTTTACTTCCCGAGTGAGACTCATACGAAGAAATGTCGCTGTGGCAAACCTGTCTTCGCGCGATGCTCGTGGTGTTATTTACTGGTGACTTAAAGACTTGTACGTTGCCGGATGCTGTGGCCGCACGGTTCTAGGCGCTTCAGTCCGGAACCGCGCGACTGCTACGGTCGCAGGTTCGAATCCTGCCTCGGGCATTGATGTGTGTGATGTCCTTAGGTTAGTTAGGTTTAAGTAGTTCTCAGTTCTAGGGGACTTATGACCTCAGATCTTAAGTCCCATAGTGCTCAGAGCCATTTGAACCATTTGAACTTGTACGTTGTTACGCTCCAGGCAGGTGAGAGTTATCTAGGACACTCCCAGATAGGAAATCAGAGACACAATGCAGAGAGCAGGCAAATGTGGTAGCGTTTAAGTTACCGGAGGTAAATAGTAACACTATAGCCCTGCAAATTGCAGTTGCTCTGGGGAGCTGAAGTTTCACTTCACAGAATTAACTGGTGACTTTATCTACGGCCAAGGTGCTGTTGTAAGGCGTCACTATAGAAGATGGGCACGAAAAGGCACCCCTTATCGGAGGCTGCAAGCTCGATGCTTGCTCCTTAGAACTGCAACGTCAATAGGTTGGCACAGAGCGTTACTACAGCAGCCCCCTTTCACAAAAGAAAGGGGCGGGGTGGGGGGAGGGAGAGAGGGCAAGTGACGTAAACACTGTTATTGATGGCCATAATAGGAGTGGCAGCTGAATGCTGTTGACATCAACTTGTTGGTTCGTGGGGTTGGTGGGTCCACTATAGGAAGAAATGAATAGTGCGCCCCCGCTATCTGACAGAGAACTCTCCCAGAAAATAAAAACATGGGTTTTCAAAGAGTCGTGGTGGCGCACCGTTTTTCCGTTCCTATAGCCGGCCCACCAGTCCACCGGCACTTAACAAGGCTCGGCTAACCTGGCGAATCGTTCTGCACTTCGAGAATACCCCTGGACATCCACCTTTAGATTCCTCCCCTGCTCCTACTCGGTAGGTACTGATGCTTCTGGATTCTACATTAACAAACTCCAAGTTGGAATCAACAGCGTTCAACTGGAAACTAAACGTCACTGCCATTTCTATTACGGCCACTAGCAACAGTGGTCTTCGTCACCTCCACCCGCCCTCGTTTCTTTCCCGTGTGGGTGCTACCGCAGTAGCACTGTACCTCGTGCAAATCCACTGACGTTGCAGTTTTCACTAGCAAATATCAGGCTTTCTGCCTCTGCAAAGACGTGCAATTTCGTGGCCGTCTCCTATTTTGACGTTTGCGACAGTGTATAGGCGGTGCATGGAGTTACCAGTTAATTCTCTGAAGTGAAACTTCTCCGCTGGGACAGCTGCCAAGAGCGAATACAAAATACTCAACTCTGCTGTTACTATTTAGCTCTGGTAAACTAAACGCTACCTCATTAGCCTGCATTCTGCATTGTGTCTCTGATTTCTTGTCGTCGAGTGCCCTTGATGGTGCCCAACAGCCTGAAGCGTAACAATGTGCAAGTCATTAACATATGACAGTGGTGTTCGGAGTTTGTATGTTCCGAATGTTCCTACAATCGGTATCATCCAAGGGAATGAGCCAAATCTCGCTGAAAAATAAACATAACAATACAACATCAGGATTAAGAATTGACATAAGAATCAAATGTAAGAATATGAGAATTTGAAAAATATTGCAATCCCTGAAAATAATATAAAGGCATATGAAGGGCTTATTTCAATAGTGGTACAAGTCCATTTTTGTTCATACTGAGATACAGAGTCCTAATGTTAAATGAGAGCTGAAAAATCTGCAGCTGAGATACCAGAAATATTCAAGCACATGGCTTCTTGCTAGAGATGAACCTTTCTTTCTGTTTGTTTGCATCATTAATTTCAAAAGCATTATAGGCAGCAAAGTGGAGGTAATGGACTTCTACCACTATAAAAATAAGCCCTTCGTATATAATGCAATAAATGTATGGCACTTACTGTGAAACCCAGTAAGAATGATATATAAGAATTTGAGAATTTATAAAAGATTGGAACCCGTGTAAATACCATACTCAAACATACACAATCTACTAAATGTGTAGTATTTATTCTGAAACCCAGTCGTAAATTTACATTTAATATAACGCCCTTGTATACCCCACGTTGATAAATAAAAAATTATGTAGTAACATTCTACAGACATGGGTAGATAGCTGAAACAGAAAGTAATTGAAAAAGAATAATCAGGTTTCGAACGCAGGACACTGAAGTTAGATACCGCGACGTTAGCCATCATGTCACCACCTCAAAGGATCTTGGCGCATGCTAAAAGGCGTCTAAATTGTGTGGAAAACTCTGACTGTCCTTCTCTCAGAAGCTGTCAAATATCTACAGATAAGCCGAGACACATGTTCGCTTATTTTGGGTTCGCTTCATCTGAGCGAAGTTTCTGAGAAATCCGGCTGTGGCACTTGCCGTGTTCTCCTCGTGAAGTGGCAAAACTGACCCAAATGCCATCGTTTTTGAGTAGCGAGTCAGAACTCGATTACAACAGTGCTTAGTCATTCTCTGCAAGACGCAACGGTCGCAGGTTCGAACCCTGCCTCTGGAATGGATGTGTGTGCTGTCCTTAGATTAGTTAGGTTTAAGTAGTTCTAAGTTCTAGGGGACTCATGACCATAGCAGATAAGTCCCAAAGTGCTCAGAGCCATTTGAACCATTCTCTGCAAGAACAAGTAAGTATTGATGTGCAGCTTCCTTTGTGAAACATTTTTAAAAATATGGATTCGTCATCAGACAGAGAAATTAAAGAACTATTAATGCCGAAAAGGGAATGAAAGTCGAAAAATTAAGTTCCAAAGTGAATGCTGCTCTTAGTGAATACTCATAATGCTTACTGCGCTGTGTTCCCCTCACATTTCAGTGTTTCTCGTGGAGACGAAAATGTAGTTAAAACATGCAAATACTGAAACACATGGAACTTCTGTTTAACTGTTGGCCTCGAAAACGCAGATGAAAGTAAGTTCTTTCGTTACCTCTCGCGGAACTGTAGAGCAAGAAAAGGTAGTAGTTGTGGAAGCATTGTCTGTGTTTTACTCAGTTAAACGTAGCCATATTTATGTCTCTGTGGAGTTCTGCAGCAATTTATTCTCGTAGTCATTTCCAGATTCAAAAATATATGAGAAATATTCAAGTGGATGCACGAAGTCAACGAAAACGATGTTATCAGTACTGGGTATGTAGTCGAAAGAGCTAACAATTAAGCAGTTGGATAACTCTATTTATTATTCTCTTTTTTCTGATGCATCCAACAAATAATACATTAAAACCTTTCCAGAGACAGTGTGACTCATTTTATAGCAGTGATAGTGAAAAGTGTGACTCATCTGCGGCAAAAATCAGAAGTCATCTAGTAACAGACTTGTTTTATCATATGAACCACATTAGACCCTCTGTGAAACAAAGAAAGGAAAATCAGTTAGGTGGCTCTGTGGCGTTCTCAATCGTCTTAAAATGAGTGAATGGCGATCATATCAAAACTTTCGAAAGACAAGCTGTCAGTTACACTGTGTGATCATAAGTATCCGGACACCCCCAAAAACATACGTTTTTCAAATTAGGTGCATTGTGCTGCCTCCTACTGCCAGGCGCTCCATATCAGCGACCTCAGTACTCATTAGACGTCGTGAGTGAGGAGAATGTGGAGCTCCGCCGAACTCACGGACTTCGAACGTGGTCTGGTGATTGGGTGTCACTTATGTCATACGTCTGTCCGCGAGATTTCCACACTCCATCCATAGGTCAACTGTTTCCGATGTAACAGTAAAGTTTAAACGTGAAGGGACATGTGCAGACAAAAGCGTAAAGGTCGACCTCGTCTGTTGACTGGCAGAGACTGCCGACAGTTGAAGAGTCATAATGATTAACAGGCTGACATCTATCCAGACCATCACACAGCAATTCCAAACTGCATCAGGATCCACTGCAAGTACTATGAAATTTTGGCAGGTGGTGAGAAAACTTGGATTTCATGGTCGAGCGGCTGCTCGTAAGCCACACATCACGACGATAGAAGCCAAACGACGCCTCACTTGGTGTAAGGAGCGTAAACATTGGACGATTGAACTGTGGAAAAACGTTGATGTGGACTGACGGATCACGGCACACAATGTGGAGATCCGATTGTAGGGTGTGGTTGTGGCTAATGCACGACGATAGTGATAGTGCCACCGTGTGTAATGCCAACAGTAAAATTCGGAGTCACTGGTGTTATGGTGTGGACGTGTTTTTCATGCAGGAGGCATGCACCCCTTTTTGTTTTGCGTGGCACTATCACAGCATAGGTCTACACTGATGTTTTAAGCACCATCTTGCTTCCCAGTGTTGAAGAGCAATTCGGGGTTGGAGATTTCAACACGATCGAGTACCTGTTCAAAATGTACGACCTGTGTCGGAGTGGTTACAAAATAATAACATCCCTATAATGGACTGGCCTGCACAGATACCTGACCTGAATCCTATAGAACACCTTTGGAATGTTTTGGAATGCCGAATTCGTGCCAGGCCTCACCAACCGACATCGATATCCCTCCTCAGTGCAGAACTCCATGAAGAATGGGCTACCATTTCCCAAGAAACTTTCCAGCGATTGATTGACCTTATGCCTCTGAGAGTGGAAGCAGTAATGAAGGCTAAGGGTGCGCCAACACCATATTGAATGACAGAATTACCAATGGAGGGCGCCACGAACTTGTAAGTCATTTTCAGCCAGGAGTCAGGATACTTTTGATCACATAGTGTACTTGAAGCATTGTCTAGATAAGCTTAGCGAACGATTTTACTTTTAACACATCGTGCCGGCCGCGGTGGTCTAGCGGTTCAGGCGCTCAGTCCGGAACCGCGAGACTGCTACGGTCGCAGGTTCGAATCCTGCCTCGGGCATGGATGTGTGTGATGTCCTTAGGTTAGTTAGGTTTAAGTAGTTCTAAGTTCTAGGGGACTGATGACCGCAGAAGTTAAGTCCCATAGCGCTCAGAGCCATTTGAACCATTTTTTAAACCAACTTACACTAAGGACGACATACACACATGCCCGAGGGAGGACTCGAACCTCAGACGGAGGGAGGATCAAAAAAAAGTTATAATTCCAATCTCTCAATTTCGGACGGGGACATCCAACAATATCACACTCAACCCACCACCCCAACCCGTGTGTGGGTGGCGGGCGGACAACTTTGAAATCTTCAATGGAAATCCCCGTTTTTTTGTTATAGATTACGGTTCTACGGCAAAATTTACATACTTTTGTCTCCAGCATTTTCTTCGTTTAGTCACAGGTAGTGCGTTAATCGGAGGAATAGGAATGGGCAAACAACCGTAAGTCACGACACGCTTTTCAGTGGTCTTTGAATGTCCAATGGCGCGTGGGACCCCACCTCTATGTTTCGAGGGTAGGACAGGCCAGTATTTCGTAACTTCTAATTGGAAACCCCATTCGCAGCGTTTTATATCTAAGAAATATCGAAGAGGGGATTACTCAATGCGCCACTGTGGCCGTGGCTCCAGGCGAACTCTACTCTAATTTTCCAATTAGAGTACGTGTTTAAGCGTAGTACCGCCAACATCAATACACTTAGTGATCCTCCTTTCTAACACAGGACAGAGGTTTATCTGCGGGAATGTCTGCGGTCGACCATGTCTTCAAGATGGCAATGGTGGTACGCCTTACCTTCTAAATATCCCCACAGAAAGAAATCCCCCGACGTCAAATCAGGCAACCTAGCGGGCCAGTTAATATGGCCACCTCTGCCGATACACCGACCAGTATGAACACGGTTTAATACCCCCTGTGCCTCAATCATCCAATGCGCTTGGCAACCAACATGATGAAACCGCATTTCTTGTCTAACAGCCAGGGCAACATTCTGCAGTAGTGTCGGTAGTTCCTGTTCCAAAAACGTTCGATATCTACGTCCCTTCAGTGTGTCGTTGATAAAATACGGACCATTGAGTTCGTTCCCCATGATACCACATCATACGTTAACCGACCAAGGACGCTGGAGGTCAGCTTGCCGTAACCAGTGGGAATTGTCTATAGACCAGTAATACATTTATGCTGGTTAACGCTAGCACGGTTCGTGAATGTAGACTCATCAGAAAATAGTACCTCGGCAAAGAACGTGGGTGCCGCTTGCATTTATTGACATGCCATTCACAAATACTGCCCGGTTATGGAAATTGGTGGCATAAAGTTCCTGATGCAGTGACATGGTATGGATGGTACTTATGACCATGCTGTATGGTACAATACCACCTGGGGACATACCGGATTCGCGGTGTAATTGCTGCTCGCTTATCCGTGAGTTGTGGTATACTGCCGAAAGTACAGCTACTCTTATATCATTAGCTTCTCCTGTAACACATTTTCTTCCTTTCCTTTTGCCGGACTGTACGTTGCCATCAGACATAAAGGCGTTCACAACCTTGTAAAAGAACGAACGAGAGCAAGATTTCTCGGCATACAAGGCAACAACAGCCGCAACATTTCTCCTACATTCTCCGCAACTCAGGATCTTTCAATTTTTGCTTCTGCGGTTGCTACATTCATCGTCCAGTTCCACGTCTGTTCACGAAATGATGGGTAGGCGTGCAGGTGTGTAGGCAATAAACACTGTCCAAGTACTGCAATGTTCAGAGCCGCTATCTGTTCTTGTTTTGCGCCATACGTGAGTTGCAGTCGGTGTGCTGCCAGTTATGATACGTCGGAGTTCTCTGCTAGGCCACAGTGGCGAGTCGAGTAGTCCCATGTTCGATAAATTATGTCAGAGGAATACAGCGTTGCGAATGGAGTTCCCAATTAGAAGTTTCGAATAGTGGCCTCGCACCGTAGAGAGCAGATCCCACGTGGCATTGGATATTCAAAGGCTACTGAGTAGCTTGTAGTAAATTACGAAAGTGTTCTCATTTCCTGTTATTATTACAGCGCCACCTATGGCGAAACGAAGGAAGTGTTTCAGACAGAACGGATATATTTTGCCGTAGATCGTAATCTTCAGAAAAGAAACAGGGTATCCCATTGAAGATATCAAAGTTGCACCCTGCAACCCAGCTGGTGTGGCAGTGGTGGCGTTGGATGTCCTTCTCCGAGAAAAGACAAATTGGTATTATATCTTTTTTTGATCCAATGTGTAGTTTTCGAGATCTTTCAATGTGTTCAGTTAAAATGAATACCCTGTGTACACATACAGGGCGATAACTGATAAACTGCAGGGACAAATTCCTTATTGAATGTGGAGGAAAATAGGTTTCATGAACTTGTGTCCGGGCCGGCCTCTGTGGCCGAGCGGTTCTAGGTGCTTCAGTCCGGAACCGCCTCGGGAATGGATGTGTGTGATCTCCTTCGGTTAGTTAGGTTTACGTAGTTCTAAGTCTAGAGGACTGATGACCTCAGATATTAAGTCCTATAGTCCTTAGAGCCATTTGAACCTTTTCTTTTTTTAACTAGTGTCCGTAAATGGACGATGTGTGTGCAAAAACAACAAATCGTCTCGAACACAGTACAGAGCTGCATCGTATCCACGTCACAACAGATGTTCAAAGTGAACTCCATGGCATGCAATGCATGCGTTCACGGATTTCCGCACTCTTTCGCACGTTCCGACCTCTCTCACAGGCGTCGTGAAAACGTTGTTGAAAAGTCTGCACATCAGGAACTGGTTCAGCATACACAACCCTTTTCAAATCCCTAAGAGATAAAAGTCCATGGGGTCTAAGTCCAGTGATCTAGCAGGTCATGCTACAGAGCCTCTGTGTCCTAACGTCCAAGTAAGATGTTAGGGTGTCGACGAACTAATAAGGAAATGGGCTGGTAATCCGGTCATGTAGAAACCACATAAACCGTCGTATTGCCAGTATTCGGCAGGAAGTCCAGGCACGTTCCTCCATCGAAGTATGGTGGAATAATAACCGGTCCGAGTGTATATACACAACTGGCCATTAAAATTGCTACACCAATAAGAAATGCAGATAATAAACGGGTATTCATTGGACACATACTAGAACTGACATCTGATTACATTTTCACGCAACTTGGGTGCATAGATCCTGAGAAATCAGTACCCAGAACAGCCACCATTGGCCGTAATAACGGCCTTGATACGCCTGGGCATTGAGTCAAACAGAGCTTGGATGGCGTGTACAGGTACAGCTGCCCATGAAGCTTCAACACGATACCACAGTTCATCAAGAGTAGTGACTGGCGTATTGTCCAGACGTTTTCAATTGGTGAGAGATCTGGAGAATGTGCTGGCCAGGGCAGCAGTCGAACATTTTCTGTATCCAGAAAGGCCCTTACACGACCTGCAACATGGGGTCGTGCATTATCCTGCTGAAATGTAGGGTTTCGGAGGGATTGAATGAAGGGTAGAGCCACGGGTCGTAACACATCTGAAATGTAACGTCCACTGTTCAAAGCGCCGTCAGTGCGAACAAGAGGTGACCGAGACGTGTAACGAGAGGCACCCCATACCATCACGCTGGGTTTAGGCGATGACGAATACACGCTTCCAATGTGCGTTCACTGCGATGTCACCAAACACGGATGCGACCATCATGATGCTGTAAACAGAACCTGGATTCATCCGAAAAAATTACGTTTTGCCATTCGCGCACCCCGGTTCGTCGTTCAGTACACCATCGCAGGCGCTCCTGTCTGTGACACATCGTCAAGGATAACCGCTTCCTTGGTCTCCGAGCTGATAGTCCATGCTGCTGCAAACGTCGTCGAACTGTTCGTGCAGATGGTGTTGTCTTGCAAACGTCCCCATCTGTTGACTCAGGGATCAAGACGTGGCTGCACGATTCGTTACAGCCACGCGGATAAGATGCCTGTCATCTCGACTGCTAGTGATACGAGGCCCTTGGGATCCAGCACGGCGTTCCGTATTACCCTCCTTAACCCACCGAGTCTATATTTTGCTAACAGTCATTGGATCTCGACGAACGCGAGCAGCAATGTCGAGACACGAGAAACCGCAATCGCGCTAGGCTAAAATGCGACCTTTATTTAAGTCGGAAACGTGATGGTACGCATTTTTCCTCCTTACACTAGGCATCCTAACAACGTTTCACCAGGCAACGCCGGTCAACTGCTGTTTGTGTATGAAAAATCGGTTTGAAACTTTCCTCATGTCAGCACGTTGTAGGTGTCGCCACCGGCGCCAACCTTGTGTGAATGCTCTGAAAAGCTAATCATATGCATATCACAGCACCTTCTTCCTGTCGGTTAAATTTCGCGTCTTTAGCACGTCATCTTCGTGGTGTAGCAATTTTAATGGCCAGTAGTGTATATAAAGATTCAAAATGCTGCAGAAAGAGAACAACTGCTCAGGATGACGCCAAATTTGAACAGCATGTAATTGACGCATGGGGAAACGTCAATAAACAAAAATTTAACGAAAATGTGACTAATAGATGGCACTTTAAGCGTCAGAATATGCACATTAACAGGCGCGCGGCACACGGCATTTCCTCAGTCAACGTCCGAGACGTACAACGCGACTGTCTCCATGAAAGGTCGCACGCTGCTGATACATCTCTCTTACGAGAACGCTGATTGTGTACCAGCAGCCCTGCAGAAGTTCAGGACACTCAAGGATATGAAAAAAATCGGCATTGGCCCCTATGTCTGTTGAGGGTCTGGAGAAAATGATTACAAATTTCGAAAAGGGCAGGTTCTTCTGAACTGCAGTGCGGCAGAGGCTGGAAAGCAGTTGATTCGACGTCTGTCGAAGATGTGACCACAGCACTGCAGAAGGGGGGTGGAGCTGTGGTGTGCAAACATGCAGTGCGCGGGGAAGTGCCCATACGTTGGACATGGCTACGAGCACGGCTCATAAAATCCTACGAAACGTCCTCCACAGCTGTCCATGCCAAGTCACCCATATTTTGGAGTTTCTCCCAAAAATAAAAAAGTTGGCACTAGAATTTATTGCCCCCTTGAAGTGGCCAACGAATGGCCATGGAACATTCTGTGGACAGATGTAACCTATTTCCATGTCCAAAGGTATCTCAACGCCCAGAATTGTGGACAACGGATATCCGCACGCAAGTCAACCGTTACCACTTTATTCTGAGAAGGTGATTATGTGGTGCGGATTGACGGCATCTTTTATCGTAGGGGCAAATGTTTTCGAGGAGATGAGTCCTGTCGATCCTATTAACTGTACCGTCACTGGTAAACGCTATGAGAGTATTTTGGGCACCAAAGCCATTGAAACGCTTCAACAGCGTAGATATGTGGGTAGGGTTATTTTATTGCAAGATTGCAAGATAGCCCTCTTGTGCTCAATCCACAGTTGGTGAAGGGGCTGCTGCAGAGGCATTTTTGATATGTTAGAATTATCAGCCGTCAGGTCAATACAGCCTGGCAGTTCAGATTACTTAATCCGTATGACATCAGGCTGTTGGGTTATCTGGGAGATGTCCTGTTTAGTCCTCAATTACGGACGTAGCTAAATTGCGGGGACGCACTGCCCAACGCATTCCTAACTTCACTCCACCGACACTCCAACCTGTTGTGGAACACGCTGTTTCTCGATTTCAGCTTGTGGAAGAAAACGGTGGACAACATATTGAAGAAGGTCTTCGCTGGTTTCACAACAACTAAAAATCGATGTCATTTTGCTTTTTATGTGGTATTTGGCCTGAGGATACTTAAAAACCGACTTTTCTCATCCAATATAATACGACCTTGCCGTGGTGGATGGGCTGACCTAACACTGCCACAACTATTGGCTGCCGAACTTGTACGGTTATACTCATTGAGCCGTACGGATTGCGTAACGTGCAGCTATAACCGTAGCTGTCGCACTGGGATTCATTTGTCATTAGTGGCCGACCCAGTGATGTTAAGACGTTAAAAGTGCCATATCTTAGAGACATTTTCGTCAACTTTTTTTATTCCGTAATGTATCCCACTCTGTCAATACCATCCTGCCAGGGGCGGTGCTGCCCAACGGGTGCTTTGTCTCGTTAGCTGAAACTTGAATTTACGCGCGCGACGGTCTGGTTGGCTAACTTCAATGCTAAATAACACCAAAACGGCGCAACGTATTGCATTTTTTCTTAACATTTATGTCTCAGTACAATCTGTCCTACAACATCACGACAAGGGTTTCAGACATTTTCTGACCACCCTATATATATATATATATATATATATATATATATATATATATATATATATATATATATATATATATTACAGACGTTTCAGATTAGCAAGTTTTTTTCCTGCACACTGTGTTACAATTTTCGCTTTCGCAGCTACCTTAAATCGTGTAAGCTGGATAACAAGAATATAGAAGGATTTCAAATGCAGCGTTACTGAAGAAGGTTACTGTTTACGTAGAAGGATGAAATACGGAAGAACAGCTGAAGCAAGACGTTAGTCCGCCACATGCTTAGGCGTTTAGGATATGGGAGTGGAATGTGCAGCAAATACCCACCGTCGTTCAAATTAAGTGAAGCACCCAATTTAACTTCGCACGCGTGCACATGTAAATGATTAAATGATTAGAGTTACAAATCTCTGTGACAGGTAGAAAGGCCGCGTCATAATATTGTTGGTGTTTAGTTCTGTATTAAATTATAAACACGCCTAGTGCTAAAAAACATTTCCCCAAATAAAGCATTCACGTTGTGCAGCAAAATTCACATTAGACATTTCGCAACAGGCTGCAAGACTTCCGCAATAGATATGCAACCAGGTGTCATGGGATTCTGCGGAAATACGTTCTGATATGGTAGATGTTAATGTGGTTGTGCAGCAAAATTCGCAATAGACATTTCGTAAAAGGCTGCAAGACTTCCGCAATAGATATGAAACCAGGTGTCATGGGATTCTGCGGAAATAAGTTCAGATATGGTAGATGTTAATGTGCCTCATAATTATCACATTACTTATTTCTTAAATCTCGATATTATTTTCTGGCTATAGGTTTATGTACTATACTATTCATCGACTTTGATAATTAGCTGAAGAAATGTAATGTATATTTACGACAAACTATTTGAAATCAAAACAGTAAGGTAATGTAGTAAAAGCGCTGGCTAGGTCAGGGCATTGCATTATGTATAATCCAAAGACAGAGAACTAACATCGCTTAGGTGCGAGAGCGTGCACGCAGAAACACGTGTGTCGCAAGCTAACAGCGAATGACAACGGATGGAAAGTGGCAGTGTTAGAGTGTACAATTATGTGCAATGGCGATATGTTATCCATAATATAAGAAGGCGCTGTGAACTGACAATCGCAGTAGAGAAGAATTACCAAAACTGACTATGTGAAGGAGAATATTGTGAGGCCGAAATTTATACAATTTGCTCCTTACTGGAAGAAGAAACTTTGCCAGCTATTGTTGCCACAAAACACTACGTCGTGACAACTTAGTTTCACCACTAAGTAAGACGGTGCCATTTTAGCAGCGCTGTAGTGTAAAAGACCGGACAGTGTTGTACACTCAGTATTTGTGAAATTTTGGAGTGCTTTCTGGTAAAAAAATAAATATCTTTCGGTGTTAATGATTTTCCCAAGACATCAATCAATAGTAGGATCATTTTCATATCATCACTATTACCGAGTAAATCCTCATTAAAAGACATCGCCTAAATTAAAGGAAATGAAATTAAAGTTTAATATTTACTATTTCATAAAACGAAAACCTGACTAATTTCTGTCCGAGACCCATTTTCAGATCATCGCACCGCAGTCGAAAGTGGCATTTCCGAAGACGGGACAACCATGTCAAGAATGTGCAACGAACAATTACAATGCATACGGATAACTCGCCTGTAACTGTTCGTTGCTCATTTTTGACGTAGTTTTCGCGTCTTCGTAAATGCCGTTTTCGACTGTGTTACGGTGATTCTAATATGGGTCTCGCCACGAAAATAGTCATCGACTGAATAATAAATAAGTGTAAGATTTGCAACTTTGGACTTGTTTTTCGCTCTACTGATTAACAGAAGTTGATGACACGCAGCTACTCCAACATGCTGGAAGTTCATAAATATGTTCAGTGCATGTTGAAAGTAACTTAAAGGTACTGGCAAAATGGAGTGATATTTTATGATTAACATAATTGCCTACAATTCTTGTTTCCTATAAATATGTTGTGTGATATTGGATCTCGTAACGTCGGCGTTACCTAACTTGATTGGTGTTATTTTATGAGAACGAAGGTGAACATAAATCCTATAAGAGCTGGTATGGAATGTAGATTAATCGTAAGTATTCCTTCACAAAACCTTACGACTGTCAATATTATCGTGAGTAACAGAGTAACATTGCTGAACGTATGCCACTTTGCGCGTTGCTAATGGATACTCAGTATTGGATTTTACTGGTTCTAATGTGTTAAGTATAGAGATAGTTAACTTTAATTCATGTTATCATCATGGTAGTTTCTTCTGCATTTTCAGTCGTGCATTTACTGTTGTCACCTAACAAAGAAACGTATAAAAATTCATAACTTTTGCTTAAACACCAATTGGAGACCGTATATTGTCATTTACTAATTAATATTTCAGTCAGTTTCAATTACGTCACTAATTACAAGCTTAACTAACCACATACAAATAATTAACCTGATTACGCAATTTGTTTTCGATCGTTTTTGTACAGTATAATTATCTGTGCTTTAACGAGCAGTAGTTCACTCGCTTGCATTCTTTTGCGCAAATTATTTTTCGGAATAGATGCCTTTCTGGGATTTGAAATATTAAGTCAGATGTATCACTAATGCTGTAAGGTTTCTACATTATCAGACGTGTCAATTTTGTACGTGATGTTTGCCACAGATAGCACATTTCCTAAGTGTAAAGGAGACTGTCTGGTTTGCAAAGTTTATGATGTTGTTGAGAAGTCAGTCCACGCTGGTGGGGCACTTCTCTGTCGAGACATGTCACAACTTCATCTTGCACTTGGTTTATTTACTTACTGCCTCTATCACTGTGCAGCGCATCCTGACATCATTATGTGAACACTTCCACTTACTGCTAGAGGGATTAGTAACTGGTTTACCATCAGTACCTGACAACTATGCTCAATATTCTCCTTGAGTACTACATCCTGGCCTATTTGTGGATCCAAATTTTCAGTCTCTGCAGGTGTGTTTTCCAAGTTGTTTATAGTTACTACTTGACAACTTTGCTCAATGTTTCATAATTGAGATGTTCATTTGGGACAGTGTCCCTGCTCTCAGTGCTTTCTTATTTCCTGTGTTTTTAGGTAAGATAATGAAAATTCCCTGTCATCTCTTCCTATTCTGTAATGCTCTCATCTTGCCTGCTACAACTATCGCCTAATATTTCACTAGTCTCTTTATTACCCTATTTAATTTCTTTAGTACTCTGTTACAATTGTTTAAAATTCTCCTATTGTCTTTCATTATTGTAATATATTCACTAAGCATTTTAGAAAAGTTCTCCTCTTGTTTTTGACTCGGTACCTGAGTCATTGCAAAGAGTTTGTTAGTAAAAGTTTATTTTGTAACAAAAACCTCACTCGAGTCATTATCCTAAGTCCCTCCACTATTCATCCTGTAGTAGTGCCCAATATTTTTACTGATGAAAAAACAACGAATGAGATTTATAAATATCCTAATATTATGAGGGAGGAATAATTATTCAAAAATAATTACCAGAAGCTCAAACTAGCTCCATAACAAATCTGAAAATCAAAAATATCACACAACAGGTTAACCACACTTCTATCTCAAAGCCTGACATAAAATTCCACGAAAAGGCAGAGATAATATGCTGTATGGGAACAAAAGTAGTAAAACAATTCACTTACTCTAAATAAGAACAGCATAAACAAGTAACACATGAACAGAAGAGAATCTTTTTCCCAAGCAAGTGCCTATGCTTCACATTGTATGTCACTTCAGAAATTTATGGAATGCAAACGCATCTATCAAACAGATAATGAAGTATACTAAACTGTTTTCCTTCTTGAGGACATCAAATAGAGATAGCCATTATCTAGCAGTAATATTACATTTGAATTAACTTGGGATTCACAGTCATATAATATTTTTTAAACGACATCATAGTCGCCGTTGATTGTATAAAATATTTATTATTAGTATTCCAGTTTCGGCCTTATAGCCATTTTCAAGTAACACTGCACAAGCAATTTTTTTCAGAATGGGACTCTCACAGTCAAAAGGGTGCATTTTGATGACATGTACTCATGTCAGATAGTTTTATATTCTGCCAGAATGTAACTTTTGCAGTGGTACTTGAAAATGGCCATAAGGCCGAAATTTCAATAGTAACAATAAATATTTTGTACAGTCAACGGCGACTATGATGTCTTTTAAGAAATTTACATTTTAAATCAATCCTCCAATGACGGCAATAAAAAACAAAACAGGGAATTCAGTCAAGAGAAGGAGCTTCACAAACTGAAAGTGCTGGTCCACCACTGGCCAGTATGCAACCAGTTATTCGTCTTGGCATTGACTGATATAATTATTGGGTGCCGTCTTGAGGGATAACATGCCAAATTCTGTCCTACTGGTGCGTTAGGAAGTCAAAATCGGAGGTGGTTGGCGGCCCTGTCCAGAATCCTCCAAAATTTCTCAGTTGTGGGGGCAGGGGGGGGGGGGGTTCGGCAAACTTGCTGGTCAAGATAGGGTTTGACAAGCAGGAAGAAGACAAGACGTAGAAACTCTCCCCGTGTACGGACGGCCATTATACAGCTGAAGTGCAGTACCAGGATAGATAGCATTGAAGGGCAACAAAAAGGGATGTAGAATATCGTTCACGTACTGCTATGGTACTAGGGTGCCGTGTATGACAACCGAAGAGGTCCTGTTGTGAAAATAATTCCATCTCAGTCCATCAGTCCTGGTTGTTGGGCCGTTTGGTGGGCAATAGTTCAGTTGGTATCCCATCGTTGTCTGAGGCGTCTCCAGACGCATAATCTCTGGTCATCGGGGCTCAGTTTGAAGCTGGAGTCATCACAGAAGGCAATTCTATTCCAGTCAATGAAATTCCAGGCCGAAGACGTGTCTGGAGACAACCTGGACAGGAGTGGGATACCAACATGACTGTAGTCCTCTGTACTGCCCGACAACCAAGAGTGATGATAGTATGGGGTTCCATTTCTTGTCATAGCAGGACCACTTTCGTTGTCATCCGCGACATCCTTACAACACGATGGTACGTCTACGATATTCTACGTCCCGTTTTGTTGCCCTTCGTGGCAGGCCATTCTCAGTTTACATTTCAGCAAGATAATGCCCGTTCACACACGACCAGGTTTTCAACTGCTTGTCTTCGTGTTTGCCAAACCCTAACTTGACAGCAAAGTTGAAAGTGTTTGAAGCATTATGGGCTGGGACCTCCAACCATCTCGTGATTTTGACGATCACAGTTGGACATACACTCCTGGAAATGGAAAAAAGAACACATTGACACCGGTGTGTCAGACCCACCATACTTGCTCCGGACACTGCGAGAGGGCTGTACAAGCAATGATCACACGCACGGCACAGCGGACACACCAGGAACCGCGGTGTTGGCCGTCGAATGGCGCTAGCTGCGCAGCATTTGTGCACCGCCGCCGTCAGTGTCAGCCAGTTTGCCGTGGCATACGGAGCTCCATCGCAGTCTTTAACACTGGTAGCATGCCGCGACAGCGTGGACGTGAACCGTATGTGCAGTTGACGGACTTTGAGCGAGGGCGTATAGTGGGCATGCGGGAGGCTGGGTGGACGTACCGCCGAATTGCTCAACACGTGGGGCGTGAGGTCTCCACAGTACATCGATGTTGTCGCCAGTGGTCGGCGGAAGGTGCACGTGCCCGTCGACCTGGGACCGGACCGCAGCGACGCACGGACGCACGCCAAGACCGTAGGATCCTATGCAGTGCCGTAGGGGACCGCACCGCCACTTCCCAGCAAATTAGGGACACTGTTGCTCCTGGGGTATCGTCGAGGACCATTCGCAACCGTCTCCATGAAGCTGGGCTACGGTCCCGCACACCGTTAGGCCGTCTTCCACTCACGCCCCAACATCGTGCAGCCCGCCTCCAGTGGTGGCGTGAATGGAGGGACGAATGGAGACGTGTCGTCTTCATCGATGAGAGTCGCTTCTGCCTTGGTGCCAATGATGGTCGTATGCGTGTATGGCGCCGTGCAGGTGAGCGCCACAATCAGGACTGCATACGACCGAGGCACACAGGGCCAACACCCGGCATCATGGTGTGGGGAGCGATCTCCTGCACTGGCCGTACACCACTGGTGATCGTCGAGGGGACACTGAATAGTGCACGGTACATCCAAACCGTCATCGAACCCATCGTTCTACCATTCCTAGACCGGCAAGGGAACTTGCTGTTCCAACAGGACAATGCACGTCCGCATGTATCCCGTGCCACCCAACGTGCTCTAGAAGGTGTAAGTCAACTACCCTGGCCAGCAAGTTATCCGGATCTGTCCCCCATTGAGCATGTTTGGGACTGGATGAAGCGTCGTCTCACGCGGTCTGCACGTCCAGCACGAACGCTGGTCCAACTGAGGCGCCAGGTGGAAATGGCATGGCAAGCCGTTCCACAGGACTACATCCAGCATCTCTACGATCGTCTCCATGGGAGAATAGCAGCCTGCATTGCTGCGAAAGGTCGATATACACTGTACTAGTGCCGACATTGTGCATGCTCTGTTGCCTGTGTCTATGTGCCTGTGGTTCTGTCAGTGTGATCATGTGATGTATCTGACCCCAGGAATGTGTCAATAAAGTTTCCCCTCCCTGGGACAATGAATTCACGGTGTTCTTATTTCAATTTCCAGGAGTGTAGTTTGCCACGGTATCCCTCAGAAGGCCATCCAACAACTCTATCAGTCAATGCCAAGCCGAATAACTGTCTGCGTAAGTGCCAGAATTGGGCCTTTGCATTTATTTGCTCAGTTTGTAGAGCTCTATCTTCTGAACAAATCGCTCAGATTTTGTAAAATTGTAATTTTTTTTTTCTCTGTTCATCACTTCTACCGGTTTCCGCCCCATTCGGATAATTTCTAATATTTAGTTATTTTTACCTTCTTGTTGAGTAGTAAAGAAAACCTGTGAGGTAGAATTTTTGGGTAGCGCTTTGTACTCGATGTCCTATTTGAAGTGGCGCAATAAGTGTTACGATTTCACTGTTTCGATGAACTGATGTGTTACGCCACAGGTAACCACGGCACATGGCGGAGCTACAATTGCGGATTTCTTTTTCTATGTATGGGCAAATGGTTACATTTTTTTACGTTCAGGGCCAACTGCCAGAGGCTGCACCAGTCATCAATTCTTTGGAGGTCATTCTGCAAATCGTTACTATCTTCTGGCTTTGCCACTTTGTTGTGGACAACCGCATCAGCTACGAACAGCCTTAAAGACCATCCGGCGCCCACTACTACATAATTTATGCATATTGTGAACAGTAACGGTCCTATCACACTTCCCTGTGATACTCCGGATATTACCTTTACATCTGTTGATTTTGTTCCGTTAAGAGCGGCGTGCTGAGCAAATAAGTCTAGAATCCAGTCGCAAATCTGCTTCGAAACGCTATAAGTTCGTATTTCTTTCACTAAAAGGGAGTACGGGACAGTGTCAAATGCCTTCCTATAGTCAAGGAAGACGGCATCAAGCTGAGGGCTTTTGTTCACTGCTATGTGGATCTCATGGAGGAATAGAGAGCTGAGTTTCGGCAGATCTCTGTTTGCGGAATCCACGATGATTTTATTAGAGGAGATTTTCATTCTCCAATAATGTTACAATTCTTGAGCATAAAACATGTTCATAATTCTACAACAGATTGACGTCAACGATATACGTCAATAACTGTGTGCATCTTTCTTACGGCTCTTCTTAAAAAACGGCAATGACTTGCGCTTTCATCTAGTCGATAGGTACCCTTTGTTGCTCAAGCGTTCTGCGATAAATTACAGCTAGAAGAGGAGCAAAATTTTTTGCATAATCTTTGTAGGATCTTATAGGTGTCTCATCTGGTCCTGACGCCTTTGCACTACTGTGAGATTGTAGTTGTTTTTCTATTCCGCGATCGTTTAACTCAGTATCTACCGTTTCGATGTTCGTACAACGATTGTAAGGAGGTAGCGTGTTACGCTCTTTCGCGGTGAAACAATTTCGGAAGACCGAATTCAGTATTTCGGCCTTCTCCCTGTTATCTTCTATTTCGGTGCCAGTATGGGTACCCAGAAAATTAACACATGATTTTGACTCACTTCCTGATTGAACATACGACCAAAACCTCTTAGGGTTTCTACTCAGATCATCTGACAAAGTTTTACCTTAAAAGGCATTGAATGCTTCTCTCATTGCTCTCCTAACACTCATTTTAACTTCGTTCACCTTTCGACTGTCAGCCAGATTTTTACTTATCTTGAATCTGAAATGAAGTTCTCTTTGTTTAACTATCAGTTTTCTAACATTGCTATTAAACCATGGTCTGTCTTTTCCATCCCTTAAGAGCTTTCTCGGAACATATTTGTCTAGGACGTACTGCACAATGCCTTTGAATTTTTTTCCATTTGTTCTCCACATCTTTATCCTCTTAACCGAATATATGATTGTGATTGCTCACATAATCTCAAATTTACATCCTGTCCCTCTTGCTAAGCAAAAATATCTTCATACCTTTCTACACATTGTATGTAAGACCCGTTATCATACATGCTATCACAGCCTTATGACCACTAGTATGTTCCTCTACGTTGAGTCATTCGATATGATCATGTCCGTCTGTTGCCAGGAGGTCTAGGACGTTACCCTCACGAGTTCTTTCTCAAACTATCTGCTCAAAGTAATTTTCGAACAAGACATATAGAACAAAGATCCGAATCCCTGTCTCTGGTACAAGTTTTGATAGCATGGCACTTGAAATCTATACCTGGCAATTTCAGGTCATCCCCTATTAGAACGGTATGACCAGAAAAATTACTAACGATATTCTTCAAGGTCTGTCTGAAGCCCTCTAGCACTAGAGCTCCTTACCCAGGCGCTCTATAAAAGCATCCGATTACAATTTTTGACCGATCTTTGATGCTTAACCCCACCCAGATAAATTCACAATCGGAATCCGTGATAACTTCGCTAGATTTTATCGAATTATTAACTGCAATAAACACGCCGCCCCCACTGACGAGCCGCGAGCTGTAGCCATGCGGTGTGAGGCGTGTTTTCACGGTACGCGCGGCTCCCCACATCGGAGGTTCGAGTCGTCCTTCGGGCATAGGTCTGTGTGTTGTCCTTAGTGTAAGTTAGTTTATGTTAGATTAAGTAATACGTAAGCCTTGGACTGATGGCCTCCGTGCGGTTCTAGGCGCTACAGTCTGGAACCGAGCGACCGCAACGGTCCTAGGCTCGAATCCTGCCTCGGTTATGGATGTGTGTGATGTCCTAAGGTTAGTTAGGTTTGATTAGTTCTAAGTTCTAGGCGACTGATGACCTCAGAAGTTAAGTCGCATAGTGCTCAGAGCCATTTGAACCATTTTGAACCGATGACCTCAACAGTTTGGTCCCATAGTCCTTACCACAAATTTACAATTTACCACTGACGACTAACATATCCCTACGCTAAATATTCCAGTCAGAGTTCAGGATTTCGTTGTCGTTTACGTCCGATTTGAATTAACTTTCTGTTCGTAATACTATCTGGGCTTTATAACTTTCAACAAACGATACTAATTCTGGGACCATGGGACCTTTCCTTGCATGCTCCTGCAGTTTGCTATAATCATATTAAGCTTTGAAACTTCCTGGCAGATTAAAACTGTGTGCCCGACCGAGACTCGAACTCGGGACCTTTGCCTTTCGCGGGCAAGTGCTCTACCATCTGAGCTACCGAAGCACGACTGACGCCCGGTACTCACAGCTTTACTTCTGCCAGTATCTCGTCTCCTACCTTCCAAACTTTACAGAAGCTCTCCTGCGAACCTTGCAGAACTAGCACTCCTGAAAGAAAGGATACTGCGGAGACATGGCTTAGCCACAGCCTGGGGGATGTTTCCAGAATGGGATTTTCACTCTGCAGCGGAGTGTGCGCTGATATGAAACTTCCTGGCGGATTAAGACTGTGTGTCCGGCCGAGACTCGAACTCGGGACCTTTGCCTTTCGCGGGAAAGTGCTCTACCAACTGAGCTACCGAAGCACGACTCACGCCCGGTACTCACAGCTTTACTTCTGCCAGTATCTCGTCTCCTACCTTCCAAACTTTACAGAAGCTCTCCTGCGAACCTTGCAGAACCAGCACTCCTGAAAGAAAGGATACTGCGGAGACATGGCTTAGCCACAGCCTGGGGGATGTTTCCAGAATGAGATTTTCACTCTGCAGCGGAGTGTGCGCTGATATGAAACTTCCTGGCGGATTAAGACTGTGTGTCCGGCCGAGACTCGAACTCGGGACCTTTGCCTTTCGCGGGAAAGTGCTCTACCAACTGAGCTACCGAAGCACGACTCACGCCCGGTACTCACAGCTTTACTTCTGCCAGTATCTCGTCTCCTACTTTCCAAACTTTACAGAAGCTCAGAAGCTCAGATCTGCGGCGACGAACGTTCTCCGAGAACATTGTGACTGACCGTCATTGATCCCCATGAATGGTTCCTCTAACCTAAAAATGCCCCATTTGTACGCCACATGTACTCCGCTACCGTAGTAGCCGCTCCCCGCGTGTAGTGCACGGCTGAGCTATTAAGGGAATCTTACAATTTTGCACCCGATAGCGGAGGTCGAGAAACTCGCATCCCAATACCGTCGAAAACAATTCCGACTGCCGAACTGTTGACGCGAAATTAGGGAGAAAAGAGTTTTGTAGTATTTTATCGCTTACTATTGCCACTAAGGTCGCAGTAGATGAAGTGGTGACAGTATGCATTTATTCAGTAGAACTGCGATCACACAATCCAGAGGTAGTGTTAAAGATTGTCGGCCCATTGCTGAAATATGAAGTCTGTGTCCGATTTACAGATGTGCAGGGTGGTTATAATAATACTTTAGCTACATGGGCCAACGGAGAAGTAAACTATTCACCGTGAGTGTGCACAACTTTATAGGAATGATGTTCAGATTGTGCACAGCAGAATTTGCGTGGTTGATAGTAATAGTGCAAACAGTTGTCGTGAAGCATCGATATTGGTGTGCCGGCGTGGGCTTGAACCAACAGCATCAGTCTGCATTACAGTTGCAGAGAGTCAACATGGGTCTGGACAAGGTGAGCTGGATTTTACTAGCGACGCTGCCTTACCAAAACAACAGAAATAGTGCCGCTGCCATTCAGGATATCGACGCTTTAAAGGAATACGGAGAGGTCATTTTCCAACACCAGGGAAGAAGAACATAATTAGGATAGTTCGAAGTACCTGTAAGACTGATAATTGCTCCTAGGAGAGGCCGACGGTGAATTGCAGCACTAATTGTTGGAGGAGTTACTGCTGTCATGGCTGAGAATGCCGGATGCAATGTACTATCTTCAAGCAGTGCACGAGCTACTTTACGACAGCAGAACATCCATGGTCCACCTTCGAAAAGTGCAGCGAACAATTATGAAATGGTATCCGCACAGACTTAACATTACACACCTGATTTTGTCACGTGACACTGACATCCGAGTAGACTTCGCTCTTAACGTTTCTTGCAAGAGTTTAAGTTGACGACATGTAGTCTTGCAACATCATTTTGACGTGATGAAGCACGCTTTACTCTCACTGGGACAGTGAACACTCACACTTGTCGCATTTGGCTATTGTCACTGCCAACGAACGTTCTTGAAATTCCCGTGCATAGAGAACACGTGACTGTGTGGTGTGGCTTCACGGTACAGTTCGTAACTGGTCCATTTTTCTTTGAGAATCTCGGGCGCCAAAGACCAAAGTCATGCAAAGTGAACGGCACACGATACCGTGATATGCTTCGCCAAAGTGATGCCTGCTCTGCAGGAACCAGGTGTTTTAGAGTCAGCTGTTTTGACGCACGATGGAGCTCTATCTCACTTTGCTCGTGACGTTACTCAGTAAGTCCGCAACACATTTGGAGAAACCGAATCACTGGCCGATCGCTCCAAACTGCGTGGCCATCACGATCAGCAGATATGACCCATGTGATTCCTGGTTGTGGGGTTACATGGAGGACAGCCCTTGTCAACGGGATACTAAGACAGATAACACGTTGAACGTAGCAACGGAGGTAGCCAACATCCCACGTAGGATGTTTCAGTCAACTTCAGGGCAATCACTGGTGTGGTCCCAGGCTGTTGTGGCTGCAAATTTCACATTGAACAATATTTGTAACAAGGAACTTAGACATGGTACGTAATTAACAAATGTTAACCTCCGATGTGGAAATTGAAATATGTTTCTTTCAATGGATTATTCGTTATTGCTATGTTACTTGTCGTTAAAAATGTCTCAATAAAGTTTCATTGACCTATGATAATTGATGTTTCGTGGGGGCTGTATCAAGAAGCGAAAGTTTAATTACAACCGCTCAGTACAGTGGAAAGGTAGTCTGAAGCTGAAATCGTGCCATTCGAACAGCCGGGTGGGAGAAATCTGGAAACTTATGGCCACTAGGAAGAGTGAGTTTTGGGCAGTTTTGTAGCGCAGGAACCTCGGCGTTTGTTGCTAGGTAAGAAATGGCCAGTGTGGCACCATTGACATATACAGCTGTGAAAGCAGGAATGGAAATTCTGATTAGTATCCGGACAAGAACCATTGCACACAGTAAGAGGTGTGCTGATAATGATTTGACGCCATTCTCGTGCTTCTGTCGAGATTCATGACGGGACATTGTTACCTTACGAATATATATATTAGAAAGAATTGGCGATAAAATAGAACGCAGAAAGTACTTACCTTGTGGCAACTGGAAAATATGCAACACAATACATAAATAATTTAAATACAGTTTAGAGTAATCGTAATAAAATATTGCACTTGTGATAGGTATAACAACAGGTGTGTGCAATAATTCCACAACAAAATTAGTTCAAGATGATTCTAAACTGTAGGAATGCGATTGCCTCTCTTTACTATTATTATTGGACAAATACAGATATTAGCAGAACTTATAGATTTACGAGAGCTAAAGCATTTTTGGGCAGTTCCTAACATTGGTGTCATCAAGTGCCATATGGCAGCAATTAATGATTGCGTACCTAACGGAAGAAGTGTTTGGTGAAGGCCACTAATTGAATTATTATATACAGCGTTGTGAACATAATAGAAAAGAGTCTTACTATTCGCGATCTTATCCATTGTATCTATTGCATTCATCACGATTTTAAAGACGGCGATAGACAAAACACGCAAATTCATATATATCGCCCTTATGAGTACAGAAAGTATAGAATTTTTAGTCACGCTTTACACCATATCAGCTAACTGTTTGAGTTGGCTGTTACGCATCAAAATATCTTCAAAGTTAAAATACGTTTAATGTGATTGGTCGTCTTACTACAAGCACTTATTTTGGAATGAAACTGAAACTTTGATATGAGGTACACCACGTCTTTTTAAGACGTACTTAGATGACGTTTGAAATAGAGGACAAACTTCGTTTGCACGCAGTTCGTTTCATAAAGTTTTGGGTCGTCGGAAGTGAAATAAAGTTTGTGTAAACGAAGTTTTCATTCAATTTGCTGCTTAATCTCGGCAGCTAGGCTATAACTCATCGTTTCAGCGAGATCACAACGGCGTTAGGAACATGATGCAACACAGCAATGAATAGGGACGAGCATAAAGCGTACGCGCTGGTTAGTTTTCCGGGGGAAACCGGAAAATCAGTTTACCAGGGAGCAACGTCCTATTAAAGAATGAAAGAAAACATTCAGGCGGTAAAAAGTGAAAAGCAAACAGGTATGTGTGTAGGAACATTCGAAAGTAATTCATCATTTGCAAATTTTACTCGACGAGAAACGCTAGTGAAATGCACGTGTAGATTTTGAACAGCTTCCGGGTTGCTTCCCATTGATTATAACTTGAGGAGAATCGGACGTGAAAATGAACAAAAATCAGATGTCACTTTTATGTTCCTTGGGAATAGGCAACGTATTCACATTTCCAGATTCGTGGTATAATATCATTTGCGCTTCGTATTTCGTTATGAAGACTCTTTGAATAAAAGAGATCAGGCCCCCTTTCAATTCAGTGACAATACACTGTAGGTAGAAAAAAAAAACAATCTTTCTTTATTTCTGGAAGAGATTTTGTTAGAGCGTCTCCTCAGACGTATTCAAGAAGGCAGTGACAAGTTGCAAAGCTTATAGAAGCGCCACTTTATTCTTTCTCGTTATAAGTTAAGATTCGGTTGTGTACGTTTGCCGAGTGTGACTTCACTTCTTTGGTTTTTTCCCCTCTGTTTGTGACATTCAGACGAGTAAGGGTAAAGTTATGTAAGACTCAAGTTGAGTAGCAGTTGATGTAAACCTGTAGCAATAAAGGAAGATTTACCCGTTCAACAAGAGAGTCCCCTGGCAGTGCTTATGAACACACACGTCCTTGTACATGGAGTGTGTAAAGGCAATGCAGGTCTAAAAATGAAATGAAATGGCCATATGGCGTTACTGGCGTGGAGGCCAAGTCCGGGGATGCCTGTTGCAAGTCTTTCGATTTGACGTCACTTCGGTGACTTGCTTTTCGATGGCGATAAGATGAAAAAAGGACAACACGAACACCCAATCCCCGAACAAAATAGATACCCGACTTGGCCGGGAATCGAGCCCGGGTCGGAGATCTAGAGACTAAACACCGCTTTCTTAAACTATTATCTGCTTATTTTAATCCGCTTGACCACGAGCAGCCAATATGCAAGAGAAGGTAATGGCAGACAAGACAATTCCAGAAACGAATGGGGGAGAGAATCAGGTAGCTGCACAAAGGCTTCAATGGGAAGAAACTTACAGAGAGAAAATGTACGGGAAGCGCTAGTCATATCATACTGAGCTAAACTAGCTAGCAATTATAAGAAGTTTCGACGATTAGGAGAATATATGAATTCTCTCAACTTGGTAATCTGAAATTGCTACAGACCAAAACACAGCCGGCCGAAGTGGCCGAGCGGTTCTAGGCGCTTCAGTCTGGAACCGCGAGACCGCAACGGTCGCAGGTTCGAATCCCGCCTCGGGCATGGATGCGTGTGATGTCCTTAGGTTAGTTAGGTTTAAGTAGTTCTAAGTTCTAGGGGAACGATAACCTCATATGTTAAGCCCCATAGTGCTCAGGGACATTTGAACCATTTTGAACCAAAACATGAATTGTGCCCAAAAGGGGAGACTTCGTGATGGAAGTGGACGAGTAACGCTACGGCCATAAACATTTCTTGTCTACCACTTTTGTGACGGAAATTTGACAGTAAACATGGATCTTGAAGCATACAAATTGCTTGGTAGGTGTCTGTACGGCCGCATGCAATACAACGATGAAAATTGCAACAGCTGCGTATTATATCGAGTACAGAAAATTCTTTGTTACTAGGATAGTTGTGAAAAGTGGTGAGGGATGGCATAATTTGTTCATTGATTGGCGGAACTAAAATAAGTATAATTTATGCATCCAGCTGGGTAGTAACATGATAACAGCCTTGACTGTTACAGATTTTCAGCAAGTTGGTGAAATAGAATGATCTGCTGAAGCCGCTAGCAATGTGACTCTTAAAATGGGTGCAGAGGAAAGAAGTCTGTTAGACAGCTAGAATGTAGTTAGCCCCCCGGGAGGATTGTTACGTAACCCGTATCTCCTTTCAACTCTTCCGCAAATTAATTTACGAGTGGCACCGAGTTTAACTTATGCCAAGCTAGTAGGGCACTCGCACGTGTGGCGTCACACGTCTATCTAATAGACACACTTCCGTTTCCTTGACGTCCTTCCATAGCGGTTCTGTAAGCACGTTTTGCTTCCTTGCTGTCATACTTAACGCTGTAACTGCCACCTCCGTTATAATGGCTGTTTCAGAAGTGATGGTCGGTATTCAGGGATACGACAGGAATGATCATTCGAAACAAAAAAATCGAACAAAAATGGGTTCTAAAGCGCGTACCTTAAGGGCTTTGAGCAATTCTTGTTCTTCGATACTATGAAACAAATCTCTTCTACTGCAATCTCTTTTGTTTCCATATTTTGGGAAGTGGCACACTTCTGTTACAAAGGCGGTTTCAGAAGAGGTGGTTGATATTCAGGGATACGACAGGAATGATCATTCGAAACAAAAAAATCAAGCAAAAACGGCTTCTTAAACTAGTACCGTAAGGGTTTTGAGCAATTCTTGTTCTTCGATAATGTGAAACAAATCTCTTCTACTGCAGTCTCTTTGGTTGCCATATTTTGGGAAGTGGTAGTATAGATCAAAATAAGATAAAATGTGCAGCAAACATGAACTCTAAAATGCATACCTCCAAAGTTATGAGCGCTTCTTCTTTAGAAGACTTGTTTGAAATCAGTATAGATGAACAAGTGCTCATATCTCTTAAGCTATGCATTTTACAGCACATATTTATTGGAGATTTTTTCATGTATTTGACAGTACTACTACTTCTCAAAATCTGGAAAGCAAAAGTGTTTTAGGGCGTATGTTTATTTGACTCTTTTGTTTCGAATGATCATCTCTGTCATATCCCTGAATATTCACCATCACTTCTGAAATACCTTGAATTTATTTTTAGTTCTTCTTCATAACTCAGTTTTCTTCTATGGAAAAAGTACCTGAAAATACCCATGTCATGAAGAAAGGTAAGGTGTAAGTGCTCTTTCTTTTCCTTACAGTCACTCGCAGTCCATTACCAAAATATTGTGTCGGTTCTATAAGAGACATCAGAGGTTGCATCTTTACAAAATCCCTGTAGGTACAATCGTATGGTTCTAAAATGACGGTACGTTAATATGACATCGATAACTACAGCTGAGTTCGAAAGGAGTAAGGCAAAGGCGAGCACAAAATTATTTAATTTTCGTCCATTAGGAGTGTCGTATATTACTTTGTCCTCTGTTCTCATTCTTATCAAGATCTGGAACATTTTATACAGAGGTGTGACGCACTTGTACGCGTTCACATCCGACTGAGCATAGTATCATTTTTATAAATCACTTCACATAACAGCATTTGTATTAGTTGTAACCAGGTTTTGGACTCGACGCTTTGTGATGCTGTTCCCCAGCCACTTTGTGAAATTTACGTCGCGTATAAATAAGCAAACAGCGTGCTGCATACAGTACAACAGTCATTTCAATTTAGAAAGAGAGAAAATGAAACAGGAAACAATTCAGTGCGTAATATAACGTTTGTGTGCACTGAGCAGTAATAAATTCTTATCTGCTGTTTTATTTCTTTTTTTTCCCTCCTCTATGCGTGTCATAAATAACCTCTCCAGAGCTGCCGGACGGAAAAAGAAAAACCGACTGTTTTGCGCAATTTACCCAACCGAATTTTTATGAACGGTCCTCTAATGTATATCATCAAGAGTGAACCGGTAACAAACTTTTGAAAAATATGCATTGTATTGTGTATTATCTTCGTCAGGATCTTGCGATTTTCCTCCTATACTGAACAAGCATCCACACGCTTAACGCCCAATATGTAGTTACCCATCACGAAACTCTTTTTTCGATAACTTTTTCACGTAATGGGGAAATGCGAATCCTCTTGTCTACAGTCTACTTTCACGCCCATGGTTGCTGTTCATAGCCGTTTACCTTTCAACTGGAAGCGCTTTTTACAAACCAATTCAATGTATTATTAGTCTTGATCATACGACAATGACATTCTGAAAAGGTGAGGATCACTGTCGGTTAATACATTATTCGTCCAGGAATTTATTGCAAAGATACATCTACAGTATACGGGGAGTTGCGAAACTGTTCATTCAGATTAATACAGGAGGTAGAGAACATCATAACAAATATATTTAGATGAGAACATATAGTCTCTGAAGCCAACTTGTAATGTTACAGAACGTCGTTATTTGTGCTGACGCAAGCTGTCGTGCCAGTTTCGCTAACTGGGAATGTGTAGCGACATACAAAAATACTCTGTGTACTGATGGTCGGCTTTACTGGTTGGATGCACCTCCGAATGTTAAAGAAAGGATGTACTTCCGGCACAGTGGGATGCCAGCACATTTCAGCACTGATGTGAGAAATCAAATGAAATACAGCTTTGGGAACCGATGGATCGGCCGAGCTGGCTCTCTGGGGCGGCCATCCGGATCACCTGACATCAAATGTCTGGATTTTTTTTCCTCTGCTGGCATATGAAGCAGTTGGTGTACGAAACGCTGCGAAAGTATGAGAAGTCCTCGTCGCTAGAAATGTGTGTCATCATTGTGGACATGGCAGGAATCTTTGAACGGACACGACAATCAAATATCCAACAACATACAGCGTGCACACAGACCAATAGTAGTGCATTCGAACATTTTCTGGGAATGCCACTGCTATATTTAGCGTGCTAAACTACCTTCCGTGTGTGTCGTTCCTAGAATCTAAAATTGCAGTCAGGGATCTTATTCACCTGAATTTAATATACTTCTTTGACGTTCTCTGTCACCTGTATTAATCTGAACGAGTAGTTTCGGAACATCCTGCATATACAGGGAGGCTTTGCTGCACGGGGACAAAGTGCAGGAAACGATCCCAGAGAGTATAAGGAGAAGGGAAGGTCATACGGACGTGTGGCCAGAAACGCTTGGTGCTACAAGGTTACTGATTCATCATGCCCATACAATACACTGCACTGGACAATATGTTGTTAGAAGAGGTGTTGGAAGTAATCCCTATGAGTCTTTAAGCTTCTGTAACATGACTGTCAAAGACACTGAAATGCACCATTCTGGAACCAAATGGCATCATTGGTAGCATGACAGTACGAATGGGCTGCTCCACAGTCTGCACGTCCTGGATGGACTTTCCATGCACCACTTCTTTCAGGTGGTCCCTCAGGTAGAAATGTAAAGGACTGAGTTCAAGCGACCGGGCAGGCCCTTGGACTGTACCGCCTCATTCAAACCATCAGCCTGGGCAGATGTTTTTGAGATACTTAACACGAACGTGCAGAAGTGAGTTGGGGCACCATCACGTAGTAGCCACATTACACTCTGGACTACCAAAGGAAGGTCTTACAGTTTCGCAGGCTGGTCACCAGCGAAAAAGGAGATGTCTCGGCTGAGAAGTACTGTGGAGCGATGACTGGTCACACGAGGAGGTCGCCAGTAATCGCAGCCCACTCACTGAAGTTGATGCTGATAGTTCGTCGCCACCGTACCATGGTGACCCTCCATAACTCACAGGTGGGTGTTGAAGATATTGCTCCTCATAAAGGTAGCCTCATCTATGAGCAGGATACATGACACATATCACAGCACAGTGGTGAACCAGTGACGAGATTGTCACCATGGATTCACGCCTGCGGGTCATACGGCATGCACGCGTTTTAAGTCATGTGGATAGTGGCAGTTGTAATGCTGAATGTTCCAGACGGTCGACTGGTTTACCCCATATTGGTGGTCCAAATGTCTGATGGTGACACCGGGTCATCCTCTACAATGTTCAACACCTGTTTCTCCAGTGCCTTCCGTCTTTCATGATTGTCCGAGCGCGTCTCACACAATCGACGAAACGCTGTTACAAACCGTTTATTGCTTGTAGGGCTGTTCGTGGTCATTATACCAGACCAGATCATTATCTGTCAGCAAAGTAGTAAGTGTACAACCATCGCTCACACCATAGTGAGCACCGACGCAGAAGCTCCTTGTACCGAAGTGTGAGCGAACCGCCGTCATGGACAATATTACTGTCCTCTTCAGCGTGGTACTGAAAGAACATTGAATTTCCTGGTGTGTTCTCAGGTGTGATTTGAACCTATGAAATCAACACTAACGAAGAAAATTGATTTCCGCCTTCCAGTGTGTGTGCCTCCTCTGGAACACATTTTCGGCAGTATGTCCACACGACCTTCTTTGCTTATTATTTCCTACACTTTGTTCCACTTAGCAAAACCACTGCGTATTTGTAGTCGTGACTTCAGTGTTGATAATGTACATTTTTGCACCCTTCATCAAGTAATCTCTCTTCTTGACCCAGGAACTGCATTTGGAAGCCAATGAACATTCCACACAGTATAATAAAATATGAAATCAAAATGGGCGTATGGAAAATGCAAACCCCGATGCCACACGTGGGTCATATGTGTCCCATAGTGAAGGCCACGTAAAGACATTTTAGTCCACTATCCCAAACATATGTATCATTCCCTGACTTTGCCTTTCCTCGGCTACTCTCTGAAATTCCAACATCTCTGAGATTCCAGTTGTTCTCCCTGCAGTAGTTCTATACCTCTACCAAATGGAAAATAACATAGTGTTACCTGTTATTCCATTTCAAAACTGGATTCAAAATATTCTTGGCCGCGTAAAAATATTTATCTAATAAAATCAGTGGTCTTGCCTACTTGCCAACAGATGAATGGAGCGATGTATTGTCGCTGTAGATAGCTTTGAAGTTAGGAATGTGAATGAACTGACTTTAGGTGACACGTGACTGGTTACTTGTCTACACAAATAAAACACCACACTGTTGCTTGTGGTCTCATAATAGTACGCAAGTGGCTTATTGCGAGGAAGCACATCAGTAATCTTCCCAATCTTGTCTCAGTTACTCACCAGCTCAGTGTTAACGTTTAACCTGGTCAGGTTCAATGGACTAAGCATTCATTCGGAAATTCGCTTACTACAGAAGCCACACCTTACTAATATCGTTTACACATCAGCACTGGTATTCACAGGAAGTACACCTTTAAACCACAAAAACTCATACAGGTCTGTCTTTGTTGTACTCACGGATTTCGTACTTACATAAGCGCTAATGGGAAGCAGTCAGACGACGACGAGTCACAACATATGGAGGGGGGGGGGGGGCTCTTAGGCAGGGACTGAATTAGCGGTTTGTCATCACACCCGAATCTCTCGAACAACAGAAAGAAAACAGGTACTAGTTTAAGTAATCACAGAACTCGCACTGCCCATGCCATCGAAAATGTAAATAATCACACAAAAGTAACATGAAATATTACAAAGGCATGATTTTGTACACACTATGACTGAATGTAGTACACATTGGCATTCGTAAGCAAATTTCTTTGAACATAGAATAGGTATGTACACTAGTTCACTGGCAATGATGTTGATCTCATCGCAAGCAGCATGCACGAACAGTTGCTTGTGATACATCACTGGCAAAGATTCTCATCCGCTCTGTTATATCCTGTTGCAAACACAATACAAAAATTTGTCTATGACACTATTCACTTTCATTCTTCTGCACACATCAAACCTACAGTTTAATGTTCTCCACATGATGAAGTGTAATATATTTGTCGACAATAAGTCTCTCACACACAACAGGATTTGGATACACTATCTTTAGACCCCCAAAAGGACTGAATTAGTAATGCAGGAATTTATTGGTTTCATCGTTTGCCTTTGAAGATATAACATACGGTCGTATAAACAGATAATCTATAACTTTACAGGGTGTTACAAAAAGGTACGGCCAAACCTTCAGGAAACATTCCTCACACACAAAGAAAGAAAATATGTTATGTGGACATGTGTCCGGAAACGCTTACTTTCCATGTTAGAGCTCATTTTATTACTTCTATTGAAATCACATTAATCATGGAATGGAAACACACAGCAACAGAACGTACCAGCGTGACTTCAAACACTTTGTTACAGGAAATGTTCAAAATGTCCTTCGTTAACGAGGATACATGCATCCACCCTCCGTCGCATGGAATCCCTGATACGCTGATGCAGCCCTGGAGAAAGGCGTAATGTATCACAGCCGTCCACAATACGAGCACGAAGAGTCTCTACATTTGGTACCCGGATTGCGTTGACAAGAGCTTTCAAATGCCCCCATAAATTAAATTGTCAAGAGGGTTGATGTCAGGAGAGCGTGGAGGCTATGGAATTGGTCCGCCTCTACCAATCCATCGGTCACCGAATCTGTTGTTGAGAAGCGTACAAACACTTCGATTGAAATGTGCAGGAGCTCCATCGTGCATGAACCACGTGTTGTGTCGTACTTGTAAAGGCACATGTTCTAGCAGCACAGGTAGAGTATCCCGTATGAAATCATGATAACGTGCTCCATTGAGCGTAGGTGGAAGAACATGGGGCCCAATCAAGACATCACCAACAACGCCTGCCCAAACGTTCACAGAAAATCTGTGTTGATGACGTGATTACACAATTGCGTGCGGATTCTCGTCAGCCCACACATGTTGATTGTGACAATTTACAATTGGAATGAAGCCTCATCCGTAAAGAGAACATTTGCACTGAAATGAGGGTTGACACATTGTTGGATGAACCATTCGCAGAAGTGTACCCGTGGAGGCCAATCAGCTGCTGCTGTACATGGTACAGAAACAACTGGTTCTCCCGTAGCACTCTCCATACAGTGACGTGGTCAACGTTACCTTGTACAGCAGCAACTTCTCTGACGCTGACATTAGGGTTATCGTCAACTGCACGAAGAATTGCCTCGTGCATTGCAGGTGTCCTCGTCGTTCTAGGTCTTCCCCAGTGGCGAGTCATAGGCTGGAATGTTCCGTGCTCCCTAAGACGCCGATCAATTGCTTCGAACCTCTTCCTGTCGGGACACCTTCGTTCTGGAAATCTGTCTCGATACAAACGTACCACGCCACGGCTATTGCCCCTTGCTAATCCATACATCAAATGGGCATCTGCCAACTCCGCATTTGTAAACATTGCACTGACTGCAGAACCACGTTCGTGATGAACACTAACCTGTTAATGGTACGTACTGATGTGCTTGATGCTAGTACTGTGGCGCAATGAGTCGCATGTCAACGCAAGCATCCAAGTCAACATTACCTTCCTTCAATTGGGCCAACTGGCGGTGAGTCGAGGAAGTACAGTACATACTGACGAAACTAAAATGAGCTCTAACATGGAAATTAAGCGTTTCCGGACACATGTCCACATAACATCTTTTCTTTATTTGTGTGTGTGGAATGTTTCCTGAAAGTTTGACCGTACCTTTTTGTAACACCCTGTATATACACCATGTGATAAAACTATCCGGACACCCGCAAAAACATATGTTTTTCATATTAGGTGCATTATGCTTCCACCTACTGCCAGGTACTCCATACCAGCGACCTCAGTAGTGTTTATATATCGTGAGAGAGCAGAATGGGGCGCTCCGCGGAACTCACAGACTTCGAAGGTTGTCAGATAATTTGGGGTCACTTGAGTCATACGTCTGTACGCGAGATTTACACACTCCTGAACACCCCTAGATCCACTGTTTCCGATATGATAGTGAAATAGAAACGTGAAGGGACACGTACAGCACAAAGGCGTACTGGCTGACCTCGTCTGTTGACTGATAGAGACTGCCGACAGCTGAAGAAGGTCGTAGTGTGTAATACGCATGCATCTATCGAGACCACCACACAATAATTTCAAACTGCTTCAGTATCCACTGCAAGTACTATAACAGTTAGGCGGGAGGTGAGAAAACTTGTATTTCATGGTCGAGCGGCTGCTCATAAGCCACACATCATGCCGGAAAATGCCAAACGATTCCTCGCTTGGTGTGAGAAGCGTAAACATTGGACGACTGAACAGTGGAAAAACGTTGTGTGGAGCGACGAATCACGGAACACGTTGTGGCGATCCGACGGCAGGGCGTGGGTATGGCGAATGCCCTGTGAGCATCATCTGTCAGCTTGTGTAGTGCCAACAGTAAAATTCGGAGGCGGTGATGTTATGGTGTGTACGTGTCTTTCATTGAAGGGGCTTGAAGCCCATGTTGTTTTGCGTGGCACTATCACAGCATAGGCCTATACTGATATTTTAAGAGCCTTCTGGTTCCCCCTGTTGAAGAGAAATTCGGGGATGGCGATTGTCTCTTTCAACACGATCGAGCACCTGATCATAATGTTGGCCTGTGGCGGAGTGGTTACACGACAATAACATCCCTGTAATGGACTATCTTACACAGATTCCTGACCTGAATCCTATAGAACACCTTTGGGATGTTTTGGAGCGCCGACTTCGCGCCAGGCCTCACCGACCGTCATTAATACCTCTTCTCAGTGCAGCACAGCGTGAAGATTGGGCTGCCATTCCCCAAGAAACCTTCCAGCACCTGACTGAACGTATGCCTGCGAGAGTGGAAGCTGTCATGAAGGCTAAGGGTGGCCAAGACCCTACTGAATTCCAGCATTAGCGATGGAGGGCGCCACGTACTTGTAAGTCATTTTCAGCGAGATGACCGGATACTTTGGATCACATAGTGTACATCACTAAAGCGTCACGTTTCAAAATTGTAGATAGCGCCATCCTCTCCATCACCTGTAATGTTACTCTCTGTCTTTTTTTGGCCGTCAACCCAGTTCGTGACGGAAGATCAATAATCTTATCGAAAATATTATTGGCAATTTTGCCGCGTAAAACTGTACAGGGTAGCACACTAGACAGAGAACTGTTCGCCACGTCTTCAAAATCGGACAAGTTATTAATCCAGTTCGTGTGTCTCTTCCGCTATATGCTTGGTAGTCTTCCCAGCTCTCGCATAGTAAGTAAAGGAGTTGCACGTTTTGGAGCGAAACTGCGGTCCGTTATCCAAGAAACACAGGAGATGAATTTTATTCACAAAATAATGTTTCTTCAGTTTTTTTTTAAATTACGAACTTACTGTTCCCTTTTCTCAGTGGAAAGAAGCGAATAAATTTGGGAAACGATACCACTACTGCTAGTATCTGTGAGCTATGCATGAAATTTTCCGAAAGACACAAAACAACGATTTCTCCTATTGTTTGTGGGGCAACATTATTGTGTTGTAGACATAATTCATATCCTTCAATAACCTTTACAGAGCGAGGTGGCGCAGTGGCTAGCACACTGGACTCGCATTCGGGAGGACGACGGCTCAATCCCGCGTCCGGCCATCCTGATTTAGGTTTTCCGTGATTTCCCTAAATCGCTCCAGGCAAATGCCGGGATGGTTCCTTTGAAAGGGCACGGCCGACTTCCTTCCCCATCCTTCCCTAATCCGATGAGACCGATGAACTCGTTGTCTGGTCTCCTACCTCAAACAATCCAACCCAACCACTTTAATAACTTTTCATGCTTGCAGAGACATGTTATCAAATAGCAACCGTTCTGTAACTTGTTCTAAACGTTTTTTCGGACCAAAATGTGCAACACTGGTGTTTAAATATTCAGTTAGTTCATCACAATTATGCTTTGATTGGTAAAGTCGCCATTATTCTGAATTTAAGTCATAATGAGGTAAGGAATACTGCCGAGTTGTATTCTCTGTTTCATCTGGACACACTGTTTTGATCATTTTCAAAATTTCATCCTTCTCCTTCTCTGCTTTGATGTTATCTAGAAACTCTTTGTCCACCCCCCTTATAAAACTATTCTTGATTTCCTCGAGTGATTGATTCTGTGTGCTAATATTTTTTAAATTTAGCTGAAGATCTGATAAAGTATGGCTCAAAATGGTTCAAATGGCTCTGAGTACTATGGTCCTCAACTGCTGTGGTCATCAGTCCCCTAGAACTTAGAACTACTTAAACCTAACTAACCTAAGGACATCACACACACCAATGCCCGAGGCAGGATTCGAACCTGCGACCGTAGCAGCAGCGCGGCTCCGGACTGGAGCACCTAGAACCGCACGGCCACCACGGCCGGCCTCTGATAAAGTATCGGGTACCACATTTGTTCCTGTATCGCAACGACCTACGTAGCCAGCCAGTTATGCGTCAATTTTCATTGAAGCAGGAAAGATAATTTTCGATGACATGTCTGTACAATGGTGTGCCGTCATATTGGAAAATAATGGAACCGGTCCGAGCTTCAAACAAACGCGAGTGCTTCTCACTCTGCCACACTGCACTTCCTTTTCCATGCTCACAACACTCGGCACTATCGTGTAACGTTGTTCTTGAGTATTTACAATCTCTATTTCATATAAATAGGCTCCAAGACCAAATACTTTTATGTTTGTCCCAAGCCAAAATGATTTATTGAGATGTGGTGTTTGCAATAGTGGAGCTCCCAAGAGTTACTTTTTGATGTTCGGGCTTACATGTGGTTCGTCCTCGTCGAAATGTCTTGCCTCAAATTCGTCTAGGAGTTGAACCTCACATGTCGCATTACACGCGCTGAATTAGACACTTGTGACCATTTGGTTAAATTGTCTGGCTGATGACAAGTTTGCGAAATACGAAGTTAACATAACATACAATAACAGTAATAATAATATCGGGAACTAAATTAACGACCCATAAATGACGTAGGCCACATAGTTGCGATTTGGTTAAAAAAGCAAACTAATACCGAAAGTGGTCTTATTTAGAGTTACTGTTACACTCGAGCGGATATTCACTTATCACAGTTCGATCATTCACAATATCATCGCCAAATACAAGTTATCTACACGAAAAGCTAGAGTTCACACCAGGCGCGCCGCTGCTCACCGCTCAGAGACAAAGTCCCGCGATACCGCACAAGGCGAAATTTTCTAAGTCGTTCCGCTTCCTAGGTGCCTAAAGACAGACCGTCCGCTTTCGCGTCTGCATCCGAACTGTACCCTTTGGTGTCCCCAGCCGAACTATCCGGTTTCGCGTCTGCACATGCACACTCCCTCAGCCCGTCCCCGGCCGCGTTTCCAGCAAGCCGAATATCTTCGCTCCACTGACTAGGGCAGTGCCCTTTCCTGAAGCCGTCCATCTGATTGGCTGCAGCTTATTCTACAATATTTAACATTTTAACATATTTAAATAATCAAAGCTTGACCGCTTTCACGTTTAAAAAAAACAACAATAATATCAGAATGAGATATTCACTTTGCAGCGGAGAGTGCGCTGATATGAAACTTTCTGGCAGATTAAAACTGTGTGCCGGACGGAGACTCGAATTCGGAACTCGCGACGAATTCGGATCTCGGTCGGGCACACAGTTTTAATCTGCCAGGAAGTTTCCACTATAACATCCATTATATACTAAACGCCAAATTCATTCACATAAAATCAATACAATTTCCTTCTTAACTCTGAATGCCACAGCCAGTAGCCTTGCACCAATGTGCTTTCTGATAAACAAAGAACAAACGTAACTAGTATGCACTAAACTTTACAACAAATATTCTATTACGTAATGATTCAATAAGGTGTCATGCTGTCATCGTACAATGTGTTTTGTGTGAAAGAAATGATGATCTGATGCTTAACTGTAAATATTGGTAATTTAAATTTACTATATCTTCCAAACAAACAAAGTTACAGAGTTGATATTTACAATAGTTGTCATTTTAATGACGCGCTTCTCTATGAAATGTCGATCCTTAAAAGATCTACAAAAGCGTTCAGATTTTAGCATTCAGGTCTTTGTTACAAAACTTGTTAATTTCACTTTCACTTCAACAGTAAATCGTAAACTGTTATAGATCTGATCAATATTCAAGTTTTATTGGGTTCACCATGAAATTTTATGAAGGATGGTAGATTAAAATTACTGTGGCTTCATTCCCTGCACTACTACAGAATTAAATAATTTTCATAAGTATTTCCCTTTATGGCCGATCTTAGGTCCGCCATATTTAACACTCCTACGTCACCTTGGCCACAAACGGCTTCACACTTTGTTTCGGTATGACGTAAGTTCTCGTCTGTCTCACTCACACCCTACGGTGCCTAGGCCACAACAGACAATAGACGCCTGTGAGTTTCCCCATCTCGTGGTGAATCTGCGCCCTTTGTGGCACACGGTCCTGGACGAGGGGGGCTTATGGGCGCTCAACATCGAGGTCATCAGCGCAGGGTCCTGGACGACAGGGTTCGTTCCACAATTCCTGTAGGCTGACTCTTTTGGACATATATTGAAATGAGAACGGAGTGCTAGTTAACTCACAATCTAATCAAACACTAGCTGTAGATTGGTGTTCCAGTGTAACGTCAATCTCTGGCATGACGATTAAGAACGGAACAGCAGAAAGGGCTGTGAGACGACGTCAGCCAGTAGTACGCCGACAGAGCCATGTAGGCCAAGAGAATATAAGCACCGCTCTGCCTGGCCGCGGCCCGAGATGAAGTCGAGCCGACCTACGAACGCTACAGCAGTGATTTATTAACTGTATTGGTTCACTGGTATTACGAATTGTCTATATACCAAAGGGCGTTGTCATATTTTTCTGTCGCCCCTAGCTTGCGACACGTCTGTATCTCACAAAGTTAGGTATTGTAATCATTTCCTTTTGTAATAAACTTCATTAATATGATTTACTTGAATTGTTGTCTAGCGACCCGAGAAAGCAGCTTTCCTAGGCACCCTATATTAGACGAATGGGCAGAACTAACAATCCGTACTCCATGTCCAGACGACATTCTTCTTAATTCCAATAAAGTAACTCATGACAAGCAATGTCCTTTAGGAAAATTTCGGTAGTATTCCACAGAAACACAGGTATGACTCAAGTTGTACTGGAAAATTTCGAATTGCTTCTCATTTCTTTGGAGCTTGTTCAGTTCCCGCTCACGAGATAACACGTCCTATAAATTGCTCCTTCTTCTTCGGGAATTCCAATTTTCGCTTACTGAGGGTGACTCTGGCCGATTCAGATGTAGTCCGACCTCTATGCAGTGTGTCTATGTGCTCGTCCCACGAAGCAGACGCAGCTACGTAAGACTTCTCGCAATTCTTCTCTGTAACTTGTGGGAAAATTACCCAGACCATAGACATTTTCCTGAACTTTTGACATGTCTTCTTGATCTCCTTCTTCTCTTACTGTGGAAGCATTATAATTTATGTAAATTGATGGTTCGATCCCATTATCTATGTTCCTCTTACAAACCCTGACTCATACACCTGCAAAAAGTTCTTCATCTTCCCTGACGAATCCGTGGAAATGAAATTCCAGTTTTTCATTCTTATCACAAATGCTTGAAAATCCTCTTCAAGAAACAATCCTGCATCTTATTTCGGTCAACGAATCGTTGCCAGAAATTCAGCCTGCAGTTAAAGATTCAAAAACTAACACAGTCACGTTAAATGTAGCATCTAGTTAAGTGCTCGCCCAGTAACAGCACGACATTTGCGACCACTTATGGTGACAACGTGCAAATTATTTACAGGAAGAACAAGTATCTCTTCCGTTTCGCGAAGCTTTCCACACTTTCCTGGATATTGCTGTAGCACCATATCCGATATCAAAGACTTCTGCAAATTTATGACCTTTTATGCTGAGTTGAATCACAGGAATTAAATCATCGAATGCAGTTTCTACTTCTTCTCTTGAAGGGTTCAGTCTTATTGTCCTCCACATCACATTCAATCATTTGTATTCTCGGAGATGACCCATAGACTGTTCACATGTTCTGGAGCAAGTCTCGTTCACAGCTACATTTACTTTACCGGTGTCCGCTCGTTTCGTATGACAGAGAAGCGAACAATCTCTAAATCTATCTAGTACGGCCAGCTGGTTCCATCTCTCCAAATCATTGTCTTTCCTTTCGTCATTTTTAAAGCGATCATCACTACAAGTGTAATTCTGAGAGTGATCATCTCTTCGGGCTTGATTTTATATTAGCCAATTATTGTTTTGTTGAACCCACGACAGTTGCTGACGATTACTTTGCCCGGTGATTTGCGTTGCTGAAAATGCTTTGTCCAAACTCATCTAATACTCCCTCACCGTCAACCTTTCCTAAACGATTCTTAACGGCTCGCCAAAATCATCAAATGTTCGCTACAATACGACCACCGTTTTTCTAAAATTATAATCAGATCATTATAAATGATGGGGTCATTTAAATATCTATTGCATGCCCAGCATTTTTGGGGCGAAGTGCCGGACGTTGTGGCCGAGCGGTTCTAGGCGCTTCAGTCTGGAACCACGCGACCGCTACGCTCGCAGGTTCGAATCCTGCGTCGGGCATGGATGTGTGTGATGTCCTTATGTTAATTAACTTTAAGCAGTTCTAAGTTATAGGGGACTGATGACCTCAGATGTTAAGTCCAATAGTGTTCAGAGCCTTTTGAGCTATTTGAACCATTTTGGGACGAAGTTACTCACTGACTTTTGCTGCGGTCGTAATTTTGCAATGAGAATAATTTCTCTTTCATGCATCTTTCTTTCTCCCGAGACCAATAGTTGCAGAGGGATACATATTCGAAGCCCGGAAACGTAGTAACTTCAGCACACACACACCGATTCCCCATGTTCTCTCACCTGCACCTAGTGTCGCACCAAGTAAGGATTCTTCTGACTCATTCTGAACGTATGCAAACGCAGCTCTAAACTGTTTTATGAAATCAGATGGATGTAGTTGTTGACCGAGTGCATTATTGAGGATGTAGTCCGTGTGACAGTCGGCGCCACGAAGATTTTTGTTTTAGTGTTTCGACTTCTTGACATATAAAGTTCGTATCAACTGGCTTGCTGTAAGTTCTTACATCTTTATTTTTTCCAGTTACTGTGCTCTAGGTTCTTGCTCGGAGTAGTATTGTTACACAAGCGATACTAATATAATGACACAATTTTTATTCTGTTCGCTCACACGATTCGTACGGACTATCTTGTTATTCATTACCAGACTGTCGTTTAGAAGTTGTTTGAAAATTTTCTGTTGTGGGTTTACTCGGGCATGGATTCGGGTCATGTGTACTACCATCTGTTGACAATGTGTCTCAACCTCCCGCTAGAATTCAAAGTGCCGCGCGGCAAGCGACTCACTGCAATCTTTCTTACATTTACCGAACTGATCGTGCAGATCATTATGAATATGCTGTCAACATTGATCCAACATTTTATTCAAATCTTTTCTCAGTTTTTGCTTATGATCATTGAGTTCTTTGTTCAATTATTGCTCACAATAACCTACTTTTGTGTTCAAATACATACTTAATTTTCGATCTTCTAGCCTCATTTCCGGCTTTTCATCACGAATTCCTTAATAACATCCGCGTCGAAGTTATTCTGACCAACACTGTCCTCCTCATTAATTATGTTGCGTTTCTCATTTTGAGTCGTCTTTGTTATTCTGATATTAAAATATAGCCGGCCTTGAGATACATGGAGACGGGTAACGTGGACATTACATTCTGTATCGTCGTCAGACCCAGAGCCTATCATCAGCAGCTGTGAACAGTGAGTGAATTCGAGGTTTTATTGTCCATACATTTCGGCTGGCGATAGGGCTGTCGATCTGAAGATTTTCCAGAATGCGATGCCCATGTCACCAGTCTCCATGTGTAATAACACAGGCAGGTGTTTTACACTGTCGAGTCCGATTTATGTGACCACCTCCTATGTTCGACACCTACGAGCAGTAACCATTAACGGACGGTGGACAGTAGCACTAACTGTGTGGGGTACACCATGAAGAATGTCCGGAGGGACGCGGAAATCAGCGCTGTCGTAGTCGTAATGCGGAAATGGAGCCATTTACCTGACTTCCAAAAGAGCAAGATCATTGGCTTTCAGGAAAAGGTTGGAAGAATTTCCAAAACGGCTAAGTTTGTAACTGTTCGCATCCCACCATGGTTAAAGAATACTGTGCAAGGCAAAATTTCCCCATCCAAACTGCCACTTGTATCACCGTGGGCCAAAGATAACAGGGGTGAACGACGGCTGTATGAGCGAGTAGTCAAGCTACAATTGAGCAACTGCTCCCCATTCCTTTCCAAATGAATCAAGGGACTACCTAAGGTGTAGGGTGGCCGATGTGCATTGGCCAGTTATCGCCAAAACCCTGGAAAAGTTCATCCGTTTGTTCGGAAAGGGAGGCCGACAAGTGCTTGGCATCTTTCGGGCAGTTGGCAGTGACAGAACAGAGGCGCATTGTCTGCAGACTTTCTCAAATGATTTTACAGAAACTTTTCGGTAATATAATTTCACTTTTGCTTTGCTTGTAGCTTTCTATGATGTGCTCATCATTTTGTTTCTGGGCACAGTTACTATGATATTTACATGGAAGTAAGAGACTGTGTGAAGTTCTAAAAAGCATTGAAAAACTGGGGACGCTATGATTTTGCGTTTGGTACAAAAGCAAAACGAGGATAATGGAATGTAATCAAATTAAGTCGGGTGATTCTGAGGGAATTAGATTAGGAAATGAGACACTTCAAGTAGTAAAGGAGTTTTGCTATTTGGGGAGCAAAATAACTGATGATGGTCGAAGTAGAGAGGATATAAAATGTTGGCTGGCAATGGCAAGGAAAGCGTTTCTGAAGAAGAGAAATTTGTTAACATCGAATATTGATTTATGTGACAGGAAGTCGTTTCTGAAAGTATTTATATGGAGTGTAGCCATGTATGGAAGTGAAACATGGACGATAAATAGTTTAGACAGTAGGAGAATAGATGCTTTCGAAATGTGGTACTACAGAAGAATGCTGAAGATTAGATGGGTAGATCACGTAACTAATGAGGAGATATTGAATAGAATTGGGGAGAAGAGGAGTTTGTGGCACAACTTGACGAGACGAAGGGATCGGCTGGTCGGACATGTTCTGAGGCATCAAGGGATCACCAATTTAGTATTGGAGGGCAGCGTGGAGGGTAAAAATCGTAGAGGGAGACCAAGAGATGAATACACTAAGCAGATTCAGAAGGATGTAGGCTGCAGTAGGTGCCGGGAGATGAAGAAGCTTGCACAGGATAGAGTAGCATGGAGAGCTGCATCAAACCAGCCTCAGGACTGAAGACCACAACAACAACAACAATATGTTACATATGTTGCGACGTATGAAATTTAGCTAAAATATTGAATTTTTCATTATACCTAGGTGGAGGCCTATGTCTGTCACTAGTTTCAAGAAAATTGATCTGACGTAGCACACTCATTTACGATCGCACCGCGCCAGCGATAAAGCCAGAGTGAAATATCCACAAGAATGCTCATGTTTCATGAACAGTTTGAGATATTGAAATGAGATTTTGGCGAATGGTAGCACCCAAAAGTTAAATATTTTTTTACAGGACATCAATAACTGGTGAAATGAGAAATGCTATGGGTTTTGGAACAATATCAGTGAAGACATTACACATTTATTTTTTACTGACGACGAGTTTTCTCATAAGACACTGACCTTGAGTTACCAAGCTCCTCATTTAGTAACTTTAATAAATCCCTATTTCACAATTCTCTCGCAACTGCGTCTGCCCAACACGTTTGTGAGGTTAGAACTGCGTAAACTCTGAAGCATTGTGGCAAAAGAAGCAAATTTTAACGCAGGAACAAGAGAAATGTGTAGACATTACTCAAAATTCGCCACTCATGACACTTCATTGAAAGTTACAAATGATTAGCAAGCCAGGCGATAGTAAATCGCTGCATTTTTGGTGAAATTCTTTTCAGACAGAAACCAGAGTAGAGCTGACAGATCTTTTTGAAAGTTCACAATGCAAGTGTGGGCGGAGAGAGACCCCACTTAAAGTTTACACAAAATGTGAGCGTCGGCTTCAGTTTAGGATGGCATTTCCCCTCCAGCACTCGGCATTTCCCCTACAGCGCCTGTCAGTAGCCCCACCACTACTGCTCTCCCCTCGTGTACCCCGCCATCAGCTCATCTACCGGCCACGGCATTGTGCTTGGACTATAGACAGTCAGCTGTATGACACATTGCATTATCGAGCTAGTAAATGCCATTCTGCCAAGAAAAACAAACTGTATACAGAAATGGATGCGACGCCAAGAGTACAATCGACATCTACATATACATCTACATGGATACTCTGCAAATCACATGTAAGTGTTTGGCAGAGGATTCATCAAACCACCTCCACAATTACCTAATATTCCAATCTCATACAGAGTGCGGAAAGAACGAACACCTTTATTTTTTCGTACGAGCTCTGATTTCCCTTATTTTATCATAGTGATCGTTTCTCCCTGTGTAGGTCTGTGTCAACCAAATAATCTCGCATTCGGAGGAGAATGTCGGTAATTGGAATTTCGTGAGAAGATTCCATGGCAACGAAAAACGCATTTCTTTTAATAATGTCCAGCGCAAATCCAGCATCATTTCAGTGAAACTCTGTCCTATATTTCGCTATAATACAAAACGTGCCGCCCTTCTTTTTCGATGTACTCTGTCAGTCCTATCTGGTAAGGATCCCACACTGTGCTGCCGTATTCTAAAAGAAAACCAACAAGTGTAGTGTACGCAGTCTCCTTAGTAGATCTGTTACATTTTCTAAGTGCCCTGAAAAAAAAAAAACGCAGTCTTTGGTTAGCCTTCCCCACAACATTTTCTATGTGTTTCTTCCTATTTAAGTTGTTTGTAATTATAATTCCAAGGTATTTAGTTGAATTTACGGCATTTAGATTTGACTGATTTATCATGTAACCGAAGTTTAACGGATTCATTTTAGCACTCATGTCGATGACCTCACACTTTTCGTTATTTAAGGTCACACCTTTCGTTATTTAGGGTGAACTGCCACTTTTGGCACCATTTAGATATCTTTTCTAAATCGTTTTGCAATTTGTTTGATTAGTCGATAAACTACCGCATCATCTGCAAACAATTTAAGACGGCTGCTCAAATTGTCTCCCAAAATTTTTATATAGTAAGGAACAGCAAAGGTCCTGTAGCACTAACTTGAGGAACGCCAGAAATCACGTTTTACGTGATGATTTTCCGTCAATTACTACGAATTGTGACCCCTCTGACAGGAAATCACAAATCCTATCCCATAACTGAGACGACAGTCCACAAGCATGCAATTTCACTACAAGCCGCTTGCGTGGTACAGTGTCAAAAGCCTTCCGGAAATCCAGAAATACGGAAACGATCTGAAATCCCTAGTCAATAGCACTCAGCACTTCATGCGAATAAAGAGCTAGTTGTGTTTCACAAGAGCCGCGTTTTCTTAATCCATGTTGACTGTGTGTCAATAGACCGTTTTCTTCGAAGTAATTCACAATGTTCCAACACAGTATATGTTCCATAATCCTGCTGTATATCGACGTTAATGATATGAGCCTGTAATTTAGTGGATTACTCCTACTACCTTTCTCGGATATCGGTATGATCTGTGCAACTTTCCAGTCTTTGGGAACGGATCTTTCGTCGATCGAACAGTTGTGTATGATTGTTAATTATGGAGCTAATCCATCACCATACTCAAAAAGGAACCTAATTGGTATACAGTCTGGACCAGAAGACTTGCTTTTATTAAGTAATTTAAGTTGATTCATTACTCCGAGGTTATTTACGTTTACGTTACTCATGATGGCAGCTGTTCTTGATCCGATTTCTGTAATATTCACTTCGTCTTCTTATTGCTGTTGCCAACGATGATTTATTCCCATGGTAACTCACAGGAACTCTCTACTTCAATTTCGCGACAAGATAAACTACCTCTGACAGCAACAGACACGTCACCACCAACCACGTTCAGCCTTTCCTTTCGGAAGACCGTAAGGTTTTTCGCGTAAGTTTCGGCTGAGTCTTTCTCCGGCTTTAGCCAGCTTTCAGTGCCTATAACTATTTGAGCTTCAGTGCCTTCCATTAGCGCTTGGAGCTCTGGTACTTTCCAAACACAGCTACGACAATTTACAAGTGCTATACCGATGGTTCCTGTATCTACGTTCTTCCTGTATCCGGCCTACACCCTTTGTGACTGAAGCCCTTCTTGTTTTTTTTTTTTTTTTTTTTTTTTGTTTCTTTCTCGAGACCGTCTAACCTAAAAGACCACCCAGTCCATGCCACACAGCCCCTTCTACCCGTGTAGCCGCCTCCTGCGTATAGTGCACACGTGACCTATTCAGGGGAACCCGAAACCCAACCACCCTTTGGTGCAAGTCTAGGAATCTGCAGCCATGTAGGCTGCAGAACCGTCTGGGCCTCTGACTCAGACCCTCCTCTCGGCTCTGTACCACAGGTCCGCAATCGGTTCCGTTGACTATGTGCTTTCATCTTGCAAGCAAGACTGGCAGCCTTTACCACTTCTGTTAGCCGCACGAAACCAGAGAGAATCTCTTCTGATCCGAAGTGACACACATTATTGGTACGGACAAGAGCCACCACCAGCAGTTGGCTGCACCCTGCGTTCTTCATGGCACCAGGGACGACCCGTTCTACATCTAGAATGACACCACCCAGTATGCACACGGAGTTTCTTTCCCTCCTTGGCAGCCATGTCGCTAAGAGGCCCCATAACGCGCCTAACGTTGGAGCTCCCAACTATCAATAATACCACCCTCAGCGATTTTCCAGATCTTGCTGGCTGAGAGGTTTCCTCTAAAACAGAACAGGCGACGGCATCTGGCACAGCGACAGTGTCATCCACAGACGCCATCTGGAACCTGTTTGTCAGACAAACTGGGGAGGCCTCACGTGTGGCGTCCTGGGAAATCTTTCGCCACCTGCTGCGTCCCGGGGTCGACCTCTCACTCGACCACAGGTGAAGGGGTCAACTTCAGTGCGAGCAGTAACTGGACTAGCCACCGGTGAGGACCGACTGGAGGACTCAAACGTGCTGGACGTCTGGCGGATCCCCATGGCTAGTCCACAACAGCGGTGAGCATCCACTGCATCATTAAGCTGTGTAACCGGGGCCATCACAGCCTGTGGCTGTGAGCGAATTGTCACCAACTCGGCTCGCATCTGCACAAAACAGTCGCAGTCCCTGTCCATAATAAAGACCGTGGAAAACGAAACTACTCAGATAAACGGACTATCGGCACGTGCTGCGCAACTGTACTGTAGACAGTAACGAAAACGCAGGAACTGTGTCTAATAAATTAGATTAATACGCAGGCATTCAAAAATCTAGCCACTGACGCACTCAGGTTAAACTAAATAGTTCGCCCCTGATTCGGAACTTGTAGTATGCCACAAACTCGATTTACTATCCGACGCCAAAGCAAAATCGAGAACTGTGACTGTTAGAAATTAAATTAACACGCAGAAACTCAAGAAACTAAACTATTAAGGCGCACAGACGATATTATGAAATTCGCTCCTGGTCAGGAACTCGTAAAAGTCACAAAATCGGTTACTTCCCTGCTGCTGCTTGTGTCTCGGCCGGCTACTGCTGCCTGACTGAATCATACTTGTGTTGATCAGTTGCACCTTCCAGAACTATGAGATCACCCAAAGAACGGAGCATAAAACATTACATACACGAAAAGACCACTTGTCGCCATTCAGTATCTATATGCGTGGTTTGAAGAACACCAGAATGAGTTTGCCAATAATGGGGATAAGTTCAGAGATTTGGTTTTCTTTAACCACGTAAGAGTATCGAACAGTTTTTTCTCCAAAGAATATTCACAGATCTATATGGAGTTGTAGGGGTACTTGGTTCGTAGTAGTCTATGTTATTGCAAATAGAAAGCCGCTTCACTAATAGAAGACACAAGAGTGTACACAGGATATAAAGTTGGCACTGACCAGTATCTGGTTACATCGGAATTAGGAAGCCCATAGTATAGCAATGAAGCCATTAGCAAGAAACATAGAAGAAGTTTATACATTTGCTACAACATCAACGTGTTATATGCTTTTACAGAAAATGTTTAGGTGAAATACCAAAAGACATACAAGAAATAACATCTAAGAAAAGTGGAGAGAAATATTATGAATAATGCAAGGAGCTACAGATGAAGCCCTAGAGGCTCCAAATCTGGAACAAAAAACCAACAGATATCAGAAAAATTTAAGGAACAAACCTATGTGGAATAACTGCAATCAATCATACACGAAGACTACATCGAATGTGAGTGGTACAGAGCACTGATCAAATCAAATAAAAGGAAAATAAAACAAAACAGCTGGAAATATTTAGTGAATGAAATGGAGTGTGACGTTGTGCCGCCACAAACTAAACACTCTAAGATGCTGAAAGACTGTAACTGACATGAAGTACATGAGGAATATGTGAAAAGCTGCAGTTAGTCACGTTCATGTTGATCCAGATACAAGGGATACGTTAAGGCCATTCGTAAAGAGAATATTCATCGCGAAGACAACTGAATGTGGAACTATTTAAATGCTTTGGAATCAATACTGCTGAAGCTATTAAATTATTTAAATACTTGTTGGAAATACAATAACACACCAGAAGATTATCATATTGCAAGTGAAATCCCCTTATTTAAAACAGGAGACCAAAGGATGTTTGAAAGTACTGATGTACTAGCCTTTTGAACTCCAGATACAAGACATATTACGAAGAAAACAACAAACAGATTACAGACACTTTTCAAAAGTTTCTTACAGAAGAAAAGAATGAGTTTTGCCTCGAATGATCTTGCTGAGACAGCGTCTTCCATAACTCCCAAATTATTGAGACACACAGAGAATTCAATCATTTCACATGCATAGCCCATATCGACTAAGAGAACGGTTTTGATAAGGTTAAAAAAGTTAAATTAAAGGAAATTTTAGAAATGAATAAAATATCTCACCATCTTCTAGGTATAATTCAAGGTGCATAATTATACAACAAATTGAAAGTAAATCAAGGAAGACCCCTTGGCAGAACAATCTCTGAACGATTGACACCAGGATGACCATAATCACCTACATCATTTAATATAAACTTAGACGAAGTCATAAAATGATGGCATTGCACCATTATATGTTCAAAAATAAACTTACAAATACACCCCTGTTTGCAGGCGATCAAATAATCTTAGCAGCCTTGGAGGACAACGTACTGGGAGCAATTCGGTCCTTACGACAAGGCAGAAAATTCCCGTTGTATGTCAACGTCTAAAGACGAACCACTTTGGTAAGGAGCATTTAAGAACAAAATGATAACTGACCATAAACCGCGGGGAAAAATAAATACTTTTAAATATGGACATAAGATCTCATGTATCCGACCTGAGCGTGAAGAAAACAAATTGTTAAAATTTCCACTCTTATGTTGCACATCAACTCCACCACTCCCAGCAGAGTCATAAGTCGCTGAAAGTGGAATGTGCTGACACTGTTGAAACCACTTCTGGAAGGCTAAATTACGGCACAACCAAAGCTGCAAAACTGTGAAAACAACGGAAAATCTGGGGTAACGATGTCACAGCTACTCAGGAGTAATGCCCTGTCCCTCGATCTCATTGTGATTTAGAAGGAAAAAGCGAGCGCTTCAGAAACAATAGCAGACCAGTCCTGGATAAGTACCACAAGTCGTAGACAGAAAGAATGCATTAACAGCCATCAGCCAGCTCCGACGAGAGATCTGTGGCAGTCAATGAGTGGAAATGGGATAATGGCCAAGTTCACTACCTGCGGTCCTGCTGTCTGGACTGAGTCTGGCTTGGTACTTCAACAACCAGCAGGTCACCTGCTGAGGATGGGAGATTTACGAAAGCCAACAAGTTAAATAGGGTTAACTCAGCCAACTCTGTGTTCATTAGCTGCGGGCAGCTGTCTACACTGACAAGGGAACCTCCCCATCGCACCCCCCTCAGATTTGGCACAGTGGATAGGCCTTGAAAAACTGAACACAGATCAATCGAGAAAACAGGAAGAAGTTGTGTGGAACTATGAAAAAATAAGCAAAATATACTAACTGAGTAGTCCATGGACAACATAGGCAACATCAAGGATGATATCAGCACAGGCGCCCCGTGGTCCCGTGGTTAGCGTGAACGGCTGCGGAGCGAGAGGTCCTTAGTTCAAGTCTTCCCTCGACTCAAAATTTTACTTTCTTTACTTTCGCAAAGTTATGATCTGTCCGTTAGTTCATTGACGTCTCTGTTCACTGTAATAAGTTTAGTGTCTGTGTTTTGCGACCGCACCGCAAAACCGTGTGATTAGTAGACGATAGGACGTGCCTCTCCAATGGGAACCGAAAACATTTGATCGCAAGGTCATAGGTCAACCGATTCCTCCACAGGATAACACGTCTGATATATTCTACACGACACTGGTGACGGCATGTGCGTCACATGACAGGAATATGTTGTCGACCCACCTAACTAGCACACTTGGCGTATGGGTAAAAAGATTCTTCTACCTTGCCCGATTTAGGTTTTCTTGTGGATCTGATAATCACTTCCAAAAAATTGATGAAAACATAAGAGTGTGTCACATAGACTTCAACAAATGAATGCAACAGTTTCACAGTCGCACAGTTTTCTCTGTGCTCTGTCAAAACATATGTTTTTAAGGTTTTCAAATTTTTCCGTGTGTAGACCGTCAAATCCTGCATACGTTCAAGCAAATCTGAATATGTCCTGGAATTTTGCACAGCGAAGTTGATTATGTGTGAGTGCCTGAACTCTGATAATTGTCTGAAAATAAAAAAATTTCACCCGAGGGAAGGCTTGAAGCAAGGAACTCTCGTTCCGCAGCTGTTGACGCTAACCACGGGACCACGGCGCTCTTGTGCTCACATCCTCCTTGATGTTGCCTATGTTTCGTATGGACTGCTTAGTTTGTATATTTTGCTTATTTTTTCATAGTTCCACACAATTTCTTCCTGGGTTCTCGATTGATCTGTGTTCAGTTTTTCAAGGCCTGTCGACTGTGCCAACTTATAACTGAATCTGAGGGGGGGGGGGGGAGGGGAGGTGGGATGGGGAGGTTCCCTTGTGAGTATGAGTGCTGCTGACTTGGTGCCCTTACAACTTGCAGGTTACCTGCTGGGGATGGGAGATCTATGACAGCCTACACGTTGAAATGGGTCAACGTAGCCACATTTGTGTTCGCTAGGTGTGACCTGCTGTCCCCACTGAGTCAGAATGCTGCTGACTTGGTACCTAACAACCACAGGGCCACCTGCTGATGAGGTAACCTACAGCAGCCTCTGAGTTAAAAGGGGTCAACTCGCCAACCCTGCCAACTACCTGGAGTCCCCCATCTGCACAGAGTCTGAATGTTGCTTACTTGCTGCTTAAATATGGCTAGGCCACCTGCAGGCTATAAGATCTGCGCCCGCCTACGAGTTGAAGTGGGACACCTCGACCAACTCTGTTTTCCCTAGCTGCAGGCAGCTATCTGCACTGAGAGTGAATACTGATGATTTGGTGCCTAACAACTACAGTATAACCTACTGGGGAAGAGGTCTATACTAACATATGAGTTAAAACGGTTCCACTCGATCAACTCTGTGTTCACTTGCTGAGGGGTTGCCGTCTACAGAGGAGACTTAATGCTGCTGACTCAGTGTATAAGAACAGCAGCGTCACCTGCTGGTGAGGAGATTTACCCCAACCTAAGAGTTGTAATGGCTCAACTTGGGCAACTCTCTGTTCACTATCTGGAGCTCTGCTGTCTGCACTGGATCTGAATGCTGCTGCCTTGCTGCCTGACAACCGATGGGCCACCTGCTGGTTATGTTGCGACCATCGCTGGCCACTTGCTCGGGGTATTCTCGATTCGTACCTAAGCTATCTCCATGCCTATCCGTCATAGCCTGTGCTGGCAAGCTCTGTTGGTGATAATCGCCTGCGGTGGAAAACATTGTTGCTGTCCATCACTGCCTGTGTGGGTGCATATCAACACTGTGTGTCGCCACTGTCCACGCTGAAGTCCACAGTTTGGTTCTTCACGCCTCAGCACATCCCGCCAATGCTTCATGCCAGTCTGGGCAGCTGTGTAGGGCGGCACCTGCCCGCCAGTCTGCCTGGGACGTAAACCAAGATCACCACTGCAGTGATGGCCACGTCGCTTCAACTGGCTACCACCCACTGCCCAGGAGAGGTTACCAAACCATGAGAACAGACTGTTGCTGAGCTAAGCACACTTCACCTGCCGAATCCAGCCTACTGCTTGCGGTTTTGGTCGCTGTCTAGTATTATAAATTTTTTCTGTATTTTTACAGGAAATAAATGAGTTACTTGGCTCTATATTTTTATGACAGGGTGTCAGACAGTTACCTGAAATCTGCTGACCATACTACTGCAACCACATTTAGGGTAGTGAACAACTAGTGGCTTGAATGATTACTAGAAGCCGAGCTCCACTACCCAGCATAAATGTCCTTCATGCGCAACCTCTACAAATGATCTCAGAAATGTTGCTGGCATGAGCTTCTGCATCAGGGACGCCATCTCTAATTGTAGCGGGCAGCATCAAGAGCACAATAAGTTCATAGCATGTAGCAAATTACTTTAAAAGTAAGTCCTCCCTACCAATGCTATCACTACGACCGGATTTTAGTTTGACTGTAGTCATATATACCAATGGAAATTAGTTGGACAGTATTTCGTCGCTTGAAGCGGTATGAATTGGAAAGATGTGTAGTTACTCTAATGATAATCGAACCAGTGGTATTATAGTTGTAAAGTAATAATTCTGGTCATGCAAATAAATAGGGTAGCTAGTCGAATTACTTAAAAGTAATTTCAGTGAGATACGAGTATACAGTTGTATTAAGCTTCACTTCAATTATTAACCTGTTGGGTAATCGGACGAGAAGACAACAGCACATCCTATTATGAATTAGCAAACTGACTATCCACGAGCAGAGTTACTACCTCGTTACATTCAGTGGGAACGAGCTACTTTACACCAACAAACATTGTCTTCCTTAGAGTGTACAGCGTAATGCTAATTACAAAGCACCACTCAACAGAGGAAAAGTATTGATAATCTGGGCATGAGGTGACTCCAAAAATTCAATGCTGAAGGACAGTAATTTTGAACTACTTACCAAGACGTTATTTTAATTAACAGGATCACTAGTAGGTTTTATTGAATGTATGTGAGCTTTTGCATAGCACAGAATACAGCTGTACCTGGGGATCGTGATCTGCTATAGTTTAAGCAATATAATGCAATTAATATTATCAAAAGCCCTAACATTCAAAAATTAATTATTGAACTTTACTCAAACTTTCACTGAATGATTATTATCACACTAGCTAAACAGTAGTGGTACCCTGAAACTGGTCCATCTACTCACACACTTCTTGACTTCCACCTTTACCGTTACACAAAAAATCACATACACAGATATGCAAAAAAGAAACAGGGGCTTCGGAACAGATGAAGGGATAAAGCAAGCAAATAACAATCTGTTAGCTAAGCTTTTGCACTGAGAAAAAGAATACGTTGTAGGAAGGAGTTCTTCAGTAAATTTTTGGAACAACGAAAAATTTCAATAATATAAGAGGCAGAACGAAAACTGTCAAGGCTGGGAAGAATAGCGATAAAACATACTGTCAATCAACCAGTTTACAAAAGCTTCAAATGATAACTATGCATTATAAGAGAAAACCTGCAAAACAGAACATACAGTTATAAACAGTTACGGGAGATGCACCTATAATTAGATATCAACGAAGGAAATGCAAGATATTTTTAGTTCAGGACTGAACGTGTAAGAATGACTTTATTATATTAATTACTGCTACTGTAACGTTTAGAGACCACTTCTTTGTCACCGTATGTCTTTCGCTTTATTGAGCAGAAACATGACGAACCGAATAATAATATACATTCTCTTCATTTCTGTCTTGTTGGAGACACCCCTGTGTGCATTTTATTTGCTGCAGTAAGCATTTCGAGTTACACACATTATATATTGTATTCTTTCAGTTTACATATCTTGTTTCAAATTAGGCTTAGTAAGCGAGCGGTTGAGCAAGGGGACAGTTTGGGTTTAGATTGCAGGCTTGCCTATCGCCTTTCAAGACAGCCGCCTGTTCTTCGAAAGTGTTAATTTATTTAACTTTACCTTAATACGTTTCTCTTACCGTATTTGTTCAATGAGTCAGATTTATTAACGGTTTCCTCAGCAGGATAACACTGGGGAATTATACTGAAATTAATTGTACAACAGTGTATCTGCGTTGGCGTCCGTTCTTCCAAATGTTAGCAGCTGCCGACGATATACAATTTCAGTCACAAGTAATATTAAACTTAATATGGACTGTTTTAAGTCTGTCAAAAAGAAGCCATTTCGGCCAACTTGGGTGCTCCTAACACACCGCAGTAATCCTACCGAGGAAACGGGGCCTACAGTTAACGTGGAATACGAGCCACGTGTCTTTCCTGACGAATTTTCACATCCATGATAAATGGAGGCTTGATGAAATATTGGCTGAAATTTTCCGGGGTCCGACCCCACTGCCTTTGGGTTTTCGGGCACGCGTTTTACCTCTAAGCCGCCAAATCTGATCAGTATCAAAGTTGCGCTTTCTGGTAATTTCCTTTTCAGTCGATTGTAATTCGTGAGCTATTAGCTTACGCAGCTAGCAGCTTCTCTTGCAGTTCGTACGTCTAACTAAAGTACTTCCAGTCCATTCTGCTTGGGATTGCGGCCGTTGAGGAAAGTTGGTGGGCGGATTGTTTGCAGTCCGAGAACAGAAGTTATGTTGCCAACTGTCAAGGAACTTCGCATGTCCTTTGTGAAGCCTACCTCTGATCCCACAAAGGACAATCTCCTGTTGTCGCCAACGCAATGCGGAGGGTGTCTGATGTAGTTTGCAGCGAACCCAAACCTGCCATGGAAAATCGACGCGAAATAGGCGATATCACCATGCCTAGATACTGAACTTTTCGACAGACAAAAATGTATGTGGGAAAGGGCCGACATGTTAACTCCGTATCTCTTTCGAATGGGTGTGAGTGACTGTCTTCTTCTGAAAGCGAGACACAGCCAGATTTACGTGCCTCTCACTTTAAATCAATGGCTCTTCTTCGTCGAAATACCGTCATTCATAAGCACGAAAGAGTGAGTTACTAGCGGACCGCTATAACTGAAACACTACGAAGACGTAACGCAATATATGTCAAATTAGTACGAAGTGGGCAATACCAAGTGTAGAAGTATGAAACGGAGTTTGGTTGCAATAATTACATGGCTGTATTTCGAAAGTAATAAACAATATTTTATTCAAAAGAATCTCCATTGCTATTTATACATTTCTCCCACCTTTCCGGCAGGTTATGAATGCCACACACACACACAAAAAATTACAAAAACAAAAAAAAAACTGTTCTTCTTTTGAAGCGAACCGGTGAGTGAGCCAATTTCGAAAATTTTCATACGAACTAAAGCGTTGTTCAGCGAGATCGTGTTCCAGTCATGCACATCGATAATAACCGGATGGAGCTAAGTCCGGAGAATAAGCCACATGTCCTAGTGTTTCTCAACTGAACGCTTCGATCGTTTCCCTGACCCGTTTTGCTCTGTGTGATGCAGCGTCATCGTGGAGCAACATGAGATGGTGTTTCCTTTTTTCCATCTTCCGGTTGTATTTCACGTAATGCTCTATTTAAATCGGTGGTTTGCTCTTGGTAGCGATCAGTGTTAACGGTTTCACCATGTTTAAGCTGTTCATAATAGATGACACCCTTCTGATCCTACCAAACACAGAGCATTCTCTTCTTCCCAAAGCCATCAGGTCTTGCAGTGGATGTCGATGGTTTAACTGGATTCACCCCTTATTTACGACGCTTAGGATTCTCAAAATATATAAATTTTTCATCGCCTGTCGCTATTCGATGGAGAAGCGGCTATATTTTGTATCTGGCGATCAGCATTTCACAAGTGGTAGTTCTATTTGCTTCCTGTCTTTGATGCGGAACCCATTGTCCCACTTTCTGCACCTTTCCCATAGCTTTTGACCGAACAGAAACGGCTTTCTGTGTCAGATTGAATTGTTCCGCGAGTTCCTGTTGAGTCTGAGTACTATCGTCATCCAATAAGGCCTGCTATTCGTTGTCTTTGAACTTTTTCGATGTTTCCCTGCACCTCGTCGTTCCTCACGTCAAAATGACGACATCCGCATTTTTTGAACCACTCGAAACACTGCGTTTTCGCAAGAGTATGTCCGCCGAAAGCTTCGACAAGCATTCGATGTGATTCTGCAGCATGTTCCTTCCAATGATAATAGAAAAGCCATGCTGTCCGCAAATCGTAGTTCGTAGGCGCAAAACTCGACATGTTTAGGGCTTTGAAACAGATATCGATGTATGGAACTTGGGTTACTGTGTTTTGACATTCGTCGTCAGCCGTTACAGGAAGCAGATGGCGGTGCAGACGCGGTCTCACGGGATCTAGATTGACGGCTAGCACCATCTATAGGCAAATGCGGAGTCAAACCTCTACCCCGGGTATGCTTGTATGTGAACACGGATAGCATTTTAGCGCAGTCACGCTCATTAGGCAGAAGTAACGCCATCCGTATTTTTCGTGCAAGGAAAAATTACGCAATGTGTTCCTTATTTAGAAATCGTATTTGAAAGTTAGCTGTTTGCGAGAAAATCGTGTTACGCCTCCTACAAGGAGGAGAAGTATCTTCCGGTACGAATCGATATTCTAGAATGGCAGGAACGAGGGCTATTGAGAAGGTGGTTCATCGTTCAGCGATATTGTTGCTCACGTCGATTGGGAATCGCTGACTGTCACGCGAACGTGGATTCGATGGCTTTAAAACAGCCATTGTCTACGCAGTGCGGGATTTCAACGGCCCTGTGTGAGTAGCACCCGAGAGGACAAAGTATTTTCTGCCGAGTGTGATCGTATAGCAATTTCAAGTATTTTGATTAGGAAATATTGTGGTTGTTTATCACATGACGAGTACTCCGCATGGACAGTGCGACGAGCTGTCAGTGGGTGATCACTGTTGCCGCATCTATTGATGCAGCAGGAGAGACAGGCGAGCTGCCAATGTTGCACACAACGCCACCACTGGAGACAGCTCTGCCACCACATCATCTTTACAGATGAGGACGGGTTCGGCGAACAGCATTTAGATGGAAATATTCGCTTCTGGAGGCTCAGAGTAGAACGGACATTGACAGATTACATTTGTCATCGTCGTATCGCGCCAGCACGTGGAGTTGGGGTACTGTGCGCTGCGAACGATGGGAAACTTAGTTGCTGCACACGAACTCCTTCCTCAGCCACTGACAACTCTAATAATGGACAATGAAGGTCATTTTTTTCCTGTAGTGTTGTGAAACTATTATTCCCAAACTGTGATGGGTTATTTATGACGAATTACACCTTCGAATGTATGTATTAAGATGGAGCAGTCAAAATGCGCAACCCTTTGAACACGTACATGACGTTCGCTGGTGTGCACCACATACTACTCTCACTCCTCCGTTTTCTACTATCAGGATAAGCCTTCTTAGCTATGAGTTACCCCAAGAAATCATTTCGTTCCTGACAACGGAATGGCCCAATCCGACGTGTCGATACCCACTCCGTAATGTTTCACACAGGTACAGTACACCGAAGGAAATTCACTCTAAAATTTAACTGTTAAGTGGCATTGCAAGTATTTTTAAAAGGTTACTCATTACGCAGTCGAGGAACCGCTTTTATTAGCGGTTTGTGCAGTCCCTCCTACCTAGTCTTCGATTCGGCGAATAAGATGATCTAGTCGTGACCAGAGGACGTAACGCACCGAAGTGTCTCGTCCAGAGAGCACACACGCGAGTTTTAAGCACTTAAACCGCACCGAAAATGTCTCACCTCTCTAATTTGTTAAATAACTATCAGATCGTATCGACAAATAAACCGTTGCAGATGTAATTGTTAAGCAATTGACTGGCATGGAAAACAAATGACTATACATTACAGACGACTTCCGTCGAGCAGGATTTTAATTTGTTGATATTAAATATTTTATAACAATTCCTGTACTACAGTTGTTATGATATTTTCTGAGTAATGGGTATTCTGCTAACAATGAAGCAGGTTCTTGTTTATTCCTTGCAGTCGCCACAAATATGCGAAGTGTCTATTGGATGGCGAAAACATACATTTTCCTTGCATCATGCACGCCCGGCAAAAGGAAAAATTAATGCATTCAGGTACTGCTCAGAGATTATTAGTTTTATTCAGTGAGAACTGGAGTGGAGTTAGAAATGGTCATGGCCATTGTTCTGCATATTGTGCAGCGTACCAGGCATACCTCATTAAATTTGTAGAATGTGGCGATGCAAACTGACATTTCACAAATGAATGGAGTTTAAAAATATTTTTCCGCTGATAAAGCTGAAACGACAAAGAGCTAAAGCACATTATATTTGTTACACAATCATCTGAAAAATGCTTTTCACTGTTGAAAAATTTGTTTATCGAGAGGCTTAATCACATTTCTTGTTCAGGGTGGAATCCGAATTAAATTAACACCATTTTCATGATCCTCCTACAGACGGAATTGTCACTATGTCCAGTTCAAGAGACCAACAAAACGAGTGAATTATCCTTTGCAAACGGTAAGAAGGCGTTTCGCATGTAATATTCAAAATTATTCTCCCTCATTTTTTCAGGTTTTGTTACAATCACAAGACTTTTTCTATTAAAGAGTTCCTTTTTTTTTTAAAAAAAAAAAGTACCCAATTACCTTGATTGATGTTTCTGAAGATAAAGACAAAGTTGCGGAAACAGTGATCCACTGATACTTACAACTGGTACTGTTGTATACGTACATGTCACAGCATTCATTGACTGCAGAAGCGACTCCCGTCTTGCTTTCGCTGGAAATGATAAAGTACTGTTTTGGCATAACCTGACTGGCTTTATATGCAGCTGTTAGTGTGTAACAAGATGTTTCGTCTTCATGTTAGCTACGAATTTATCTATAGTACGACGTATTAATGTTATCTCCTCTAGACGCTCACTGGAGGTAAACTTTGTAATTTTGCGACTTCCAAAATGGTTCAAGTGGCTCTGAGCACTATGGGACTAAACATCTGAGGTCATCAGTCCCCTATAACCAAGAACTACTTAAACCTAACTAACCTGACATCACAAACATCCATGCCCGAGGCAGGACTGGAACCTGCGACCGTAGCGGTCGTGCCGTTCCACACTGAAGCGCGTAGAAGCGCTCGGCCACAACCGGCTGCGACTTCCATTTCCGTATAATTTCCTGAATCTTTTTAACCAGGTCGAAGAAGCCTGGAAATCAGTAATTTTCATCTCATTGGCGTTCCACGCAGACACCCAGTCTCGTAGCTCAGCTTCGGTAACTTCTTAGGCGCATGTACAGCAATGAAGGGTTGGCGGCTGTGCCTTCTGGGTCTCGTCCCGCTGCCCTCCAGGGCTGAAATTTGACAGCTGGGCCAGCAGGTGGAGGACTTGGCCCTGCCGGAAGATGCGGCGGTGGACTCCAGAACTTGAAGCTGCCGCATTCTCCTCCATATCGCTCGTAGTAATGATTGGTCGTCTTGACCCTTTAGGCGCCTGTAAATTGCTTATCTTTGTGCTCAAGTTAATGATGATTTATACCAGTTCGCGGGCCACTTATGCCGATACGCTGTTTCCAGCCGTGCTCGGTACAACAAATCCATTGATTGGGTGTGTGGTAAGTGCTTGCATTGCACTTCCGTTCTCCCAGTGTGATTGCTCTACTGCGGAGGACCTGGTTCGGCTCGTGCTTTATAAATAACCCCGATACTGCATTCGGCATACTTGCACGTTAGTGCCCGTCGGCTGCTGTGTCTGAACTGATATTTTCTGAGGTAACACTCAAAAAAATAATGGTGGCGTTATATTTCTTTGTAAAGAATTACTTCTAATGATACTTACTATTACATTTATTCTGACAATACTTCACGACGCAGCACAGCACATTCTGTCTGCTCCTTTGTGACGTGGTACTTCATAACGAAGTGGCCTTTTGACCAACTTAATCCTTCTCTCAGTCTATCTCGTTTCTGTTAGCTTCTGACTCACCTTTGTACATAGATGTAACATAGAGGCTGGCTGCCTAAACTGTTGGAATACCCCAATCCCAAACGAAATTTCTTAGCACCAAACCTTTGCACTAAAATTTGGGATAACGTTCATCATTCGCCGCTGTCGACATGTGTGAAGTCTGCTTGCGTGGCAACAGACACGGTGGCTACGAAAAGCGAACGATACGCAATTCATATAGTACACACACTGAACTGTAAACATTGCCACTTCGCCAGCACAGTTGTCGACCGTTTCCTTTGTTACCATCAAGTCCAACTTTGGAAATGGACCAGATACAGGTGATCCTTCCAAACACAACGTCGTCACACGCAGTTTGTGCAGCGGATATTATTCAGGCAGACTGATGACTGTTTCCACCACCAAAATATGGTATCAGTGATTAGGTAGCTCTATATTTTATGTACTGCTCCCTTACGAACGTCCATATTGTGTTATTAGTGTGCGAAGGATTACATAAATGCATGTTTTTGTAGTTTGACTGACCTTCACTATCTGTAGTTATGGTGTTAGGAGAAATATTTCGCTTTAGGTACTTCAACCGGATTCCTCATTTAAGTAATTTTGAACCTGATTGTAATCCCGAAGTGTAGGAACATCCTAGTATTCTACCTGCCGAAATCAAAAATAAAGTTTACGGCTCACCAAACAAAGTGAAACAAGATTGCAGACAAAGTTGTGGTGAAAGTTAAATCTCGAAAATAATGAAGAACTGCAAAGAATTATGCGGAACAGCGCAGTCAAAATTCCATTGTTTTGTCCACGACGTAGGATAGAGGGTTGTTTATAATACTGCTACTAAAGCGTTAATTTGTTATGCTGTTTTTGAGACGTCGTTCTAATCCTGCAGTAAATACATTATTCAAGAACAAAACGAATTTGGCATTTGATCCTTCTATAGCACTAGGAAGAAGGACTAGGTGCAAGACTCAAGACATCGATCTACCGTCAACAAAATGATAATAACTCTATTTGCTTACATCATGGCCTGTCGCCAACAATACAACCAATAACAGAACTGAAATGACCTTTGCAAACCATACTATGTGAGAACGTGACTGGATCAAAGCGTATTTTATTCAGTGTATTCATTCAGAACGTGTTAAGCGCAATTTAAAAATTAAAATGATGACCCCATGCATTGGGAAATGATTTCAGTCATGACTAATTCCGAAACATAATCTAAATGCGTAGATCCTGCCAGCGAGAACATTGACATATTTCCTTTCGTTAGGTAGGGAAACGTTTCTTTCGGTTCTCGTAAATTTATAATCTGTTCATTTACTTGTTAGTACGATTAAAAACGATGCACTTCAGAAGTACATCGCTCTGCCACAACAACAATAGGCGGATAGATGCGGAGGATAATTTGTTTTCCTTTGAAGAGATAGTGAAGCTGAGGATTTAATTGATAACAGTATATTTGTTCCAACAATGTCTGGCGTTATTGTAAAAGGACATCAAACAATGTTTCTTTGTTTTTTCCATGAAACTAAAAGTTGTATTTTACCTGCCTGTAAGAACGTACGCACGTTCTAAGCTGAGTTGCGTTTTGTCTATCGTCCAGAAAGTAAATCAGACTTGTCTTTCATCTGTCACCCATATCTACATTTACAGAGATACTTCGCAGTCTACCTTACGCCGCGTGGCGGGGGGTACCTCTTATCGCTACTAGTCATTTCCTTTCCTGCTCCACTCACAAATAGTATGAGGGGAAAACGACTGTTTATATGTCTCCATATGACCTCTAATTTCTCGTATCTTATCTTCGTGGTCCTTATGCGCGATGTATGCTGGAGGAAACAGAATCGTTCTGCAGTCAGCTTCAGATACAGATTCTCTAAATTTTCTGAACAGTGTTCCTCGAAATGAACGTCGCCTTCCCTCCAGGGTTTTCCCATTTGACTTTCCGAAGTATCTCCGTAACATCTGTGTGTTGCTCGAACCTACCAGTAATAAATCTAGAAGCTCGCCTCTGAAATGCTTCGCTGTCTACATTTAACGCGACCTGGTATGGATCCCGAACATTTGAGCAGTACTGAAGAATAGGTCGCACTGGCGTCCGATATGTGGTCTCCTTTACAGATGAATAACACTTTCGTAAAATGAAGGATCCATGTACAGATAGAAACCCTTTTTTTACCGGTATTTCCAAAAGTTAAGGCGAGAAACAATATTTTGTCGTGCCTAAGTTGAGTGGATAAGGTCCGCGTTATTGATATACAAAGAAGTGTTTTGTTGCTTTGGCATGACATTATAGTAGCCAAGATTGCACCTGAAACGGATCACTGCATTTTTTATGGAGATTCTTTGCAAGTAATATCTGCTGAGATAAAAAGCTTGTAAAAGGTAAGGGGAGTGTACTTATATTACTGTTATGGAAAATTTTGCACAAGGATTTCTTTATTGTAACGCCACGCTACATCCTCTGGAACCTGGACGAGAGGAAAATATCTACACAAAGTTGCGTGAACAGCCCAGCTGTCGTATAATACATCGCAGCCACTGACTAGTGGCGCAAAGGCAATGGAATTAAGCCCTTTAAATAACTGAGGTATAATTTTTTCTTGTGTCCAGCAAAGAATGATGCGCTAGATCAAGACTGTTCCAATGGTTGTTTGGATTGTAACTGAATTTAATTGAATTCAGTCAGGGATTCTACGACGCGTAGCGTGTATAATATACGGAAAATGTAAGGAGACTTTTGCTACAGAATCTTTATTTTTTGGAAAAGTGGAGTTGAACCTATAGGAAGCGAAGATTTTGGGAGTGACAATAACGCAATCTGATCACTAACTGAAGCTCATACTAATTTGGTTTCCCGAGAAATCTAGGAACACCGAAGGTAATACTGACCGTACGACTTACCTTAGAAGATAGGGTAAGGAAAGGAGAACCTACGTTTATGCCATTCGTATACTTAGAAAAAGCTTTTGACGATGTTGACTGGACTATTCTCTTTGAAATTCAGAAGATAGCTGAGTTAAAATAGAAAGAGAGGGAAAGGCTGTTTATAGCTTGTATAGAAACTAGACGGCTGTTGTAAGAGTTGAGGGGCCGAGGAGTGGTTGAGAAGGGAGTGGGACAGGTTTGTAGTCTATTCCCGACGATATTCAATCCGTACGTTGAGCAAGCAGTAAAGGAATGCAAAGAAAAATATGGAGTAGAAATTAAAGTTCAAGGATAAGAACTAAAACCCTTGAGATTTGCCGATGACATTGTAATTCTGTCAGAGACAACAAAAGACTTGGAAGACAAATTGATCTGAATGGACAGTGTCTAGAAAGGAGAATTTAAGATGAACATTTACAAAATGAAGACAGGGGTAACGGAATGTGGTCGAATTAAGTCAGGAGATGCTGTCAGGGATTTAGACCAGAAAAGTAACACTTAAAGTAGTAGATGAACTGTGCTATTTAGGTAGTAAAATAACTGACGTTGAGCAAAGTAGAGAGCATACAAAGTAGATTGGCAATGGCAAGAAAAGATATTTTGAAGAAGTGAAATTTGTTAAAATATAATATAAACTTAAGTATTAGGAAGTCTTTACTGAAGGCATTTGTCTAGAGTGTAGCCATGTGTGGAAGTGAAACATGATCGATACACAGTTTAGATAAGAAGAGAATAGAAACTTTCAAAATGTGATGCTACAGAAGAATGCTGAAGATTAGATGGGTTGTAACGTCCCATTAGAAAATTATGAATGGCTGTGCTGGTAAATTTCTACGTTATTTTCTTTTCAGAAAGCTGAGCAAAACTGAACGTACTCAGACATTTCTCTCTTTACTTATTCTGATCATTACTGAACTGGCACACAAATCTTTAGCGCAACGCAATCTGACTTTCAATAATCCCTACAAAAGTATGGCCCTGACTAACAATAACCTATACATTTCATGAATCACTTACCTCACAAAAATCTTCGTTGCTCGAACTACTGCAATACAGCGAGCACCAATACTGCCAGCTAAATAAAAGATTCTAACTACTGAAGGCACTAACTATTGAGAGGCATAGTTAGCAAATGAAAGATTTTGATAGATAACAAACAATGTGTTTAGCTTAATAGTGTTCAAAAGTCATCATATATATATATCTATCAATTCATGACATCCATCTTTACAAATTTCCTTTTCCTGCCGGACACACGTTCAGATCGTCCGCTTATAGCAACCTCTCAAAACTCTGGCATCTCTCTCTCCACATTCACCACTGCTGGCGGCTAACCTCCAACTGCCTAACGCCATGCGTTGTTCACATCCAACAGCCCAACGCTACACAAGCGAATATTCCAACAGTGCAACCAGCCACAGACTGCAAACAGTGCAGTCAGTGATTTTCATACAGAGTGCTACGTGGCATTACCAACATAAAATCCTAAACAGCCCATATACAGGGTGCATCACGTAACTAATGAGGAGGTACTGAATAGAATGGGAGAGACAAGAAATTTGTGGTACAACTTCACTGAAAGAAGGGATCGGTTGCTACGACACATTATAAGATATCAAGGTATCACCAGTTTAGCACTGGAGGGAAGTGTGGGGGGTAAAAATTGTAGAGGGAGACGAAGAGATGATTAGATGAAGTAGAGTCAGAAAAATGTGAGTTGCGGTAGTTATTTGGAGACGGTGAGGTTTTGCAAAGGGTAGAGGAGCAAGGAGAGCTGCATCAACAGTAAGCATGTTATTCTGAAATGACGATTTATGCAACCTCTGTAGTGCTAAATTATTCTTAGGAATTTATATAATCTGTGTGTGCTTTGAGCTTTAATCGGTTGTGAGAGCAGTTGCGATCTCTAACGGGTAGCCTAAGCAGTTACATGAACATCTTTATTAGGGATATTCTGTTTATCATTGGGCGCCCTCAAGGGAATTGACTAACGCCCTTTTAGTTGACGATGAACTTGGTCTGGGTTTTCAAAACATTTACGCGTCCATGCGAGGGAGGTTGAAAAGTGAACTGGCTACAAACATCAACTATAGCATTCAGCCACCTGATCGGAAAACCCCCGCAAAATGATGTACTATGCACGACAAAAAATCTTGTGTCACCAGTGTAGTTTGACTACCCGATAATCAGAATTCTGTGGACTATTTAGGAATTTGGCTACAAAAGAATAATGGAAGGCTTTAACTGAGAGCATAGATATGATGAAATTAAGAAGTAATTAAGATGGAAAGTAATAAATGAAATGGAATTTTAAGTCGCCAACCAGTACTCTGGAAACAAAGGGAAAGGAAATAATAAAAATCATAGGGTAGAAATTTGAATATCCATTAAAATGTAATAATTAAATGTTCAGTTAATAATTAGAGTTACTGCAACCACACCGACCGGTAGGTGGGAAAGCTGTTAAATTAAATCGTTCTGACAGCAAAAGCAATTTTAATACTTCAAAGGTTTTTATTTTTCTGTATTGAGTCTGATTCGTCATTTTCATGCTGTGACTGTTTACGCAAATAATTTTATTTATCCGGGACAGTGAAATAGAGAATGACTGATTTAACATATCGCAAAAAGAATACTGATGTTATTCCCAGGTCTGTAAGTTCACTCGTTTCACGTACGTCAGCAAGTATCTGGCTTGTAATACATGTGTAGAGCACTAAGTGTGACGAGTACTAAGAAAACAGAAAGCAGAAGATAATTAATTGCCAGGACTTAAATATCTCGAGTTTATATGCTTGACAATTCCGGTGTTGGTAGTGATATTGGAGCAGTGCTTTGATAAAACCTGACTTATAGTTATTGTAACAAGCCGGAAGAGCTCAGCCACCACAGCGTGCTGCATTGTACTCGTATTGTGCAAAAAAAAAAAAAAAACAGAAGGAACGAAACAAAATCTTGATGTAGCCTATTACACCTCGTTATTTAGCTTACAAAAAGGAAGTACTCCAAAAGAAGAAAGTTATTTTAGTCAACGCTGATACTAAGGAAGACAATTTACAGCGAGAGCTAAAAAATTAAACCGGAAAAATAAAGAAAGGTGAAAACAGAAGATAGAAGAATTAGCAACACAGAAAATTTCGTGCTGCGTAGAGTTTTGCTTGAGAATCCTCGAGGTGGAGAGTAGGCAGTTTCTTAAATAATATGTATCCTACAATTATAGTATATTTTAATGATCAACATAATAGTCGCTGGGCACACATGTCGGAAATATTCATGAAGAGTAACACGCTGGTTTGCAAAACTTAAGGACGAAAGTAGCTTTCGCGTGCTGTATCTCTGCCAAGCAACATAGCGCTATGACACACCTGTCATACATAGAAGAAACAGTCACAGTTTAGTACAGAAAGTAAGTGAAAGAAATACGGAATAAGATCAAAAAATTACACATTTTATTCGAGGACAATGCTTACACGGAAATCAGCGCGATTCGTGACGCTCTGCTGGACGTAAGAAACGGAGGAACATTGTTCTTAATAGGGTGTGTGGTGACCACGTACTTCAACGGTGTTCCCACGGTGATCACAAGTCTGGTAGGGAGTTCTTGTAGTAGAGCGTTCCATCCTCCACAAGCGCAGTCCTGCGTCTAAATCTGCATCTACATGGATACTCTGCAAATCACATTTACGTGCCTGGCAGAGGGTTCATCGAAACAACCTTCACAATTCTCTACTATTCGAATCATGCATAGCACCCGGAAAGAACGGACACCTACATCTTTCCGTACGAGCTCTGATTTTCCGTATTTTATCGTCATGATCATGTCTCCATTTGTATGTTGGCGTCAACAAAATATTTCCGCATTCGGAGGAGAAAGTTGGTGATTGGAATTTCGTGACAAGATTCCACCGCAACGAAAAACGCCATTGTTTTAATGATGTCCATCCCAAATCCTGTATAGTTTCACTGAAACTCTCTCCTGTATTTTGCGAGAGTACAAAACGTACTGCCCTTCTTTGAAATTTTTCGATGTACTTCGTCAATCCTATCTGGTAAGCATCATACACCGCGCAGCAGTAGTCTAAAAGAGGACGGACAAGCGTAGTGTAGGCAATCTCCTTAGTAGATCTGTTACATTTTCTAAGTATCCAGCAAAGAAAACGTAGTCTTTGGTTAACCTTCCCCACAACATTTTCTACGTGTTCCTTCCAATTTAAGTTGTTTGCAATTATAATCCCTAGATATTTAGTTGAATTTAAGGCCTTTAGAATTAACTGATTCATCGTGTACCCCGAGTTTAACGGATTCGTTTTAGTACTCATGAGGCTTGCCTCACACATTTAGTCATTCAGGGCCAATTGCAAATTTTCGCAGCATACAGATATCTTTCCTAAATCGTTTTTCAATTTGTTTTGATCTTCTGATTATTTTATTAGTCGATAAATGACAGCGTCATCTGTAAACAACCTAAGACGGCTGCTCAAATTGTCTCCCAAATCGTTTACATAGGCAAGGAACAGCGAAGGGTCTATAACACTGTCAATTACTACGAACTGTAACGTCTCTGACAGGAAATCACGAATTCAGTCACATAACTGAGAAGATATTCCATAAGCACGCAATTTCACCACAAGCGGCTTGTGTGGTACTGTGTCAAAAGGCTTCCAGAATTCCAGAAATACGTAATCAATCTGAAGTCCCTAGTCAACAGCACTCAATATTTCATGTAAATAAAGAGCTAGTTGTGTTTCACAAGGGAGGTGTTTTCTTAATCCATGTTGACTGTGTGTCAATAGACCGTTTTCTTCGAGGTAATTCGTAGTGTTCGAATAAAATTTATGTTCCAAAGTCCTGCTGGATATCGGCGTTAATGATATGTGGCTGTAATTTAGTGGATTATTCCTACTACCTTTCTTGAATATTGGTGTGACCTGTGCAACTCTCCAGTCTTTGGGTACAGATCTTTCGACGAGCGAACGGTTGTGTGTGATTCTTAAGTACGGCGCTATTGCATCTGCATACTTTGTAAGAAACCTAATTGCCATACAGTCTGAACCAGAAGACTGGCTTTTATTAATTGATTTAAGTTTCTTCACTACTCCGAGAATATATACTTCTACGTTACTCATGTTGGGAGCTGTTCTTGATTCGAGTTTTGGAAAATCTACTTCGTCTTCTTTCGTCAAGGCATTTCGGAAGGCTGTTTTTAGTAACTCTGTTTTGGCAGCACTTTCTTCGATAGTACCTCCATTGCTATCGCACAGAGAAGGTACTGATTGTGTCTTGCCGCTAGCATAGTTCACATACGACCAGAATCTTTTTGGATTTTGTGACAGGTTTCGCGACAAAGTTTCGTTGTGGAGACTATTACAAGCCTCTCTAATTGATGTCCGCGCTAAATTTCGAGCTTCTGTAAAATATCGCCAACCTTGGAGATTTTGCGTCTATTTAAATGTGCCACCCGGAGTGGCCGTGCTGTTCTAGGGGCTACAATCTGGAATCGGGCGACCGCTGCGGTCGCAGGTTCGAATCCTACCTCGGGCATGGATGTGTGTGATGTCCTTAGGTTAGTTAGGTTTAATTAGTTCTATGTTCTAGGCGACTGATGACCTCAGAAGTTAAGTCGCATAGTGCCCAGAGCCATTTTTATTTAAATGTGGCATGTTTTCTTCGTTGTTTCTGCAACAGTGTTCTGACCCGTTTTGTGTACCATGGATGATTAGCTCCGTCGTTTGTTAATTTATTTGGTATAAATCTCTCACTTGCTGCCGGTACTATTTCCCTGAATTCAAGCCACATCTGCGGTATGTCTAGCCAATGCATCTTACGCGTACTCGATGTAACTGAAGTCGGTGAAAAGGGCAGGGCAGTCCACTCGACAATTTACCTCTCGTTCAAACAGGTTGTCCACTCGCGCTGTCCGATGCGGTGCGCATAGTCATCCATAAAAATGAAATCAGCGCTGAATACAGCCCTGAAAAGACGCACGTGGGGAAGGAGGAAAGACGAGTGCACCAGATTCCAAGATTTGGAGGTCAGTAAGCCTATGCAACATAATGGGGTGACTACATAAATCATTTAACCGTAGATTAAGACAGAAATGGACCTCACATCAGACTTAACATTGAACGTATAAACGTTAATCGTATCACCGCGAATTCGGATCGTATTTGGTTGGCGAAAATTTGCGGTTCAAAGTCAGATCCAGCTCTAACCTTCAGTTCATAGTATAGTGCAATTGGGATTCATCACTTTTGTTTTTTGTTGTTATTAACACAAAAAATGGTAACTAATTTTGTGACTAAGCCACTCCCAGCTCTCTGATGTTCTACGTGAGCAGTTCAAAGGCCTTTTATATACACTTAGCAGCAGAGTAAGAAAGAAAGACTCGAAATGTTTTCAGTGAACAGAAGAACGGGAATTTTGACAGCGGCTCATAACTATTCAACATCTCTTATATATTTAAATATCTGTAGTGAGTTCCAGTACAGTTCCAGTACAGCACTTGTGGCTGCCGCATCGCGGTCGCGAAGTGGGGTCAATGTAGTTCCAGATAAGTTTTATAGTCTGACTACAATTTATGAATTTGTAGTTTTAACTTGACGATGTCCACTATGGACAAACAGTAGTTACAGTTATTCTGAAGATGGTTGGGTTATCCCGACTGAAGCCTAGGTAAACGGTGCAACTGAGACTGTTGATTACTAAAATTAAAATTAATCTCTTATATATGTTTTCTCTCTGCTCGAGTAGCAATAACTATGTAATTCGCATTAAATTTTTAACTACCGAAAACGTCCTCACACTGCGATGACAATTCCACGTACGTACGTTGAAAAACGTAAAATACGCACGTGTCTTGAAATTCCTAATGTCGGGACGTGATTTATTAGTTGATGGCACAACGGTTGTTCCAAAACTTCCTAATTTGCACTTTGCCTTAAAACTGAGAGTCATGCCACATTGTATTACCTCATGTTCGCAAAAAGCAACTTACACAGAGTTGAGGAGCGCAAGTGTGACAAAGTCAAATGTACACAAGCCTGTCAAGAAAACTATAATTAGTTAAGGAAGGAATGTTAAGTAATTTGTTGGAGAAATCTTTTCTTTGCTTTTACCTGGCATAAAATCCAAAGAGAGTCTGAGCGTATGTAAAGTATGCTAGCGGCTAGACAGAATCAGTGCCTTCTCTGGGCAATAGCAATGGAGATACTATAGAAGACAGTGCTGCCAAAGTATACTTACTAAACACAGCCCTCCGAAAAGCCCTCACAAGAGAAGACGAAAGCCGTAAATTCAACGAAATACCTAGGACTTACAGTTACGAACAACTTAAATTAGAAGTAACATACAAGAAATGTTGTGGGGAAGGCTAACGAAAGACTACGTTTTATTTGCAGGACACAGATCTACTAAGGAGACTGCCTACACTACACTTGTCCGTCTTCTTTTAGAATACTATTGCGCGGTGTGGTATCCTTACCTGATAGGACTGACGGAGTACATCGAAAAATTTCAAAGAAGGGCAGCAAGTTCTATATTATCGTGAAATGGGGAAGAGAGTGTCACTGAAATGATACAGGATCTGGGGTGGACATCGTTAAGACAAAGGCGTTTTTCGTTGCGGGGGAATCTTCTCACGAAATTCCAATCACCGACTTTCTCCTCCGAATGTGATAATATTTTGTTGACATCTACCTAAGTAGGGAGAAACGATCACCATGAATAAAATAAATCAGAGCTCGTACGGAAAAATATAGATATTCACTCTTTCGGCCCGCTGTAAGATATTGGAACAATAGAGAACTGTGAAGGTGGTTCGATGAACCCTCTGCCAGGCACTTAAATGTAATTTACAAAGTATCCATGTAGATGTAGATTTTAAACTGACTGTTAGATACTGCTGCGAAGTAAATTCATTATCAGATGGTGAGGAGCTATTACCACAGAAGAAGCAGCTTCCCTTCCTATTCTTTACGTTTATTTGTTGTGAGTAGTATTCATGAGCAACATTCGTTTGCATAATGAAAGAAGAAACCCACTACATGAATGTGATACGCTCCTCATACTGTGGTGCACCCAAGCTGGGAGAAAGTATCTTTCAGAGCGTGACGCTGACAGTTCAGAGAAGATAAACGGAGAAACCCAAACTCGGGAAACCAGAGTGTGGTTACATATCTGACACGAAACGGAAAACCAAGAAACTAGCCTTCGAGAAAACCATCTCGAAGCAGTCACTGATCTGGGATTTCTCATGCAACGAAGGCCGGCGCAGACGGCTGCGGCTACACTTCACGCGGATACAATACCCACCAGATCAACGGCTGCCCTCCGTAAGAAGAAGCCTGAAACTGTACATCCCCTGCAGTGATTGCGATCTTACAATTACATAATGGAATGAATAATGAATATCATGTACGTCTTTAAAAGTCTGCTGTTGGCCACTCTCGAGCGACTTTCACTTTAATGGTAAGAGTAGTTACATTTTTAACGTGGTCAAGCTCTCTAATATCGTTGGGGTGAATAAACCAAGAAGAGGTTGCGTCATTGTTTGCTGAGCGGTAGATCATGTGTTCGAGACTGTCATCAGATCTCTGAATTTTTTTCCGTTTGTTACTACTTTCCCCACTTAACTGCTGGTAAAGGTAATTATAACAACATAACCACGCCATTCCATTCCATACCACTGAAACCATACCATACAATAGCCTCTCCGTTCCCGAGCGCTCTGGACCACTATTGGACCAAATTCTGTGTGCAACAAGCCTACGCGAATACATTGCTTCTTTTCCTTTACTTTACAGATATCTGAGTACTCAGATGTGTCCACTGAGGACGACGACGACGAGGATGTCCTGCGAGATGCCCGTACGTTCCGCGAAGGGGTGAACTCTCTCTTGAAATTAAATGACAATTGATTTAAGCTGAGGTTTCGCTTGGAAAAAGTACTGTAGAGCAGTTGGAACTAAGGCTTGGAGACCATGTGACGAAATCAAAGAAACCAGCCACCGACTCCAATGTGCGTATTACTCTTACCCTTAAGCCTTTACGCCACAAGAACCTTTCAAATAGTGGCCCGCCGCTGTGGCCGAACGCTTCTAGGCGCTTCAGTCCGGAACCGCGTGACTGCTACGGTCGCAGGTTCGAATCCTGCCTCGGGCATGGATGTGTGTGATGTCTTCAGGTTAGTTAGGTTTAATTAGTTCTAAGTTCTAGGGGACTGATGATCTCAGACGTTAAGTCCCATAGGCATTTGAATCATTTGATGTCAAATAGTGGTTGGAAATCTGTTTAAAGTAGACATAGTATCAGCTTGCAGAGCTATCCATAAGATATCGGCCTGCATTTTCCTATTGAAAAATGGATTTATCAAAATGCCAATGGATGAAAATGACATTAGGAACGCCCAACGTGATTTTTATCAAGTATCGCATTTTTCTGGTGCTTTAGGTGCTACTGACTGCGCTCATGTCCCCATCAAATCACCTGGTGGTGACAATGCTGACATATTTAGAAATCGTCAGGGCTGGTTTTCTTTAAATGTATAAGTGATCTCAGACTTGGGTTTTATTACGCTCCTGTACCAGTTCTTACGTAGCAAGAGCACTAGATTCAGTGTTTTACATCTAAAATGGAACTGCCTTTGGACTTACTACCTAACATACTTGCAATGTTTCTGAAATGTAATGCATGCATAATTTTGGGAAACAGTGTATTTCTTATACCGATTGAAATGGTACATATACGGCTACGGCTACACGCAATTTAGTACAAAAGTACACAGCAATTTTGCGGGTCAAATGGCAGCATAACTGAAATGTTTAATGAGAACGTAAACTAATACGATAGTAGCCCTACACTTTCAGCTTACAATAAGAAAGATGGTACAGTTACTATTTGAAATGGAAGACTATATGGACGCTTTCTTTCTCCTGTGAATTTATGTAACGAAATCCATGCTGAATTCTTATCTGAATAGCATATTCCTTCTTAAGATGATGCTCCTACGGAGATCTACAGATTATTTCCTTTCTATAGATGTCAGTAAGCAGATAACTGGTCGAAAGGTCGCATCATAACAAAATTGCAGGTGCTTCGTAAGTGAAATGGAAGCAAGCGTGTATAGAATTAAACATACTGTAAAAAAAGTGAAAAAGCTACCGACGTGGTAGAAATGGGATCTACGTCCCAATGCGAGATGCAACATAACGTCAGTATTTCTTCTTGTCGAGTATTTCTTCGCTTCTTATTGCTTTACTCCCTACGTAAATTGTTACACTACTAGCTACTACCACATTTTAAATGGTTCCATAGCATTACTCTTCATACTTCAAACGGTCCACATTAGACCTAAATAGAATGATGGGCTCCAGGCGTTCACTTTCAGGAATGTCATCGTCAGTTATACAGCAATATCTAATCCCATAGAGCTCTGTAACTGAAGGAATCTTCCTTCACCACTGCCAGTCTGCTTCTCATATACGATTTCCAATACAAATAATCAGCAGGTTCTTTCGGTATTGCATCGTTACCAGTTCTGATGTTAAACAAGTATTCATTCACCTTTCGGTTTGCTGCTCTTGATCACCTCTGCTTACATCATCCTTGAGATATATTCTGTGTACAGCATGCTCTCCATTTCTTTCAACAGGCCCTGTAGCACTTCTTTATATCTGGATATAAATGTGAACAAATACTCGAATTCAATACTTAAATCGCACTCACAGAAATCTGTTGAGTCCTTGCTAAGTTTATCTTCATTATAGATCGTTTTCCTTATGGACTACCTCACAAATCTTCCTGTTTCTATAGTTTCAGTGACTTTTAGGAAGAATAATAATGAGAAATATGTGACGTGACTTTAAAAGACTAACGCATTTGTATAATAATGTAATATAATCTAAAAAGTAGTGTTAAGCTGACCATAAACAGAAGATGGCTTGAACATTGCAGTGCTTTACTGGCCATTGTCTTCTTGGAGGTAGAGTGCTCTTTCTTCCCTCCGACCTATTATTTGGCTCTTGAAACTGATTGCAATGGATCTATATTATACTGTAGCTCCAAACAACTTTTATTTTTCACGTACACAAGTGATTGAAAGAAGCGATAAGTGAAAAAATCCTAAATTTGATTAAATCAACAGAGTCACAAACGTATTAACGATATTGTTATAATAATTAACTTCAGTCATGCTGAAAAATCTATTTATCCGAAATTTACTACCGATGTTCATAATGTTCCTAAATTACCTGTACACCTTTTGGTGGCTTGTAGTGGCGTATAGTTAAAAATAACGCTACCTTGCTGTAGGAACAAACATGTGCAATTCTCTATTCCATTATCCAAAGTCTGATAAATGAATACAAGGTAGTACTGCACAGTAACTCAACTATTGCCAAACACAACCCTCCATATGTCTGGAAACACCATACTGCGTAGTACAATGGAGCCAGATGGGAGTGATCTGTGTGAGTTATTCCTTAGAATGCAGAATATTATGCTCAAATAACGATTAATAATAACACTTACAGTACTGTACAGACAATCAGTATACACACTAGACTCTCGCTAACATGGCCCTCAGCACTCCAGCATCTAAATGATCCGGGACGTCCAAAAACACGTGCACAATGAAGTATCAAGCGCAACAATGCTTAGTTAAACAATGATTTACATACTGTATTTGAATTTGTATAATTCTATACAGTTCGGAATCGTGTCTTCTAGAAGCAAACACTTTACGCTAGACCTCAAGCAGAAACTCGAAATTTTAGATAAGATGAATCGAGGTTCTTCGCAAAAAGCCATTCCTGCTAAGTTCAATGTTGGACAATCATCTATTTGTGACATCAAAAAGAAAGAAAATGTTATTCGACAGTACTTAACACAAATTTATAGTGAGTCGGGAAAACGGAAGGTTATGCGAAAGAGTCAGAATGAAGAACTGGACGTAGCTGTTTGTAGATGCTTCATACAACAATGCAGTAAAGGCATTCCAGTCAGTGGCCGGACTATAAAGGAAAAGGCAGCTGCATTTTACAAACAACTTAGTGGTACTAACTTGTTTGCAGCAAGCGAAGGTTGGCTATCGAACTGGAAAGATCGACATGGCATTCGGCAGCTGACAGTCACCGGGGAAAGTCGCTCAGCTGACGATCAGGATGCTGATGAGTTTGTAAGCAAGACGCGGAATATAACAGAGGAAGAAGATTGAACTGCTGATGCTTTGTATAATTCTGATGAAACAGGACTCTTTTACAAGATGCTTCCTCCAAAAACATTAGTTACCAAGAACCAGAAGGAAACTCGTGGTTACAAGCAACAGAAACAGCGAGTACCATTAATGACGTGTTGTAGTGCAAATGAGAGTCATAAGCTACTGCTTATGGTGATTGGAAAATCCCCAACATCCGTGTTGTTTTCAACACACAGACATAAATACTCTACCTGTGCAGTACTGCGCTCAGAAGAAAGCGTGGATAGACAGACAAATACTCTATCAGTGGTTCCATGAAACCGTTTGTACCAGCAGTGAGAAAAGAGCTAAAGAAGAAAAAGCTTCACCTGAAAGCTATCCATATAATTCACAATGCTCCCAGTCATCCTTCAGATGTTTTTTTAAAGTATGATGGTATACCACCAGTTTGACAGCCCTATTCAGCCCACGGTTCAGGGAAATTTGGAATCAATTAAACATCATAATCGACATTCACTTCTCGTCTACTTGCTGAAAGAAAGTGAAAAAGATTCTGTCACGACCAGGTTGAAGGCGTGGAAGCAATTAACATATGTGATTTTGCTTTCAAAGAAGCACAAGCATGGGATAAAGTGGAGAGCGCCACCATAACGAAGAACTGGAGAAAATGGTGGCCATCCATTCATGCCGAGTTTGATCCAGTAGTGACTGACAGCGGTGAGCAAGTCAATTTGGAATTATCAATTACTTTGTACGCTGACATGTTCCACTACCTTCCAGGAGGAGAAGAAATTGATGATGAAGACATTACTAGCTGGCTGAATGAGGAAAACTATGACATGGACCAAACGTTCACAGATGTAGAAATAATAAAAAATGTGCAAGAAAGTAATGATGAAAGTGGTGAAGAAGAGGACACAGGAAGAGAGAGCATGAAGGTTTCTCACACTGCTGGTAATGAAGCTGCCGAGGTCTTCCTGGAGTACATTATGCAACAACCAGGTACACGCAGCACCGATGTAATGCTTGTAAAGTGGTTGTGTGATATAGCATGCCACCGTCGCGTATCATCATTGCGACAATTAAAAATTAGGGACATATTTCATAGTGAGTGATCTGACTGTATAATTATGTACAATATGTGGGGTGGCGGGTGGAATTTAATTGTTAATATATGTAGAGTGTAATGTAGAAAAGATGCATTTCCCGGCCGATTTGCACCATATGTGGTACGGAGAGTGGAGTTATTGTTATTTAAAATGTTTTGTTTTTCCCGGCCGATTAGCAACATATTTGGGGCGGCGGGTGGAATTTATGTTGTTAGAAAAATGTTCCTATTATTTATGCTGTCTTTTGCCATTCTCAACACTGGCTCACTAATTACAATATTGGCAACCAGAAAGTGATTAGCAAAACGTCAAGCCTGTAATTAGAATTCCTAGTGCCCACTTCATCTGAAAAATACATTTATAGCTACAGCTTAGAGCTCTGAGGAATTAGGAGATTGTCTGGGATTCATAATCAGAAACGATTCTCTCTAAAATGTTCACTATATTCTGAAAGTCACAGACCAAAAATAATCCACACAATCCAACTACCAGAGCAGTTCAGAGTCTAATGGGCTGATGCAACTATAACTGTTCACATTAAATGCTTAAGTGAATGCTCGCCATAAATTGATGATAATGCTCATCAAACGCCACGCTAAGTAATGGTAGAATGTCTGTCCCGCGACGAAACGTGAAAATACGACATACGCAAATTGAAGATAGATCATTACTGAAGATAGATCATTAAAGTCATCCCAGAATTAACACTTCACTTGAAAACGATTTCATGGTTATGCGTATCCCAAGTAACTTACTACGGCATCAGAGCCTGTTTATAGCAATGATACCGACGCGACGCGACTGCCGGCACAGGTGATATGCTATTCAGCGTCTGGAGAGAACTGGGACCTTCCTTCCTCTCGCGCAGCGTTCTTATATATAAAGCCGCGGTGCGGACAGCTAAGGGAACGCCTGATCAATTCTGCTCCCCCGACTAGCCGCTGGGCTAGTAATGCACCACTTTAAGTTATTGAATAAATCATCGCTTCCTTTGCTGATGGCCGATGAAGCCCACAATTTAAATGTGGAATCAGCACACAGGTAACTAATCATAATTAAAGTTTGATGTGGCTAAGTCAAATATTTTGGGCGAGATAATTAATTTAATTGCACTACACGCAGTAGACGAGCTCTGAACTTGCCCTTTGGAGATACGATATCGCTATAGTTTTATAGTTATTCAACTGAAACTTCTCACATCTTCATGATTATAGCCGATCTCCCTTCTACTTAAATTTAAATATCCTAGCCTTACATATTCGCCTACTTAATCTATCTTGCTTCCTTAATATCTAAGACAAAAACCAGAAAATCATGAATTTCAACTAAAATTTTAGTTTGTGAGATCCAGAATACTGTTTCTACTAAATTATTATGCAAAAGGACTCTAAATATAAACTTTTAAGTTTCTAGCTCTTTTCTGTTGCGCCAATGATTTTTACAGAACAACGTTCAAATTTCTAAAATGGTTAAAGTTATTGAACTGATATTCAACACATATTGATTTAGTATTACACCTGACATGCTAGAAACGTTTTAGGTTATTTACTTGAGTTTTAAAGTATTGTGCAACATTTATGACGTCAGAGCTAGTTACAGCGGACTAGGCTGGCACACAATGGAAAGACTGATGTGAATTTTATACGGTGTGAGTAGGCTGCTTCCCTACAAATACACACACAAGGACTAAGTTTTCTTTGAAAATGAATGTATTTTTAGATTTAATAAACTAATAAACTAATCTTCTGTGGTTTAAAATTGGATCCTTCGGCTTAATGAAGTACAGTACATTATATCCCCTATGTTTTCAAAATAAATAGAAACAAAATAAATGAATAAAATACATTTCAGGCACTCAATAAACCGGCACTTCCCCTAATCCGGCACCCATATGTGCCATTAATGGCCGGATTAGCGAGAGTCCAGTGTATTATAAAAGTGTACAATGTGCTTGCCGCTGAAACTCAGAAACGAGTCCTGGTACACTCAAGGGAGTTCTATTGTGTGGTAGCCCACTATCCCCCATTCATGAAGGAGGTTACCATTTTTACCATAAGCGTGTGCTTCTGAAGATATGAGGGTTAGGAAATTACACCCTCTATAAATTTCCAAAACATTCAAGAACATTCGAGAGTATTCGAGGACATTTCAGAACATTCTAGAGCATTCCACAACATTCCACAATGTTACGGAATGTTCCACAATGTTCCACAATTATCCAGGATATTCTGGAATGTCCGGGAATAGTCATAATGTAAGACTTCTCGTGGGTTCTACCGTCAGTTTCTTATCAGTGACCAAGGAAGGAACCGAAAAAGTAATGCAGTGAGCCGGCCGGAGTGGCCAAGCGGTTCTAGAAGCTACAGTCGGGACCCGCGCAACCGCTACGGTGGCAGGTTCGAATCCCGCCTCGTGCATTGACGTGTGTGATGTCCTTAGGTTAGTTAGGTTTAAGTAGTTCTAAGCTCTAGGGGACCTCACAAGTTAAGTCCCTTAGTGCTCAGAGCCATTTGAACCATTTTAATGCAGTGACTGAATAAAAACAAACAATGAAGTTTGAGTAGTCATGGTGATACAGTGACTGAATATAAATCGAAAAAAGTGTGAAAAACGTGTAAACTGTACTTAGTATATTTGTTACTAAAAGGTTGATTTGATTTAAATTTTAGACTGTTCCCAAACGCAAAAGAGGACGAGATCCTGCCAGGTCTGAAGCAAAACTGCGGAAACAAAAAGGTCAGCCAAAAACGAAGCAGGCGAAGAGTGCGAAGCACGTTCCTGTTACTAACGAACGACCATGAGCATCGTGAGAAGCAGAGAAACCGGAGAACAACGAAATAAAGGGATTGAAGAATTGAGAATTGCGACACAATCTTATTATAAAAGACTGAGAACTCAAGCCACCCATGAAAATATCATCGTACAAGAAGAGCAGGCGAGGACAAGTAAACAGTAGAGCCTAACAAATGAAGCACTACGACCCGTCAAAAAATATAACAAACACAACACACGTCGTAATTTGGAAAACGGATAACATCTGCCAATTTTGCAAAGCGAAAAAATTCAGTAGGGGAACGCCAGGATTCTGTTTCATGAATAGAAAAATTCGATTACCGCCACTGGAAGCAACTTTTTCATTACATGACTGGGGAAACTCCAGAATCAAAACACTTCCTCCAAAATAAAAAGCGTACAATGCCTGCTTACTAATGATTTCTTTCGGTATCAGTCCGATCAACACTAACAGCGATGAAATCGATTAGTTTTTTCCATCCAAGGGCAAATGGAGCACAATATGGGATCATTAATACTACTAACCAACGAAGACCATAAATTTCTGCAAGTATGTTTCATTGGACATGAAGAAACAGAAATTGATCAACGATGTACAGATATCAGTGGATTGAGACGGGAAGTAGTCCAAGACGTACAGAGGATCATACACATATAAGATCAACTGATTCACATGTTCAAAATAGCACTAGACCGAATGGTTTCTGATGATTATGAAGTTATAATTCGAGCCGATAAATGTCCACCTGGAGAACATGGACGTCGATTTAATGCCCACCTCGGACCGATGAAGTCGCCATCGTAATTATGGAGAATGATTTGAGACTAGAAGTAGTCCTAGGTCATACAAAAATAAATAAATGTAAATATCGTGTGACTAGGGCCTCCCGTCGGATAGGCCGTTCGCCGGGTGCAAGTTTTTCGATTTGACGCCACTTCGGCGACTTGTGCGTCGATGGGGATGAAATGATAATGATTAGGACAACCCAACACCCAGTCCCCGAGCGGAGAAAGTCTCCAACCCAGCAAGGAATCGAACCCGGGATACACAAATACAATCAACCGATTGACATACTGAAAACAGCACTAGACCGAATGATTTGTCATGACTATAAAGTTATAATTCGAGCCGACAAGTGACCACCTGGAGCAGAGGGACGTCGATTATTGCCCACCTAAGATGTATGAAGTCGCCATCGTAATTGTGAAGAATGAAAACACAAGCCATGACATAATTGTACAACGAAGAAGAGAAGGACTACAACGCATTGCAGAGACACATCGTTCATATGATGCCCTCTAATATTCATTAATGTTTCTGCATGGAGAGGATAGATATCACTTTAATGTGAAACAAATCCAACCTGAAACAGGTATACAAAGAAACAAAAAAGTCACTTGCAAGGAGTTCTAGGCTCACTGCTTGATGATCGACTCGATGGTAAACGTTGAAGAAAGTATGAACTTCCCTACAGAGTTTCTAAACTCTTTGCATGTACCAGGAATGTATTTACACTGCCTTCGACTTAAAATTGGATATCCGATCATTCCACCCATGAACCTTAACTCACCAAATCTATGTAATAGAACAAGGATCATCGTCAAACGGCTAAGAGGTAAGATAATCGAAGCTAAATTATCACTAGAAAGTGCAAAGGACAAAAACTATTTAAGCCCAAAAACCACTGATCTCCACTGAACAGCCATTCTACTGTAAAAGACTTCAGTTTCCAATCAAATTAGGCTAGAATTTTACAATTAACAAAGGACAAACTATAAAATATTGCGGCCAGAACTTTATAGACTTCTGTCCCTCTCACTGTCAGCTATACATTGCGTTCTCTCGAGTAGGAAATTCGAAAAATTTGTGCGTGTGCACCTGGGATAAAAAAGCGAAAAATGTTTTTTATAAACAGGTATTGTAAATAGAATATGTTGTGAATAATTTTTTATTACCTCCTATACTTGAACAAGTATTGTAAATATTTAGAATATATCTTCAACAATTTCTCTTCCACCTTTTATGCTTTAAAGTTTATGATATATTCCAACTACCACACAAAATCATATCAACTCCTTGAACGAAGCCGTGTACCCCAGCTAGTTTATAATAATAGTAACGATGAGTGTCTAATACACGTATCGTTATCTGTTCCATAGTTAAATGGTCTTTTAAAAGACATCTCGTGACGCAGATGTGAGTTATGAGCTAATCAGCCACACAGGAGGCGGGATGTGCCTGTAGTCCAGAGTGCAGAGAAACTTAACCAGAACCTATACAATCTATTTCTAAATTTTAATTTAAAGAAGGTCCGTAATTTATTGTAGATTGAGATTTCGACTATAAAATTGTGATCATCTGTACTTCACCAGAAGATTCATACAGGTACCAACACGTAAGAGCATAAACGTACGACAAACGACACTAGAAACTCACCAGCTCAGGTGTAATGGAAATACTTGTAACATATATCATTAACAGCAACACTGTGCACTTTGTTTCTGCCACGTAAAGGATGCTGTCATTTTTGGCAAGTTTGTGCTCTGACACATGTTTCCTGTATGACTCGTAATGAATCGGTAATGACTATGTCATAGCCGAAATGTTGATCTGCCATATATTACGGATTTTTGCGACTGACTGTTGTCATTTTTTAAAGTTGAGTTTTCAACGGTCGCTGTGCACACAGACATCAAATGGAATTCAGTTTAGTTGCTATTTATTGATATTATAAAGCATCCCACTAAGGGATTTTCTGTTGTATGTGAAGACTAATATCAGGAACTGCTCTAGTGATTTTAAAATGGTTTTCACTAAGAGATATGCTGATTCACGACGAAGTTTTGTCTATATAATTTATCACCGCTACAGTGGACAAGACTTACGGCCGTTGATACTGAGTGCTAGTGTGAAGATATTACTAATTATGAGACTAATGTTTTTCTCTTTCTTGTTTCCTTTCTTCAGATTCGTTCTCGCTGTACGGATATTTTGGAGAATCTTGAATACATTTTTGTCTTGTTGCGTCATATGGAACGTTATTATACACTGAAGAGTCAAAAAAACTGGTACATTCGCCTAGTATCGTGTATGGCGCCCACGAGCACGCTGAGGTGCCTCAACACTACATGGCATGGACTCGACTAATGTCTGAAGTGATGCTGTAGGGAAATTGCACCTTGAATCCTGGAGGACTGTCCATAAATCCGTAAGAGCACGAGGGGGTGGAGATCTCTTCTAAACAGCACCTTACAATGCATCCCAGATATTCTCAATAATGTTCATGTCTGGGGAGTTCGATGGCCAGCGAAACCGTTTAAACTCAGAACAGTGTTCCTGGAGCCATTCTGTACTAATTATGGACATGTGACGTGTCCCATTGTCCTGCTGGAATGCACAATGGACATGAATGGATGCAAGTGATCATACAGTATGCTTATGTACGTCTTGCCTGTCACAGTCGCATCTAGACGTATCAGGAGTCCCATATCACTCCAACTATGCACGCCCTACACCATTACAGGGCCTCCACCTGCCCTCTGAACAATCCCCTGCTGACATGCAAGGTCGATGGATTCATGAGGTTTTCTCCACATCCGTACACGTCCACCCGCTCAATATAATTTGAAACGAGACTCGTCCGACCAGGCAACATGTTTCCAGTCATCAACAGTCCAACGTCGTAGTTGACGGGCCCAGGCGAAGCGTAAGGCATTGTATAGTGCAGTCATCAAGGGTACAAGAGTGGGCCTTCGACTCCGAAAGCCCATATCGATTATGTTTCATTGAATGGTTCGCACGCTGACCCTTGTTGATGGCCCAGCATTGAAATCTGCAGCAATTTGCGGGAGGGTTGCCCATCAGTCATTTTGAACGATTCTCTTCAGTCGTCGTTGGTCCCGTCCTTGCAGGACCTTATTCCGGCCGCAGCCATGTCGGAGATTTGATGTTTTACCGGGTTCACTCGTGAAATGGTCCTATAGGAAAATCCCCACTTCACACTACCTCGGGATGCTATGTCCCACTGCTCGTGAGCCGACTATAACACCACGTTCAGACTCACTTAAATCTTGATAACCTACCATTGTCGCAGCAGTAACAGACCGCAGCGAGATATTCTCCAGTTTCTTTGGACCTTCAGTGAATTGTGCTTAATTTGTATTGGTACATGAATCTCCTTTTAATTGAGTATGCAGAGGTTTCAATGCGTATTTCATTTTCTTTGTAATGCTCATGTGTAAGAAGATGTTAAAAAGTAATTGTAGTAAGCAGCATTGTATGAACAGAGAGGCGAGAGTATATTGATAGTTACACTCGAACAGCAACATTGAGTGGGTGTGCAGGGTGGTGGCGTACGCGTGGTTGGTGTTGTGTAATCGACCTATTATAAACAGGAGCACACAAAAATTTATGACCACGTTCTTAGTTTTCGATCGCGGTACAAAGTAAATATCGACGTGGAGGTTATCATATGAAATGTTTGACGGCGGATACAGTGAGCTTTATTGAGTATTATAAACAGCAGTGATAATGTACGCGAATGGACTATCATTGCGGTGCTTAGAACCAAACTGTTTTGTACGTAAGTCAGCTCCACGAATTAACGAACTTTGAAAGTATTATTATGTCGTGTACAACCTATGAGCTTCCGCGCGTGTTAAAACATTAACTGTCACCGTGGAAATTTTTAAGCTGTTTGTAACGTGTAGGTCTATTTTCGGCAGAACTGTGAATCCACGATCGTGATTGCTGAAAGTGGACAGACTGTAAATTCTCGATCGGAAGGTCAGAGTGGGTTTTATACTGTTTTAAAATTGATTACGGGGCGTTGACAAAGGAATCGTGTGTAACGAGCGACGTAATCGCAGGCGTACGAACTGTCATACAGCTACAACGAAGGCCGACCGAACTGTGATTCAAGGACTGCAACGGAGGACTGCCTGGAGGAGCCTATTCCAATCAAAATGATGTATGTAAATTTAATTACAAATGGAGTCATAATAACTACGCCATCAGTATCAATTCATGTCACGGCGCACGTCTACAAAAATGTAAGAAGCAGCGCCAAGCGATCTCTTCAATAAAAACTAAAAATCTTTGAAACAGTTTTCGATAGTGTTGAGTCACAGTTATGCAATACTTTTTGACAAAAAATGGTTCAAATGGCTCTTAGCACTATGGGGCTTAACATCTGAGATCATCAGTCCCCTAGACTTAGAACTACTTAAACCTAACCAACCTAAGGACATCACACACATCCATGCCTGAGGTAGGATTCGAACCTATGAGCGTTGCAGCCGTGTGGTTCCGGACTGAAGCGCCTAGAACCGCTCGCCACCGCGGCTGACTTACAAAAGCAGTTCCTGTGTCAATAAGAGAGATTGACTGATGATCAAGGGCGTACAAATGTACATTATCTACACTGAAGCCACGACTACAAATACACGGTGGTTTTGCTAACTTGAACAAAGTGAAGGGAATAATAAGCAAAGAAGGTAGTTTGGACATACACCCTAAAATGTGTTCCAGAGGAGGTACACCCACTGGAAGGTGTAAATCTGTTATCTTCGTTAGTGTTGATTTCAGTGGTTCAAATCACACCTGAGAACACACCAGGAAATCCAATGTTATTTCTGTACCACCCTCAAGAGGACAGTAATATTGTCCATGACGGCGGTTCGCTCACACGTCAGTACAAGGATCTCCGACGTCGCTGCTCACTCTGATGTGAGCGAGTGTTGTATACTGCTTTGCTCACAGGTATTGTTCTGGTCTGGTGTACCGTCCACGAACAGGCCCACAGGGCCTTTACGCACGGACAGACAAATGGAAATGGGCGGACTGTAGCACGACTGTACGTGGGAAAGTATCGCTGCCTCAGTTCAGAACGTGGGTGTAACTTTGGATGAGCATCTCAACTGGGCAGAGAATACAGTCGCAGTGTGCCGGAAGACGTCCGCTTGTCTCTATGTTCTCAAAAAGTTTAGGGACGTATTTCCACGGGACGCGAAATGTCAGCTCGTGCAAGCACTCGAAACAAACGGTTCAAACGGCTCTGAGCACTATAGGACTTACCATCTGAGGTCATCAGTCCGCTAGACATAGAACTACTTAAACCTAAATAACCTAAGGACATCACACACATCCATGCCCGTGGCAGGATTCGAACCTGCGACCGTAGCAGCAGTGTGGTTCCGGACTGAAACGCCCAGAACCGCTCGGCCACGGTGGCCGGCTACTTTTTAACAGAGTAAACCTCCATTTGTCTCTGTATTACTATATTTATCTTCAGTACCACCTAGATTTCGGCTTACTTACTTTATCAAGTACAGTGCCAAAAGTTGTTAGACCATTAGTATGTCATATCTGTTAAGGCAGTGAAAGCAGGTAAACAATAATAACACATGCCTTTAAGATGTAGCTGTCCATCTTAAAAACTTTACTACTCTACTTTATCTGCTTTGGATTGCCTTAACAAATATGTCACAATAATGGTCCAACAGGCTTTAGTATTGTACTTGAAAATGGCATAAAAGCCGAAATCTAGATAGTACTGAAGATAAATATAGTAATACACAGTAAATGACGGTGTACAATTTATTTTTTTAAATGAAATAGTTAAAGATATGATTTATTTTTGCTTTGTAATGAACTTTTCTCAACAATTGCTCTCCGTAAGTAAATGTAGCTTTCATAACGTGTATTTGCAGCCAGTGTTGAGTGTTGACATCGTTGATCTCACCGTAAACAGTAGTTACGGGAGCTTTCGTGTTGTATGTTCTTTTGGTGTTTGTTGCCAAATTCTGACGTGGTTACTTTCTTTAAGTTTGAAAGCACAACAGTTTCTTTTGAGTTTACATAATCAAAACTCAGAGTGAACAATACGCCAACTGGAGCTGTGAGAACCATTTTTTTTTCCAAGTATGTCTCAGTTAATGGCAGGAGTGGGTAACACGGCTTGTTGTATTTTAATATCGTTACGATACTGAGTCGTTTTCTCCACACAGTCCATGCAAAGCTGGGCCTGGTCGCTAGTTATGTATGTACAGATAATGCTGTTTTTGCTCAGTTTCATATAAACTGACTTTACCTGTCCAAGTAATTCTACTCAACTCGTCAGGTGGCGCCAGTAAACTGCACGTCTGGGGAGAGGTATGTTGTTTACACTTCCATTGTATTGCGGTTTATATGAAGGTAAGACAGCGAAAGCAACTGAAAATGGCCCCAAAGTGCCAGATTCACGGCTAAAGATAGTCACTTTGCACCAAGAATGCTATATATAGTGTCCGACGAATGTAAACAGAAAAGTGAAGATTCCATCAGCGGAGTTTTCAGGACCACACACTCGCACTGAGATACAGTCTCCTAAGAGGATCCTACTCGCTGCGGAGCACCCAGGAAAATATCAGAAACCTGCAAAAGGAATTTCACACTGACTAGTAAACATAATAGATTCAAAAGTATTCGTGAACTGACTGCTGAACCAAACACTACTAGGGATACGCTAGTGAGTAAATAGTGTGACGGCACCTGCCAGAAAACAACCTATGAAGAATGGAGGGTGTTCTGTGGTGATTGGGAATCTTTTGGAGGGAATGAAGTCGGAGATTTGGTGAGAGTAGACGGAATAAATTAAACCAAAAGGATTATGATGCCATTCTCCACCGACATATCAGGACATCTGTCTTGGGCCTGTTCGGGAAATGGTTTGTCTTACAGCAAAACAAGGACTCGAGACATGCCATCCCGCTGAACTATGTGAAGTCTCTAGAGGTTCAGAAAATTTTGTTAAACTAGGAATGGCCTCCACAGTCCCCTGATTGTAACTCAGTTGAGCCACATGGGATGAGTTGAGCAAGAGATTCCGAATACTGGGAATCATGAATGGTACACTCTTATGGAAGGTCCTGCATCAAGAATGGAGGCTAATTCCAACAGAAACCCTGTGAAAATTAACACATCACATGCCGTGAGTATGTAAGGCAGTGATTAAAGTGAAGTGTTGCTAGTGTGAGGAATCTAAAATTTAATACTTGCGTTTACCTATGAATTCTTTGACCTTAACAAACATTTAGAACACGATAATATTCAGTTTTATAATGCATTTCCTTTCCATGTCTGTGATCACTTGGTGTTTTTCGAAATAATCGACAGTAATGTACATGTGAACACTAAATGATACAGAATCGGCAGCACTCGGATAAATGCAAATAAGACGTGCAGAAATTGTGTTTCACATTGTTCAAACGATGTCTCGGTCATATCCTGTTAGACTAATACGGTAATGATTCGCACTGACTGTAGCTGTTGAAGTGGTTGGTTGTTCACAAACGTGGTAATTATCGAAGTCCGATTACATTACGGCCTTTCACGCTGCAGGACCTAGATTGTGAAACACATTATCAATACCGTTATTGGAGTACAGATTTACGAAGGCTTCACAATAGATGACCTGAAAAACGTTACTTTACCTGGTAATTTGCATGGCACTACGTGGAATTATTCTCGGCACCCTTTCCAAAGTCCTTCATATTGTGTAATGGAAATTAAAACACCCTAGTTAACCGACATTCATTGAATACAACGACATAAACAACCAGGGGCAATAATTACACACTAAAAGCGCGCATCAAAGCACCACAGCAGTTATAACGAAATAAAATAAATACACGAAAAAAACATTTTCCCCAATGATTAAATCGCGCCAACCTGATTATTTTTCATTAAGTCGTCTATGCAGTGAATAAATGGTTTAACGCTACTGCCCATTCATATTACGTTCTGAGGAAAATTAAAGTGCAATATACAGAGGACTGTCGTCGATAATAACAAGCTACACTCAGCAGCAATGAAAAGAAATGTATTTGCAGCAAGTCCGCAGGAACTTACAAGTAAAATTTATAAATGCATAGGAAATACAGCCACGTTTGTTAGTGTCTGCAAGTTTATTTCTGCTTAATACTAACAACAAATGGTCGCAACATGGTACGTTCCTTATTCCACTTTAGGTTTCCGACATACCAACTGTTATGGAAAATGGGTACATTTTCAAGTCAGTACCCTTGACGAGAAACCGTGTTTGCGAGGTACCAAATTAAGGGGTTGGTGGTTGGTGGGTATTTGGGATACGCATGGCTGTGTTCAGAAAATTTGGCTCAACTTTGTCAAAGGGTTGAGACGTGCACGGTTGCTTTCATGCCCGTTAGCTAAGGTAAGTGAAGGAACAATTGCAGATGGAGATCCTCCAGCCAAATCACTAAAGCACTGAAGGTTAAGTGAAATTATAAATGAGCACCAACTGGAATGAAGTGGATAATAAAAAAAGCAATAAAAGGTAACTATCTGCTGATAATAAATTTGTGTAGCTGACACCACAAATCAGTTTTTGATAAACTGATAATTCATTCAATTAACCACAGCAAGAATATCTAGCAATGGTATCCCACATTAATTCAGTTAAAAGATACAAATTGGAAATATTCAACTGAAGTTAAGATTGCGTAAGTCTGCGTGACAATAATGCTAGTAAACTCCACAGAAATCAATAAATCTTCACTAGTTCGCCAAAACAACAAAGTCAATCTTTTGAGGTAGGCACAAGTAATACAAGAACAGCACGAATTTACGTCAAAGTTCCCCGAAGCACAGCTTATGACAATGAATTAAACATGATGTAGCATGTACACACCTATAACGAGTACTCAAGAATACACACTAAAACATATGAAATACGTTGCATCTTTTCATGCTTAATCTATTTATGGTATTAAATTTTACAGATCCTTTGCCGCATTTAAGTTACAAAGGTTTTAATACAGGCCAGCATTTCATTTAGTTATCCTTAAGAAGCAGTTAATAACTGAGATAACCGTAAAATAATCGCATCTTACTAGATCTGAGAATTGTAGTACTGCTTTCATTTTGTGTGTATCTGTGGAGAATACTACGATATGACACATTTAGTGATAAAAGAATACAAAACACAGTAATTCAAAATATATATAAAATATGTATCACTCTGTGAGATTAAAGGATGATAGCTTAAAGTCCTGAGTATCATCCAGCACTTTGGTTATAATGATTGCATAAAGCATTCAGCAGTTATTAATTTGCAGTGACTATTGTAAGTATATTTGGAAACTGTGTTCAACTAACATCTGCAGGTCTTTTTATATTTATAGTATGAAAACCTTACTAAATGTGCCTCAATGCCGCAAGCAATTGTTATTGGTTTCATTGTCCTAGCTTACTGCAGTTAATTAAAGAGAAATTTACGCCAGATACGTTTCTCTTTTATTTACAAAGTACCTTCTGTGGCCATTCTGGAAATCTGGATACATAAGTTTATAGAGTTTTGTTGTTATATATTTAAAACAGTATTTCGTTATGAAGTTGGTGAGCACTGTATTTACGGTGGTGTTTTCGCCTCTTTCTACATATCACGCAAACCACTGATTTTTCCCTTCTTTGTTTGCGAAGTCTGAGGTCGAAAGAAACTTCGTTATACATACACATGTCAATTTTCTTCCTTCTGCACTTTCTCTTACACTGCATTGGCGTAATTTGCACTTCACTTCACTTCTCGAAATAGAACTGCATTTATATATGTTTGCAGTCAGCACACTATTACAGTGTTCATTTTTCTTCATTAACAGCCATAAACATTTCAATATAGTGTTATTCCTTGAAAATACTTTCAACTAGCACGTCCGTCCTAAATTGTAACCAAAATTGTAATTTGGGATACCACATTCACACGCACTCACTGTCACTCTTAATAGCGAGCTTCTGGCTCCAACCTAACCTGTTAGTGAGAAATCACACACGGATTGCCTTCGGATTGAATGCTGGCTTAATAGTCTACAAATTGATGCCTTTGAGTACCAGTTCTAAATTACGACTTTAAAGTACGACACGTTAATGTAAGTTGTAGGAAAATCCAGAATTTGCACATTCGTCTTTACAGCTCCTCCGTCGTTTCTTTCCGACATTCTGCGATCTGTTTTAAGTATACGATCACTCAAAATAAAAAATAAAAAATATTTTCAGAACTCGTTGCTAATCGTCCGACCATCGCGATGTGTGAGTTCCGAGTAATCTAATACGATCCCTCTCGCTGTACAAAATTCACGTGATAACTGCTCTCTTCTGAATGGCTGGAACTCATCACAACGAATGAGATAGCCACTCCAAAAACCATAGTGCTGTCTCTTATACCTTGCGCCAGTCGTAGTATCAACATTTCTTCAGATCAGTTTATTAAATAATCAGTCAACGAAAACCCGATAATAACAAGTTAATCCCTTCTTTACAGAAATGAACTACCAAGTTACGTGTATCATTTCTCCACTATCGTAATGTGGCTTATTCCAAACCAGGAATTTCCCCGTTAGGATCAAGATACATGTTCCCACGGTCTCATAATAAACTCATTTATTCACATGTCACACGTACAACATACTTATTTTTTCAGTGTCGCAATACGATAAGAAACGCAACTGGTATTACTTACTTTGAAATGTAAGGTTAATAACAGGAAACATTGATTCGTAAACTCAAATAATTGACAGAAAACTATTATTCCTTGTTATTGGAAAGCCAGACAGGCCGTCACACATCTGTATGAATCGTCAGCTAACAGTTATGCTGTTATCAAGAAGTTTCTGATTCATTTAAGTTTTAAATTCTGCGGTTTTAGTGATTTTCAGAAGTATGACAAATTTGAGACTGAAAACCATAGTGCTGTCAGCTACAGGCACATGAAAATATTTTATATAGTTTTGCTTCACTTGATATAGGGCAACTGTTGCATTCAATTTTACTATGAATGGCATCCGTCCGTCCTTGAAGGATGATGGTGTCGCATAGTTAGTTCAGACGCTGCAACATCTGCTATGGCTGAAAAGTCCCACTCGAGAGTGGTAGTCTCTGCTGCAGTTCGGGCACTTGAAATGTGGAAGACTTCCACCAGAGGCCTCTCTCTCCTTCCGTCCTGCCCTCTTCGTGATGTCTTCCTGCATGCGTTGGTTCTCTGCGAGCTCAACCCCATTGCGCACAGCTTGTCGCCATTTGACACGGTCAGCAGCTGTATTTTCCCACTGACTTGGATCGATGCTGGCCTTGGTCAGATCTCTCTTGCAGACATCCTTGAAGCGAAGGTGCGGTCTTTATATTGGCCTCACGCCCTCCCGAAGTTCTCCGTACAGCACTTTTTTCGGTATTCGCTCAGGATCCATGCGCCTGACATGTCTCAGCCACCTTAGACGTCGATGGCTCAGGAGTGCATGAATGCTGGTTGTGCTTGCGAGCCGTAATACCTCGGTGTTGGGCACTCTATCCTCCCAAGTGATCTGAATGACCCTCTGGAGACAACGGAGGTGGAAGCTGTTCAGTCGGGATTCGCGTTTAGCAAGAGTTGTTCGTGTCTCACACCTATACGAAAGGCTGCTGACAGTACAAGCGTTTTGTACTTGCAATTTAGTTTTTAATGTGAGTAGTCCATTCTTCTATAATCTATTTTTCAATCTACCCATGATAGCCGATACTTTTGCGATTCTGTTGGTAATCTCAGTGTCCACAGACAAGTTGCTACATATTGTAGATACCAAGTAGGTAAAATCAGCAACTACCGGGAGAGGATTGCCGTCAATGCTGATGGATGGAAAGTTGGTGGTTCCCTGCGCCTTGATCTTAGTCTTTTCGAGTGTGGTGTCACCGCCAGACACCACACTTGCTAGGTGGTAGCCTTTTAAATCGGCCGCGGTCCGCTAGTATACGACGGACCCGCGTGTCGCCACTGTCAGTAATTGCAGACCGAGCGTCACCACACGGCAGGTCTAGAGAGACTTACTAGCACTCGCCCCAGTTGTACAGCCGACGTTGCTAGCCATGGTTCACTGAGAATTACGCTCTCAATTGCCGAGACGATAGTTAGCATAGCCTTCAGCTTAGTCAATTGCTACGACCTAGCAAGGCGCCATTTATCCTTTGCTATGTATCTAATGAAGCACGTACAGTAACAAGACCAATGTTCACCAATTGTGGGTTAAAGTTAAGTATTCCAGCAGCTACGTACTTTTCTTTATAGCATTCATTACGTATCCCGTTTCAGACCTCACGCCACCCTGCGTGAGCTTAACGCGTGCCTTTCGGCTGCTTCCGAGTGGCGTGGCTGTCTTGCTACGCCACTACATCGAGGCTGACGGTAAGACCAAAATTTCCTCAATCATATGATAAGTTATTGATTAGATCTTGCAGCTCATCCTCTGAGTTTGCTACCAGTGCTGCACCGTCTGCATGTAACAACTCGCGAATAACAATTGTATTGACTTCGGTCTTGGCCTTGAGATGGGTAATGTTGAAGAGATTTCGATCAGACCATGTATGTAAATGCACTCTTTCCTCACAGTCGTCAAAAGCAAATCTCAGCTGAAGAGAAAAGAGAATGCCTAACAGAGTAGGAGCTAACACACACCGCTGCTTTACACAACTATTAACAGGGAATGATTCCGATGTTTTGCCGTTGAAACAGACTGTTACTTGCATTTTCTCGTGGAAAGAGACAGTTATTCGTAGTATTTTACGTGAGCACCCAATTTTCTGCACCTACTTGAAGGGCCCACTTCTGCTCAGTAAATCAAATGCTTTGACGAGATCAACAAAAGCGATGTACTGTTGTCTCTGCTGCTCAAGGCACTTCTCTTGCAGTTGTCGTAGAGAAACAATCATGTCCACGGTTGATCGGCCAGGTCTGAAGCCGCATTGAGATTCTGGGTAGATTCCAGACTATCAACTGTGAAATCCCCCGGTAATTGCTGAAATCTCTTCTGTTTATACAAAGTAACAACCTGTGAATTTCGCATACTTAGTGGGACGTAGCCTTCTTCCCAGATGGTTGTGAGAAGCAAATGTAGGTCCTGCAGAATAACAGGCTTGTTATACTTAATAATCTCTGCAGGGATCCTATCTTCACCCGGAGCCTTTACATTAGCTAAGCAATCTATCACTCTGTCAAGTTCTTCCATAGTGGACATTGCATCAAGCTCTTCCATAATTGGCATCTGTTTGATTGCATCAAATGCAGCCTTCCTTACTTCATTTTCTGCTGCTTACAGTTCGAGGTAGTGTTCAACCGAGCGCTCCATCTGCTTGCCTTCATCAGTAATAACTTCTTCTGTCTTCGTCTTCAGCGGAGCTGTTTCTCTGACCAACTGCTTTCTTCATACCATCGTACATTGCCTTGATATCTCAGAATCGGCAGCTTTCTATATATATGCACATAAATTTCAACATTAGTTATTTGCGCATCTCCTGGATCTTTGTTGTGCCCTGTTCTTTGCTTCTCGCCAGTCATCCCGAGTTCTTCCATTTCGGTTTCTTTTATAAGCAAACAGGGATTTCCGTTTTGCCTCAATGACTGATTCCATCTCCTCCAAATTTTGCTTGCACCATTCCTTGATTCAATTCTCTTTCACTCCATAAGCCAATAATGCCGAGTTGTGGATGGCGTCAGAAAGTAGTGCCCTTTTGTTATCAACATTGATTTCTGTTTTAGCGTTTCTCGAAAAAGCCCTTTCAAAACTACTGGCAAATTCTAGTTTTCGTTGCGAGCTATGAACATGAAATGTGTTGATCCAATTGGTGTCTGTGTTTAGAGTGGTGATATTTCTAAAATGGCTCTGAGCACTATGGGACTAAACATCTGTGGTCATCAGTCCCCTAGAACTGAGAACTACTTAAACCTAACTAACCTAAGGACATCACACACATCCATGCCCGAGGCAGGATTCGAACCTGCGACCGTAGCAGTCGCGCGGTTCCGGACTGAGCGCCTAGAACCGCTAGACCACCGCGGCCGGCGATATTTCTCAGGGGTGAGCCTCAGTCTGCTCGCCACCAAAGCATGGCCAGTGTTGCAGTCAGCGCTATGATAGCTTCGTGCCAGTAGGATATTTTTTAGATCTGTAAGCCTAGCTATGACAAAATCAAGTTGGTGCCAGTGATGAGGGCGGGGGTGTGTCCAGGTCACCCTGTGTCGATCTTTAAGTTGGAAAGCAGCACACTTCTAGACGTCTCTGGCCATTATCATTTATTTTTCCCATTCCATGATGACCCAGGCAAGTCGGCCACATGTCATTATCTGAACCAACTAGAGCATTAAAGTCGTCTAGCATATATAGTGACTCTGAGCCAGGTACTTTGGCTATTCTGTCGCTAAGTAAATCATAAAACAGGTCCTTCTTTTGTACGTTGGATGATAAGGTGGGAACGTACACATCAAAGATACTGAGAGTTCCACTTGAAGAGCATACTTGTAATGTAAGAATCCGCTCTGTTCCACCAGATGGTGGCACAATACTGTTCAGTAGGGTGTTTTTAACCGCGTACCCTACACCGTGAAGTCTTGGCTCATTTTGTGACTTCTCCTGCCAGAAGAGTGAGTAATTAGCATCTCTAATAGTGCCCGTGTCTGGTAGTCGGTCTCCTGTAGTCCCAGAATGTCCAAATTCAAGCGATGGAGCTCTCTATCAATAACTGCAGTCTTTCGAATGAAGTCAACCTCATGGGTATCGTCATTGTATCTTGGACACATGGTCCTGACATTCCAGGTGGCAATATGAGATTGTGGTTTCTTTATTATTTCCTTTTTGTTTTTCGTAGGTTTTCTTTATCTACCCGGTTGAAGATGACTTCTAAGCTCCACACATCCTACGAAGCAAGTGGGTAGGGGCGGGACGGCACCTTATTGGCTGAATGTCCAGTGAGGTGCAATGATCCCTCCCACCGTCGGAAGTGGCCACTGGCGCGCATGTCTTACGCCAGTCAAACAGAGCTTATAACCGGTGACTGCCTCTTCCCGTGTTGTTCCGAAGTCTGTAGACGTCGCTGAAGTGTCCTCTCCAGGATGCTACATGCCTGGGTAATAGGAAAGAAGACACGTGATTCGCCCATGCATCACGATCTCCTTCTCGACTTTCTGATGGTATCCAGAGTAAAGGCAAACCAATACGTCTGGTATCACTTCGGTTGCAGGAGCTGCCGGGAGGGGACTTAGCACGCCTTTCAACCGCCTTTGGGGCCCCTCCAGATTTTCTTTCAGAGTTTTCTCCCTTAGCCTTTTACAATAGTGAGTGTGATATTTGGCCGCCTCGATGGTGGTGACATCTCTCGGCCGCAGCTGCAGGCTGCTCCCATATAAATGGTTCACAATATTTTATGGAAATATGCCGTGGAGAAGCCGTGACCCACCTCCTACATGAAACTAACGTTGAGTGATTTTATAAAGACGATGTAAGGCGTCACGCGACTACGTCTCTACCATTAATTGCTGCAGTTCTGCATTTAGTTCAGTTACGTATTTCTTCTGCTCGGTTTCAAATTACGGTATTATCTATTGAGTCCTCATTTTGAGACTTTACACACTTATTAGTGTTACATCTTGAAACGTGCCTTTCTTGCATGTTGAGATATTTCAATGAAAAGTTTCTCAGTAAGCGATTTTACAAAATACTGGAAATGACATGCCATTTCAAGTAAATTTACTATCACAGCAAGAATGCCCGCTCCAATTGCTTTTATGAAAGCACAATAAATCTGATATAAATTAATAGTGCTGAAAATTAATTTAGTTAATAATGTACCATCGTCAAGGCTGAGATCCGTGTCAGGCCAGTGAGTATACTGGACAACGTAAATGTTCGATCAATCCTGACCGATATGTCGAGAACAGTTCTTACGCAGGAAGGTACGTAAGATAAAGAAAACGATCGACAAAATAAACTCAGGGGGGTTCGATCTTCACTTAAAGGAGAGTTAACGACAGAAAGCGATTAGTGTTCGGGTCGTTTCATTGTCGAACAATCAGCTTCCAACTTGTTGTATTCCTTTACTTTGAGACATCTAATTATTATAAAATTATCATTGTCACAAGGGGATAAGGATGGTATCCGATTTTCAAATAGTTACACACGATTATGATGGGCAACCTTATTATTACCAGCAAAGAGTAGTACGTTGAAACTTAAATCCTCTCTCTCAGAGCCACATAGAAGAAAGATACAAATGTGACTGATGTTTAGTCCATTCATGCATTATCAACGACATCAGCTAAATCTTCTATGGCATTCGAGAGGGTTCTGTGTTAACGTACATTTACTTTGTTTATGAAAGAAAAAAATCTCTGCTTTTTGCTAATGTCATTGCGTAAAAATTATATTCACATCGATTCAGTATCCTTTCTCGCAGGCAAAGCCGTTTAGAGGTCACATAAAAATATGTTTATAGCTTTCAGAATCAGTTCGCGTTAGTTGATTCATGGTGCTTCACTGTTCCTATTAGAAGCTTATAGGGATTTTAGAGGGTTATCAATAGGCGAAAGTTTCTACTAAAGTCCTTGTCCTGATCAATGCTGCTTCAGTTTAAAATAAATCTCACTGTCGGATAACTTTCAAACCTCCCGCTTCACGGCAGGAGATGCACGACGTGGAGCCCCACTGCTCTTAGCAGAGATTGTATCACTGACGCATGCTTTCACACAGACGGTCCTGAGATCCTACTGCACGTCAGCAGAGCACCAAGGTGGACGTACAGTGTGCGCAGAATACCGTGGCCGGTAAATGCGCAGATGGCTGGGTTGGTTCTTTGATTTGGGGGAGGGGATCAAGCAGCGAGGTCATCGGTCACATCGGAATAGGGAAGGATGAGGAAGGAAGTCGGCCGTGTCCTTTCAAAGGAACCATCCTGGCATTTTCTTGAAGCGATTTAGGGGAATCACGGGAAACCTAAATCAGAGTGGCCGGAGGTGGGTTTGAACCGTCGTCCTCCCGAGCACGAGTCCAGTGTGCTAACAACTCCACCACTTCGCTCGGTAGACGGCAGGCCATGCATGGGTAGAGCCGGAGTGTTGGGGGTTACGGGCAGGCGCTGTAGGGGAACCGCCGAGCGCTGGACGGAAGTGCCGTTCTGAAATGGAGCCTAGTGTTACATTTTCTGTAAATACTAAATACGAGCCCTCTACGCCCACACTTGCTTGGTGGCCATAGAAAAAGGCCTGCTGTCACCTCTGCTTTGGTTAATATCTGAAACGAATTTCGCCATAATGCCGCGATTTATTTTCGCCGGGCTAGTTAACCATTTGCGACTTTCAGGGAAGCGCCACGAGTGGCGAATTTTAAGTAAACCTACACATTTCTCTGGTTGCAATGTAAAAATATGCTTCTTTTGCCAAGATACAGCGGAGTTTACACAGTCTCACAACACAAACATGTTGTGCCGACGCAGCTGCAAAATAATTCTGACAAAGTGGTTTATTAAGTTTTTTACGTGAGGAACTGAGGAAAAGTGAGGTCGCGAGCTTCTGAAAAAGCACATTCTCGGCACAAAGTAAACGTGTCATCTCTTCACTTTTCTTTTTCCAAAACCCATATCATTTGATTAGCTCTTTGCGTGTTGTTATTAAAAATATTCTTTAATCAATACAACGATTGACACGTAATCAACCCACTACCTTACTCATTAGTGGGTGCTAATCCTATACCACATTACAATTGCTGTAGCTACATTATTTACCACAGATTATGCGTTGCTGTGTTGTTATTTCACTGTGGGCGTCTCTAGGTTATGTTACTGTTGTTGATTCTACATGTTACTTTGACCTGCTGAGCAACCTACAAGGTTAATTCATAGATGTCTGTTTCTAATTCTGTACTAGGTTGTGCAAATACTTTAACTAGTCTACACTACCTGCAGCGTTCCAGGTGTGACAGAATGATGTGCAAACCTACATTGTCGGCCGTGCCCACCGAGCTAATCCCAGTGGGCATGCCCCTGGCTGGTCCAAAATCTTGAATTCGCTGCAGTTCTATACTAACAGTTTATCCTATCTTAACCTACACCTATCCTAAAATTCTTATTACTACTTCCATAATTGGTGCTTTGTCATAATCGGTGATTTATGCACCCATCCACTAAATCCGAGACGTGGCGGATCCCAGCCGTGAGACGGCTAGCCAAGTCGACGGCCCGGCGGAACAAGATGGGTGCATGGAGTCTTCATTGATTTGCTGTACTAATTATGGTTGTTCCTTTGGAATTTACTTAGGAGTTTTCTTAAGATTTAGTTTGATAATTCGTTTATAATTTGGAATGTGTCCTGTTGCCTGAGCAGAAATGCGTGTCGCGATTGGGTAATGGTTGCCTTACTTGTGATGCAAAGTCATCGAAAAGGGGGCACTCGTACACCACATGGCCTGGAGTGCCCTCTATGGCACCATACGACGGTGTAGGCCTCATCCCGAACTGGCATAGGTATGCCGGATACGGTCCATGTCCAGTAAGAAAGTGCAGCAGTCTTGTGGTTTACTTGGAATACCTGAGCTGCAGGCGTTCCCTGATACTCGGCAGCAACTCGTAAGTTCTGCACCCAGTTTCATCCTCAACCCACTGCTCCTGCCATAGCTCCTCACCCTTTCTTTTGATTTCGGCTTTATCACCTACGTAGACACCCATTATTTTAACTATTTTCTCTATTTCCTTTCTTTACCCATATCGAAGCTGCCTGCTCCCTGATCTTTCTATCAAGCGGACAGAGTCCCATTAACACTAACAGTGCCCCCTACAACCCTCCCCCCCCCCCCCCCCCCGCCAGGAATTGTTCTATATGCTACTACCGAGTGCAGGAGCATATTCTGCTGCACCCTTCTCACGGCCATGGCAGGCATGACCCCCGTGAGCCTATATGCCAAGACTCCTGAATCCTGAACTGTACCCTGCGATGGAAGCTAGGATGCTTTTACGGTACAGCTTTATTAGGTCCACTCATAGGTGGAAACGTTTATGGCTAATTCCAGTTAGATTACTAAGTGTTTCCAGCGACCCATGTCTCACGTTGTCAGTGTGTGTCGCGTAGTCCCACCTCTCGTCGACGACTGCTCCCAAGTACCGGGCCTCGCGGGGCTGAAGAACTGGCAAGCCGTCTATTCTGGCTGTGGAATTTTTGATGACTTGACCTATTGGTAGCAAGTAAGTGGAATTCCTGGGCGCTATCGTCATCTTAGCTCTGCAGCACCATGCTGTCAAGATTGACATGGCCCTTTACATTTTTGGCTCCAAATCTTCGCGGCTGCGACCTCCAACCAGCAGGAGAAGGTCGTCTGCTTGTACCTCCGCCAATGATATGCAGGTATATTTGTGTGTTCGCGAGTTGAATAGCGTTTACTGACTGTCATAGCGGTGAGGGCTCGTCATCTACGGAATAGTCATTGTATTGAAGACTGACTGAATTGTAAGCCTTTGTCTCTGTATGCATTTCAGTATTCAAGTGTATTGTTAGCAACTGGCTGTGCAACTACAGCAGCAAAGTTACGTATGAATTTTGTTATTTGATATTAGATGTAGAATATGTTAACATCCGAATTCTCTGACCACGAACCGCATCTGTTCCTCGTTCTTGTATCCACGAAACAACTACAAAGAGTGTAACGGAAGTTACAGCAGGTGGCAGCATATTGATTGCACAGTCTTCTTCTAAAATACGTACTCCAAATCTAAACAGTGTTTAGAGAGAATTGTAGCAGCTTGCATCCAAAGATTCCGAGCGTATCTGCTACTTTTTCGTGTAGGGTACACCGTCCATTTGCAGTCATGGTACTGCGGCCCTGAATTCGTTCGGTATCTGTTGTCCTACCTCGAAATGAATGTGCTTACAATGCTACTGTAATGCAGTTATTTCGTGTAAGAAAAATGTAGAATATTCACACTAGATACACATAGGGAAACATACTTAACTTACAGTATGCAGTTACTCAAAACATTAGGTACAAAGGAAGAGTAAATCCATGGTAAAAAGACTAAAATACTCCAGTAGATGCTTGTGGGCAACATATCAGTGCGCAAAACATGGCAACATACCTACCCTGAAAGGCAGTAGAAGCAAGGCCCTGGTAGCTTACCCTGGAAATCAGTCAATTGACAAAAGTTTTAAACACATCCCGCTCTCGTCTCGCTGTCGACTAAATAGAAGGTAGGACCCCACTTAAAAGTAGTGATGCTCACTCGACATGACACATAACACACCCCATTAAAGTGTGGCTTTGTCGCAGGTATATACTAAACGCGTCACAAAGAAGACGGTGCTCTCGCTGGAGTACACAGTGTTTCCTTTCGGAAACTGGTAACCACCAATTCGTGAAGTCTGTCTCTCTTTGCCAAACTTATATGCCGTTGTAAATACCTGAATGTAATGATTAATTAGTGTCGGTACGTGTTGAATATACGTCATGTACTCTGTTTTGCAAGAGAATGACAGCTCATATACGTGGTAGTTTTTCAGTAGTGCAGGGCGATGGCCTCTTACAGATAGTCGTGATGCATGAGCCTTAGGTTTTGACAAAACTTCACAGCTTCTGTGAATCAATAGTTTGAAATTTTAGCAAAATGACTATGGCAATGAAGCCAAACGTATAAAGAAATTGATTTTTGGACAACATGGTTGTGGAGAGAAGCAGCGATTAGTATGATTAATCAGTAATTCAACAACAGTCTTAATCGCATTTATTATTGTTATAATTCCGCCAACCGGTTTCAGCCCGATGTAGTGGTCATCTTCTGGGCGTTTACACCATTGGTCGCCTGCTGGTGGTGTCACTCCTGTCTACATAACGGCAGAAAACTATCAACTGCCGTTATGTAGACAGGAGTGACACCACCAGCAGGCGACCAATGTTGTAAACGCCCAAAAGATGACTCCTACGTCGGGTTGAAACCGGTTGGCGGTATTATAACAATAATAAATGCGATAGAGACTGCTCTTCAATTATTTATTAAAGAAATTGACTTGTTGTGCTTGTGGTGTCACCGCCAGACACCACACTTGCTAGGCTGTAGCCTTCAAATCGGCCGCGGTCCGTTAGTATACATCGGACCCGCGTGTCGCCACTGTCAGTGATTGCAGACAGAGCGCCGCCACACGGCAGGTCTAGAGAGACTTCCTAGCACTCGCCCCAGTTGTACAGCCGACTTTGCTAGCGATGGTTCACTGACAAATTAAGCTCTCAATTGCCGAGACGATTGTTAGCATAGCCTTCAGCTACGTCATTTGCTACGACCTAGCAAGGCGCCATTATCATTTGCTATTTATGTTGTGATGCATGTACCGTCAGAGCGATGTTCACCAATTATGGATTAAAGGTAAGTATTCCAGCAGCTTCGTACTTTTTTTACTAGACTCAACTCCTTTACCTGTTCCAGACCTCACGCCAGCCTGCGTGAGCTTAAACGCGTGCCTTTCGGCTATCTCCTCATAGTGGCTTGGCTGTCTTGCTAAGCATCAACAGTGCTTGCATCACAATTCGTTCATAGTTGAATATGCGGTGGGGCTATAAAAGGACGGGATTATTGCTGTTAAACGTCTTATTACAGAAACATAGATGGTAGCTATTGTCACATTCAATATTCATCCTCCTCTACCTCTACAACGTTTAATGCGAGTTTCCCGTTGCTGGGAATAGTGCTGGAAGGATTTCTGTGAGAATTTCTTGATGATGCGTGTCGATTTCCTTTCACTGAAAACGGAAAGGTGTGGTGATAAAGACGATTATAAGTTTAAAGGGACTAAATATCTGATCATTATTCTCTTAAACCCCCCTCCCCCCCCCCCCCTCCACCACGATGGAATCTCTGCACTACCGTCGGCATCTAGAGTACACTGAGATGACAAAAGTCACCGTATGCGTCCTAATAACGTGTAGGACCTCCTTTTGCCCAGCGTAACGCTGAAACTTGACATGGCAGGCTCAGCAAATAGTTGAAAGTGCCCTGCAGAAATACTGAGCCCTGCCAGCAGCTGTATATAACTGCGAAAGTGTTGCTGGTGCTGGATATCGTGCATATTCGATGAGATTCGTGTCGGGCGAACTGGGTGGCCGTATCATCCACTCGAATTGTCCAGAATGTTCTTCAAACCTCTCGCGAACAACAGCCGATTGTCACCCAAAAAAATACTGTCGTTTATTTGGAACATGAAGTCCGTTACTGGCTGCAAATTGTCTCCAAGTAGACGAACATAAACATCTCCAGTCAAGGATAGGCTCAGTTGGACCAGAGGACCTAACCCATTCCGTGTAAACACATCCCACTTCATTTGTAGCCACCACCAGGTTGGACAGGGTCCTGTTGACAGCTTCGGTCGGTAGCTTCGTGGAGTCTGTGCCACACTCGAACACTGCCATCAGCTTTCACCAACTGAAATCTGAACTCATCTGACCAGGCCACAGTTTTCCAGTCGTCTAGGGTCCAACCGGTGCGGTCACAAGCGCATGAGCGGTTCTGCAGGAGATGTCACGCTGTTAGCAAAGGCACTCGCGTCGGTCATCTGCAGCTACAGCCCATTAACTCTAAATTTCTCCGCGCAGTCCTAACGGATGCGTTCGTCGTTTGTCCCACATTGGTGTCTGCGTTTATTTAAGGTCACTTGCTAGTGAATCTGCTTCAAAAATTCGATTTTTTCCCATCGTAAGTCAACATTTAGAGTTTTGTGAACAATCATCATCATCATCTTGGACAGTTTCCAGCCACTGGCTGGGTCTGTCGGGAACACAAGCCTCTCCATCGTGTTCTGTCTTTCCACCATTCCCCCTCTTCCACCTTCGTCTAGTTCTCTCCTCTTCTCGTCACATATTCCTTCACTCCCTTCACCCATCTATCTCTTGGTCTTCCCCTGGGCCTCTTCCCCTCCAGTTGCAGATCAAACATCCTCTTTGGAATTCTTCCCTCATCCATTCTCTTCATGTGTCCATACCACTGCAGTCTTGATTTTTCTATCCTGTCCTGTACTGGTTCCTCCTTTAGTCTTTCCCTCACATACACATTTCGCAATCTGTCTCGTCTTGTTACACTCAACCTGCTCCTCTGGAACTTCATTTCACTAGCTTGTATTCTACTTTTGTCGCTTTCGTGCATTACCCATGTCTCACTTCCGTATGCCAATATGAGGACAAAGTAGGTTCGGTATATAATTCCCTTGGATTTCTGTGGCACCTCCTTGCTCCAAATGAGCCCCCTAATGCATTTGAAGAACTGCCCTGCTTTTCTGCACCTTTCATTTATTTCCATTGCGTTTCCCCCCTTACTTTCAATCATGCTTCCCAGGTGCTTGAAGTTCTCTACCACTTGTAGTTTTTCCCCTCCACAAGTTATATCCACATTTGGCCCATTCTTCATCCTTGTTGTGACAATTATTTCACTTTTCTTTGCAGAGAAATGCATTCCATATTGTGCTGCCGTTGCCTCCCATACATCTAACTGCTCTTGCACCTCCTTCTCGCAATTTCCCCATAACATCAGGTCATCGACAAAAAGCACTGCTTTCATTTTATGATCTCCAATTGCATCTGATACTTGCTGTAGGATTTCATCCATAACAATAATAAACAATAAAGGCGAAAGTGCACTTCCCTGTCGCAGCCCATTTTCCAGCTTGAACCATGCAGTACGTTCCCTCCCCACTTTCACACAACTCTCACTTCCCTCATACATTTGTCTGACTTTTCGTGTTATCTCTTCATGTATCCCTTTTGCGTTCAGCACATCCCAGAGCTTGTCCCTATAGATGCTGTCATACGCCTTCTCAATATCTAAAAAGGCCATGATTAAGTCCTTCCCGTACTCATAGTGCCTTTCCTGCAGTTGCCTTACCGCAAGTATGAGGTCCGTTGTTGATCTTCCCGGTCTGAACCCATACTGCTCCTCTTGCAGTCTACTTTCAATACTGCTTCTTATTCTCTTCTCCAGGATCTTTTCATAGATTTTTCCACAGTGGCATAGCAGAGTGATTCCTCTGTAGTTCTCACATCTCCTTTTATCCCCTTTCTTGAAGATCGGGACTATAATTCCTTTCTTCCAATCCTCAGGAATTCTGTTCTCCTTCCACACCACCCTCAGCACTCTGTATAGCCACTGGGTTCCTACTTCTCCTGCTGCTCGTATCATATCCACTGTTACTTCGTCCCAACCTGGTGCCTTGCCCCCTTTCATCCTCTTTATGGCTTCTTCCACTTCATTCCAAGTTAGATCATCAATTTCCCCACTATTATAATCGTCTGCTGCCTTAGGCTCTCCATCGCTGTTAGTTACCCGCTTGACGGCATTCAACAGATCTTCAAAGTACTCCTTCCAAATCTTTTTGAGCTCATGCATTTCCTCTACAACTCTTCCATTATTATCCATGATCCTCAGGCACTCACTTCTGTCGCTCCTCTTATTTCTTACCATGGTGTTAAGTACTTTTTTGTTCCCTTCACTGTCCTCTTCTAACATTCTTGTCCATTTTTCCATCCACTTCTTCTTCTCCGCCCTTACTATGGTCTGTGCCGCTTTCTTGCTTCCCTTATATTTTACCCTAGCTTCCTCTGTTCGGGTCTGGAACCATTCTCTGAAGGCTTTGTTCTTTCGAAGTACTGCCTCTTTAAATATGTTGTTCCACCATGGGGTTTCCTTACTTCTCCTCTTTGTGCTAGTTCTTCCGCACACAGTCTCAGCTGCCTCAACTAGAGCCCTCTTAAAATCTCCCCATTCGTCTTCCACTGTTCTCTGATCTTCCTTTGGCAGCTTCTTCCTGATCAGTGTCTGGTACTGGGTCCTCCGTTCATCCTCTTTCAGCATCCATGTCTTCAACCTTTTCTCCTGTATGTCTGTTGCCCTCCTATCTTTTTTCTCTCTCAGGGTGGCTACCAACAGCCGATGGTCACTGTCTAAGGCCTCAGATGGAATGACCTTAACATCTGTGAGGCTGCTCATCATCTGCCTATACACTAGTACATAGTCTACTACTGAAGTTTGGGACCAGTGTCCACTGTACCAAGTTATTTTGTGGCTACTTCTCTTCTTGTACCAGGAATTTGCGATCGCCAGCCCATTCCTCTTGCAGAATTCCAGCAACAATTTTCCTTCTCTATTTCGGTTCCCCCAGCCCTCTGGTCCCATTATCTCCTCGAATCCTTTCCTGTCTGTGCCAACATGTGCATTGAGGTCCCCTATTATTGTGAACAATATGGTAGTTAAATGAATCGATTCGGGCATCGGGAATATCTTCAAAAAGAAATTTAAATGTATGTCGGTATGCGACAACGACCGTGTTTCCGCTGCGGTCGGATGTCAAATGGCGTCATTATTATTTGCGTTGACCTAGAAGCTTCAGACGAGGAAAGAAACAAGATTTCACAGTACAATTGAAGGAAAGTAACGGAAAGTGTTTAATTTGTAATTACATGAGACGAAAAAACAGATTTTCTCTGAGTTCCTTTCATCCGTTTTTCGGTTTGTATTTCCGTCTTTGAGAACGTTTTTCCCTGGGAAAGTAAGCGTGTATCAAGTTGAAATTGATATCACGTACTACGGTCGGTGGTCGCTTGGTGGTGTCAGAGTTTGAAGCTTGAAAGTGAAGGCAGCGAGGAGTTAGGGTAATTTATGCGATCGCGATGTGCCTAATTTATGCGATTCTCTCACTGACACTTGTGTGGACTTGCCCCCTTATAATGGGACAGCTAAGAATCAGGGCAGCGGAGTCGTATGTCAGTCTGCTAGGTGATGAAATAAACGAAACGAAATATTCTGCACAAAATAATGGGGACTGGAGGCAACCTAATAGGCCAGAATAGCAGAGCAGCAAGAAAATGAAGAGAGATTAGGAACAATCATGCCAAGTCATTCGCAAACAAGATGGGCTCTTGAGGCCACCAAATAGCCCTGAATAGCAGAGAGGAGCAAGAAAAGAAAACCAAGAATAAAACGAAACGAAATATTCTGCTCAAAAAAATGGGCACCTGAGGCAACCTAATAGGCCAGAATAGCAGAGGAGCAAGAAAAGGAAGAGAGATCAGGAACAATCATGCCAAGTCATCCGCAAACAAGATGGGCTCTTGAGGCAACCAAATAGGCCAGAATAGCAGAGAGGAGCAAGAAAAGGGAACCAAGAATATTATGCAACTGGAGGGCCTTAAGAACAACAGAGGTCAGTAATGTATGAAATGTACCTTCAAACTGAATTTCCCAAGAATCAAATTCTCTGACATGCTTATTTTATGCAAAAAAAACTATTTGAGCTAGAGGTCTGAATTTTTTTGAGATGTTTCAGGCTGCTATTTGGAGAAAAAGTAGACTAAAGACACCAGCTTACTATTAACAGGAGGAAAAATATGCCCATATTAATTATGAAAAAATTAACTAAAATTTGATTGTCTAATTTATAGTATAAAACTATTGATTGAAATCGTTTGATTGTAGTCTACTTTTTAGATAACGGTGTCATAAATGTGTGCACAAAGTTTCAAGTATCTAGGAAAAGAAGTTAATAACATCGACTGGCAGGAAAATTTTTAAATTACTGACCGACATAAATTTTTAAATAATAAAGTTTATATCGAAGCTATTCTGATTATTCTTATACCAAAATCTTCATCCTCAAAACACTTTCATTGTCCTAAGATTTCTTTGTATTCAGAGTTCACATTATGTAGTTGGACCATTACAAACTTTATGAAAATTACTGTTTTTCCAGCCGTTCACTGGAAAGTTACCTTAATGCTGTGTTGTTTGTCTGTTAGTACTGACAACTCTCCGCAAATGCCGCTGTTCTTCGTCGTTAACTGCACGCCATCAGCCACTTTGTTGGGTATTCTCGGCACTGAGAATCTCGGAATTCCCTAACGATTTCCGAAATGGAATGTCCTATGCGTCTAACTCAAGCTACCATTCCACGTTCAGAGTCTGTTCATTCCGTCGTACGCCCATAATCACATTGGAAACATTTTCAAATGAGTCGCCTGAGTACAAAATGACATTTCCGCCAGTCCACTGCCCGTTTATACCTTGTGTACGCGATACTAGCGCCGCCTGTATATGAAGGGCTTATTTCAATAGTGATGTATATATTTCAAATGTTTTTTTTAATTTCAGTCTTTGATCACAATATGAATTCTTTAGACGATGACGGGTTTCAGTCCGTAATGACTGAAACCGGTCAATGTCTAAAGAATTCATATTGTGATCAAGGACTGAAATAAAAAGAAAAAAAAATTTGACAGTATTGGATCACTGTTTGTATACTCGACCATGTCGCAGTTGGTGGTATATATATTTGAATATTTCTGGTATTTCAACTGCTGATTTTTCATCGCTCTTTTAACTTGAGGACTCTGTATCTCAGAACGAACAAAAATGGACTTGAACCACTATTGAAATAAGCCCTGCATATGTGTGTAGCGCCATCTTATGACTTTCGTCATCTCACTGTACGACTGACGGAAAGCACTAAATAATGTGCAGACAATAATTTTTATACTTACATCTTTCGATTCTGACTGAAAGCGTGATTGTACGCTAATTACGCTGTAGTGTACGGGGAAGTGTAGTGATATAGTGATGTTGATGGTTATTCGTTTACAGAGTCTAAACATATCTGATCACCAGTCTGTTACTATTCACCCCACCTCCTCCTGCCACAGTGGAACCTGTGTATCACATATGTCTGAACAACTCACCATTCTTCATCGTAACCCCGCGAGGCGCAATCGATCATGGTCAGGCTCGCCAACTCGTGTCCCAACAACGGCGCGTGACAGTAGCAGAATATGAGATGAAATGTGTGATGAACTGCAACTTGCTCTCAAAGTGGGAAAATATAACTGAATACATAGGAGTCGGAAAAATAATTCTGCAGTGTTCGTAAACACAATGATTGAGACAAAAAATTATCACTTCTACCCACCGCCACGTTGTATGCAGCCTAGTGGCGTTCTCGGGCAGGTGACGGGATGACGAAAGTATGTAAGTGGAGCAGACACGGACGGGGGATAGCCCTAGTGAAGATGAGGCCTGTAAATGGGGAAATCCATTGAGAAAAGTGACTTTGTCAACGGGCAGATTATTATTACGCAGAGTCTGTGAACGAGTACCTCGAAGACGGCGAAGCTGTGCATACGTTCGCGTGCTCCTGTCGTGAGCATCTTCGGAAGGAATTAGGACAATGAAACTACCACTAGGCGCTAAATGGTTGGGCGTCCACGGCTCTTCACAGGACGTGTGGCTTGAAGGCTTGTCTGCTCTGTAAAGCAGATCTGTGGTACCTCTGCCGAAAAAGCACAATGCTGGTGCACGCCGTGGGCACGGGACCATCGGTATTCGACCGTCGATGAATGGCAACGTGTCGGCTCTTCGAGTGAATCACATTTTTGCTACACCAGGTCGATCATCGTCTCCACAAACGTAGTCATCGTCATTGCGATGAAGGGCGGCTGGAAACGTGCAGCGCGCAATGCAGCGCACCATGGACGCAGGCTGCTAGGAGCAGCATTGTGCTGTGGGAGACATTCTCCTGCGGTTATGTGGGTCGTGTGGTAGTAACTGAAGGCGCAGTGACAGCATCCCTTGATTTCTGATGTTCTCCTCGGCGGCGATATCATCTTTCAGCAGTAGCACTGTGCGCATCTCGAAGCCAGAACCTTGCTGCAGTGGTTGGAGTAGCATTATGGTGAACTTAAGTTGATATCTTGGCGACCAGATCCTCCTGATGTGTATCTTCTGGATCCCACCTGGGTCGCTATCGAGCGCCATCACCGCGTACGCAAATTAGCAGCCCGTTATTTACGCGAATTTCGCAATCTGTCTATAGACATTTAACGCTACGTATCTCCACATACCTAGGAACAAACTGTCGATCCCTGATACGCAGATTCAGTGATGTATTTCGATCCAGAGTGGACAAATAAGCTATTAAATGGTTCAAATGGTTCTGAACACTATGGGACCCAACTTCTGAGGTCATCAGTCCCCTAGAACTTAGAACTACTTAAACCTAACTAACCTAAGGACATCACACACATCCATGACCGTAGCAGGATTCGAACCTGCGACCATAGCGGTCGTGCGGTTCCAGACTGTAGCGCCTAGAACCGCTCGGCCACCACGGCCGGCCAAGCTATTAAGCAGTTGGTCTTGAAACGTCCCATTAAAACAATTATACGTGACTGTGCTTAAACTGACACACAATATTTTTAGCGCAACGCAATCTGACTTTCAAATATCCCTACAAAAGAATGGCCCTGACTAACATTAACCTATACGTTTCACAAATCACTTACCTCACAAAAATCTTGGTTACTCGAACTACTGCAATACAGGAGGCACCACCACTGCCAGCTACATAAAAGATTCAAACTACGGAAGGCACTAACTACTGATAGGCATAGTTAGCAAATGAAAGATTTTAATAGAGAACAAACAATGTATTTACCTTAATAGCCATCAAAAGTCATAATATATATAGCAGTTCATGACATCCAGTCTTACGAATTTCAAAATTCCGCCATTTCTCTCCCCACATCCGCCACTGCTGGCGGCTCACCTCCAACTGCTCAACGCTACGCGCTGTTAACATCCAGCTGCCCAACACTACAATGGCAGACAACAATGCAAACTGGCCGCAGACTGCACACAGCACAGCCAGTGATTTTCATACAGAGCGCTACGTAACGTTGCCAATAAGAAAACATAAACAGCCTACTTACAGTCTTTATGTTTTGGCTGTTAGACATGACTACTAAATATGTACGCGTAACGTTGAAAAGCGACATGACATGCAGCGAGCGCAGGTTGTAGAGAACACTAATGGTTGACGGATGTTTTGGTAGAATTCTATGGATATGTAGCTCATCTATAGGCGCGCACACACTAGGACAACGAAGGCTAACGAAAGGCGGCTGACCGCTTCATTGGCAGATTCTTGTACTGGCGACTAATCGTAACCAACGAACAAGCTAGCCTTGGTTGCGTTTCGGTCTGATGACAATACTATCAAACTGTTGGCTGTTGGTCGGTGTCGGGACTTCTGTCTCGGTACGGATGCCGGTGCGAATGTTCATTGGTGCAGCAGTGATTTATTGTGTTTCTACAACTGGTGTGTATTTAAGTTCTTAACGACAGACTCAAGGCGCATTTAGTGTGTATTATTGACCAGTCTCGCTTTTCAATTGAACAAGACCATCATCAGGACCTCGTTTACAGTTTAAAGTACAACAGCTGGCTGTGGCTGTCCTGAAAAACAGTCGCTGTTTTCCCTGCAGGCTATGCCTGCTCTCGCTAATGGTATGTATTTATTGTGTTTAAAAATAATGGATTATGCAGTGGAATATAGACCGAGCAGTAAAGCTGACAGAATTTTATCGTGAATGGGCATGTGTATGGGCTCCTACGACCTGCTATTATAAAAACAAATTGAAAAGATTTGGAGAGAAATAAGTCAGCCGTTAGAGAGAAATGTGTAGTATGTGAGAAAGAAACTAGTCTTTGTTGGCATCTTTTCGCCGTGAACGATGAGGAGAAAAAACCTGGGAGGCACCCTTAATCTTTCTGCAGCAGGTACAGCTCTCCTAAAGCAGGTGTCACCTTTGGAAATTTTAGGGCCTTCACAATTCAATCACCATTCGAAATCCGTAGCTTTTATTCGGAAAAGAGTTACGAAGTAGCTCATTTTTCAACTCAGCTTTAAGTTAGACATTAATTTTGTCCCACCACAGTGTTCCCTAGTTTTTGAAAGAGAGGCTGCTCACCAGCGTCGTTTCTTTTTCTTTTGCTGATGATCAGCTTCCCGCAGTAAAGTAAATGCTACACATGCGACGACTGCTAAACCCTCTTCTTCCCTTATAATATCGGCCGGTGAAATTATAATTAAAGCTCTGCTTTATAACAATAACAAAACGGGAGTAGCGTCGGCAAATTATCGTAGCCAGTTCCGATTCCACATGGCTGAATCCCCTGGCCCCAAGCCCTTCGTTTGGTGACGATGAGAAGTCGAACGCCAACGCTTTGGCGACTAACGGCCGGCCGAGTCCAATGGCTGTCATTTGTTGGACTTCGTTGGCCTCGTGTGCGCGAACCTGATACAGGGGACAGCACATGCAGCACCTGTGCGAACGATTCTTGAATACTGCTTGCGTGTTGGAAATCTCCACCAGGTCGGTTTAAGGTAAGACATCGAATCATTCCATAGACTTCCTGCTATATTTGTTAGCAGTAGCTTCGATTACCTGAAAGTGTTAGGGAAATGCTCCGCCATCTTAATTGCGAACCACTGGAGATAAGAAGGAAAAGTTCTTTTGGCGAAACGCTGTCGAACGAGGATTTGCGACAGTTTGCCGAATGATCCTACCGTCGGCAACACAAATCTAGCGCGAGGACCCTGAAGACAAGAGAAATTAGGGCTCGTACGGAAGCATACAGACAGTCGTTTTTCCGTGGCTGCATATGCGACTGGGACATGACAAGGAATGAGTGACAGTGGTACAGCCTCCGCCATTCTCCGGATGGTGGGGTGCGGAGTGGGTATGTAGATGCAGACGTAGAATATAATTATTCAATAAATTCGAATCTATTGTCTGCCTTCCCTATTACTATGTTTACATGGTTATTCCACGTTTAATCTTCCCGGAGAGAAATCCCTACATTGTTGTTGAAGGCTACAGTCGCTTCCAGTGATTGACTGCCGATCGCACATCCAAACGATATCGGATGCCTTCTAATATTTACGCGCATTAAGCAGGCTTTATTTACATTTACAACAGCTGCCAATCCTGGTACTTCTCACTAATCATCTATATATCTCTCTAGATTTCGTAACGAGCCGCACTGACTTTTTGGAATAAGATGTTCATTGGTTCCCGGACTGATCTATTGCCAATACCTAGCTCTTACAAATTATTGTCGTAAGAGAGTATAACATACACGATCAGCACTATTTACAGAAGTAGGCCCTCACGTGGATGGCACATTTTTAAGCACATGCGATTTCGTTTCAACTCTTTTCCTTAGTTTCATCTCCGCTGCCATTTTTATCAACACCGTAAACAACTTCATCTTTTTATTTGCTGGACATGAGAAATACTGCATAGTACTATTATTTATTTTGACTCTCAAGCTTTTAATAGAATTCCTCGCGTCGCCTTAATCTCTTCAAACACGAACAGACAAGTGAACAAACGATATTACATCACTGCATAACAATGAAAGTAGTGCCTCCTCGAATTACATTTTCGAATCTGACCACATAAGACAATTATTTATTTCTATGACCGTTAAAATTCACATTTTGAAAGATTTAAATTTTAATCTGCAGGATGATATTATAGTTCCGTTTCAAAAAGTTATGAGATTGGCTGCCGTGACACCCAAGACGAATGCCACCATAGCATTTACAAATGCCTCTCACATAGACGAAATCTGATATCATTAAACGCTTTTGGCAATAACGTTATTGATGTAAGATTTTCCTTCCTCGTCATATAAATAAAATGTAGCATTTCTCTTTGAAAATGTTGAAGGGGACGCGTCCCCCGGCGTATCTCCGAAAACTCAGTACTGGTAATAAGGGTATAGCAATGTCGCCTCCCTGTACACAACTGTATTGTCCGCGAGTTGCGTCATAAAGATGAGAACTTTATGTGCCATATAATTTACAAACGGTGAACCACAACTCCACCAACAACTTAACGAAGATTTCTCAAGGACATTTTCTGAGTATTTTGCTGTAAGGTTCCCGCAGATTCCCGCATCCCGATACTGTGTAATTCCATTTAGCTTCCTTTTTACTCACATTTACGTTTGTATTTGTACTGCGCTGAAAATATCTTCACAATAGTGTAGGTATCGACGACGGAAGTTGTGTGTCTTGTTTGTAGACAAAGTTGTTCGTTTCATTCATGGTACTTCATGCTGACGTCACATTTCTCCGTCTGGCTTTCGTTCTGTACCACACGGAACAATCTGAGGTTTGTACTTCTGTCAGTGTTGACTGTTAGTTAACAGTGATACCAGGCATGTTGAGAAAGTAAGTAAAATTATAAAATTACACATTATATTTGGTACACCTGTTGGCTATTTTTCCACATAATCGCAATTCCGTTCAGTGCTTTGGTGAGCCATGGCACAAGCTTGTTTTTGCCCTCCTTTAAGAATACTCTCTCCAGCTGCTTCCCCACATGAGACCTTCTCTCTGATCTATTCGTCTGTTGAAAATTTAATTCCATTCGTGTGCTCCTTCAGGGAGGTGAAATGACGATAATCTGAAGGCGCCACGTCAAGGGGAATACGGCGGATGATTCAAAACATCAAAAACAAATGACTCCTCCTTTCTGGCTAAGGCTGTGTGAGAACGAGCTTTCTCATGCGACAAGTACATTCTCTCGTCAGCATCCCCTTCTTTTGTTTTGAATGCTCCTTTTGAGTTTTTAGGGTCTCACAATATCGTTGTGTATTGATGGCCTCCCCCTGAGGCAGAAATTCGTCCAAACGGATACCTTTTCGACCCCAGAACATTGAGGTCATGATTTTTTTTTTGCCCAGTGTCGTAGTTTTGAATTTTTTTCCGGATGGGGAACTGATGTGATGCCACTGCGGCGACTGTCGTTTTGTTCCAGATGTGGGGGATTTTCAGACATTGCAGAGGCGCGGGAACTGTGCCAAATTATATCGCCGCGCTTCCTCAATTTCAATCCGTGGGAAGCTGAGTAAATCTATCATATACCCGGCAAACGAGCAGATCCAGAAACCATGTTATTTGACGCAAAACGTATTGGTCGCGAAATTTCAGATTTTTATTTAGTCGGTTGTTGAGGTATTTGACTGTAGCTCCTGGCTATACGTTTACCGTTTAGACATGATCAGGTGGCTGGTATTGCCGATACTAGGATTTAGTAGCAGTATCAAGTGGCTCATATTACCGATACTAAGATTTAGTAGCTCCGATCTGCCAAGCGCTGTTGGCAAGCGGGGTGCACTCAGCCTTGTGAGGCAAACTGAGGAGCTACTTGATTGAGAAGTAGGGGCTCCGGCCTCGTAATCTGACATACGGCCGGGAGAACGGTGTGCTGACCAAGTGCCCCTCCATATCCACATCCAGTGATGCTTGTGGACTGAGGATGACATGGCGGCCGGTCAGTCCCATTGGGCCTTCCAAGGCCTGTTCGGACGGAGTTACGATTTAAGATTTGGTAGCAGTCCTTTAAGTTTATTTTCGTTGAAACTTCCTGTCAGATTAAAACTGTGTGCCGGATCGTGACTCGAACCCAGGACCAGGACCGCTTGTCTCGCAAGTTACTGAGGAGAACTTCTGTGGAGTTTGGAAGGTAGTTTATGATTTACTGGCGGATTTAAAGTTGTGAGGAATTGTCGTGAGTCGTACTCGGGTAGGTCAGTTGGTGGAGGGCTTGATTGTGAAAGTCAGTTGCCACGGGTTCGAGATAAAGTCGAGCAAAACGTGTCAATCTGCCAGGAGCTCACTCCACTGCAGAGTGATAATTCATTCAGGAAATTCATTTTCCTTGCTGTCCCACTACATTTTTGTCCACAAGTTAGATATAATGAGTGAATTAAAGCATGTTTCATTAGCAATACAAAGGGAATATTACTAAATATCTTTCTTGTGAAGCAGATGGTTGGTCAGAATGGATCCTTCGTGCCAACTGACGGGCGGTTAGTTTTCTTCCTCATGTTTTCGAAGATTTCTCTCTACAAATGGAGCCGCAATGTCTGCTCCATGACGTGGAAATTAAACCGGCAGAACAGGTCGATTCGGTAGTTCATTATCGTCCATGAAGTAGAGACGTTGATCAGGTTCATTATACACTGAGGCGCTAAAGAAACTGGTATAGGGATAAGTATTCAAATACAGAGATATGTAAACAGGCAGAAAACGGCGCTGCGGTCGGCAACGCCTATATAAGACAACAATTGTCTAGCGCAGATATTAATAATGCTACAATGGCACATTATAAAGATTTAACTGATTTTCAACGTGGTGTTATAGTCGGCGCAAGAGGGATGGGACACAGCACTTCCGAGGTGGCGATGAAGCTGCGATTCTCCCGTACGACCATTTCACATGTTTGTCGTATCAGGAATCCCGTAAAACATCAGATCTGCGACATCGCTGTGGTCGGAGAAAGATCCTTGAACAACGGGACCAACGATGACTGAATAGAATGGTTCAACGTGACAGAAGTGCAACTATGCCGCAAATTGCTGCAAATTTAAATCCTGGGCCAACAACAAGTGTCAGCGTGCGAACCATTTAACGAAATATAATCGATATGGGTTTCAGAGCCGAAGGCCCCACTCGTGTACCCTTGATGACAGCACGACACAAAGGTTTACGCCTCTCTTGGGCCCGTCAACCCCGACATTGGACTGTTGACGACTGGAAAAATCTTGCCTGGTCGGACGAGTCTCGTTTCACATTGTATGGAACAGATGGACGTGTGTGGATACGGAGATAACCTCATGAATCTGTGGACTCTGCATACCAGCAGGGGACTGTTCAAGCTGGTGGAAGCTTTGTAATAGAGTGGGGCATGTGCAGTTGGAGTGATACTTCTAGATACTAATCTGACAGGTGACAAGAACGTAAGCATCCTGTATGATCACCTGCATCCATTCATGTGCATTGTGCATTCCGACGGACTTGGGCAATTCCAGCAGGACAATGCGACACCCCACACGTCCAGAATTGCTACAGAGTGGCTCCAGGAACTCTCTTTTGGGTTTAAACACTTCCGCTAGCCACCAAACTCCCCAGAAATTAACATTACTGAGCACATCAGGGATGCCTTGCGGTGTGCTGTTTAGAAGAGATCTACACCACCTCGTACTCTTACGGTGTTTTGGACAGCCCTGCAGGATTCATGGTGTCAGTTCCCTCCAGCACTACTTCAGACACTAGTCGAGTACGTGTCACGTCTTGTTGCGGCACTTCAGCGTGCTCGCGGGAACTCTACGCGATATTAGGCAGGTGTACAAGTTCTTTTGGCTCTTCAGTATACATTTAGCTACGCATCGACAGATATATGAAAGGAAAGTACAGTTACAAATTCCATAGTTGTCTCTTTTTCCTTTTCAGGACGGAGACAGTTATGGAAACTCTCAGTGTACTTCCATCGCATATGTCTATCGGTGTGTAGCATTACACAGATGTCAGTGAATAAGACAAAAGATATTCCTGGTTTGTTATGTCAAACGAAACGAATCGACAGATTCAGAGCAGAACATTTAGCAGAAGCCCTCAAAAACTGGTAAATCTGACGGAATAACTAGATTACAAAGACAAATAAAGGTACTTTTGTTAATGTTATTGCATGCAACCGTCATTCCTCAGTTTCTTTCCTTAGTCGGAGCTGCTTGCATTCGCTTATTCTCCTTCGCTCTGTCCCTCTTACAACCACTCAAACACACGTAATGCACACACACACACATGCACGCTCGCACTCCTCACACTGATGCACGCGAACACATGTACACAGATGCGAGAGTTCATTTTATGTTAGTTCTGAGGATTACTCTATCGGCTTTTAGATCTTTGTGAAAATTTCTTTTTTATCTTTTGCTTCTCTTTCCATGTTCGCAAAAAACATGCCGACGGCATTAACGGGAAACACTATTAAAAGCTGTAATTGAAAACGCGAACGAGCAGATGTAATCTTCTGATTTGTTTGGGCAGCGATTATAGGAATTCTGCTCCCTAAAACATGCTGAGAGAGTGTGTATGAGTGAGTCAGAGAGAGAGAGAGAGAGAGAGAGAGAGAGAGAGAGAGAGAAACCGCTCTTTTAATCAGACGCTCAAGTCTGCAGTGTGTCCTGAATCCGACAAAAAAGAAATCATGGTTTCCTCCCACATTCAACGAATAAAATGCATTTCGCCGTAGGCCTCAGTATTGAACTGTTTCGTAAAATTTAATACTTGCTTTCAGTTTGTTTACCAAACAAACAAGCACCGGAACTAAAAGCGAGGTACACGATTTTGTAGAGCTCGTAATGTTCAATTTACTCTGTATTTGTTATTGGCACAGAAATAATAATGATCAAATATATAGTGCGGAAGTGAAACGCTCGTGCAATATGTCACAATCGCTTTTAATGTGCTGTGCATCAATACCATGTTAATACACAGGAGATGATCACAATCCAATAATAATAAATCAGTCATATATGTTTGTCTTGCTTTTGTTAGCAATAGCTTTTAGGTTACTGATGAATTTAATATCGTACTAATTCTATTTTTCATATAGTTTGCAGCATCCTTTAGATTGTACTGTTGGATTATATACATACTTCTTTGTACTAAATTTTTCTTTGTGTCGATGACGCACGCTACTAACTGTTTCTGATTTGTTCCCTACTTAGGAATTTCTTTCTTCAGCCACTATCTCAACGCTGCCTGATAATAATGTAAGTGCGTATTATTTCTTTAATTTCATTAACTTCTTGAAGTCACTGGATGGTACCGCATTTATTTACTGACGTTTATAAAGTCGGTTTCGCTTCCTAATACATTACTGAGATTTTGGTTAACGTCAGTATCATTCAGTATAAACAAAAACTACTTTTATGACGTAAAATTTGCAAATATTGTTATGTCTGTTCCTTCCGTCAGTGTTCTGTACGTATGACTAATCCATAGACAGTCAGATCCGTGTCTGCTGTACATGTAAAACCACATCCTTCACTTCGCAATGAGAGTAATAGCGCCAACTGCTGAAAAACTCTTGCGTAGTAAAACAATCACCACTCACAGTTCCGGCCGAAGTGGCCGTGCGGTTAAAGGCGCTGCAGTCTGGAACCGCAACACCGCTACGGTCGCAGGTTCGAATCCTGCCTCGGGCATGGATGTTTGTGATGTCCTTAGGTTAGTTAGGCTTAACTAGTTCTAGGTTCTAGGGGACTAATGACCTCAGCAGTTGAGTCCCATAGTGCTCAGAGCCATTTGAACCATTTGCCACTCACAGCACATACTCACAGGCTCTCAACAGTCTACACTCTGGTACTACGAGATTCAAGACAAAACTAGAGAAGTGGGGCGTTTCTGTGGAGCCAGTGTTTTGCAAGTGTGGTGCGGCGCAGACTAACAACCATCTACTACCTTATTCTTCAACTCCTGTCACACGTACCAGAAGAGATCCGATGAGGGCGACACGGCATACACCCGACGTGGCCAGTTTTGGTAAACCAGTATACAGGGTGGAGAAAAATTATGTCACGCAATATTAGCCCTGCGTAGGTGATGCCAGTAGGAACCAAAATTACAAATGTTGTGAAAGTCGACAACGCACCTTTTCTAAATTACGGTAACTTGGCGCCACGCGCTCCGATTGGTCGTGAAGTTGCTCTGTTACCGTTAGTCAGTTGTCGGGCAGCCCTATGGTTGTCGGTTCACACATACAATGGTCCCTCGCCCCGTCACTGCCCCAACGTGATACGCACACATGTCAAACAGGTCTTGCTGTTTGTCTCCACGTCACGACACAAGCATTCGCAAATAAGCCTTACTTCGGAGCACACACACGTCACCTGCTACTAGGTCATACATTAAGCAAGGCGGCACAGTAATCCTTTGAAGAACAACGAGATTTTTTTGTGTATGGACTAGCCGACGGTAATGAGCAAGAATCTCGAAGGTCGTATGAAGAACGGTACCCAGCAAGACGCCACCCACACCCGCAAACGTTTACGTCAATTCACCAGCGACTTGCCGAAACAGCCCCGTTAGCGGGATATCATAGTGATGCTGGAAGACTTCGAACACGACAGGATGCTGCATTTGAAGAGACTGTTCTGGAACGCTTCGAGGAAGCACCAACTACTAGTACTCGAGCTTTTGCACACGACATGGGGGTCACTCATGGGTTAGTCTTGTAGGTTTAGAGGGATGACGGCCAGCATCCATTTAGTTTCCACTCCGTCCAAGACCTAAATCCTGTGGCGGACTATGAACACAGGCTAGGGTTTTGCCGGTAGTTTCTGCGACTTTCACAAGATCCCGACTTCCCCGCCATTGTGTTGTTAACCAACGAGTGTCATCGGGATGGCCTTTAGCACACTCGGAACGTTCATTACTGGGCAAGGAGAAATCCTCACGTCACGCACGTCCACGGACACCAGGAACGACTTTCGCTCAACATTTGGGCAGGCATTGTGTGTGGCCATCTGATTTGGTCAATCCGTCTACATCCTCGACTTACCAGGGCAAATTACCTTCACTTTTTGCAAGAAACTCCACCCGACCTGCTGGAAGATGCTCCCCTGGACATAAGGCTACGCATGTGGCTGCTGCATGATGGGGCGTCCGCTCACAGCAGCAGTGCTGTGCTCGGATATATAAATGAACTCTTCGATGGACGGGTAATTGGCAGATGTGCTCGTACGACATGGCCCCCGCTATCACCAGCCCTCACGGCCCTGGACTTTTTCCTGTGGGGATTCTTCGAGGCTCTAGTTCACACACCCGGACACGAACCACCTAGAAAAGAAGAAGAATCAATGGATCGCATTGAACATGCCGCCAATCATATCAGGACAATGCCAGGAATCTTTGAAAGAGCTCGACAAAACACCTTTCGACGTTACCAAGCTTGTGTCGGGTTATGTCTCCAGTTCGAGCACCTGCTTTAAGTAAACAATGTCCTACCTACAAAACAGGCCTTTTCAGGGCCGACACAATTTGTAAAAGACTTTCTGTACGCGAACTAACAGCTGTTGACGTGTTTGTTCCCGGTACGTCATATCATGAAACTACAATTGATGTGTGAGGACCCTGGCGGATTCGCCCCCAGGCCCCCAGAGTGGAAGGCTGGCGCGCTACCACCGAACGTGTGGACAGCCTTGGGTAAAGCAGGCAAAGCATTCGCCGTCAGTGTGTTGTCCAGAGCATCTGGCAACAGGGCAATCCCGCGGCCAATCGGAGCTGGTGGCGCCAAGTTTCCGTAGTTTAAAAGTCATACGTTGCCGACCTGCACAACATTAGTAATTTTGGTTCCTACTGTCATCAGCTATCCAGGGTTAAAATTTCATGACACGATTTTTCTGTACCCTGTAGAAATTGATGTCAACGATTGCTTTTCTTTGTTGACTATATAATTGACACTTGTGATACGATAGTAATAATAACAATAATAACAGTAATAATCTCTCAGAAACGTTTACACTCATCGTCTGGAATCTTATGTCGCGTGCTGAGGTATGCAGTGACACTACAAGCAACAAAACAGAAGCTTCTAAGTTGATGCAAGTTTAAATTGGATTAAGTAGTGTGTAAGCCTAGAGAGCGATGACCTCAGCTGTTTGGTCCCATAGAAACTTACTACAAATTTCCAAAAAATTGAGCAACCATCAGAGAGGAGTGCCACTGAACCTTAAGTGTTTTGCCAGTCCAGCATATCTAGGTATGTGAGCAATGTGTATGTCACACAAACTTACTCTTCACATGTCAACAGAATGAAGATCTACACTTATGTCATATGTGATGGGTGAGCCAGCAGCGCGAAATACACATCATTGTGTTGGAAACAGTGCTATTAGCGGGACGTATGCCAATATGTAAACAGCTAAACAGTTTGTTAAATGTTACCTGTTCGTATAATTAAAAAAAATCGCAGTTCGCTAGCTTTTGGGCTAGGTAGGTGAACAAGGCGCAAATCGAATTAACTACCGATGGCCTGGTACACCGACCAGCCGAAATATTGTTTCCGGGCGGTTTTACGTTCCCCTTTAGGCGATAGCTAGGCTAGTCCCAAACTCTGCCTCAGAAAACATGATATACAAGCGATAAAACTGAAAGAAAGGTTTACCCAAATAGCATGCAGATGGTGCACATTACTTCCCTGCCTTAGGTTAACCTGACAACAGTGCTCACAGCAACTGGATCCGGCAACAAAATTATTGTCAAATCGTGAAAACATCAGACCGCACATGACAGTATAACCACTAGGAAAGCAAGGGATGCACGGTTTGTTAAAAGAAACTACACAGTGGATGCTCTTCAAGTTTGATCAGGGACATCGCTTTCGTTTACAACCTTCATCGACAGTCTGCGTCTTGCCAGAAGCAGTTACTTCATCACGGGACAGTGCAAATCACGTGCTGTTAACATAAAATCACTAAAAAGAAGTTTATTCAAAGTTGTAAACATTGCCTATGTACTTGAACATAATTCCACATTGCATTCCATCTGTATCAACAACTCTACGCCAGTGGAAGCTAATTTTGTTCAAATATCGATTTTTTAAACAATATGCTCCATCGAAACGGAATGAGACAGGAATAAATCCATCTGTATTACGCACTTTGAGATTGTTTTTGTTTAAGACTTCAGTATGTATATAGGTGGAGGTGGAATACAGTAATAATATTCCACAATTTGGAGCAAAAGTAGTACTGCTCGTATATACGAAGTCCATATGTGTCAACTTATGTTTACGGTCAAGTGCAATAACAGAAGGTAAGTGCAGTTGTAAAACACCTGTAATATGACAGTAATCCGTTAAGTGGAAGAAAACTGACCTGAAAACTGAGAAAGTAATGAGCGACTCACAATTGATTGTAGGCTGCATCTCGAATAAAGGAACAATTTTTCGACGTGTTAAGGTACTGCAAACATATGAAATGATAAAAAAATTTCTAATTCTAATCCACTGCTCATTTCCTAAAAAAAGAGAAACGTCAATAGAAGAATTTTATCTGTCCCTAGTAAGGGAATTTGTAGCTAGATGACGATGGTAATCCAGTTGTTATTTACTGTCACGTAGTATTAAAATTTATTTGATGTGAGCCATCCAAAAACGTGATATATACAGGGGCAGTTTGCTCGAAATAAACCTGAACCGAGATAACATCTATAAATGAATACCATATAACATAACAGTGTGCGTCTTCGTAAGCTTTCCCAGCGTTATAATTTGTGCTACTCTTACAGCTGAACTTCAAGTCAGCAACTTGACTTAAAGATCCAGCTTAACTTTCGAGAAGAGTATCACAACTTATCACTGTGCTTTGAACCATGTGTGTACACGTAATATTGAAAAAATTATCATGTGAAACAGCCCAAGAAAGATGAAATCAAACTGATACTTACCAGAAACAGGCCTGAAATGTGTAGACAATATAAATAAGCCAGTCTTTACCTAGACCAGTTCTGGATTAGTACAGAAAATACGTCCGTGATTGTATGTGTAATCTCTGTATATAAAGGCCAGTGACCTGATTGACTGACTGACGGACTCACCATCACCCAGCCCAAACCGCTACGGATAGAAACCTGAAATTTGGAGAAAGAGTGGCTCTTATACTGTAGGTGTCGTTTAATTTTTTGAAATTCCGACTCTAAGGGGGTGGAATAGGTAATAACGTGTTCTTTTGAAAAATGTCTGTCTTAAGGAAATTTTGAAGCTTGACCTACGAAAATTGGTATCTGATTTCTGAGTCGTAAATATAAAAAATGCATATTCCAACATATTTGGAAATGTAACTTATGGCAGTGACATAGTTGGTCAAAGCTGTTTTTGAAAATATATCATTATTAAAGAACAACTAAGGTATTGTTAAGGCTACATCTATGAACATTGGAATGTGACTTCTCGGTTCAAATAAGAATAAGACGATCATACAGGGGATGAGAATGTTTTGAAAATATTTTATAAAGCATTTCAAAGCCAAATATATGAAAATTTAAATTTGACTATTCTGTTGGGTATTAAAAAAATGTGTATGCCACTGTTTTGGGAAATTCAACTCCTAAGGGGATGAAATAGGGTCAGACTGATTCACTGAGTCATCTTCGCCCAGCTAAACAGTTAAGGACAGATACTTGAAGTTTGGAGAGGGTGTGAGGATCTTATACTGTAAGCATCGTTTAAGAAGGGATTATCCGAAATTCGACTCCTAAGGGGATGAGATAGGTGATGAAAGGTTTGTTGAAAATATGTCACTGTTAAGGAAGTTTTGAAGCTAGAAGTACGAAATCTGGCATTTGATTTCTCAGTCAGAAAATGAAAAAATACGTGTTTCAGTATTTTTGGAAATTCAACCACGTTAACGGTAATTTAGTGGGTGAAAATATTTTTGAAAATAAGTAATTACTGAAGAACTACTAAAGGACTTTTAAGGCTACATCTGTGACAATTGATATTTCTCAGTTAGAATAAAAAATGTGTTTCAATGTTCCTAAGGGACTGGGATGGAGAGTGATTTTTTTACAAATATTTCCCTACATTAAAAAAATTAAAGCCAAATTTATGAAAATTGGTATTTGACTTCTCGATTAGATGTAAAGAAATATTTTTTAGAAAATGCAAGTTGATGTGGGAATATCGCCACAAGAACGCAAAAGGCATGATTAAAAAACAATTTGAACTCCAGCTTCCAGAATCGCTTTCTGGTCAGAAGTTCATTCGGAAAAGACCATGCTTATATGACCTTAATTAAAGTGAAAAAGCTTAGCAGGTTTGCAGTTTGTGAACAACGTAAAAATTCGATTAAATAAAAACCAAAAAATCTCCGCAGACCATACAGTTTACACGAACGAAGCAGCGGGCAGTAAGCTAGTGACATATATGCAGTGATTAACTAATGCTTTCTCCTAAACATTACTGCGCCGACAAACTCAATTACTGGATGCCTCAGATTCTGTAACACATTTTTCGCATTTGATGTACACGAAGTTAAAAATACGACACATGCTGTGTGGATATGACAAAATTTCTTTCTAATTCTCAGTGGGCCAAAAATTGCTTATACGCTACGCAAAATCGTTCAGAGTATAATATTTTGGATTTGAAAGTTTCATTGTGGTATTGCATTGGAAATTTTCTGACTTAGTAAATGTATTATTAATAGAAGAGATATGAAATGAATTATTGCCCATTCTATTTTTAGTCTGGAGCAAAAGGATGAAGGAAAGGGGAACAGTCGCCATTATTTAGGGTGTCCGTAAATTTACGAATTTCTCTCAGAATATGAAACTATATGTTTATAGACAATTTTTTACACTCCAAATTAATAAACAGCAGCTGTAAACAACAGCTGTTGTTTGTGGACAATTATGGAATCTAACCGTGCTGCCATTTTATATGAGACGCAGAGTTTAACGGACGGTACAGCTCAGTGTAAATGGATTTATTTCTTTCTTTTAGGGTACACATACGTCTCCACAGGGAAAAGCAAACGATGTTAAAGTTTAAGTAAAGGGCAAGAAAAACTTTCATGGTCCCATATCGTTATTACAATTATTAGGTGTAGAAGTGTGATGGTACATAGTAGATTCATTATAAGCATTTGTAAGAAGGAGTGTGTACTCGTATTTACTGAAGAGACATAATCATTGAAAATATCAAAGAAACAAGACTAGATAAAAAAGTTAATCTTTACTAACATTTCATGGTTACTCTTTTTCGCAATTGTCTTCTCGCCTGTCCTAGCAATGTGTGTGCTGAGCAAAACTCTTCATTTGTGTGTTTTATACAAATCACATGCCACGCATATAGTATGAAGTGTATAAATGTTTGTATGTTAATTAGTCACCACATATAATAATGGCAGCTATTTTTAAGTCATGAGTGACGAAAATGTCCGATTCACCTCCATTACAGCTAACGCGAATAACTAATGAAAGGAGTGCGTACGTGGCAGACCTCACTAGGATCACAAGAAAGTAATCGGTAAAGTGCTGAACTTCGTAAGATTTACGGACAACGGATAGTGTGAGGGCGTCAGCGAATCGAAATAAAGATTTTATTAAGAATGAGGAGTCAGCACAGTTTCATAATAATAAGTGAAAAGTATAAATTGAAAACATGTTGACAGTGAGACTCCTTTTACAATTGACTTATTAGTCATTACCGAGTAAACCACATGTCTTACAATTCCGCTCATTAATAGCCAAAGTAATTCCTCTTATAATCGTTGGCGGTTTCTCTTCAACATGATGCGGTACGGTTTCTTCCAGTTCGGGTTTGCGTTATTTCCTCGGAGCACCACATCACGCCTGCTGACGGTGAGGGTACCCTCACTCGAATTCGCTGCGTAATTGTGGCATAAAAGGTATGAGACGGAGTCAGATGTTGTGGAGGGTGATCTTCATAATGGCGAGGAGATGCTTTTTGATTACATTGAGTTTCAGCATACGCAAGAGTTCATGCCGCTGTATTCTGCTAGCGTGTACTCTGCCATGTCCCTTTTGCACTCACAGACACGTGAATGACGCTCAAATCTGGTAAGAGAGTTTTCAACAGCTGTAGCAGGAAAACGGTGTGTTTCTGGTCATGGTTACCTATTCAAAATATTATGTACTCCCTCCCATCTATAGGTTGTAACGAGAATTCCCGAACACCCTGTATAACACATTCTTATTGCGATAATTTTCTTTCATTTTATAGGTATACCTAAATGCCATCGTAAGTGTAGTGAGAGGAGATGAAGGAACAAAGAATTTACATTATGGGTTGCTGTTCATGTTGGCTCAATATTTCATCTGTAAATTTTCCCCAAAAAGATATCGCTATTAGTTTTCAGGCCGTAACAGCATCGTTGAGAACTGCATCCTAGCTTTCAAATTACTATGTGACTCTTTTTTACCATCACACACATACAGTGACAACTGACAAAAAGATTCGTTAGTGATGGAGAGTTACGTCTCGTCCAGCTACAATGAACTCCATACACAAATATTGCAAAAGATGAAACTTACCAACTGTAATATTCTCAGCTGTACTTTACATGGCAGTAATGCTGATATACTTATTTATTTACGCAGCCTGATTTTATTAGGGTCATTAGACCCTCTCTGACATTAGACGAGGGTTTCACATATACAGTATATATTACATCACAGTTATCTAAGAAAATAAAAATTTTAGTATGGCAACTAGTATTAAAATGATTTGACGGTCTGTAAAGACCGTGAAAATAAATTGTGCTGGAATGAAATAACAAAGGTATCACTGGCAGTACTTTTTCTGTAGCTGTAGCCACTAATAGTGATAATAGTAACAACAATATAATAATAATATTAAAACCACTAATAATATTAATGACAAAAATGTGATATTAATAACAGTAATAATAGTGGCAGATAACAGAAGAATTAATAGGTTTACGTAACACATATTTTCTGAGATAAGGATTTGTGGGAAAAGGAAATATAAGGAGATTATAGATTAGATTAGATTAGATTAATACTTGTTCCATAGATCATGAATACGACACTTCGTAATGATATGGAACGTGGCAGGTTAATAAAAGATGTCTGTAAAGGATATTACATTACACAAAATATTGCATGACGCTAATGTTCAAGTTTTTTCCCCCTTAATTTATATCTAAAAATTCAACCAATGACTAGAAGGAGTTGTCATCTAGAAATTCTGTTAGTTGGCTATCTCTCAGGCTTTTTATGCTGTTTGGTGATTGACCAAAGACTTTTCTGGCAGCATAATTTACCCCTTTCTGTGCCAAAGTCAGATTTAGCCCTGCATAGTAAAGATCATCCTTTCTCCTCATGTTATAGCTCTGCACACTGCTATTACTTTTGAACTGGGTTGAATTATTAACAACAAATTTCATAAGTGAATATACATACTGTGAGGTTACTGTGAGGATCACTAGATCCTTAAATAGATGTCTGCAGGATGACTGTGGGTGGGCTCCAGCAATTAATCTGATTACACGTTTTTGAGCAACGACTACTTTTCTACTCAACGATGAACTACCTCAGAGTATGATGCCATACGAAAGCAGCGAATGAAAGTGGGCATAGTAAGCTAATTTACTGAGATTCTTATCATAAAAATTTTCAATAACCCTAATAGCATACGTAGCTGAACTCAGACGTTTCAGCAGACCATCAATGTGTGGCTTCCAGTTTAACCTCTCATCAATGGACACACCTAAAAATTTTGAAAATTCTACCTTAGCTACAGACTTCTGTTCAAAATCTATATTTATTACTGGAGTTGTGCCATTTACTGTACGGAACTGTATATACTGTGTTTTATCAAATTTTAAAGAGAGTCTGTTTGCTGAGAACAACTTAATAATTTTGTGAATAACGTAATTTACAATTACATCACTTAGTTCTTGGTTTTTGGATGTTATTACTATACTTGTATCATCAGCAAAAGGAACTAACTTTGCATCTTCATCAATGTGGGATGGTAAGTAATTAATGTATATGAAGAACAGTAAAAGACCTAAGATCAAACGCTGTGGGACCCCGTATTGATAGCTCCCCAGTTTGAGGAATCAGCTGTTGTTTTAACATTACATGAACCACTTATCTCAACTTTCTGAATGCTTCCAGTTAAGTATGAATTAAACCATTTGTGCACTGCCCCCCTCAAACCATAATGATTTAGCTTATCTAAAGGAATTCCATGATTTACACAATCAAAGGCCTTTGAGAGATCACAAAAAATACCAATGGGTGATGTCTGGTTATTCAGAGCATTTAATATTTGATCAGTGAAAGCGTATATAGCATATTCTGTTGAAAAGCCTTTCTGAAAACCAAACTGACATTTTGTTAGTACTTTATTTTTACAAATATGGGAGGCTACTCTCGAATATACTAATTTCTCTAAAATTTTTGATAGAGCTGTCAGAAGAGAGATTGGGCAGTAGTTGTTGACATCTGACGTATCCCCCTTTTTATGCAACGGTTTTACAATGGCATACTTCAGTCTATTGGGTATAACACCCTGCTCCAAAGAGCTATTACATACGTTGCTGAGAATCCTACTTATCTGTGGGGAAAAGTTTTAAGTACCTTGCTGGAAATGCCATCAATTCTGTAAGAGCTTTTACGTTTCAGTGAGTTTATTATTTTACTGATTTTAGAGGGAGAGGTTGGTGGAATTACAGTTGTTTCAAACTGCACAGTGTAGGGAAGCAGCCTACTCACGCTGTAGTAAATTCACATCAGTTTCCATTGTGTGTCAGCCAGTCTGCTGTAACTAGCTCTGACATCATAAATGTTGCGCAATACCTTAAAAATCAAGCAAATGAACTAAAACTTTTCTAGCATGTCAGAAATAATACTACATTAATGTGTGTTAAATATCAGTCATTTTCGAAATTTGGACGTTTTTCTGAGAAAATCATTGGCGCAACAGAAAAGAGCTAGAGACTTCAAAATTTATATTTAGATTCATCTTTCATAATGATTTAATGAAAACAGTACTTTGGATTTCACAAATTGAGATTTTAGTGGAAGTTCATGATTTTGTGGTTTTCGTCTCAAAACTGAAGGAAGCAAGATAGATTAAGTAGGCTAATAAATAAGGCTAGGATGTTTAGATTTAAATAGGTTGGAGGTCCGCTATGACTATGAAGATGTGTAAAGTTTCCTTTTAGTACCTATAAAATTATAGCGATAGCGGATCTCAAAAGGGGCAGTTCAGAGCTCATCTACTGCGTGCAGTGTAATTAGATTAATTCTCTCGCCCAGAATATTTAACTTAGCCACGTCAAAATTTTATTATCAATACTTACCTGCGTGCTGAATGCACGTTTAAATTAAGAGCTTTATCGGCCATAAGCAAAAGAAGCTATAAATTATTATGTAACTTGAAGTGGTGCGTTACTAGCCCAGCGGCTAGTCGAGAGAGCCGAAATGATCAGGCGTTCCCTTCGCCGTCCGCACCGCGGCTTTATATATAAGGACGCTACGCGAGGAAGCAAGGCCCCAGTTCTCTCCAGACGCTGAATGACACGCCATCTGTGTCGGTAGTCGCGTCGCGTCAGTGTATCTGCTACAAACAGCCTCGGGTGCCGTATTAAGTTACTAGAGATACGCGGAACCATGAAAACATTTTATGTGAAGTGTTAATTCTGGGATGATTTTCATTATCTAGCTTCAGTTTGCGTACCGTCGTATTTTCACGTGCCGTCGCGGGACAGTCATTCTACCAAATATTTAGCGTGGCGTTTGATGAAGTATTTTCATCAAATTATGGCGAGCATTCTTTTTTAACATTTAATTCGGACATTTATAGTTGCATCAGCGCATTAGACTCTGAACTGCTCTGTTAGTTAGGTTGTAGGGATACTTGTGGTTTTTATCAGTGAATTTCAGAATATACTCAACTATTTTGGAAAACCGTTTTTGATTAGAAATCCCGGACAATCTCCTAATTCCTCAGAGCTATAAGCTGCAGCTATAAGAACATTCTCAGGTAAAGTGGGCACTAGGATATCTATTTACTGGCTCCAAGTTTTATTAAATCACTTTCTGGGGGTCACGGAGTAAATAGAGAGCCAGTGTTGAGAACGGCAAAAGACAGCAATAACAACATTCTAAAAGCTAGAAACTGATTCAACTTGCAAGCGTTTGTTACAGCAAATTTATTTTTACAAACTTACACTCGCCGCCCCACATATGGTGCATCGGCCGGGAAATCAACTAAGTGAAAGTGATTTTAACTATTCGGATTCGCGAGTGGAATGCGACACGCAGCTGAGTAATAGAACAGTGAAAGTGTTACGTGTGCATGTGAACGACGCAATTGGATTAACAACACATTTGGATTGACGAAGCTGGCACTGAGTCTAGCGGTACTGCCGGCATCGCGAGAAGCCAGTCTCGCCGCACCGCAGTCGTCCGCTGGAGCAGCCGGCGCAGAGCCTGCAATTGCGGGCCACGCAAACACACAACAGCCGTCGGAGAGCCGTCTGAAGTTCAACGTGCCACGTCGCCTCAGGAATCCTGGTACGCCGCGCCGGCAACGCCATACGTCGTGCAGAAGGAACTAAGTTAAGTGAAAAGCTGTTAAAAATTTTACTAACCTGCACTAAAAGACTGTTGGCGATGGAACCGTCAAAAGAAGCCGAGGTTAAACTTAAATCAGAACCTATGTCTGTTGAGGGAACTGTAAATCCAGACAACGGTTCGAGAGTAAATATGCATGAAAGTAGTAATGTTAAAGTGAAAAATGAAGTATTGTCTCCTGACAGTAGTGTGGGAAGGGGCAATGATTCAATAATAGAGACCCCTGTAGTAAAGCGGAAAGTAGAAATTGTAAATTTATGGGATGATAGTTTCTCTGATGAATTAAAAATGAAACAGTCATCAGAGATGGTAGAGTTTAAGAAGGAGCAATTGGATATGACTAATCAATCAGAAGTTTCATGTAGTTTTGATGATTCTGGTATTGGAGCTACTTTTTCGTCACCTGGGTGTGATAAAAAGCCAGCTCGTGAGCAACCCAAAGATGCTGGGGCTGTTGATCTAAATGTTATATTACAAGCAATAGCTGCCAGTAATGCACAAATGACAGCTGAGTTAAAGTCTGAGATAAGTGAACAGGTCAAAAGCAGTAATGATGAATTAAAATCTAATATAATTGAGGTAAATAACAGGATTGTGGCTAGTCAAACTAATTTTAATAAACAATTGGAGGTAATGGACGATACCTTCAAGGCTGGTTGCAATAAGTTGAAAGAGGATCTAGACAGTTTGAATTATAAAATTGATTACAACCATGAGGATATTAAGAAAAAGGTTGCTCAACAGTTTTCTGAAATGTATAAAACAGTTAAATCCGAAGTTGCTGAGGTTCGCAAAGACTTCCAAATGGAAGATGCGAAGCTGGAGCACAAGTTAACTGAAAAGATCGAGGCGGAATCTGAACTGTGCTCAGATAGATTTAAAGATGTTAATATCAAAGTAAACATATGTCAAGCAGAAGTAGAAGCAATCAAAACTGATACTACTCATATTGTGCAAAGAGTAGATAATGTTGAAATGAAAGTAGAAAAATCAGTACTAACATTGCTAACATTGAGAGTAAAGTAGCTTCAGTAACTTCTGGTAATGGTAGTATACAACAAGTTGTAGCTGCAAACGCCGCTTTTATCGGGTGTCGGCAGTTCTTGCGGTTTGATCCAGATAAAAATATCCATCCGCTAGATTTCTGGAACCATTTTGAAGATGTGATTCCAACAACTTGGTCTGAACGAGAGAAAATCTCATTTATTAGAAGTCATTTAGCAGGTGACGCCATGCGTTGGTCAGCTGATGTTATGTTAAAGTGTAAAACATTAGCGGAATTTAAAACAGCTTTTATTAATGAGTATTGGTCTAGCAATAAGCAAAATGAAGTGTTGAGAGAATTTTGGAGTGGGAAACGCTTCAATGCAGGCAAGGAATCAATTAAAGAGTTTGCTAGGTCATGGATTTCACGTTTGTCACATTTGGCGGAAAAGCTAAAACCAGAAATGATTATACTAGGTCTTGAAGCCAAACTGCCATGGTATTGGCAAACTAGAATTATATCAGCCCCTAGAGACAATCTGGATCGTTTCATTGAGTATTGGGAACGTGTAGAACGTGTTGCTGCCAATGAGGAGCAAGCACGTAATAACAGAAATGCCAATACCAATAATAGTAGTAATTTTAGGAACGAGCAAAATGGCAATGTAAACATCAGAACAGTAGGTGTTCGTAATCCTAAGAGAGGTAGGAATTGGGGAAATAATTATCAGAACCAACAATGGCGTCCAAGGGATAATAATTTTGTTCCAAACAGAAATATGCATGTAAACAACAGTACGGAAAGTAAGGCTATGCCGGCTAACTATAATGAAAATAAAGGAAACAGTAGTAGACCTAGGCAGGAAAACTAGTTCCCGTCTATGAGGACACTGGCGCTCACCAGGCGGTTACTTTTCCTAAGCCAGTAGTTAAGGGAAATGGTAAGACAGATCAGAATACTCAAACTGAACATGTGAATGAAGAGTCGGTAGCACCTAAGGATACAACCGAAATATTAGATCACTCACAGTATTTGATAGATACCGTATTAGAGACGCTTTCTAAGTGGGAAGAGAAAGAAAAGGCGCAGCAGTGTAACAGTAGGGATGAGCTACAAAATACTGAATTGACAGGTGAAGAAGCAGAAGAAATTCATGCTTATATTTACGATGAGGATGATGTGCTCTTATCTAAAGTGCCTGTGCAGGATGTTGATAATGTACTAATAGATTTAGGACAGGAGATAAGTGGGAATGTAGAGGGTAGGCTGTTTGGGGTCGATGAACCCAGTAGCTGTGACCAGTTGTCACTTGAGAAGGAAACCGACGATAATGGTGAAAGTGGTTTAGCTGCAACTAATGTTATGCCCGGTCTGGAGGCGCAGAATAGCTCAGACTACAGTAATTTGGGTTATGTTCAGCAAACTAAATGTAATGAAGTCGTGCGGTGTTTCGATTTAAAATTAATAGACCGACTGGAAAAAGCAGCTGAAAATGTAATTCAGGAAACCCCTACACACTGTGACCTAAATGTAATGAAGACAGATGTTGATCACTTTAGTTGGAGACAACCCCAAAAGGAACTATTAGATGAATTTGAGGAACCACCTGTACAACCTAGAATAAGCCACCCTATAATAATAGTGAATATGTTGGGTATCAATGTACGTTGTCTCTTAGACAGTGGAAGTGAGGTGAGTGCAATATCTCAGTCCTTCTTTGATGCATTACCTGGTAAAGACAAACTTACTGTAATGAGGGTATCAGAACTAAGAATAATTGGTGCTACTGGCAAGGTGTCAAAAACGGTAAAGCAAGAAGCTTTACTACCCTTTAACATTAATGGTAATTTAATTGATCATCCATGTTTAATTGTAAACAATCTCAGTATTGAGGTTTTAATTGGCATAGATTTCTTGTCAAAATATCTGAGTGTTGTTGACTTTGAAAGAAGCCAGTTAAAAATGGTCTTGCCAATAACCGGAGTAATTATAGTACCTTTTAGTGATAAACATGTAGTAACTGATCATGAAACTTGGGAGCTGACTATACGAGTTCTGAAAAATAGGAGGTTTTGGGACGAAGGTATTAATCTTAATAACAATAAGCTGAATACAGAAGAAGAAGAAGAAGCAATTATTTTAGACAAAATAGAAACTAAATTGCAGGAAATCGATAGGATTTCAGCCAATCAAAAGGAAGAACTGAGACAGGTTCTAAAAAGGCATCACAAAGTATTTTCGGATCGACCTGGCATAGTCAAGGGTTATGAATGTAAATTACAAGTGAAACCCGGCCAAGTGTTTTTCAGGAAGCCATACCAAATACATGTAGCAAGGAAGGAGGCGGTTCGAAAGGAGATACAGAGAATGCTGGAGTGGGGTGTGATTGAGAAAGCGGTCAGTGAATACAATAATCCTCTTGTTGTTGTACCAAAAAGAGACGGGAGTGTCAGATTGGTCTTGGACGCTCGTTGGTTGAATGAAATAGTGATTAGGGAAAGTGATAGACCGCAGAACATGGACGAGTTACTGCAAAAATTCCGGGGAGTAAAATTCTTAACTTCTATGGACATCACGTGTGGGTATTGGAATTTGCCACTGGCGGAAAGTTCAAGGAAGTACACAGCTTTCTTGTACGAAGGAGTTTGTTACCAATACCGTGTGGTACCTTTCGGACTTAATATCTCTGTTTGTGCCTTTGTACGTGTGATGTGCCATGTTTTAGGACCAGCTTTAAGCAATAAAATAACAGTCTACGTAGATGATCTGTTAATAGCAACTCCTACCTGGGAAGAACAAACAGCTTTATTAGAGGAAGTGTTAGAGGCTATTGAGAGAGGTGGCATGAAACTAAAGATTGAAAAGACAGAGTGCGTTAAAGAGGAAATAGGTTTCTTGGGATATAGGATAAGTGGAAAAGGTATTCTGCCTGACCCAGGCAGGCTAGCAGTCATTGAAAAATTTGAGGCTCCCAGAAACAAGAAGCAGTTGAGATCAATGTTCGGTCTTTTCGGCTTCTATAGGCGTTTTGTTAGTGATCAGGCTTTTAATGCTCCCTGTCTTCACCTCCTGCTGAAAAAGAATACCCCTTGGGTTTGGACAGCAGAATGTCAACAGGCGTTTGAGGTGCTTAAACAGTCTTTAATTAATAGTCCAATTTTGCATCATCCTGACTTTGAAAAACCTTTCTGTATGTCTGTTGATGCTAGTGGCTATGGTATAGCAGTGGAGATATTCCAAGTAGAAATAGAGAACGAACAAGAAGTGCACAAGACTATAGCTTTCGCCAGTCGATCTTTACAGGCAGCAGAGAGAAATTACGGCATCTCAGAACTGGAAGCATTAGCAATTGTATTTGGGGTACAGAAGTTTGAGCAGTATCTATTAGGTCACAAGATAATAGTTTACAGTGACCATAAGGCATTGACCTTTTTAAAGACCTGTAAATTGAGGAATGCTCGTTTGGTAAGATGGTCATTGTATCTCCAGCAGTTTGACCTTGAGGTTAGATATATTCAAGGGAAAGACAATCTGGTAGCTGATGGGTTATCTAGAAGTGCGGAGCTCTGTGATGACGCGGGAATTACAGCAACAGACCCAAGTGAAGTACGAATGTTTGCGTCGCACGAAGTAAAGGAAGAAAGTGCATTAAAGAGGGTAATTAAGAACTTGAGACGTGATCAGAATGCAGATGACCTGCTGAAATTAGTGAAGAGCTATTTAGGAAATGCGAACTATCCTAAGGTTTCACAATACTATTGTCTGCATAAAGGTATTCTGTTTAGAAGGAAGAAGGTAGGTGTTTCTGAGTGGAAGCTGTGCTTTCCCTCACAACATGTAGACTTACTAATCGACTATGTACACCTGAGGTATGGGCACTACGGTGCGAAGAAGTGCATTGCAAAGTTACAAGAGAAGGTTGTGTTTGACAACATGTATCGCCGTGTGGCCAAGCGTCTAGCATCGTGTGTAGTGTGCCAGAAAGTTCGTGCTGCCAACACCAGAATACAAGGGGATATGCATTCAGTAGAGCCAACTGAAACCCTAGAATTACTGGCTTGTGATTTGTTTGGCCCTCTTCCTGTTTCGAGAGGTGGTTGCACCCATGTTTTTGTTATTGTGGATGGATTCAGTAAATATGTTAAGCTATACCCAATTAAAAGAGCAAATACAAAAACATTGGTTGAAAAGTTGGAAAAGGATTTCTTCGTGAACGTTGGCGTTCCGAAGAATTTGCTGTCAGACAATGGGCCTCAATTTACTTCTGATAGATTTAAAGAATGTCTAGATAAGGCTGGCGTGAAACATCTGAAAATATCTGCGTATTTCCCCCAAGGAAATATGAGTGAACGTATTATGAGGGAATTGAATAGGCTTTGCAGAACTTATTGTGCTCGGAAACACTCAAGTTGGGCAGAGCACATTAAGTATTTTGAGAATGTAATTAACAACCTAAGACATGATGCAACTGGTTTTGCACCTTGCGAATTGATGTTTGGCCAAGAACCGCACAATGTGATTGCAGATATGGTAGAATTCCCTATTCTAACGCAAATATCCACAGATGAGAAGAAACTAAAGGCTAGGGCTAATATGAGAAAAAGAGCGTTGGAAAGGAAGAAGCGTCATGACGCGAAAGCTGTGTAACGCCGGAAATGCATATCCTCCTATTTCCATCTATTGGACTATTATTTTTTTCCTTGTTTTGTTACCTCAAGATATGACATTTCTGTCTCTTTATATATTGTAATTGCTTTACTGTTTGGATATATTTATATTTATGCACTTATGTCGATGTGTAATTGGTTTGTTTCGTAAATATTATTTGTATTTTTACGCTGGGTCTTGCCTAGGGAAAACTGCTATCGAACGATTACATCGATAGGTCGTGTGAAGACTCAAAGTGTGTAGGATCTTTGGTAGGGTTAACTCTGCCGCGTGGAGCGCGGGCAGGACAGAAGGAGTCTGGCGGGAGTAGCGAGTGGAGCAGGTGTTGTGTGACGCTCCCGCTAGTTGCCGCGCTTTCGGGGTTTGGCAGCATGTAATTGCGCTCGACTCGCGATGATAGTTTCTGACATGGTGTCGCGGACGGGAAGCATTAGCTGGCGCACATCAAGAGCCCGTTTCGCCTGGTGACCGTGTCGAGAAGAAGGCGCGCCAACATCCAGCTTCTGCAACAGCGACGGCCGACAATGAGTGACTGTCGCCACCTCCTCGATCGACGGCTTCAAACCTTCAATCAACCAACAAGGAAGACTAAAAGCACGTAAAGTTTCAGAACTGTATGGCAGACCTCAGCTTTTCAAATTGTTCCATTTGTCTCGCAAAATTACAGCAACTTAGCATGAACCTTTGTTGCTCATTGTCCCAATTTCATTGCCAAGCAGGGTCCCTTCCTTTTCCGAAATGAACCCGAGTGTCGTTGAAATTCAAACGCCAGCATAATTCCATTTCACTGCTTTAATTTCAAAGTTCAGTTAAAGTCTCAGAGCTGGCTACAATATTCAGATTACACAAGCACGAATTAAGAGTGCGAGCTTTGTTACCGTATTTTAGCTTACCTGTGACTGCAGCTCAGCTTGGTACGTACTACATTTTACTATTGTTAATTGTTCAGAATCATTTAATTCAAGATCAAAGTTAAATCTCTTATTTCTAAATTGCGTAGATTCAAGTAGCTTTTGAAACGATTGTTGAGGTAGTCCAAGACTAACTGTATTTTACTGAATTTCGATGTGCTTCAGAAAGAAAGCTCACTATTAACTTAAGTCACTAAATTAACTTTCGATTTTCCGGTTTTATTAATTCTTTTGCTAAATTAAGTCAGAGTGTAGCGAAATTTATTACTTCTGACAAACTTTCAGTTTTCACACTACACGTGTCAACCTTCAGTTGCCACGCTTCTAGTGTTAATTATATGTGTAATAACCTTTCTTTTTCAGTTACTATAGTAATTGTCCTTAGGACTGGCGACCGTGATTTCTCCCAAATCTCAAATATCTAATTACCGCTAGTTAATTGTTAACGTAACGGCCGCACATTTACTTTCTTTATTAACTTTACCCCTTTTCAAAATTAATTTCCACCAGTTTCATTTGCATTTTTCCTTTCATTTAGATGTAACCCTTTCCTCCCTCTTTACCGATAGATTAGCTTCGGTGACGACTGCTTTTCCCAAATTTCCATTAGGTACACGCGGTTTAATTTTTCACTGTCATTAAGGTCGATAAGTGAGGGGGGAGGTTACACGTGGCGACCTGGTGACAGGACAATCTTCGGTTTTGAGGTTGTTCTGGACACGAATTTGGCATTGTGCAAATCTCGTAACAAAGTACTGGTTACGTACAGGCCGTTACGTCAGCGAGAATAAGTAGTGGGAGTAATCCTAATTACGTTTGAGATTTGTCATTTATATTGAAAAGTATTAAAATGAGTGAAGGCAACAATTACCAAAATTTGGTAGACTTGGATACGGAACAATCGGTCGAACAGTGGGAAACGCGCACGGCGGTTCCCATTGTTCAGGGGCAGGCGGCTAGCATGAAAGACGCGACCGCCGAAACGCAACAAAGAGCAGAAATGGAATTCCAAACTTTAGAAAATGTTTCGGAATCGGAAGCGAAAATCAAATCTGTACCCCTTGATGATGAATACGGGGGAACATGTATAGAGGAACCAGCTACGGAAGTAAAACCGGTAGTCTCCGGGAATTTAACTGATTTATTGAATGTTTTGATTAATGAAATCAAGAGTCAATCGGCAGAAATTATAGCTCTGTCTGCCAAGCAAGAAGCTCAGTCTGAAAAGATTGAACGAAAGCTAGACAATCAGAACAAAGCTATTAATGTTGTTAACAACAATGTTGGAGTTGTTAATACAAAAGTTGATAAAATCAAAGAAGATATTGTTGTAATTAATACCGAAATCGGTAATCTTAAACAGGAAATGATAGGCGTTCAGGCGGAAATTGCGAGCATAAATACTCGCTTTGATTCCGAAATTAGCAGAATCGAGAAAAGTGTAGGAGAAGCAGTTGCTCCGATCATCGAGAATAAGGTGACGGAACAAATTCAATTAGTGAAAAAAGAGGATCAACAGAAGGTGGAAACTTGCAAGGCTTTAGTGTCCGAAGTAGACACTAAAGTGAGGGAGCAGGCTAATACCTGTGAAGAGAAAAAGAGGGAAGTGGAAACGCTTGCGACAACCACTTGCCAAGTAATTACGAGCGTGTCGGAATTAGAAAAGAAACTTGACGAAAAACAGAGCTATGTGCCAATCTGTACACATAGTTCGGAATTGTTGACGAAAGAGGAGCGGTTCGACCCCTTGAAAAAAGGCGGTATACACGCGACGGATTTCATTAAAAATTGTGAAAGAGTTTTACCCAGATCATGGACTAATGAGAGAAAAATTAATGCGGTTATTGATGTGCTGGCTGGTGATGCCAAGCGTTGGGCTTAAACCTCGACATTACGAACCTGACTTTTGACGAGTTTAAAAATTTGTTTCTGGCTGAATACTGGTCAGAGCAAAAACAGCAAAGTGTCTGGCGCGAATTTGTCGTATCGAGGCCTTTCGATGCGAATTCGCGCGGTTCGATGAGGGAGTTTTGTGAGGGCTGGATCCGCAAGTTGGGATATTTGCGTGATCGCCGCACGGAATCCGAAATAGTCTGGGAACTCTACAAGAAGCTTCCAGATGATACAAAACGCTACGTAGGAAGCAATTACAGGACAATCAATGATTTCCTGGAAAGAGTTGAGGACGAGGACTATTGGCGCAATAATCGCGACAGTGGTAGAGGCCGTGGTAACAACAACGGGTACCACCCCAACCATAACAACGATAACCATGGGAATAATGCATACCGCAGCAATAACAATAATGGTTCGGACCGTAATAACAATCGGTACAATGCAAATAATAACAGGAATGACAGAAACCAGTATCATACTAACGTGATACGGGCTTCACAGAATAGTAATAACGCCAGAGGGTGTGATCAGCCGCCTCAGCAGCATCCGGGGAGCGTATCTGCTGGGACGAGACAGGGAAACCATTAGCCGCGCCGGTGAGGGGCCGAGCGGGCGTGGAGAAATTTTGGCGGCCCAATAACAAGAGAAAACCCAGGTGTCGCCGTTATGAAAATTCCGTATGGAATAATCAACGGCGGGAGAGTGTGCCAGTGTTAAGAGAAAGGAGTGCGCCCACAAGTAGTAGATCAGCAGTACACACGGCAGTAGGTAGTACATTCACTGTCAGTGAGAACAATTTAAGTAGTGTTCCGGAAATCGATTATAAAGTGGCAGCTGTAATACCCACAGCGGAACTGGAGATTGAGTTTAAGAATGGTTCGCAATTGTTGAGAGAAGATCAGATGTCGGATAAAACGTCCGTCATCGAGCGAGGGGATGCAGAGAGGGATGAGGTCTGGTTAAGGCAGTTCGGTCGCTTATACGACGAACTAAGAGATTATAGGGGCCTGTACGGGAGGAGTGTTTATAGGGAGCGCGGGCAGGATTTGCCGCGTCTCGTCCCACAGGAAGATAGTATTTGTGAAGTGATGGAAAGTTCTGGCCCTAACCGGCAGACTTTACCAGAAATAGTTGATGTTAAAGGGGAGCACGAGCAAGATGCGTCGTGTTTCGTCCCGCAGGAATTGAATGTTGAAGTAGTAACGGAAAGTTCTGGCCCTAACCGGCAGACTTTACCGAAAGTTGTAGTGGTAGAAGTAGCCGACCCATCCGACGCAAACCTCCAGTTTAAACATTGCGAGAGTATTAAGGAGAAAGATTACGAAAATTTTAGTGATAGCCGGACACGATTGGTAGAAAAGCACATAGATTACAGCGTGTATGAGGTTAGAGTTGACATTATACAGTCAGACGATAGCAGTGTGGGTTGCGCAGATCCAGAGGAAGTAATTGCAGATACTACTGGGCACATTTCTCCAGGTAGATTGGCAGATGAGATCAATCTGACCAAAGAGGAATCAACGAAGGTGACAATTAGTGAATCGATAGCAAAGCAACACTCACTAGTTGACGAGTTACAGGAAAAGGTTTCGGTATTGGAGGCGAAGCTACAGACTAAGCCTCAGGACAAACGTGTTGAAATTAAAACTGTATGTGAACAGAGGCTGAAAAAGCCGCCAGATAAGCCGAATTTAGGATCAAAGCCGGATGGTTTTTTCTGGAATGACCTGGATATAGACGAGGATTTACTGTGGGAAAATAATGAAACAGTCGAGGACAAGTGTAGACAGATAGTAGTGTCTGTTAATATGCACGACCTACAACTAAACGTGTTGATTGACACCGGTGCAGAATTGAGTGCTGTATCTGGGAAAATATTTGAGTTACTGAAAGACAGACCCGGCATCGTAGTTATGCCAGTAACAGGAGTGAAAATTATCGGTGCTACTGGGAAGGCCAGTAAACCGGTCACAAAACAGATTTTTGTCCACTTCGAGATATGTGGGGCACGATTTGAACAAGAGTTTGTAGTCGTGCCAGACTTAACTACGGAAGTAATTATCGGGTTAGATTGGCTATTAAAGTACCGTGCAGTGATTAACTGCGAAAGCAAAACTTTGACATGTATGTCACTAGATAAAACGATAGTAGTTAGCTTTGACGAGGCAGGAGACGGTGTGCATAGGCAATACCAGCCTATACACATTGTTAACTGGCCGAATGGTATTGATGTAGGTATGAATTTGAACTACTGTAATGTGAGGAATCTCGGCATTGACAATAGTGTAGAAACTGAATTGGAAAGTATTGTAGACGGTATGTCAAACGTAACACACGAACAAAGACGAGGCCTGTATGAAGTGATGATGAGGAATAAGAGTGTGTTTTCAGACAAACCGGGTCTTGTGGAAGGATATAAATGCAAGTTGCATGTAATTCCGCACGAACCATTCTTCGTGAGACCGTATGCTATACCGCTGTCCAAAAAGGAAGCAGTGCAACGGGAGATAGATAAGATGATCGAATGGGGAGTGATTGAAAGAAGTACAAGTCCATACAATAACGGTTTGGTCATTGTAGCAAAACGGGATGGTAGTGTGCGTATCGTGATTGACGCACGAACGTTGAATAGGGTCGTTCAACGTGAAACAGACAGACCAGAGAGTATGGAGGAGATTTTGCAACGTTTTCATGACGTTAAGTTCATGACTAGCCTCGATCTGACAGCTAGTTACTGGCAAATAGAACTCGAAGAAGAATCTAGGCCATACACCGCCTTCTTGTTTGCGGGCAGGTGTTATCAGTGTAGAGTACTGTCGTTTGGACTTCATATATCTGTGTCCGTATTCATCAGGGCCCTAGATAAAGTGCTAGGACCGGCTTTGAGTTCAAGATTAACTGTATATGTTGACGACCTATTGTTGGCCAATGCCACTTGGCATGACCATTGTGACCTGTTAGATGAAGTTTTTAGAGCATTGCGCCGTGGCGGAATGACTCTAAAGCTAAAGAAATGCGAATTTGTGAAGCAGGAACTGAAATTTTTAGGGCATGTAATTACCACTGCTGGTATTACGAAAGACCCAGAGAAACTAGAGGCAATAAGGAATTGTCCTCCACCCAAGTCTAGGAAACAGTTAAAAAGTTTTCTAGGGCTCACAGGATTTTACCGTAAATTTGTAAAAGGACAAGTGTTTAATGATGAAAATTTGAATAACCTCTTACGCAAAAATGTTCCGTTTGTGTGGACTGACGGGTGTCAGACCGCTTTCGAGAGATTAAAAGACGAGTTGTTAAGATCTAACATACTATTTCATCCTGATTTATCGCTACCCTTCCATCTGGGAACGGATTCGTCGAATTACGGGGTGGGGGTAGAACTGTTCCAAGAAGTTGGTAAAGGGGAGGATAAGGAACACCGGACGATAGCGTTCGCGAGTCGAACTTTATCAAAAAGTGAGCGAAACTACACGATTTCTGAGAAAGAGTGTCTCGCTATCGTGTGGGGATTCAAGAAGTTCAAGGGTTACCTATGGGACCGTAAGGTGATTATTCATACGGACCATAAGGCGCTCACTTATCTGAAGGATTGTAAACTACTTCACGAAAGACTGACTAGGTGGTCGCTGTATTTACAGCAATTTAACTATGACATCTGTTACGTAAAAGGGACCGACAATTGTGTAGCGGATGCGCTGTCGCGGTTGCCCGAGTCTAATCAAGGTCTATTGAAAGATGAGGCAGATGGAGTGGTCAAATTGTACTATTTTAAAGAAGTTGAGGGACGTAAATTAATAATGAACATTTGTAAGAATCTACGTCGTCATCAGAACGAGGATGGTTGTTTAAATATGGTGAAAACCCGATATGATGAAAAGAGTCCAGAAGGAGAGAAATTAAGGAAGTATTACAAGATATACGATCATATCTTGTACATACGTAAGGGTGAAGATAGTAATATTTGGCGGGTATGCTGGCCCAGCAAATACGTCACGGAAATAATAGACTACTACCATTTGGCGTATGGTCACTGTGGACCAAAGAAATGTACGGAAAAGCTGAGTGAAGTAGTGCATTTCAACAACATGTTAAAACGAGTTACTGACAGAGTGAAAACTTGCGATTTATGTCAGAAGGTGAAGGTTACCAACTGTACGAGTCGTGGTCCTATGCAAAGGCCTAACGACACCTTTGAGTTACTGTGCGTGGACTTGTACAGACCTTTGCCCAAGTCATCAGGAAACTTTGCCTACATTTTAGTAGTGCTAGAAGCTTTTTCCAAGTTCATCAAACTATACCCGATTAGGAAAGCTACAGCCAAAGCGGTCTATAGCAAGCTGGTGAACGATTATTTTGTTCATATTGGTAAGCCCAAGGCGATTCTATCAGACAATGGGGCACAATTTACTTCTAAGTTGTGGAATGAAGGCATGGAAAGTAATGGGGTCGATGTGATCCATATTTCAGCTTATTGTCCGGCTGGGAATCCCGCTGAGAGGTATATGCGCGAGCTAGGCCGACTGTGCCGTACCTATTGCCATCACAACCATAGGGCATGGGGCAAATATGTAGCAGTATTTGAGAGAATTATGAACACCTTGAGACATGAATCGACGGGATTTTCTCCAGAGGAAATCCTGCTGGATGACAGAAGTAAAAGTTTAGTGGAAGAGATAATCAAATTCCCTCCACGGATTGACATTAGTATTGGTGTGAAAAAAGATCGTTTGCGAGAAGTAATGAAGCTAAAAGCCGATGCTCGCATACGTCGTCATGACGCTAAAGCGCGTTTTGCTAAGTTTGCGATCGGAGACTTAGTACTTGTAAAAGCTCATGAGAAATCGAGCGAGATAGACAATGAAATCTCTAAATTTAAGTTTGTTTATAATGGACCATATAAAGTCATTGGTATACCTCACACAAATGCTTATTGCTTAGAGTATCCAAGCTCTGGAAAGCTATTAGGTATTCGAAATATAGTAGATTTGAAATTGTACCAACCTAGGATCGATTAATACCACACAATGGGTAATTTGTACAATATGTAAATATAGAGTGTAAGATTTAAGGTTTGCTAGATTGCCATGCTTTTGACTGACCAAGGTCATTAAAGAAGTTGTAATTAATAAGTAATTAATTTTGATTAATCAATTTAATTTTAATCAATTTAATCATGATCTAATCAACTGAAAAATCCAAGCTGCTAGTTTAAGTTTTCAGCTGAGTCACAGTAGATTAAGCAATGTAAATATGATTTTGTAACTAGCTGTAAGATTTCATGAATATGTGTTTTACTAGTCATTGCCGATGTACTTAGACGCTGTTTTAAGTTTCAGGCTTGTACATGTGTGATGATGGACAGTGTTGAGTTATCCACTGTGATAGTGTTTATGGACTCCTTGAGATTACTCGGGAGTGAGTTTTTCCGAAAGAATTCAGTGGAACGGACGTTCTGGAAACGCCGTCACAAGGGCGAGTGAGATCAAGCGTGCCGCACACGCGGGCGCAACAATACTGGCGAGGCGAGCCGCTGTCGGCTCTTGTGCCGCTGTTGGCTCTTGGGCCGCTGTCGGCATTCTTTGTACTTTCGAGTACGGAAGGCGGAATTGTTTTTCTTCCTGGACAGCTGAAAGAACTCTACTGTCAATATTTATGTTTTTTTTCGATCTGATGTGTGTTATTTTCTTGTTTAGCGTTTAATGGACTCCCATGACGAGAATATTAATTATGAAAGGGTTATGTAAAAATGTGTATTCTATGTAATTAATTATTAATTTGCGTATTTTGATCTACCTGTTTTTATGACCATGTACTCTGATTAATTTTGTAAATAGTATTCCATTTCATGATAGTGTTACGGATTTTAATGATTTTAGAATAGCTAAACCATTTTCTATATCTTCTATGAATTTTAATATGTTGTCAACCTGTTTTATTTCGTGTAAGATGACAGAGTGGAATAAGATTAGGAGTTCTCCACTCAATTATTATGGTCTAAAAATTGATTTATGCTTAATTAGACGAATGCTAAATTTTGTTGATGTTTTGAGCATATGCATTTCCGCTGTTTCTTTTTTGGGACATTTTCTGAGTCTGTTTACGTTACACGAACATCTTCAGACAATGTGGGGCACGTGTAACGCCGGAAATGCATATCCTCCTATTTCCATCTATTGTACTATTATTTTTTTCCTTGTTTTGTTACCTCAAGATATGACATTTCTGTCTCTTTATATACTGTAATTGCTTTACTGTTTGGATATATTTATATTTATGCACTTATGTCGATGTGTAATTGGTTTGTTTCGTAAATATTATTTGTATTTTTACGCTGGGTCTTGCCTAGGGAAAACTGCTATCGAACGATTACATCGATAGGTCGTGTGAAGACTCAAAGTGTGTAGGATCTTTGGTAGGGTTAACTCTGCCGCGTGGAGCGCGGGCAGGACAGAAGGAGTCTGGCGGGAGTAGCGAGTGGAGCAGGTGTTGTGTGACGCTCCCGCGAGTTGCCGCGCTTTCGGGGTTTGGCAGCATGTAATTGCGCTCGACTCGCGATGATAGTTTCTGACATGGTGTCGCGGACGGGAAGCATTAGCTGGCGCACATCAAGAGCCCGTTTCGCCTGGTGACCGTGTCGAGAAGAAGGCGCGCCAACATCCAGCTTCTGCAACAGCGACGGCCGACAATGAGTGACTGTCGCCACCTCCTCGATCGACGGCTTCAAACCTTCAATCAACCAACAAGGAAGACTAAAAGCACGTAAAGTTTCAGAACTGTATGGCAGACCTCAGCTTTTCAAATTGTTCCATTTGTCTCGCAAAATTACAGCAACTTAGCATGAACCTTTGTTGCTCATTGTCCCAATTTCATTGCCAAGCAGGGTCCCTTCCTTTTCCGAAATGAACCCGAGTGTCGTTGAAATTCAAACGCCAGCATAATTCCATTTCACTGCTTTAATTTCATAGTTCAGTTAAAGTCTCAGAGCTGGCTACAATATTCAGATTACACAAGCACGAATTAAGAGTGCGAGCTTTGTTACCGTATTTTAGCTTACCTGTGACTGCAGCTCAGCTTGGTACGTACTACATTTTACTATTGTTAATTGTTCAGAATCATTTAATTCAAGATCAAAGTCAAATCTCTTATTTCTAAATTGCGTAGATTCAAGTAGCTTTTGAAACGATTGTTGAGGTAGTCCAAGACTAACTGTATTTTACTGAATTTCGATGTGCTTCAGAAAGAAAGCTCACTATTAACTTAAGTCACTAAATTAACTTTCGATTTTCCGGTTTTATTAATTCTTTTGCTAAATTAAGTCAGAGTGTAGCGAAATTTATTACTTCTGACAAACTTTCAGTTTTCACACTACACGTGTCAGCCTTCAGTTGCCACGCTTCTAGTGTTAATTATATGTGTAATAACCTTTCTTTTTCAGTTACTATAGTAATTGTCCTTAGGACTGGCGACCGTGATTTCTCCCAAATCTCAAATATCTAATTACCGCTAGTTAATTGTTAACGTAACGGCCGCACATTTACTTTCTTTATTAACTTTACCCCTTTTCAAAATTAATTTCCACCAGTTTCATTTGCATTTTTCCTTTCATTTAGATGTAACCCTTTCCTCCCTCTTTACCGATAGATTAACTTCGGTGACGATTGCTTTTCCCAAATTTCCATTAGGTACACGCGGTTTAATTTTTCACTGTCATTAAGGTCGATAAGTGAGGGGGGAGGTTACAGCTGTACCTACTAGCTTTGAAGTAGGTCAATTAGTCCTTGTCAAAACCAAAGAAAAATCAAAGAAAGTAAATGCAGAAACAAAAAAATTCATGTTCGTATACCAAGGACCTTTCAGGATCATAGGAAAACCACATGCCAATGCATATAGGCTAGAGTACCCTAAAAGTAAGAAGCTATTAGGTCTCAGGAACGTGATTGACCTAAAGAAATTCGTAGGTAGTGAATGAATGCTGTAGGGAGGAGGTTGTTCTTTAACCTCTACACAGTGTGGCAGCTGTGCAGTCCCAGCTGTGTGAGATCTTCTTTCCCATTTCAGGTCTCACTCACTCTTCATCTTTCCTATCCCCCCCCCCCCCCAAAAAAAAAAATTCAACCTCTACTTTCCAACACAAAATTTTCCGGTATAATTATCACGTCAATATTAAACCAATGAATGCTGTAGGGAGGAGGTTGTTCTGTAACCTCTACACAGTGTGGCAGCTGTGCAGTCCCAGCTGTGTGAGATCTTCTTTCCATTTCAGGTCTCACTCACTCTTCGTCTTTTCTATCCACCTAAAAATGTCTAACTCTTCTTTACAGCATTAAACTAATGAATGCTGTAGGGAGGAGGTTGTTCTGTAACCTCTACACAGTGTGGCAGCTGTGCAGTCCCAGCTGTGTGAGATCTTCTTTCCCTTTCAGGTCTCACTCATTCTTCCATCTTTCCTATCCACAAAAATTTCAACCTCTTCTTTCCAGACATGAAAATTTTCTGTCATGACTATCAAGCCATGAGTTATGTAACCATTCTATCTACCGATTAGTGAAGAAAAATACCTGATGTGACAAACCTAATAGTGACAAACAATAGGGAAGTATGACGTAATTAAGATACAAATGTATTTGAGTAACAATTATGTATAGTACCCTGGTAATATAGTAAGTACAAAGTGTTGTTTTATTGGAAATGGTCCACCAACAGTAATTTAAAAAGATATATGAATTCATGTACAAGCAGGATCTGAAGTTGTAGTGAAACCTAGTGTATGCATTATAGCTAATTAATAAATAGTAAGAAAGAGATTGCTTAGTGTTAGAAAAAAAAAATGCAGATAAGTTGTAAGATTAAACTCACCTGGTGTAGCAAGGAAAGGCAGTGTAATAGAATTGAGCAGTGTTTGTGGTTGAGACGTGAAGGACACGTCCCTGAAGTATTTATAAGGTTGGAGCTGGCCATTATTTTAGTGTAGTGTGTGACAAGATACACCTACACGTATTGAGGTTATGAGTTGGAGGCGTGAATGCGACCATAGGTACCCTTATGTTAGATGAGGCAGAGCAGCTCATGGTGTCCTATAGGTTTAAGGAATTTAGCATTACGCTCGTCCATAATTACTTGATGCACTTTAGTGGTAGGTCGAGAGAGACTACCTGTGGTTTCAGCGTCCGATCGAGTGGAAATGGATTGCCACGTGAGCAAACTAATCAGCTGCAATACACTATGAATATGAAATAAATGTGCTATCCTATGCTTTAAATATTAATAGAGTGAGTGTTAAATAAGTACATACACTAGCAAAATGAATAGATAACATACTGACAGACGTGAAACATTATTTTAGCTCAGCATAAATACACTTCAAAGTAAGTAAGTACCTAATTGCAGATGTGGAACTGACAACAGCAGAGGACCAATAAGTGGATTTATTAGTCAACTAAACGTAGTGTGTTTTGAACGCTCACAACTGTACTATTACCAAAAGTTACTCACATGCACAAAGAAGCTGAGAAAACAACCACTAATCATACTCATACTATCTCTAAGAATAAGGTAATCAAAGATGAATCAGTTAAGTGCTTAAAATACAAATGTATCAGGAATGTACCGAGCATTGGTTCAGTGTTCCGGACCAGAAATAATAAATTCAGATTAAATATGATTTATGATTGTATGCCTTAGGAGCATAGATTTTCTCTGGTACGTGACTAACGGCGTTTTGAGCCATTTGTTTACCGATTTTATGACAGTTAAGTAACCGTAAGAGTAAAATTGAGAAAGGTTCTGTTAACTTTGTTCCAGCAACATACTGAAGGATAAAATGTATATATCCCCATTTCATTGTGACCCACCCTTAGATAATAAGTGAACAGAGTCTGAGGCACTCTTTTTGTTTGTTCTACAGGACAAACCAGATAATGGCAGCCTGGTAGCTGCGTGAAAGCGTGGAGTGACTTGGGCACAACTCACAGTGACCCCTCCCCTTTCCCTCGTGTAATTTAGAGAGAACGTGGAGGACGCACACCATAGCAACTTCCCCTCCTCTACCCTTGTGAATGGAAGTGTAGGACGCCAGCCAAAGCGGCTACAACCACGTGTGTAAAAATTATTTGTGAACTTTTCTTTCAGGTTTAGAAAAGACTGCTAAGAGATAATCATCTGTTTATGTATCATGTTATTTTCTTTGAATTTGTGTATGTAAAAATGTATTTAATGTATTTAATGGATCTAAGATTTTCATAATTTTTCAATTTGTATGTGTTTGTTTGTCTAAGGCAATATGTATGCCAAAATATTTCATTGACTTTGCTTAAAATTTTGAGTAATGAGTAATGACATTGGTTAAAAGGCAGTGAACATGCCTACAATTTAAATAATTAATGTAGGTAATCAGTTTCTTTAATGTTTCTACAGGTTTATATTTCAATTTTGAATTTTCATAGGGAGTTAAACTGTACTCTTGCTTCCCTTTTTGTAATTAAATTTTTTTTTCATTCTTTAACATTCATAAACAAAAAATTTAAGTAGAGGGTGATGTAGGGAAGCAGCCTACTCACGCTGTAGTAAATTCACATCAGTTTCCATTGTGTGTCAGCCAGTCTGCTGTAACTAGCTCTGACATCATAAATGTTGCGCAATACCTTAAAAATCAAGCAAATGAACTAAAACTTTTCTAGCATGTCAGAAATAATACTACATTAATGTGTGTTAAATATCAGTCATTTTCGAAATTTGGACGTTTTTCTGAGAAAATCATTGGCGCAACAGAAAAGAGCTAGAGACTTCAAAATTTATATTTAGATTCATCTTTCATAATGATTTAATAAAAACAGTACTTTGGATTTCACAAATTGAGATTTTAGTGGAAGTTCATGATTTTGTGGTTTTCGTCTCAAAACTGAAGGAAGCAAGATAGATTAAGTAGGCTAATAAATAAGGCTAGGATGTTTAGATTTAAATAGGTTGGAGGTCCGCTATGACTATGAAGATGTGTAAAGTTTCCTTTTAGTACCTATAAAATTATAGCGATAGCGGATCTCAAAAGGGGCAGTTCAGAGCTCATCTACTGCGTGCAGTGTAATTAGATTAATTCTCTCGCCCAGAATATTTAACTTAGCCACGTCAAAATTTTATTATCAATACTTACCTGCGTGCTGAATGCACGTTTAAATTAAGAGCTTTATCGGCCATAAGCAAAAGAAGCTATAAATTATTATGTAACTTGAAGTGGTGCGTTACTAGCCCAGCGGCTAGTCGAGAGAGCCGAAATGATCAGGCGTTCCCTTCGCCGTCCGCACCGCGGCTTTATATATAAGGACGCTACGCGAGGAAGCAAGGCCCCAGTTCTCTCCAGACGCTGAATGACACGCCATCTGTGTCGGTAGTCGCATCGCGTCAGTGTATCTGCTACAAACAGCCTCGGGTGCCGTATTAAGTTACTAGAGATACGCGGAACCATGAAAACATTTTATGTGAAGTGTTAATTCTGGGATGATTTTCATTATCTAGCTTCAGTTTGCGTACCGTCGTATTTTCACGTGCCGTCGCGGGACAGTCATTCTACCAAATATTTAGCGTGGCGTTTGATGAAGTATTTTCATCAAATTATGGCGAGCATTCTTTTTTAACATTTAATTCGGACATTTATAGTTGCATCAGCGCATTAGACTCTGAACTGCTCTGTTAGTTAGGTTGTAGGGATACTTGTGGTTTTTATCAGTGAATTTCAGAATATACTCAACTATTTTGGAAAACCGTTTTTGATTAGAAATCCCGGACAATCTCCTAATTCCTCAGAGCTATAAGCTGCAGCTATAAGAACATTCTCAGGTAAAGTGGGCACTAGGATATCTATTTACTGGCTCCAAGTTTTATTAAATCACTTTCTGGGGGTCACGGAGTAAATAGAGAGCCAGTGTTGAGAACGGCAAAAGACAGCAATAACAACATTCTAAAAGCTAGAAACTGATTCAACTTGCAAGCGTTTGTTACAGCAAATTTATTTTTACAAACTTACACTCGCCGCCCCACAACAGGTATGGCCTCTTCTATTAGTAGCGTTGCCTCCTCTAGTGAAGGTCTAGATCCTATTTTCTCCACAACATTTAAAAAATGATTACTGAAAATATTTTCAATTTCTGATTGTTTGTTAGTACACTTCTCATTCAGTTTTTTGGCACTAAAGTCTTCCTGTGCTCTTGGTTGCCCTGTTTCCCTTTCAATAATATTCCAAATTGCTTTAATATTATTATCAGAGTTACTGATCTCAGACATGATACACATGCTTCTGGACTTTTTAATAACTTTTCTTAGTACCGCACAATAGTTTTTATAATAATGAACAATTTCGGGGTCAGTACTCCCTCTTGCTGTTAGATACAGATCTCTTTTACAGTTGCAAGGTATTCTTATTCCTTTAGTTAGCCAAGATTTTTTATGTTTTCTTGGAATTATGTTTAACTATTTTCTTGGGAAAACAATTTTCAAATACCCTTAAAAATGTATCGTGAAATAAGTTATATTACAAGTTTGCATCAGTTTCCTTATACACTTCATCCCAGTCTAGCTGCTGTAGGCTTTCCATAAAGTTTGCAATATTTATATTGTTAATTGAGCGCACTGCTTTGAAATTCTGATTTGATATACTGCATGAAGCTGTGTCATGTACTGTAACTAGCTGTGCACCATGATATGAAAGACCATTATCCACAGGATAAGCATTTATGTCCTTAAACTTATCTTGGTCTATAAAAAAGTTATGCATCAATGCACTTCTGTTCTTTGTTATCCGAGTAGGAAAATCAATGACGGAGCTCAAATTGAAAGAACTGAGTAATACTACAAGGTCATTCTTCCTATTACATTCTTTCAGGGAATCAACATTGAAATCCCCACAAATGATAATTTGCTTCCCCCTGTCTGACAGATAGCACAACAAAGCATCCAAGTTTTCTAGAAATAGCTGGAAATTCCCTGAGGGGGACCTATAAACTGTTACAATTATGAAAGTGCCATCATTTAGTTTAAGTTCAGTGGCACATGCTTCCATATGTTTCTCTACACAACATTTTTTAGTTTCTAAATTTTTTACACTGTGGAAGCTTTTGATATATATGGCAACTCCTCCTCTCATCATATTATCTCTACTTACATATGCAGCCAGTTTTTACCCATTGATGCTAACCTTTTGCATATCAGTGACAATGTGATGCTCAGACAGGCATAGTACATCTATTACATTCTCAGTTTCTATATCTTCTAAACAAAGTAGAAGCTCATCAATTTTATTCTTCAATCCCCCAATATTTTGATGAAATATACTAACATTATTTTTCACTTTACTTTTGTGAGTATCTTGAACTTTTTTAACAACTTCAGTACTTGCCTGGCTGAGTTTCCCACTGGACACTGATCTTACACAAAAAAAGAGTTTCCACCATGAGATGTAGTTCCTCCCCCCTTTAAATTTCCTGCTATCAGCCCAGCCAGTTTACCCTTCCCTTTCTTGTTGAGGTGTAGGCCATGTCTAGTATAGTCCCACCTACAGAGTGAATCAACAGGAACCACACCAATGTGTGACCCTGCACCAGATCCAAGTAGCCGTTCCAACTCCAAATTAACTCTCCTGACAGAACAGCTCAAATGAGGTCGGTCGTGGCGCTCCAGAACCGACACAAACCCTACACTGGTATGAATCGATGTGAGGGACGGGAAAAACCCACCGTGGTACAACAACAAAGTTAGGAAACTACTGCGAAGGCAAAGAGAGCTCCACTCCAAGTTTAAACGCAGCCAAAACCTCTCAGACAAACAGAAGCTAAACGATGTCAAAGTTAGCGTAAGGAGGGCTATGCGTGAAGCGTTCATTGAATTCGAAAGTAAAATTCTATGTACCGACTTGACAGAAAATCCTAGGAAGTTCTGGTCTTACGTTAAATCAGTAAGTGGCTCGAAACAGCATATCCAGACACTACGGGATGATGATGGCATTGAAACGGAGGATGACACGCGTAAAGCTGAAATACTAAACACCTTTTTCCAAAGCTGTTTCACAGAGGAAGACCGCACTGCAGTTCCTTCTCTAAATCCTCGCACAAACGAAAAAATGGCTGACATCGAAATAAGTGTCCAAGGAATAGAAAAGCAACTGGAATCACTCAATAGAGGAAAGTCCACTGGACCTGACGGGATACCAATTCGATTCTACACAGAGTACGCGAAAGAACTTGCCCCCCTTCTAACAGCCGTGTACCGCAAGTCTCTAAAGGAACGGAGGGTTCCAAATGATTGGAAAAGAGCACAGATAGTCCCAGTCTTCAAGAAGGGTCGTCGAGCAGATGCGCAAAACTATAGACCTATATCTCTTACGTCGATCTCTTGTAGAATTTTAGAACATGTTTTTTGCTCGCGTATCATGTCATTTATGGAAACCCAGAATCTACTATGTAGGAATCAACATGGATTCCGGAAACAGCGATCGTGTGAGACCCAACTCGCCTTATTTGTTCATGAGACCCAGAAAATATTAGATACAGGCACCCAGGTAGATGCTATTTTTCTTGACTTCCGGAAGGCGTTCGATACAGTTCCGCACTGTCGCCTGATAAACAAAGTAAGAGCCTACGGAATATCAGACCAGCTGTGCGGCTGGATTGAAGAGTTTTTAGCAAACAGAACACAGCATGTTGTTATCAATGGAGAGACGTCTACAGACGTTAAAGTAACCTCTGGCGTGCCACAGGGGAGTGTTATGGGACCATTGCTTTTCACAATATATATAAATGACTTAGTAGATAGTGTCGGAAGTTCCATGCGGCTTTTCGCGGATGATGCTGTAGTATACAGAGAAGTTGCTGCATTAGAAAATTGTAGCGAAATACAGGAAGATCTGCAGCGGATAGGCACTTGGTGCAGGGAGTGGCAACTGACCCTTAACATAGACAAATGTAATGTATTGCGAATACATAGAAAGAAGGATCCTTTATTGTATGATTATATGATAGCGGAACAAACACTGGTAGCAGTTACTTCTGTAAAATATCTGGGAGTATGCGTACGGAACGATTTGAAGTGGAATGATCATATAAAATTGATTGTTGGTAGGGCGGGTACCAGGTTGAGATTCATTGGGAGAGTGCTTAGAAGATGTAGTCCATCAACAAAGGAGGTGGCTTACAAAACACTCGTTCGACCTATACTTGAGTATTGCTCATCAGTGTGGGATCCGTACCAGGTCGGGTTGACGGAGGAGATAGAAAAGATCCAAAGAAGAGCGGCGCGTTTCGTCACCGGGTTATTTGGTAACCGTGATAGCGTTACGGAGATGTTTAATAAACTCAAGTGGCAGACTCTGCAAGAGAGGCGCTCTGCATCGCGGTGTAGCTTGCTGTCCAGGTTTCGAGAGGGTGCGTTTCTGGATGAGGTATCGAATATATTGCTTCCCCCTACTTATACCTCCCGAGGAGATCACGAATGTAAAATTAGAGAGATTAGAGCGCGCACGGAGGCTTTCAGACAGTCGTTCTTCCCGCGAACCATACGCGACTGGAACAGGAAAGGGAGGTAATGACAGTGGCACGTAAAGTGCCCTCCGCCACACACCGTTGGGTGGCTTGCGGAGTATCAATGTAGATGTAGATGTAGATGTAGATGTGATGCAATCTTTGCCAGGTCACACTCTATGCTGTACCCCGGATCTCTGTCTATCGGCTAGTTATCTAATACAATGAGGGACGTTCTTCCAGAGTCTGGTTTCTGCCACTGAGAAGGAGTTCGAGAAGGTGGCTGAACGATGGAGTGGGGCAGAAAGGATTTTGCTCTGTAGGGAACGGATGTTTCCGGAGTGTTTGCAGACAAAAGCATTAAGTTCGACGAAAGATACGAGGGAGAGCGTTCATTGATAACGCAGTAGAGAAGACAGAGGATATGGAAATCTCTGCGCTTGTCTGCCCGCAGCTGGTATAGCTGCGTGTATGTTCGTGAAATGTGGTGAAAGAATCGATCATCACAGGTACAACGCACACAAGCATTCATATTTAGTTCGAAGCGCCTTGAACTTTCCTGAGAAAGGTCTTGAAGGACATAATCGCTGTAATTAATAATTATAAGTGTTTGTAGAAGTTTCTTTTCCACGTCTAGAGGGAAGACCTTTTTATGTTTTTGCTGGACATGGACAGATGTCCTCATCTGTACATTTCATTTACGAGCTGAGTCCAATTTAGAGTTTCATCGACTATTATTGCTAGACTCTTCGCTGAAGGAGAGAAGATAATATTTGTCCCATTTAGGGTTAAAGATGGTAGAGATTCCCGATATCTCCGGATAATGAGCATAGAATGACCAACCACTAACGCTTGAGATTTGGTAGAGTTGAGTTTTAATCCTGCACCCTGCACTCATCTTAACAGTACTCATAGATCGCTAATGATATTCTCAATAGCTGTGTTAAGGTTGATAGGATTTGCGCTTCGACACAACTGAAGGTACAGCATGCATGTGGTATTTGCAATAGGACAAGACTGACAACGCATCATTAGCGTACTATGAAAGGAGTATCAGACCTAATACCGAACCATGGGGGCACGTTTGACACTACCTGCCTCGGTTGTGATTTCATGGTATCGGACATGACGAATTGCTGGCTAGACCTCAGGTACGAGCAGAACCGCTACTCTAACTTGTGGATAAATTTTAGCTGCTACGTTTGACAAGTAAATTGTCATAGGCGACGGTGTCAAAGGCTTTGCAGAAATCTAAGAAAATCATGATAGAAACCTCTTGTGCTACCATGTAAGCTTCATGTCGTCTGTTAGCTTTATTAACGCAAATATTGTGCTGCGATGTTTACAGAGGTTTGATTGGTTTTCGTCTCGTAGGTTGTTTGTAGTTAGGTAGTTCGTTAGCTGGTCGTGGACTGTATATTCTATGGAACTGGACAGCACAGGAAGAATGCAAATAGGTCGGTAATCAGAGAGCGCTGTGGCAGCGTCCTTTTCAGGCAGTGGCTTATGTAGTCTCGTTTTCCAGGCTTTAGGGGAAACAGTTGTCGATAAAGAGCGATTGAAGATATTTCCTATACAAAGTTGACGCTAAAGAGTGGTTGAAGATATTTACTATACTGGGCAGTAGTGTGTCGCTAATAAGCTTCATCGTTTGGACTGTGATGCCATCGTGTCCATTAGATGCTGATCTGATACGCTTGATGGCTGTTTTGACAGTGTTGCCACTAACATACTTTGGATGGAATTTTTCACGGCTGCAGTCATTTACTCTTATGAAGTAGCCAATGAGTCCTTTTTATTTGTGGTTCAACTGTCACTGTAGATAATTAATGTACCGGTTGATTTCATTGGCTGGGGCAATTGGATAACCCTTTAGTGACCAATGGGAACTATAGTTCCCACTTATTTGTTTTCGCTGTAAGTTCAGTGGTAACCCGTGTTCCCACTTCTAACTTGTGCTGTCAGCTCTGTTAGAGGATGCTAACTACATGTAAATTGTCAACGGGTGTGCGAAAGCGGTTGTATTTCTACTTTGCTAGTCAATCAATGCAGAAGCGCAGTTTCCACGTGAAAACGAGCCACTGTTTCGACCGCCACAGCGTTTTTTGTACAGTGTGCTTTCCTTTTACGTGTGAAGTGACTTGTGTCGTATTTATCTACTTTTACATTTGTGAGGGAGATAGTATTCGTGTATATTTGCTGGATTTGACTGAAAATTACGTAAATATTACAAGGTAAGTTAGTGGGAATTATTTTTCCCACTGAACTTTGGTGAAGTGCAATGCATATGGCTGCGTAATTGGCATCATAGTTATTGTTTGTTTCTTATTCTTTAGAATGCCTGGACTGATGGCAGAAGATGTTTTCAGAGTTTTGTATGCTTTACCAGAAGATGTAGAAGATTCAGATATCGATGCTGACTCTGATGCTGATTTTGAGTCACCAAATACTTCACAGATATGCTGAAAAAAATTCTAGACTTAGCAGGGGAGAATTCGAATTTTCTGTCAGGTCATGTGTTGCTGCAGTGAAGTGGCAGGATAGCGAACCTGTTTGTATACTATCAAATTACCACAATCCAAACACATTACAACTGTTTTGAGGAGAAACGAAGATGGAAGCAGAAGTGAAGTAAGTATTCTGCCCATTGGCTGTGGCAGAGTATAATAAAATAATGGGAGGAGTGGATAGATTTGATCACCTGCGTGTACGGTATGCTGTAGGCTATCGTTCATGGAAGTGGTGGCACAGTTTTTCTTTCTTGTAGATTTGGCAGCTGTCAATTCCTACATTATGTGGAAGCTACAGAAGACAGAAGCAGACCACCTAACATTTAGATTGCACTTGGCGAGGTAGCTTATCTCTGGAATCTCAGGTCATAAGCGAAGAGGAAGGCCTGTTCATTTTCAAACACCAGAAAGGGGACAGGTCTGGAGTGCCAGATGAAGTTCGTCTGGAGAAAGTTGAAACTCATTTGCCTACAAAAGGTACAACAAACACAAGATGCAGCCAATGTAGCATCAAGAACAGAGAAAAGAACAAAACTAATGTGCAGCAACTGTCGGGTACCTTTGTGTGTAGCACCATGCTTCTCTAAGTTCCATAGTACATCACCTTAGTGAACTCTAAGGACAATATGAACAAATACTAATATAAAGGTAATGTTTAACATGCTTTTTGTACTAAAAAAAGGATATACATTTTTTTTTTTAAATTGGCAAGAGAAGTTACTCCAGAGTTCGGTGGGAACAATAGTTCCCACTAATTATTTTACACTCTTAGGCTAAACTCTCACTTCTAAGGTTTAAACTATGATTTTATGAATGGTTCCTTAGCCCAATAAAGTGTTCATAAAAAGTCTACAACTTATGGAAATAATTTGGTCACTAACGGGATAAGCTACAGCTTTTACTGTGTCTATACGAGGACCATGCAAGTTTTTCCACTGGACAATTGAACCGTCTCTGTTGTCGGTTACTGCATGGGCATCCTTGAGTGTTGCGTTTAACGTATCTTATATGACGCTGTTCCGCATCTGACTGTACGTAAAATGATTTTTATGTTTTATGCTCGATGTGTGCAACTCTTCGGAGAGTCATGAGTTCTTTTAATTCTTCAGTTAGCCAAGGTCCTGGTTTTGTTCTTACTCGTCTTGTCTGTAAGGGACATATTTGTCATACAGATGTGTAAATTTGATAGCAAACTCATAAATTTCGTCTTTTATATCCGGGAAAGCAAAAGAAGACGTCCCACAATCTATTTTTTGAGCCTCAGTTGCAAATTCACATAGATTAATGCTTTTAAAGTCTTGGTATGTAGTCAATTGCGATTTCTTTTTGAGATATTCTAGTGAGAACGTCATGAAAATTTTGTCAAGGGCGGACATGCTAGCTGCAAATTTTTGAGAAGTACAAATTACCCTGTTTGGAGATTTCATCGCAAATATGTCGTCGAGCTTGTGACTACTGTTCGTATGACGTGTAGAGGAAAACTGAAGTAGCGACACATTTGAAGAAGGAAGCATCAACTTAACTTTTCACTGGATAGAGTGTTCTACTAAATATAACAAAACCATTAGCAACTAACTCGGCACATTCAGTTTAATATGTCATATTATGACGTATTTCATGCGGTGGACACAACTATACTAAAAATAGCCAATAACGTTATGTGAAGTAAAGAGGAATATACTGCGATAGTTACGCTTAAAAATCAAGACGCTGAAAATAACTGAAAATATTCGGTATAACAATGCCCCAAGAGCAAAATAATTCTGGCATACGTACATATCAAGATAGTTACAAAAGCCTGCCTGGTGAAACAAGTTAGGAAATAAGGTGCAGAATTACGACTGAATCAAGAAATTAAAGACAAACTATGCTGTGAAGAAGAGCTGAATCCAGAATTATATGCATTACACCTACAGGTAACTAAATGTGTTGCTCCTATAATGATGACTGTGTAGATACATTTACAAACATATATGGCACACTAGTCGAAATATATGAACTATACTAACAAAGTTAGCGAGTAACAATGTATATGCCACACCAAACAAAGATGCAGCACACACATACTCGTGACCTATTTATTCCTACACACTTGCAAAAAAATATCACTAACATAGAATTCACAGTAAATGAAATGCATCTATTAGAAAGAGGTCTAAAACACAAAACTGAACCCAACTTCCGTAGTAAATCTATCCAAAAACTTACAGCTAAACCAGAGTTGTCACTGGCATGACAAACCAACCAACGTAAAAGCAAACTGAATTAACAGGTAAAATAGCAAACATTGCAGAAAAAGGATAATGAAACAGAAATCTGATAAGGGAAATAGCATTGTTATACTGAAGTACAATACATACATAAAAAAAAAATTAAAAACGTTTGCAAAGCGGATAACAGTACAGAATAAATGCCATTAGCATATACGCAGTACATACAAAAAAGGCTGTAAAAACTGACATACTATTCTAACAGACTATGAAAAGATATCAGATATCACCATGAACCGAAGAACACCAACACTGCTAGATCAACTGAAGACATAAACTATTAATTCCGATACAGTCAATTGTGAACTGTATAATAGCGAAACTCACCTAATCAACAAAGAACTAGATGCATTAGTAACGAAACTGTATATCTAATATAAAAAATTCATAATAAATTTGTAGAGCATTGGAAGCTGGCATGCAACACATGCAAATTTCACACAACCCCAGATTTTTTAATTTTGATATCACCGTTTTTCAATAACATTCCTGTGCAAGAAACAATACAAATTGTTGACAACAATCTCTTGCAATACAATATCCATAGCAGGATAATAGGAAACAATAGAGCTTCCACAAACTAACTCTATGACGAATTTAATCAAAACATCTATACACAGGATGATAGAGTGGCAATGGGCAATAACATAGTTGAAACAATGGCGGGAGTATTCCTTAATGCAGTGAAAGAAATTTTTTAAATTCAAAATCGCCTCCTCTAAACAAAATTGTACATTATTATAGGTATGTCGACAACACATTGTTACATATATATGTATATATATAAACGAGTTAGATGTCCAAAAGACAAATGAAGCACTCAAGAACCGGCATCCTAGACTTAAAAGTTATCAACAGTAACAACAACCACACTTTTGAAATTTATGGAAAACCACTTACAACAGACACCATAATCAATAGCAAATCATGTCATCCAAAATCTCAAAAATACCCCAATTTCCACTGAATGACTAATAAGATTGCAAATCTACAGTTACAACAACCAGTAATACAGAAAGAATAACTGCACTCCAGTAGATAGCCCACAAAATCAATTTGATTCCAAACTTAATACACAAAATGCATAAAGAAAAACAGACTCACAAATCAAACATCACACAGTATTATAATACTATGAAAACGAATCCCAACTAAACAGCAAACCACTTGTGTAGCAGCGTTCTACATGAGAAAACTGTCAAACAAAATGAACAATAAACAAAAAGATACAACCATAAAAGTAGCATTCAGAACTACAGAAAACCTACATACGAAACTCCTCAATGGAAGAAGCAAAATATCAGAATACGATAATCAAGGTATATACAAAATTACATGTGACAAAGCCGGAATCATGATTATGTAAAATAAATAAACAGTTAACAGTCAAATGGCGGAAATTTCTAACAAAAACTCTTATGACTGTGGCCCCCCGCTAAGGAAAGAATATTAATTGTAAGAAATTTTACATTGGACAAACAGAAGAAATTTTAATCTCAGATTGAGAAAACATACTGCAGATACTGATACCAATCAATTGAATCTCTTCTTGTGTAACCTCCCTCTTACTAAAGGGCCTATGCTGCATGCGATGTAAAATGTGACTGTGGATCGACAATATACCTAATGGATTTTTTTCTAATTGTATAAGGCTATCTTTCCCGAAGGAGTGATATTGTAAGTAGGAAGAAAGTGTACAACTGACCCTTCTGATGGCAAGTCTACTAAACATAAAAGTAATTATACTGAACAGGGCTATAATTTGGAAAATGAAACTTATTTTGTGCATTCACTCATGAACAACACTGGACAGAAAGGGGTACCACTGATCATTAATCAAAACGTTACACTAACGAACGGAAAAGGAAGTAATTAACAGTCACCAGCCCACTAGGGCAATTTACATCCAAATTCCTGTACAAGATGATGGGAAAGAAAACATGTATTATTAAACACTGTCGTGGCAACTGAAGGTTGTCACGTTTTTTGACACTAATTTTAAGTGAGTGTGCAATGTTGAAGAAAACTGAGAAGTCACTCTTACGTTATGTTTGGCATTAAATTTTGAAAAAGGCAATTGAGTAATGATTCGAAAACATGTAATTAAACTGAATGTTAGTACTGAACTTCGTTACGTGAACAATGACTTTCAGTGACCTCAACATAATGGCTTCAAAGAAATTTAGAAAAAAAAGGCAAGCACTATTTACTTTGTTGTTACTTATCTTGCAAATTGGATTTCATATTATTGTCTGAACAACTGAGCCCTTTTTAATGACGTGAACAGAATTAAACACTAGTAGACTTACCAAAAGAAACAGCCATGTTCTCTACGCAATATGTAAAATAAATACAACTTCACACTCTTAATTTGTGCATTTCGTTAGATTTGGATTTTTTTCCAGTGATATATTCTCAAACTTCATTTATTTGAAAGTAGACCGAGTCTGAAATTCTTAAAAGTGAAATTATTCATTAATAAACTGGCTGTACCTATTCGATTTGTTTCATATAACACTCGGTAAGCATATAAGGAAAAAAAGGAACAAGGATCCTGCTTGGTAACGATGTCTGGGGGCAATGAGGACACAATCGCCCTGAGTTTAACTGATTATTATTTAAATAAATTTTATCAATCAGATCACATCTAGTTGTGCTGCTGGGTTAGCCGTTAATAATTTCTACCAATGAACAGTCTTACTTCAGTGGTGTGCATACAACGAAACTCGGAGCCGACGACGAAACTGTGTTGCAGGAACTGCTGCAGTCGCTGAAGTTGGTAGCATATTGTGGAGCCCCGGCTAATTATAGGAACGGGCAGTCGTAATTAGTAGAGCATCTTCCGCCCGTCCACTTGTCGTACTCCTGCTCTAGACACCTGGCCGGCACGCGCACATGATGCCGCCGAAAATCGTACTCTCTACTGCGAGAGCCGTTAACATAACGCGTCCGCACACTACAAGCGCTGGAACCCGTCTCTTGCTCTGTCCGCGAGCTCTGTGCAACAAATTCCTACCCAAAGATTTTACAACGCACAACCACTGCTATTGCCGTTTCTACTCGATGAAAATAACAATTGCTTAGGTTTTTTCCCAGTGCTTATAAGTTACACAGTGAAACACAGATAAATACAATGAACCGCCAACAGACTTCTACCTAAATGTCCACATTCAGTAAAGCAATGTCCTTACTTATTAAAAGAAAGCATTTAAATTACACATATTTACATACAATTCAAAAAAAGTTATATACCGGTTTGCAGGCGCCATGCATCCTGTGTTTTCGGTGTTACACGTGCCCCACATTTCATGACTTTTTTCCAGAGGTCAACAGATTCAGGGAATTTCCTGACAGTTAAACAAACTGAAATACAGGTGAATACAGTTAAACAAATCCGACAATCCCTGGGTCATAATTTCAAATAATTATTGCAGTTATGTAAAGGGCACGTTATTTACATGAAGACCCATTGTCATTATCACTCAAAACGTTATAGTATAACACACCTTAAAAACAAACACTTTCTTCAAGAAAACAGTAAGTTAAAAATTGCTACAAATATTATGAAAAACAAACTCAATATTGGCATAGCAAAATTCAAGCATCATGTAAAGGTACATAAAGAATAGTAAATAGTCTTTCGCAACAGTATAAGAAATAGTAATTACAAAATTCATTACATAAATCTGTATGATGAACATGAATGTTTCTATAAGTGTCCTCTCGCACAGCGCGAGTGAGTGTGTTTTAAATGACGTCGATACAAAACATAAACACTTACATCAAAACCTTCAACAGCTGGAGCTGAAAGAAAACCAATTCGCGGTGCACACGCACATTCACAAAGAAGGCCGCAGCGGTACAAGAGCCGACAACGACTCTGTTCAAGCGGGGCATTGTAGCGTGCGCTATAGCGGCACGCTAGATCTACGTGTCTGTGTATGCTATGGCATTCCAGAACATCCGCCTGCCTCAAACTGTTGTTACTCACTCCAGAGTAATCTCAAGGAGTCCTCTTTTAATTCCATCACAATGGATAACTCAACACTGTCCGTTAATACACACGTGTACACGGACCTGAAACTTACAGTTCGTCTAAGTGCATCGGTAATAACTCACATCATACAGATTACAATTAAATTTTAACATAATACATACATATACAAAGTTCACATACTCATTAATACTAGAATAGCACGTAATGGCTTGGTTTCTCTTTTAGGAGTAATTATTCCTTGACTCGTACAATTTTAAATCGACAATATTACTCACATCTAACAGCTTGCCTGATTTAGGATAGCTAAACAGTAAGCGGTAGTAGGTGGTACACTGATAATCTCAAATGATCCACTGTAAATGAATTTAAATTTCGAAATTTCATGGTTGATCTCGCTTGACTTTTCGTGTGCTTTAACAAGTACAAGATCGCCAATAGCAAATTTGGCAAACCGCGCTTTAGCGTCATGACGCTGTATTCGCACTTCAGCTTTCTTTTCCAACATTTCTGGTAGGTGTTCTTTCTTTACTTCATCGTTAATATCAACTGTCAGAGGGAAATCAATCATTTCTTCCACTAAACTTTTAGACTTACGATCTAATAGTATTTCTTCCGAAGTGTAGCCTGTGGATTCATGCGTCAAGGAGTTCATTATTTTCTCAAAATCACCGACATAATTGCCCCACGATCTGTGATTGTGGTAACAATACGTTGGGCAAAGCGGACCTAATTCACGCATGTACCGTTCCGTGGGATTCCCTCTTGGGCAACAGGCCGAAATGTGTATTACTTCAATGCCATTACGTTTCACTCCTTCATTCCATAATTTGAGGTAAATTGCGCTCCGTTATCGGACAAAAACAACTTTTGGTTTGCCAAAGAGCACAAAGTAATCATTCACAAATGGGTTATAAACCACTCTAGCTGTTGCCTTTCCTATCGAATATAACTTGATGAACTCAGAAAATGTTTTTAGCACCACTAATATGTAAGCGAAATTCCCTGAAGTCCTCGGCAGTAGCCCGTACAAACCAAATCTAGCACATCGTAAGGTCTTATGCTCTGCAAAGGGCTACGGTTCGTGCAGTTCGTTACCTTCACCCTCTGGCACTTGTCACATGTCTTTATTCTTTCAGCGACTCCTTTCTGTATATTATTAAAATTTACAACTTCCGCTAGCTTCTCAGATCACTTCTTTGGTCCGCAATGACCATAAGCTAAGTGATAGTAGTCAATTATCACTGCTACATACTTGGCTGGCCAACACACTAGCCAGTTATTGCTATCTTCACCTTTATGTATGTACAAGATATAGTTATATTTTCTATGATACTTTCTCAGTTTCTCCCCTACTCTACTCTTTTCGTCATACTTGTTCTTAACAATCATTAGACAGTCGTCCTCGTTTTGATGACGACGCATGTTTATACAGATGCTCTCTACTCTTTTACGACCTTCTGCATCTTGAAAGCAGTACAATCTCAGTACGCCTTCACACTCGTCCTAAGAACGCCGATGATCGGTTTCAGGCAAACGTGACAGCGCCTCCGCTATACTGTTGTCTGATCCTCTCACGTAACAAATGTCATAATAAAGTTGCTGCAAGAAAAGAGACCACTGTGTCACTCTTTCATACAGTAAACGACAATCCCTCAGATAAGTGAGCGCTTTGTGATCCGTGTGAATTACGACCTTTCGGTCCCACAAATTACCATCAAATTTTCTGAAACCCAATACGACAGGGAGACATTCTTTCTCTGAAATCGTATAGTTTCGCTCACATTTAGTCAACTTTCGGCTTGCGAACGCGGTTGTCCTGTGTTATTTACTTTCTCCTTCTCCTAGCTCTAGACACAATTCTACTCCTAAGGCATAGTTAGATGAGTCCATTCCCATATGAAATGGCAACACAAGACCAGGATGGTACAATGTGTTATTGCCGGCCAATGTGACCGAGCTGTTCTAGGCGCTACAGTCTGGAACCACGTGACCGCTACGGTCGCAGGTTCCAATCCTGCCTCGGGCATGGATGTGTGTGGTGTCCTTAGGTTAGTTAGGTTTAAATAGTTCTAAGTTCTAGGGGACTGATGACCTAATAAGTTGAGTCCCATAGTGCTCAGAGCCATTTGAACAATGTGTTATTCTGTAGTAATTCGTTTTTCAGTCTTTCGAATGCGGCCTGACACTCGTCAGTCCACACAAATGGCGTATTTTTTCGCAACAAGTTGTTCAGGTTTGGATCGCTGAAGGCATGCCCCTGCACGAACTTACGATAGAATCCTGAGAGCCCTAGGAATCTCTGTAAGTAGGCTGTTTAGGTTTTATGTTAGTACCGCCACGTAGCGCTCTGGATGAAAATCGCTGACTGTTCTGTGTGCAGTCTGTGGCTAGTTGGCATTGCTGGAATATTCGCTATTCTAGCGTTTTGCAGTCGGAGGTGAGCCGCCAGCAGTCGTGGATGTGGAGAGAGAGATGCCAGAGTTTTAAGAGGTCATCTGGACGTGTGTCCGCCAGAAAAAGGAAATTTGTGAAGATGGAGGTCATGAATTGATCTCTCTCTCTCTCTCTCTGTCTATATATGATGGCTTTTGAGCACTATTAAGGTAAATACATTGTTTGTTTTTATCAAAATGTTTCATTTGCTAGCTATACCTATCAGTAGTTAGTGACTTTAGTAGTTAGAATCTTTTATTTGTGCCTTTAGAAGTTAGAATCTTTTATTTAGCTGGCAGTATTGGTGCTCGCTGTATTGCAGTAGTTTGAGTAACGAAGATTTTTGTTTGGGAAGTGATTCATGAAATTTATAGGCTATTGTTAGTCAGGGCCATTCTTTTGTATGGGTTATTGAAAGTCAGATTGCGTTGCGCTAAAAATATTGTGTGTCAGTTTGGTGATGATCAGAATAAGTAAAGAGAAAACTGTCTGAGTACGTTGTGTTTTGCTCACCTGTTTCAAAATCCAATAACGTAAGAGGTTTACTAACACAGTCATTCATTATTTTTCTAATGGGGCGTTTCATATGTCGACCCTTAGCCAGGATACTTCAGTGGAATCTTCTGACACTTTTCTTGTAGTATGTGTATTTAGTGTTGTTATTGTTTATTTCTAGCACGTAATTGTAGAGAGAATCTCCTTGATAGTTGTAGTTTTTCAATGTTGTACTGTAAAACAGTTGTGGCATACATGTACATTTGCACCAAATATTTCACAGCCGCGCTTCCAATTAATTGGATATTATTTTCAGTGCCATTTTAATGTGTTTTCTTATTTTGCTCTTCAAAGTGTGCTTTTCTGTGTTTTCGTGTGAAATATTGTGACAATTATGGCGTCCGCAGCTCGTGGTTGTGCGGTAGCGTTCTCGCTTCCCGCGCCCGGGTTCCCGGGCTCGATTCCCGGCGGAGTCAGGGATTTTCTCTGCCTCTTGATGACTGGGTGTTGTGTGATGTCCTTAGGTTAGTTAAGTTTAAGTAGTTTTAAGTTCTAGGGGACTGATGACCATAGATGTTAAGCCCCATAGTGCTCAGAGCCATTTGAAGAATTATGGCGTGTGGAAAACGTAATACTAGGCTCCAAACTAAACTGAGGAAGGACAGTGAAGACGAGGGTAGTGTGGTAGTGCCACGGTGTAATGTATTAACTAATGTTCAACGTAGTAATTTGGTAATCGTGCGTAGGGGAATGGACCAGGTAATAAATAATGACGTAGACAGTGAAACAGCTATTGAAGAGGATACTATTGTCGGTAGATCGGGCGCCAACATCTCGCCCCAGAAACTCGAAATGACAGGACACATTCTTGCAAATACCGTAGATTCAGGTTTTGCGTCCTCAAAATTTTCTCAATAAAGTCAAGAAACATTTTCTGCTTTTTAAAATGCGAATGTTGCCGGTGCAGATGCACAGCTAAAAAGCATAGAGGAACAGATGAATGATCAGGACTGTCTTTGTGAGAAGAATTTTGCTTTTGACCAACATTGTATCGATAAGTGTGTGAATTTCATATATTTGCTATCGTTAATATACAAAAAATTTAGCAAATAATTATTGGGCACTTCCCAAAACAATTTGTAAAACTTTTTTTGGGGAGCATGGGGGGTATGTAAGTACGCTGTTTAGGTTCTTATGTTGGTAACGCCATGTAGCGCTCTGTACTGTGTTGTGCGCAGTCTGTGGCTGATTTGCATTGTTAGAATATTCACTTCTGTAGTGTTGGGCAGTTGGATTTGAACAGCGCGTAGCACTGTGCAGTTGAAGGTGAACCGCCAGCAGTGGTGGATGTGGAGAGAGAGATGCCAGAGGTTTGAGAGGTTACTGTAAGCGGACGATCTGGAAGTGTGTCCACAAGAAAAAGGAAATTTTTAAAGACGGAGGTCATAAATTGATAGATACATATGTATGACGACTTTAGAACACTATTAAGGTAAATACATTGTTTGTTCTCTATCAAAATCTTTCATTTGATAAATATGCCTATCAGTAGTTAGTTCCTTCAGTAGTTAGAATCCTTTATTTAGCTCGCAGTATTGACGCTCGCTGTATTGCAGTAGTTCGAGTAACGAAGATTTTTGTGAGGTAAGTAGAGGTTATTGTTAGTCAGGACAATTTTTTTTTGTAGGGATTGTTGAAAGTCAGATTGCGTTGCGCAAAAAATTTTGTGTGTCAGTTTAGTGATGGTCAGAATAAGTAAAGGGATAACTGTTTGAGTACAAAGAGTTTTGCTCAGCTGTTTGTAAATCAAATAACGTAAGGGGTTTACTAGCACAGTCATTCATAATTTTTCTAATTGGGCGTTTCAGCTCTTTAACTGTTCCTAGTCTTCGGCGGAGGATAGTTCTTTACTGCCTCCACCGTCTGTGGATCTTTAGTGATACCCTCTATTGTTTTAATGTGACCAAGAAAATTCAGTTCTTTCTTCACAAACTCACACATCTTCAGTTTCAGCGTCATTCCACCTTTGCGTAAAGCACTGAAAACTTCATCTAACAAATCGCAATGTCCTCGCCACTAGGAATTCGTCAGCAGCAAATCGTCCACGTACACTGTCAGTTTTGAGCTCAGGCAGCACCTAACATCTTATCTAGGGCCCTGATAAAGACAGAAACAGATATATTCAGGCTGAATGGCACTACCCTGTACTGATAACATCTGCCTGCATATAGAAAAGCCGTATATTTCCTACACTCTTCTTCTAAGGCCATTTGCCAGTACCAAGCCGTAAAGTCAAGGCGAGTCATAAACTGTATATTGTGAAATCTTTGCAGCATCTCTTCCATACTTTCTGGTTTATCTGTCTCACGTTGAACGACCTTGCTCAACGTGCGTGCGTCTATCACCATCCTGACACTACCATCTCTCCTACCTACTATTATTAAGGGATTGTTGTAGGGGCTGGTACTCCTCTCTATAACATTCCATTCTAACATCCTGTCTATCTCTTGTTGGACAGCCTCCTTCTCTGATAGCGGTACCGCATATGGTCTTACAAAGAATGGTTCATGGGGCATTACAATTAACTTGCGCTTATACCCAGTAACAAGCTCCGGTTTACTTGCAAACACGTTGCACTTTTTCATTACTACGTCATTAGGTCTCGTTTATGTTCAGGCGGGGCGTTTGGCAATCTGTCTACAATGCTCTCTAATTTGTCTTACAAACAACTGTCGATGTTCATATTGCGGATACCGTATGTAGTATTCCATTTTTCTGCCCAAACCAATCTCATTAGGACAAGTAACAAGATGAATAGGTTTGTATTCACTACTCACATCGTCACTCGTTTTACCAAAATTCACATTCACTTCGGTCTTGTCTTTCGAAATGCACTTTATGGTCTTATTATTGGAGTTAATAACTGCACGATATTTTAACAACCAATCTAAATCCACAATAATATCGGTCCACAGATCTGGCACAACGACACATTCCCTTTCGAATGGTTCTCCTTGAATCTCAAAACATACAAATATTTGGTTTGTTATCGGTTTACTATTCCTTCCGGTAGCACTGATTATTTTGACTCCTATTAATGCCATTACTACTACTTCTGGTTTATCTTTCAGTAATTCAAAAGTTTTTCCCGACATAGCACTTAGGTCTGTCCCTGTATCAATTAAAATTTGCATTTGTAGGCCGTGCATATTAACGGGCACTACAATCTGTCTACACCTGTCATTATCAATGGTTTGGTCTTCTCACAACAAATCTTCATCTATCTCCAAGTCGGCCCAGAAAAATCCATCCGGTTCCGATGTCGACAGCGGTTTATCCCGCGGTTTTCTAATTCTTTGTGTTTGAACGTTTTTGACCTCTATTTGTATGTCTTGCGGTAGTCGAACTTGTTTTTATCTCAACGCCATAATCCTACCATCAATTTCATCGATTAATGAACTTCGTTTAACCAATAGTTCGCTAATTGTCAGGTCAGGCAGGTGTTCTTCGGAAAGAGGGCTGTCATCTTCCAAGATATTTGGAGAAAAGTACTCTGTTTTTTCCTTCTATGTCATATCCCAAGCTGACGCACCCCTAATCATTCTCGTCTGACTGTATAACGTCAGGTTTGACCTCGTAGATATTGTAATCTACCTGGCTTTCAATTAGTTGTACCTGCTCATTATCGCCAAATTCATCTCTCCCCTCCTCGTAACATCCGCATCTGTTTTCAATAGGACTAGCGTCGCTGGGGTTGGCTACTTCAAAAACTTCATTTGGACAAGCTTGCCGTTCAGGTACAGAACTTTACGTTTCAAAAACGCTAATTTCCTGCGGGTTGAGAAGCGTCAGTTTCTGTCCGCTCTCGCCATTAGCACACCTCCCGTGCAATCCTCTTCAACTTTTCAGTTCGTTGTACATCCGACCGAACTGACCTAACCACACCTGCTCGCGATCCGCATTTCCCTGATCGACAACGAAAACTATATTCGAGGTCGGCTCTATTACTCCCGCTGGCGACTCGTACTCTACTGAAACTTGCGTAACCGTTGTTGTTTTAACTGAGGTGTCACCGCCAGACACCACACTTGCTAGGTGGTAGCTTTAAATCGGCCGCGGTCCATTAGTACATGTCGGACCCGCGTGTCGCCACTGTCAGTGATCGCAGACCGAGCACCACCACACGGCAGGTCTCGAGAGACGGACTAGCACTCGCCCCAGTTGTACGGACGACTTAGCTAGCGATGAAACACTGTCGAAGCCTCGCTCCTGTGCAGAGCAGATAGTTAGAATAGCCTTCAGCTAAGTCAATGGCTACGACCTCAAGGCGCCATTAGCATTACATTGCATGTATCTACAGAGTCTCGCTTCTATCGTCAAGAGCGATGTACAACAATGATGGATTAAAGTTAAGTATTCCAGCAGCTACGTACTTTTCTTTATAGCATTCATTACGTATCCTGTTTCAGACCTCACGCCAGCCTGCGTGAGTTTAAGGCGTGCATTCGGCCTCCTCTCTCAAGTAGTGTGCGTAGTGTTGGCTAACTGCCAACACTACATAATCTGGCGACGAGTCTAAATTAACAGCGACCGCTTCCTTCTCCCCTACTGATACACTAATGTCATTATTACTTTTACGAGCAGTGACAGATGCGTCGACTGACATTTCCAGCTCAGTTATCATTACTCTAGATGCGTCGCTCTCTTTACTCTCTCGCACTTTCTCCCATCACTGAGTTATCCTTTCGGATTTATCATAGCGGTATTGTCTAGGTTTTCGTTTGGGCCGCAAAGGTCCCCCCACGCCCGGAGGGCCCCTAACGGGCGCGGCTAGTTGTTTCCCTGACTAATTACGACAGACCTGTCGCTACCAGACTGCCGTGATGTATCATTCCGCTCCTGTCTACTATCATTCCTCCAAGGCTCACGTACCATACTTACTTGATACTGGCCCCTTTCATTTCTCCAGTTGTGGTTGTTGTTACTATGACCATTATTGCTGTAGTGCTGTGCATTGTTATTACCATGTTGGTTGCTACCATTATTGCCATGGATATTGTTATTGTTCTGATTGTGACACTGGTGGTAATTTTTATCATTCCCACGACTTTTAACATTTCTGCGGTTATTCCGCCAATTGTCTTCGTCTTCTACTTTCTGTAAAAACGCAGCAATCGTTCTCAAACTACTACCGATGTATCTCTTGGACTCATCTGGAAGCTTCTGCCACAGCCCCCAGACAATCGCCGATTCAGTTTTCCGATCGTGCAAATATTCCAATTTGCGGATCCAGTTTTCACAAAATTATTTCATGGACATGCGCGTGTTTACATCGTAGGGCCTCGACACTACTAAATCGCGCCATACACACTCTTGTTTCTGCTCTGACCAATACTCCTTTAAGAACGCATTTTTGAATTCTTGAAACGTCATGTTTGTTATATCGAGGTTTAAGCCCCATTGCTTAGCCTCGCCATTTAACATCGATTACTGCATTTACTTTTCTCTTGTCCGTCCATGATCCCTTACACAATTTTTGATGATGTCGTTAGCGTGCAGTTCACCCTGCTTTTTGAGGGGATCGAAACGCTCCTCCATCGCTAATATTTCAGCGCTATGTGCGTGGTATGACACATAGTGCAGATTTTCTTCTAATCGTTTCTCTAACTCATTTATCCTTGTAACTACTTGGCAAGTGGTAAGTGATAACGTTTCCACCTCCTGCTTCTTTTCATTACACACAACCAATTGTCTATTTACTTTAGCACCTACGTCGGATACTAAAATATCGTTATTTTCCCTACATCCTCTTCTCGAGCTACTTTCTCTTTTTCAGTTACCTTGCCCTCTATTTCTACAAGTTTCTGTCCTACCCTCCCTACTTCACTTTTCAAAGGATAATTTATGTGTCCTATCTTTGTTTGGGCTTCCTCCATATACCGATTTCGGTACTCAATGCTACTACTTCTGCTGCAATTTTATCTACCTATGTTTTACAAATTCCAATATTACCATTAACGGTCTTAATTGCTTTATGCTGGTCTTTTATTTTTCCTGACTGGGCATCCATTTTACTGATTAACAAACTGAACAAATCTTTCATATTTCCAGAAATCACAGGTTGCAACACTGGTTCTATCTTAATAGATTCCTCGTATCCGTCATGAATAGGTTCTGTTTTACTTTTTATTCCGTATTACGTAGCATTTGCTGGTGCCTGGAATTCCATTTCTGTCATTGTTCGATTTTCAACAGCAGCGTCTGTGATGTTAGCCGCCGAATTCTGAACAATGGGTTCCGACTCATTGGTCGTGCATTGTTCGACTGATTGCTCCACATTTGGTACAATTATATTACTCGTTTCGCCTAATTTATTCATGTTGCCCAGTTTGCTGATTACTGTGAAATTGAAAAGTGCGGTTTATTTCTGCAACTTACTGTTATTGTACATGAGGGACTTTGTTTGTAGCAACAAGATATTATTTTCTACAAAACTGCACAATGCAAATTTGTACCCAGAAGAATACAAAACTGATATTGTCCTGTCAGCTGCGTCGCCACATGTAACCTCCATCTTACTAATCGGCCTATCCTGCTTGCGATATAAAATATGACGGTGGATCGCGTGTATGCCTAATCGATTTTTTAATTGTATAAGGCTATCTTTCCCGAAGAAGTGATACCGTAAGTAGGAAGAAATTGTACAACCGACCCTTGTGATGGCAAGTCTACTAAAAATAAAAGTAATTAAACCGAACAGGGCTATAATTTATAAAATGAAAGTTATTTTCTGCATTCACTCACGAACAACACTGGACAGAAAGGGGTACCACCAATCATGATACCAAAAGTTACATTAATTAACGGAAAGGAAGTAATTAATGTTCTCCAGTCCACTAGAGCAATTTACGTCCAAAATCCTGTACAAGATGATGGGAAAGAAAAAATGTATTATTAAACTCTGTCGTGGCAACTGAAGGTTGTCACGTTCTTAGACACTAATTTTACGTGAGTATGCAGTGATAAAGAAAACTGAGAAGTTTAGCATTAAATTTTGTAAAAAGCAATTGAGTAATGATTAGAGAACATGTAATTGAACTGTATGTTAATACTGAACTTCGTTACATGAACAATGACTTTCAGTGACCTCAACATAACGTCTTCAAAGAAACTCATAAAAAAAGCAAGCACTTTTTACTTTGCCGTTACTTATTTAGCAAATTGGATTTCATATTACTGTCTGAACGACTGAGCCTATTTTACTGACTTGAACAGAATTAAACACTAGAATACGTACCAAACCAAACCATGTTCTTCAAGCTCTATGTAAAATAAATAAAACTTCCACACTCTGAATTTGTGTATTTCTTCAGATTTAGATTTTTTCCAGTAATTGATTCTCAAACTTGAAAAATGAAATTGCTTTACTATACTCATATACCGAAACCTCTGTTGTACAACAGTTAATTGAAAGTAGACTGAGGCCGAAATTCTTAAAAGTGAAATTATTCATTAATAAACTTTCTGTAACTATTCAGTTTGTTTCTTATAACACTCAGTTAGCATATAAAGAAAAAAATGTAACAAGGATCCTGCTTGGTGACAGTGTCTGGGGGCAATGAGGACCCAATCGCCCTGAGCTTAACTGATTATTATTTAAATAAATTTTATCACTCAAATCACATTCAGTTATGCTCCTGCGTTATCCGTTAATACTTTCTACCAATGAACAGTCTTGCTTCAGTACTGTGCATACGACGAAACTTGGAGCTGACGGCGAAGCAGTATTGCTGGAAATGCTGCTGTTGCTGAAGGTGGTAGCATATTGTGGAGCCCCGGCTAATTATACGAACGGGCCGTCGTAATTAATACAGCCTCTTTCGCCCGTCCACTGTCCATATTCCTGCTCTAGACATCTGGCCGGCGCGCGTACATGATGCCGCCAAAAATGGTACTCTACTGCGAGAGCGTTAACACCACACTGCAAGCGCTGGAACCCGTCTCTTGCTCAGGCCGCGAGCTCTGTGCAACAACTCCCTACCCAAAGATTTTACAACGCACGAGCACTGCTGTTGTCGTTGCTAGTCGATTCAAATAACAATTCCTTTTGCTTATTCCCGGAGCTTATAAATTTCACAGTGAAACACAGATAAATGCATTGAAACGCCAACAGACTTCTACCTAAAAGTACACCTACAGTGAAACAATGTCCTTACTTATTAAAAGAAAGCATTTAAATTACAAATATTTATATACTATTCAAAAAAAAGTTATATACCGGTAGCAGGTGCCATGCATCCTGCGTTTACGGTGTTACACATGTAGTTAAAAAACGAAAACCATAAAATCGACAGAATCGAAATTCACTTAAGTTCTTATTTGTAACAGCAGTAGGACTTGCCATGAACATACTGGGAGAACTGGAAATTTATATACACACGACAAGTTATCTGCATGACATTAAACAAACAGGCCAACCTTATCGACGGAAAAGAAATCGCAACGCCAAGGAGGAACTGTGAGGCACTTTCTGGTGGTTATCCTTCGTACTCTACTGCAAATTTGTAAGACACTCTCGTGGTTCGACATGTGTCGCCATTCATGAATAGCATTCCTGGGGGTGTTTTCCAACAGGATAGCGTTCACTGATATACTGCTGTTGTAACGCAGCATGCTCTACAGAGTGTCGAAGTGTTGTCTTGGTCTGCTGGATCACCAAATCCGTCTCCAATAAAGCACATATGGGACATCATCGGGTGGCAACTGTAGTAGAATCCACAAACAGCACTCAACGTCCCGGTTTTGGCGGACCAAATGTACAGGCATAGAACTACATCCCCCAAACTGACATCCGACAGCTATACTACACAATGCATCTACTTTTGCATGTTTGTATTTAACATACTGGCTGTTACACCATTGTTCAATAGCTAATCTCACCAATGATCTTGCACTGTAAATCAGTTAAATATATTACCCGGACAAATGTATTCCTGAAATTTCATTAGTCTACATTAATTATTTTTTGGTGTTACGATTTTTTCGGTCAGTGTATTATCTAGAAAATTTTATTGACTTTCTGGAACACGACAACGGATAGGAGGTGAACAACGAGAGATACACATACGAGTAAATTACCTGTAACTCAAGTAATACCGCTGACTAGCTATGACTACTCTATAAACAAACATCCTCTTTGAGAATTGGCAACTAGGTGTCAAATTACTACATGACTATTTTACCGTCATGCAGACGGTAAAAAGCGACAAAAGTTTTAACAATGCGCTAAGTACATGTTGCCCATATAGACGCAAATATACAAGTACTCTTAACTCCTTATACAGATGGCATAAAAATAAATGAAATTTACGAACTCTAACATTTGCAGGTGAACCTGACAGTAACAGTGCTGCCGACATAGGCCTACTGCACAAAATATAATGAAACTTTTCGAAGCTGTCTTGGAAGATTCAGTTTAAAAACTCATATTACGGCGTGTCTCATGTTGCAGGCCCAACTATACGAAAGTATGATATTCTATGGTGAAGAGAAAATAATTTGTCTCACTTAGGGCCTTATGTACAAACTCCGGTTGGCAGCCGGTTAAGCCCTGTTCTCGGAATAACGCAGCAATGCGTTTTACCAACGTGGAACAACGCCTGACCGGAGTATAAACTCAGGTTAACGTAACAGGCGCTTACCGAGTTTATCTAAGGAATAAGTTTTGACGGTGGCAGGAATGATGACAGAAAGAGACAGTGATGAAAAGATTTTGGTAGAATTATTTGTTAGAATGAGGAAGGAGAAGAAAGCGAAATGTTTCTCTACTTGCTTTCAAGAATTTGACGATTCCGAATTTATATATTAGATTTGGTCCGTTGAAGGGAGTCGAAATTCGTCTTTCCGATCACGTACGTCAGCAATTGGAGCATATGAGTGACAGGTGAGAATATTATTATGTTTTCTAGGGTTAGCCATCAGTACTTCGTGAATGATGTACTGTCGTGTTATTTATATAAATCAGGTTCATAAGAATGATAATTCATGTCTGAATATCTCATTTATATAGCGTGATATACAACTACTGCAGCATTAGAAAGAATTACTTAGTTTTATGGTGCAGACAATGCCAAGAACAGACGTAATCAAGTCGAAAAACCACACTACTCTTGTTGTTGTTGTTGTGGTCTTCAGTCCTGAGACTGGTTTGATACAGCAATCCATGCTACTCTATCCTGTGCAAGCTTCTTCATCTCCCAGTACTAAATGCAACCTACATCCTTCTGAATCTGTTTAGTGTATTCATCTCTTGGTCACCCTCTACGATTTTTACCCTCCACGTTGCCCTCCAATGCTAAATTTGTGATCCCTTAATGCATACGAACGTGTCCTACCAACCGGTCCATTCTTCTTGTCAAGTTGTGCCACAAATTCCTCTTCTCGCCAATTCTGTTCTATACCTCCTCATTAGTTATGTGATCTACCCATCAAATCTTCAGCATTCCTCTGTAGCACCACATTTCGAAAGCTTCTATTCTCTTCTTGTTCAAACTATTTATCGTCCACGTTTCACTTCCATACATGGCTACACTCCATACAAAGACTTTAAGAAACGACTTCCTAACACTTAAATCTATACTCGATGTTAACAAATTTCTCTTCTTCAGAAATGCTTTCCTTGCCATACCCAGTCTACATTTTATATGCTCTCTACTTCGAACATCATCAGTTATTATCTAATTCCCTCAGCATCACCAGACTTAATACGACCTCATTCCATTATCCTCGTTTTGCTTTTGTTAATGTACTTCTTATATCCTACTTTCACGACACTGTCCATTCCGTTAAACTGCTCTTCCAAGTCCTTTGCTGTCTCTGACAGAATTACAATGTCATCGGCGAACCTCAAAGTTTTTATTTCTTCTCCATGGATTTTAATACCAGCTCCGAATTTTTCTTCTGTTTCCTTTACTGCTTGCTCAATATACAGATTGAATAACATCGAGGACAGGCTACAACCCTGTCTCACTCCCTTCACAACCGCTGCTACACTTTCATGCCCCTCGACTCTTATAACTGCCATCTGGTTTCTGTACAAATTGTAAATAGCCTTTCGCTCCCAGTATTTTAGCCCTGCCACCTTCAGAATTTGAAAGAGAGTATTCCTGTCAACATTGTCAAAAGCTTTCTCTTTCATGCCCCTCGACTCTTATAACTGCCATCTGGTTTCTGTACAAATTGTAAATAGCCTTTCGCTCCCAGTATTTTACCCCTGCCACCTTCAGAATTTGAAAGAGAGTATTCCAGTCAACATTGTCAAAAGCTTTCTCTAAGTCTACAAATGCTAGAAACGTAGGTTTGCCTTTCCTTAATCTATTTTCTAAGATAAGTCTTAGGGTCAGTATTGCCTCATGTGCTCCAACATTTCTACGGAATCCAAACTGATCTTCTCCGAGGTCGGCTTCTACCAGTTCCTCCATTCGTCTGTAAAGAATTCGCGTTAGTATTTTGCAGTTGTGACTTATTAAACGGCTAGTTCGGTAATTTTCACATCTGTCAGCACCTGCTTTCTTTGGGATTGGAATTATTATATTCTTCTTGAAGTCTGAGGGTATTTCACCTGTCTCTTACATCTTGCTCGACAGATGGTAGAGTTTTGTCAGGATTGGCTCTCCCAAGCCCGTCAGTAGTTCCAATGCAATGTTGTTTACTCCCGGGGCCTTGTTTCGACTCAGGTCTTTCAGTGCTCTGTCAAACTCTTCACGCAGTATCTTATCTCCCATTTCATCTTCATCCTCTTCCATTTCCATAATATTGACCTCAAGTACATCGCCCTTGTATTGACCCCCTATATACTCCTTCCACCTTTCTGCTTTCCCTTTTTTGCTAAGAACTGGGTTTCCATCTGAGATCTTGATATTCATACAAGTGGCTCTCTTTTCTCCAAAGGTCTCTTTAATTTTCCTGTAGGCAGTATCTATCTAACCCCTAGTGAGATAAGCCTCTACATCCTTAAATTTGCCCTGTAGCCATCCCTACTTAACCATTTTGCACTTCCTGTCGATCTCATTTTTGAGACATTTGTATTCCTTTTTGCCGGTTTCATTTACTGCGTTTTTATATTTTCTCCTTTCATCAAATAAATTCAATATTTATTCTGTTACCCAAGGATTTCTACTAGCCCTCGTCTTTTTACCTATTTGATCCTCTGCTGCCTTCACTACTTCATCCCTCAGAGCTACCCATTCTTCTTATACTGTTTTTCTTTCCTCCATTTCTGTCAATTGTTCCCCTATGCTCTTCATGAAACTCTGTATAACCTCTGGTTTAGTCAGTTTATCCAGGTCCCATCTCCTTAAATTGCCACCTTTTTGCTGTTTCTTCAGTTTCAATCTACAGTTCATAACCAATAGATTGTGGTCAGAGTCCACATCTGCCCCAGGAAATGTCTTACAACTTAAAACCTGGTTCCTAAATCTCTGTTTTACCATTATATAATCTATCTGATACCTCCTAGTATCTCCAGGATTCTTTCATGTATACAACCTTCTTTTATGATTCTTGAACCAAGTGTTAGCTATGTTTAAGTTATGCTCTGTGCAGAATTCTACCAGACAGCTTCCTCTTTCATTTCTCTCCCCCAATCCATATTCACCCACTATGTTTCCCTCTCTCCCTTTTCCTACTTTCGAATTCCAATCACCCATGACTATTAAATTTTCGTCTACCTCCACTACCTGAATAATTTCTTTTATCTCATCATACATTTCATCAATTTCTTCATCATCTGCAGAGCTAGTTGGCATATAAACTTGTACTACTGGGGTAGGCATGGGCTTCGTATCTATCTTAACCACAATAATGCGTTCACTATGCTGTTTGTAGCAGCTTACCCGCACTCCCATTTTTTTATTCATTATTAAACCTACTCCTCCACTCCCCGTATTCGATTTTATATTTATAACCCTATATTCACCTGACCAAAATTCTTGTTCCTCCTTCCACCGAACTTCACTAACTCCAACTATATACAGCTTTAACCTATCCATTTCCCTTTTTAAATTTTCTAACCTACGTGTCCGATTAAGGGATCTGATATTCAACGTTTCGATCCGTAGAACGCCAGTTTTCTTTCTCCTGACAACGACGTCCTCTTGAGTAGTCCCCGCCCCTAGGTCCTAATGGGGGACTATTTTACCTCCGGAATATTTTATCCAAGAGGAAGCCATCATCACTTAACCTTATAGTAAAGCTGCATGCCCTCGGGAAAAATTACGGCTGTAGTTTCCCCCTTGCTTTCAGCCGTTCGCAGTACCAGCACAGCAAGGCTGTTTTGGTTAATGTTACAAGGCCAGATCAGTCAATCATCCACATTATTGCCCCTGCAACTACTGAAACGGCTTCTGCCCCTCTTCAGGAACCACACGTTTGTGTGGCCTCTCAACAGATACCCCTCCATTGTGGTGGCACCTACGGTACGGCCATCTGTATAGCTGAGGGATGCAAGCCTCCCCACTAACGGCAAGTTCCATGGTTCATGGGGGGGGGGGGGCTATATTAATAGCTTAACCAACAGCAACATCACAATTTTCAATGTAACAAAAAGTTTGCTTATACCCTAATTTTCCGAATTCACTCAGTCACATTTACAGCAGAAACATTGTTCACTCTTGTATTCCATTGGGACAAGATCTTAGTGAAAATCTTAGGACCACAGGCCCATTAATGCTTCATACTACAAACATTGTCTGGCACCTCGCATTGTTTCCATGTTGTTGTTGTTGTTGTGGTCTTCAGTCCTGAGACTTGTTTGATGCAGCTCTCCATGCTACTCTATCCTGTGCAAGCTTCTTCATCTCCCAGCACCCACTGCAACCTACATCCTTCTGAATCTGCTTAGTGTATTCATCTCTTGGTCTCCCCCTACAATTTTTACCCTCCACGCTGCCCTCCAATACTAAATTGGTGATCCCTTGATGCCTCAGAACATGTCCTACCAACCGATCCCTTCTTCTGGTCAAGTTGTGCCACAAACTTCTCTTCTCCCCAATCCTATTCAATACTTCCTCATTAGTTATGTGATCTACCCATCTAATCTTCAGCATTCTTCTGTAGCACCACATTTCGAAAGCTTCTATTCTCTTCTTGTCCTAACTATTTACCGTCCATGTTTCACTTCCATACATAGCTACACTCCATACAAATACTTTCAGAAATGACTTCATGACACTTAAATCTATACTCGATGTTAACAAATTTCTCTTCTTCAGAAACGCTTTCCTTGCCATTGCCAGTCTACATCTTATATCCTCTCTACTTCGACCATCATCAGTTATTTTGCTCCCCAAGTAGCAAAACTCCTTTACTACTTTAAGTGTCTCATCTCCTAATCTAATCCCTCAACATCACCCGACTTAATTCGACTACATTCCATTATAATCGTTTTGCTTTTGATGATGTAAGTCTACAAATGCTAGAAACGTAGGTTTGCCTTTCCTTAATCTTTCTTCTAAGATAAGTCGTAAGGTCAGTATTGCCTCACGTGTTCCAATACTTCTACGGAATCCAAACTGATCTTCCCCGAGGTCGGCTTCTACTAGTTTTTCTATTCGTCTGTAAAGAATTCGTGTTAGTATTTTGCAGCTGTGGCGTATTAAACTGATTGTTCGGTAATTTTCACATCTGTCAACACCTGCTTTCTTTGGAATTGGAATTATTATATTCTTCTTGAAGTCTGAGGGTGTTTCGCCTGTTGCTCACCAGATGGTAGAGTTTTGTGAGGACTGGCTCTCCCAAGGCCGTCAATAGTTCCAATGGAATGTTGTCTACTCCGGGGGCCTTGTTTCGACTCAGGTCTTTCAGTGCTCTGTCAAACTCTTCACGCAGTATCGTATCTCCCATGTCATCTTCAACTACATCCTCCTCCATTTCCATAATATTGTTCTCAAGTACATCGCCCTTGTATAGACCCTCTATATACTCCTTCCACCTTTCTGCTTTCCCCTCTTTGCTTAAAACTGGGTTTCCATCTAAGCTCTTGATTTTCATGTAAGTGGCTCTCTTTTCTCCAAAGGTCTCTTTAATTTTCCTGTAGGCAGTATCTATCTCACCCCTAGTGAGATGAGCCTCTACATCCTTACATTTGTCCTCTAGCCATCCCTGCTTAGCCATTTTGCACTTCCTGTCGATCTCATTTTTGAGACGTTTGTATTCCTTCTTGCCTGCTTCAATTACTGCATTTTTATATTTCCTCCTTTCATCAATTAAATTCAATATCTCTTCTGTTACCCAAGGATTTCTACTACCCCTAGTCTTCTTACCTACTTGATCCTCTGCTGCATTCACTACTTCATCCCTAAAAGCTACCCATTCTTCTTCTACTGTATTTCTTTCCCCCATTCCTGTCAATTGTTCCCTTATGCTCTCCCTGGAACTCTGTACAACCTCTGGTTCTTTTAATTTATCCTGGTCCCATCTCCTTAAATTCCCACCTTTTTGCAATTTCTTCAGTTTTAATCTACAGGTCATAACCAATAGATTGTGGTCAGAGTCCACATCTGCCCCTGGAAATGTCTTACAATTTAAAACCTGGTTCCCCAATCTCTGTCTTACCATTATATAATCTATCTGACACCTATTAGTATCTCCAGGGTTCTTCCATGTATACAACCTTCTATCATGATTCTTAAACCTAGTGTTAGTTATGATTAAGTTGTGCTCTGTGCAAAATTTTACCAGGCAGCTTCCTCTTTCATTTCTTAGCCCCAATCCATATTCACCTACTACGTTTCCTTCTCTCCCTTTTCCTACACTCGAATTCCAGTCACCCATGACTATTAAATTTTCGTCTCCCTTCACTATCTAAATAATTTCTTTTATTTCATCATACATTTCTTCAATTTCTTCGTCATCTGCAGAGCTAGTTGACATATAAACTTGTACTACTGTAGTAGGTGTGGGCTTCGTATCTATCTTGGCCACAATAATGCGTTCACTTTGCTGTTTGTAGTAGCTTACCCACCTTCCTATTTTCCTATTCATTATTAAACCTACTCCTGCATTACCCCTATTTGACTTTGTGTTTATAACCCTGTAGTCACCTGACCAGAAGTCTTGTTCCTCCTGCCACCGAACTTCACTAATTCCCACTATGTCTAACTTTAACCTATCCATTTCCCTTTTTAAATTTTCTAACCTACCTGCCCGATTAAGGGATCTGACATTCCACGCTCCGATCCGTAGAACGCCAGATTTCTTTCTCCTGATAACGACATCCTCTTGAGTAGTCCCTGCCCGGAGATCCGAATGGGGGACTATTTTACCTCCGGAATATTTTACCCAAGAGGACGCCATCATCATGTAATCATACAGTAAAGCTGCATGCCCTCGGGAAAAATTACGGCCATAGTTTTCCCTTGCTTTCAGACGTTCGCAGTACCAGCACAGCAAGGCCGTTTTGGTTATTGTTACAAGGTCAGATCAGTCAATCAACCAGACTATTGCCCTTGCAACTACTGAAAGGGCTGCTTCCCCTCTTCAGGAACCACACGTTTGTCTGGCCTCTCAACAGATACCCCTCCGTTGAGGTTGCACCTACGGTACGGCTATCTGTATCGCTGAGGCACGCAAGCCTCCCCACCAATGGCAAGGTCCATGGATCATGGGGGGGTTTGTTTCCATAAACATGTAAATTATTTGCGCTAGCTTAAGCTAAGTTTAACACAGAAAGTTAACGGTAATGCCAGTGCCTTTACTTTAAAGAAGTACAAAATGCATCTGACGTGTTTCTCCATTATTACTATTATCGACATAACCACATCCATATTTATCATAAAATAATAGATATCTAGTGCTATAAGAGCATACGTACTTGTCAATCAGCTAGCAGTAATCTTTCGCTATTTAATCTAAGTAATCATAACAGGGGAAGGAGTGGCTGGAAAGTTATATTTTTAAATTTCAATTGATTTTTCTTGTGTCATTTTATCTTTCTTTCACAAAACCCTCTGTTCTACCAGTGATTCAGCTACTACTGATAATAAAATACGTATTTTGCCTCATGTAATTTCCTTCCGTCCATTGGAGACTTCATTGGTACTGACAAGAGGCAGCCAGCAGGAGTATTCAAAACACGTGTATGAATACAGGACAACATACACAAATGACAGTTCTACTAATTATAATAGCTCTTCTTCCCTCCTCTCGTTCTAGTCATGCTACGCTTGAAGCAGCATCATCTGCAACTCTGCTAGTTCTTTTACTTTTGAGAATGCGTATTTTTATTCTGAAAATATTACTGACCATTTTAAGCTGAGGTGATAGTGGAAAAGAAGTAAGAACACAATTACGGTGTCCCGTCCCCATTTACTACTCCTTCCCTCCCAGATAACATATAGTTCCTAGTGATGATTTTAACGGCCAAAATTATGTATGAAATAGTTACTGTTTCTCAAACATTTATAGCGAGATACGAAAATAGTAGCCTCCAGTTTGGGTATGTACCAATGGTACATTTGTACCACAGCAATATGAAAAAAGGTTATGGTTGTTCATTGTAAAAGTTATCATCTTAGTCTTCATATATACCCTTAATATGATTATTAATAATCAGCGACCAATAACTGCGGAAGTGGATGCACAAATATTGTTCAGTAATCAGCAACTGTACTTTCTGTAGAACAGGGATTGCTGCTGCAATGAATTAACCATTCTATTATGTGAATGCAAGTACACGCTAGCCAGCAGCAGCTCTCAGAATTGTCATTCAAATCAATCTCAATAACGTCTGTGTTGTCACAGTTCGTTGGAGACTCTGAAAAGACCGACTATTTTAACAAAGCAGACCGAAATTCACAGTTGATACTACATTAGGTGCCTACTTGCAATTCATCTATCCGATATTTACATTTCATGGAAAATTATCTTGTGTAGAAATGTTGCAGTTGAATCGAACTGGCTGTGGCGTCCTTCTGTTGACCTATTTATCATATCGTGTATTTTGTTGTACATTACTTGGAACTTCCAACGTTAAGGCGATCGACAGCCTCTGCTACTTTTTATGGGCGGCATTGCATGTTCATGTTTGTTTCTTAAACAGAGAAACTCGTACTTTAGTTGTAGCTGCTCTCTCGATCCTCGTGAAGTTGTTTGCAAACTAAATCTTGCATACCTTTATGTTTTCTCCATGCTTTATTCGGAGATTTAGAAAGATCTCTTACTGGTCGAACAATATACACATGAATCTTTCACTAATGTCAAGTCAGATCGTTATGTCATACAAACAAGTGCCTACCCTAAAAGTTTAGTTAAATGTTTGCACTAATTTTTCAATCGCATGAGATCGCATCGGTTTCCATGTTTTCCACATCTGTCTTGAACTCATTCTCAACATCGATCAACCTCAGAGTACACTCCAACGAATACCTTTACGATCTGGAACGCTTATCTTTCATGTCATACATGCTGTTGTTCTGCTGACGACGACTAATTAAATACGAAATGAGATACGCAGAACTACGGAGCATGCTCTGAAGAAGTTGCCAGTTTAACTAGACGGGACCGCTGTTCCGAGATTAATAACTAACTGGCGAATAAAACGGAATCCTAATTTTCTCACTACAAGATAACCCGTGGTTAGCTTATTCCTCCGTTAGCTATCTTGATTTATCCCGAGATTCTTTCATCGGCCCTAAAATGTTTTATAGTCTGTAACTATCAAAACAACTTGGGAAGACCTATGATAGCAGTGGAATGGCACCATGATATGCATCTATGAGGGAGATTTAATCAAAGCATTCGTATCTCGCTATCCTTAATACAACTTAAATTTATCAATTACAATGTTGAACTATCTTTCTTCTTCTTTATCTCTCCATTTGCATCATCTAAGGATCACGCACCAATTTCAATGCTTCCTTCTTTTTTGTTCTTTCTTCTTCCACCAGTATTCTATCACCTTTTCGCTATGTATCCTCTTTCTCTCCTCGGACCATTTTGACCCTGTCTTATCTCCTTCCTTCCTTGGAATCCTTCCATCTTTAACACTTTCTTTTTGAAAAAACTCTCATTCTGTTGCATCTTTTTCACTTATATTGTTTCTTTCCATATCTTTCCTAACTTATTCAATCCAGGCTGTTGTTGACTTCCTGTCCCAAAGATATTTAGAAATCTGTTTGGTTAACCTGCTGCTGTTCGTTCTGTATAAGTGTCCAAAAAATAGCAGTCGCCTCTTTGGTAGTGTTTCGTTTATGTTTTCTGTGTTGCGATAAACTTCTTCATTGCTTCTTACTTTCCATACCTCTGTATTTTTCGGCGGCCCAAGTATTTTTCGAATGATTTTTCTTTCTAGGACTTCAAGTTTGAGTAATTTGTAGTTCAAAACTAAACATTCACTTGTATAAAGACGTTCTGGTTTTGCTACTGTGTTATAGGGCTGTATCTTCAAAATTTTAGACAGACACCTTTTGTTCTTGACATTCCTAGTTATTCCATAAGCACTCTCCATTTTACATACTCTTTCTCCTACAGCGAATTTTTCTAAGCCATTTTCTTGGATGGTTTCTCCTAAATATTTAAACTTATTTACCCTCTTCATCTGGCCAATATCTGTCGCTAGGGATTCTGGAGCATTTTCTATATTTGTCATAAAATTTGTTTTCTCAACAGCTATTTTTAAACCTGCTTTGTTCGCTATTCCTTCTAAATGATTGATTTGTATTCCAGCATTTGTTAGGTTTTCAGAAGGAATGGTAAAATCAGCCGCATATGCTTAACAATGAACTTCAATACCTTTGTTTTTAGTTCCTAGTCTCATTGGTGACAGCTTCTGTTCTTTTAGCTTTTGTTTCCATTCTCTTACTGTTTTTTCTAGTATTCAGTTAAAGAGGAGTGGAGACATGCCATGACCTTGCTTTACACCTGTTTTTATATTGAATGCCTTCGATATTTTACGCCAAAATTCATTTTTGATTTGGTGTCTGTGAGCGTTTCACAAATATGGTTTGCTGATTTAGATTTGATGCCAAATTATCTGATCACTTTATGTAGTGTTTCCCTACCAACCAAGTCAAATGCCTTTCTAAAATCTATAAGCGTTACCACTATATCTTTGGAGCTTGTAAGTCTGTGACGAATTAAGGACTTTAGGTTGAGAATCTGTTCTGAGCAAGGCCTGCCCCTTTTAAATCCACTTTGATATTCTCAGAAAAGGCTATCAAGTGTTGCTTCTGCCTTGTTTAGTAGTATTGTTGAAAATATTTTATAACCCATGGCAGCAAAGATATACCTCTGTAGTTATTTACCTTTTGCTTACCACATTTCTTGTGCAAGGTATGAATGAGACCCAATTTGCAGTGCTCTGGTATTTTTTCAGGTTCCCATATTTCTTCAAACATGAGCTGAAAGTTTGTTATAATTTTTGGCTGAGACTATTTAATAAGTTCAGCTGTAATAGAGTTTTCTCCACTGGCTCCGTTGTTTCTCAGGGTACTTGTTGCTTTTTTAATTTGTTCAGCTGTATGTGTTGGAGCTGCTTCTGTATTTTCATAGAGATCTGGAAATTCTAGCTTACAGTTAGGTTCTTCACAATTGAATAATTTTTCAAAGTACTTTCCTAGTATTTCACAATTCTGCCTGTTGCTTTGGCCTACTTTACCAATTTCACGTGTGAAGCAAATACTTGGATCTTGGTAGCCCTTTAGCTGACTTTTAAACATCTGATAGAAATTCCGAAAGTTATTTTTTACAAAGTTGTTTAGCACGCTAAGAAGTTGTGATTTCTGAAAAGTTCTTGTAGCACTCTTCAGTATTCTTACTTATTCTTTCTTTACATTCTAAATTAATCAAAGTGATCTCTGAAGACTATTTTCAGTGCCCAAGTGATAGTTATGCTGGTGGTGAATCAGATAAATCTGCAGTAGTTCCGATTTAATCTACCGTCAAATTATATTAAGTGAACAATCTAAAATACGCAGGTAGTCGGAGGTAAGGGAAAGGACATAAATACATAAGTGGTAGGAAGTTGATTCTTGAAGTTTAGGGGTGTGTTTGGTGTTGAAAAAGGCATTACACTGTGTGTTGGGTAGTTGGTTAGACGAAAGTCATAAACTGATAGTTGTCAGTAATGGTTGTTATTGTGACACCTGTAATGACACAGCTAAGACGTTACTATACGTTTACGGTACAGACGTTCAAAGCTTAAAGGCACACCATAATTTTCGTTCGTTTATTTGTTACTTTCACTTAATAACTGAGTCTGAGATATTTTCATGTATGCGTCAGTGTTCTATAAATGTTACAAGTGAAGCCTTATGCTGGTGCTGTAGGGACCTGTTTGTACAAACCTTTTCATTTATGTTTCGTGAGAAGTTCTGAATGAAAATACCGCAATGTTTGTGATATACTCTATCAAAAGTTGCACACAGGAACAGTGGAATGTGTAGTGAAAAAACGTAACGAAAAAAAAAATTATAATGCCTGTATGGGAACTAAATTGGTTAGGCAAAGACTTTTCTTATTTTAGAAGCTTCGAGATGATAGTCTTTGGCTTATGGTTGTAACTCTCCTGTATTAGACGGGAGTTCTTGTATTCTTCTGAATTTTTAACCTAAAACCCGTCTCCTGTTTTTACTTTATGCTGGAGATTGTATCTCCCTTATACGAGAAAAAAACACCAGTTATATTTTCCAAACCTCTTTCCTGGATGATCGATAACATCGATTAATCGATATGGCTAATTAACATCGATACAATAACTATAGTGAAATGTAGTCGATACAAAACACTGTTTTACGCGGCGTTGTATCACGAGTCACGTTGTTATTTTCTGATTGTTTCTCGTTAACACACTGCACCTAATAAGAGAGGAAATTACCTATCCGCATATCAGGAAAAGTAGAAAGAAACTCTTTTATGGGTTAATCCGGTTAAGGCAACAATTATACAGCGCATTGCTCCCTTTGCAGTCGTGTTCAAGATTGCGGATAGTGATAATACAGACAGACAGCAGCACGCCGAAAGCGAAGGACTCAAAAGCAGAGATGGGAAAATTAATAAATCTTCAAAGATATCCAACTCCTATCAGTAAACAAGTGATAGTTCTGCTAGTGGTGAATCCGACAAAGATGCAGTAGCTGAGCTAGTGGTAGTGTATCTTACAGTGAAACACATCCTCCGTTGTTGTGGTATGGACTGTGCAAATAAGCTTGTAAAGAGCATGGCTACAAAAATGCATTGTGCTAGGACGGAAGCAATGTCTGTTAGAATAAATCGTACCAGAGAAAAGAAGTGGATTCATTTCCTAGAGGCACTCGATGATCCAGAAAAGTGTAGCACCTTTTCGTCTGTGGCCTCAGATGCATCGAATTGGAGAAACAAGAAAATGTTTGCCGTAGTAGCCAGGTACGTGACTCTTGTGTTCGCAACAGAAATAAATTATTAGTTTTTGTGGAACAATGAGATAACAATGCTGGAGGTGTTCCTAATCTCATTCATGAAATGTAAATGTAAATGTAAATAACATTTCGTCGTATAATGCAAAAGCCGTCCGGTGTGGCCGTGCGGCTCTAGGCGCTTCAGTCTGGAACCGCGTGACCGCTACGGTCGCAGGTTCTAATCCTGCCTCGGGCATGGATGTGTGTGATGTCCTTAGGTTAGTTAGGTTTAAGTAGTTCTAAGTTCTAGGGGACTGATGACCACAGATGTTAAGTCCCATAGTGCTCAGAGTCATTTGAACCATTTATAGTGCAAATAATCAATTACGGCAACAATAAAAGCGTGATGAAACTGTAAGGTGACAATATAAACAGTAACAGCAACAGTAAATGGTCTGATGACACGAACCCTTGTAATACACATGCGAGGAATTTATTGAATTTGCGACGAATGGTTTAAAACTTCAGGTTACTGCTAAAAATGTAAATAAATTTTGTTTTAAGTATACAATTCTGTATACCTTCAGTTTGTAATTCTTATGAAGAAGTTTTTAGGTTGGTTGATGCACAAACCTGTTTTAGGATTTCAAAAATAATTATTAAGGCTGTTCATTTTGTCGGGTCAAAGTCTCCCTTATTTTGACAAAAAAGTTGGCAACCCAGTTGTCACTGCCCGGTAATTTGGCGGTGTGTGTGCTTCGAACGCAGTGACATGATAACGTGATGTCTGTAGGAAAAACAGGACTTGTCATAACTGCAGTACTGATGTATTAACGGTGGAGGACGAAGTGCATTGCACTGTGTGACGAGATTTAAATGAGACGCAGAGGTGCCACTGATATACTCGAACATCCACGGCAATAATGCAACAGTCCAACCAAATTTAACGCTTATTGTAAAGTGCAGCTTTTCGACGAGCATTTCCGTATGTTTTTCTATATACATTCATTAAGAGACAGCGTGACGGACTCCCTTCTTTTCTCTACGACCTATCGCCATAAAGTAGTAGTTAGTTTGGCACTTAAAGACGTGCAAACAAACTACACGATGATATTTACCCATTGCAGTCACACAATAGATTTCATTAGTGGAACAATACCTTTTACTACCGTTTATTGTAGTAGCTGTGTTGCCTATGCTTGCTTACTAATACAGACTGAATGATGTGAGCCTAAATGTGTTCTTATTGTAATTACTATTTGCCATGTGATTATATTTCGTCACGTCGTCTTTCTTGGTAGGAAAATGTATTAGAGGTACTGCCTGCGTCAACCCTGCGTTTACCATCTGAAGAAGTATCAGCCTGTCACTTGCTTAATATTCCGATTTCAAAATTTTGCAAACACGCGGAAATGAGATTCCAGAACTGTGTGTTGTAACGCCGGAAATGCATATCCTCGTATTTCCATCTGTTGTACTATAATTTTTTTCCTTATTTTGTTACCTGAATATATGACGTTTCTGTGTCTTTGTATATTGTTTTACTATTTGTATATATATGCATTTATGTCGATGTATAATTGGTTTGTTGTGTAAAGATTATTTGTATTTTTACGCTGGGTCTGGTCTAGGGAAACTATGCTATCGAACCATTACATCGATAGGTCGTGTGGAGAACCAAAGTGTTTAGGATCTTTGGTAGTGTTAACTCTGCCGCGTGGAGCGCGGGCAGAGCAGAGAGAGAGTCTGGCTGGAGTAGCGAGTGGAGCAGGTGTGTTGTGTGACGCTCCCGCGAGTTGCCGCGCTTTCGGGGTTTGGCAGCATGTAATTGCGCTCTACTTGCGATGATAGTTTCTGACACGGTGTCGCGGACGGGAAGCATTAGCTGGCGCACATCAAGAGCCCGTTTCGCCTGGTGACCGTGTCGACAAGAAGGCGCACCAACGTCCAGCTTCTGCAACAGCGACGGCCGACAATGAGTGACTGTCGCCACCTCCTCGATCGACGGCTTCAAACCTTCAATCAACCAACAAGGAAGACTAGAAGCACGTGAAGTTTTAGAACTGTATGGCAGGCCTCAGCTTATCAAACTGTTCAAATCACAAAATTACAGCAACGTAGCATGAACCTTTGTTGCTCATTGTCCCAATTACATTACCAAGCAGGGTCCCTTCCTTTTTCGAAATGAACCCGAGTGTCGTTGAAATTCAAACGCCAGCATTAAATTAATATAATTCGATTTCACTGCTTTAATTTCAAAGTTCAGTTAAGGTATTCATAGCTGGCTACAATATTTAGATTGCACAAGCACTAATTAACAGTGCGAGTTTTGTTACCGTATTTTAGTTACCTGTGACTGCAGCTCAGCTTGGTACGTACTAAATTTTACTATTGTTAATTGTTCAGAATGATTTAATTCAAATTCAAAGTTAAATCTCTTATTTCTAAATTGCATAGATTCAAGTAGCTTTTGAAATGATTGTTGAGGTAGTCCAAGACTAACCATATTTTACTGAATTTCGATGTGCTTCAGAAAGAAAGCTCACTATTAACTTCAGTCACTAAAATTAACTTTCGATTTTCCGGTTTTATTAATTCTTTTGCTAAATTAAGTCAGAGTGTAGCGAAATTTATTACTTCTGACAAACTTTCAGTTTTCACACTACACGTGTCAACCTTCAGTTGCCACGCTTCTAGTGCTAATTATATGTGTAATAACCTTTCTTTCTTCAGTTACTATAGTAATTGTCCTTAGGACTGGCGACCGTAATTTACCCCAAATCTCAAATATCTAATTACTGCTAGTTAATTGTTAACGTAATGGCCGCACATTTACTTTCTTTATTAACTTTACCCCTTTTCAAAATTAATTTCCACCAGTTTCATTTGCATTTTTCCTTTCATTTAGATGTAACCCTTTCCTCCCTCTTTACCGATAAATTGACTTCGGTGACGATTGCTTTTCCCAAATTTCCATTAGGTACACGCGGTTTAATTTTCCACTGTCATTAAGGTCGATAAGTGAGGGGGAGGTTACAGTGTACTTGCAGGACTGTCGTTGTAAAACTGCGTCTCTTAATGAAGCAGGATAGTAAAATATTAACAAAGCCCGACGACCGCTTTGTACCACTCAGTCTCTGAAAATAATAACCACACACTACCGCCAAGAAATTAACTATTTCGTCATCTGCAAAAGTCTACTTCACTAGTTTAGCTTGTGATGCTCTTGGAAAATGACAAGGACATTCACAGCTGAAGACCATAAGTGGAAAAATTGTGAAATAAACAAAACGATTAGAATGAAATATCTAATTCCTCGTTTACCAGTCACTCAGTCAATTTCGATCCAGTCCGATACAGTTCCTCCAGAGATCGGGTGAAAACGTAAAAGTTGCAGTCCTGGACTATATTTGGCTCGGAAATACAACAGGGTGTATAAATAGGCGGAGCATCGGGTACCTAAAAGAAATGGGGCAGAATCCACAACACTAATAAGTGAAGCTACCTTAACAGATTCAATACCATACCTGACGAAAGTGTATATGCTATGGTGATATAATTAGCTTAGTTCGCTTCATTTCCGGTTTCTTCAACTCTCGGCAGGTATCACACGAAAGCGATTTCCAGATATGAGAAATGCTTGATGCACTGGACAGATTTAGGATTTCTCTATTTAACTTAAGGCGAACATCGGGTTGGCTCCTTTGAATAAGGCACAACCGATTTAATTTTTACCTCTTGTTAAATTCCAGTCTGTGTTCGTGCCTAATAACCTTGACTTCGACAGAGTGATAAGCTGTAAGCTTCGTTCCTACAAGCAAATTCCGCACGTAATAGCAGTTTCACGCTGTACTAATGTTTCAGAGAAACGTGTATATTGTAGTTAATGGTGAAAGAAAGTATCAGAGGACGCTAATTTGCCTCGTGTGAACGGTGCGCGAAAGCCGCCATTAGATTAGTGATTGAGGGAGTAGAGGCTATTATGCCGGAGCAATCGACCAACGCCTTTGACTATCGGACCTGTCGCGCCCCGCTGGTTGTTGCTTTGAGGCTTGTGTTGCCTCATGAACCTCGCTATAACTTGCACTAAATCTTGTTGCACTACATTCCTCTACTACTTCACGCTACGCGTTTCCTCTACCAAAGCTGTCGATAAGTACGACATTAGAGGAACCATATTCCGAAGCAGTCACTGACGGCAACACAGACTTATACTCGTCAAAGAGCGTTGGGATGATCCAAAAATTCCGAACAGATATGCTTCGCGAAATGTTGGTTGAAATAATATCAATTTCGCCGGCTGCGAAATGTTTCTTCTGCTTGTGTGTCGTGCGGATAACAGATGAATGTCTGTACAGTACACTGACAATATTGTTTTGGTGGAGTGGGGAATGGAGGAAACAAGAACGAAGTTTAACATCTCATCGGCCCCGAGTATGTTATAGATTGCGCACAATTTAGAGCTGTGGAAGGATGACGAAGAAATCCACCGTGTACATTCAGAAGAATCAAATGGTTCCAATGGCTCTGAGCACTGTGGGACTTGACTTCTGAGGTCATCACTCCCCTAGAACTTAGAACTACTTAAACCTAACTAACCTAAGGACATCACACACATCCATGCCCGAGGCAGGATTCGAACCTGCGACCGTAGCGTTCGCGCTGTTCCAGACTGTAGCGCCTAGAACCGCTCGTCAGAAGAATCGATCACGCCCCTCATCTTAAGTGATTTAGCGAAACCATCCACAATCTAAATCTGGAGGCACTGAATGAAAATTGAACCTCCGTCCATCCAAAAGCATATCCATATTCGTAAGCACTGTACCCAGGACCTCAGTTATTCTGTTCGTCTATGTGAATACGGAGACGGATATGAATGGAGAGAACGAGAAGCTGTGGGCCTGTGGCTAGCACACTCGACTCGCATTCGGGAGGACGACGGTTCAATCCCGCGTCTGGCCATTCAGATTTAGGTTTTCCGTGATTTCCCTATATCGCTCCAGGCAAATGCCGTGACGGTCCCTTTCAAAGGGCACGGCCGGCTTCCTTCCCCGTCCTTCACTAATCCGATGAGACCGATGACCTCGCTGTCTGGTCTCCTACCCAAAACAATCCAATCCAATCCAACGGGAAGCTGGTTCCAGCGCATACCAAATTCCTTCGTTGTAGCTCTAGGTCTAAGTGGCGCGATGCTCTGTACAGGGAAGCAAGTCCGTTGACAAAACATAAGGAACTATTAGAACGCTTTTAAAGACTGTACGAACAGATATTAAGTTTGAAGTAGGCGCGGATAATAGGATTGTCATTCGAATAAGCAGGAGAAAAAGGAGATCAAACGTAATTTGGCTCCTACTTTAATACTGTCACATTCCTGGACTCTGTAACGTCAGTTAAATAACTAACCGCAGTATTACAAGGCGACACGAAGTAGATTCAGACGTGACTACGACTTGGAGGGCGTAAAGTAAATCACCGTGATTTACTATTTTGTCCAATATATTTTCCAACGACGCCGACGCAGATCATTCTAAACTGTTTTCATCTATTGAAATAGAGAGTAGTTGCCGCTGCGTAAAATGTAATTTGCATTAGTACCGTCTCCAACCCGTAGGTAATGCTCAACTAATCAGGAGCTATTGAACCCCGAAAGAGTCTCCATGTGTTAAATAACACCTAATCACTTGAGAATAACCCACTGCCTGGAGGCGATACGCATGTAAATTACATTTTAGGAACTGGTCATTATTTAAATAACATCAGTTTCATCACAAAAAAATTCCACGGCTAGGCAAAGCTTGAGGCAATCTTCGTTACAAGTAGATGTTTGGGAGAAAAAGACATCGACGGAATAAGTAGACCATTTGTATTTGATAGATTTGTAAACGTGTAGTTCATTTATACTTCTGTACACTGCAGACCTTCAGGAAACGTACATTTTTTTTTACAGTGAAGATAAAGAGGCTATACGAGAAGCAACGTCAGAAGAAGTCAATCGTGAAAGTGACATGAGTGAGTTTCGTGATGAAAGTAATTCTGAAGCTGATGATCCCGGAGCAGCTGGGCACAGTGCGAAACTGACCAGTCTGCCGAATCTTCAGACACCGATGAAGAAAATACAGCCGTCTACGGGATGAATAGTCATTTTTGGAACACAGCCGCCCCTAATAGAAAAGGCGTGTCATCTGCCGATAAACTGTAGTTCATATTCCAGGAGCGCGGAACTAATGATCGAATGGATTTATGAATGATTGAGAACATCACAAAATATTCGTGTGATATGTGCATTTCATTAAATGAATAGCATCTTCCTCTAATTAAACTCCAAATAAAGTCCTTGGATGCAGATAACTTTCAAATTTCTTCACTGAAATGTTATCGTGATAGTTTTTACTTAGCATCTAAACATGGATGCATTAATATTAACACTCATTAAAAAGCCGGCCGAAGTGGCCGTGCGGTTAAAGGCGCTGCAGTCTGGAACCGCAAGACCGCTACGGTCGCAGGTTCGAATCCTGCCTCGGGCATGGATGTTTGTGATGTCCTTAGGTTAGTTAGGTTTAACTAGTTCTAAGTTCTAGGGGACTAATGACCTCAGCAGTTGAGTCCCATAGTGCTCAGAGCCATTTGAACTCATTAAAAAGGTACATGACAACAAATGACTGTTGTGTTACAGCTCCCACCAGGTGGCGTTGTGAATGGACTTCCACGACAAAATAGCGACAAAAGCAAGAAAAGTGTGTGTCTGTGTTATAGTATGAGAGATGTTTATCTGCTACTCAGTGCAGCGTACACTCAGAGAGAGTTGTGGGAAACAACTGCCATGTAAAGCGAGCATTGTGCGTCGGTATCAACAAGTTAGGGACACTGGTTGCCACTGTGCTACAGAGAAAAGCACTTGTCGACCAAGTGTGCCAGACGCCACGGTGGTCGGCGCAAGTCATGAACTTAGAATGCAGCGCAAAACTGTGTGGAAGATTTTGTGACAGCTGTTAAATTACAAACCGTACCGTCTGCAGCTCCTCTAACAATTAAAACCGGAAGGTTATGGCCAGCGCATTCAGTTTTGCACCACACTGCAGCAAGCAGTTGTGCACGAACAGCTTTGCCTCCAAGAAGATAGTCGGTGACGAAGCAAGGTTAATAGACACAATGTTGGAGCGTGGGGCACTGAATTTCTTCATGAAATTGTGGCACTTATACGAGATGCACCGAAATTCGTTTTCTGTGTAGTGTCACAGACTTAAGCCATAATGGGCGTTTTCCTTCAGTAAGAAAGACTTTTATGGGTACCGCTTATGTTACAGTTGCGGTTGTCTCCGCAACTGATTATCGATTACGAAAATTTCATCGTCCAACAGAGCTGGCGCCCCCGCCCTCGATGTTCGTCACTGCAGTAACGACGGACTTTCGCATCGTTGGATTGGGCGTAGTGGTGCAGATGATGTGGCTACGTTGCCTGACCAGACGCCTCGTGACTTTATGCTTCGGGGATACCCCCACTGCTAAGAACAGTGTAACAGCTCAGGGAACGTACCAGTGCTGCTGTGACGACCACTAGGAAGATGTTGCTACGTAAGGCACGGTACCAACTGGAATAAACCTTCCGCATGTGTCGTGTGAGCAGAGGAATATTTGTGGAGTGTGAAATGTAAAATTAGTGAGTTTACGGTTCTGCTTACGCTCAGTTATATTTCAACATGTATACTGTCAAAAATACAGAGCTTTGAAAACGGATGAGTCATTTATAGTAGCCCTGTGCAGTATCGTATTTTCAATGAAGGAATTTCGGAATAAACGCGAGTGTTCTTTACAGTTTGTGCGTTCACCATTCATACCACGCTACCATTTTAGTGGAGAGCGTATTGAACGTTCTACACGGGTTTCTGAAATATACTTCCCACTAAACTGTTAAAATGCCTTGCGTAGTGAAAGCCCAATCGAACATGACGGACAATCAGATACGTTTATGGAGATCTGAAGATGACAATCTTGCCTGTCGAAATCGGTCAGTGAAAAATAAAAAAAATGTATTTAAAGTACATACAGATTTCTCCTTCTCATTTCTCATTATGAGAAACTTCAATCAGCTATATTACGAGATGATAAATGGACAAATTCAAAAAATGGCTCTGAGCACTATGGGACTTAACATCTGTGGTCATCAGTCCCCTAGAACTGAGAACTAATTAAACCTAACTAACCTAAGGACATCACACACATCCATGCCCGAGGCAGGATTCGAACCTGCGACCGTAGCAGTCGCGCGGTTCCGGACTGAGCGCCTAGAACCGCTAGACCACCGCGGCCGGCCGATAAATTCAGCCGAGGGCATTGCTAAAGAAAGGTACATCATTGGACAACACAGCTAAACTGCATATAAACTACAACACTCAATGCAAACCGACAAGTACCCTCGTGTGAATAACTTTAGGACGAAGCAATCTTTCGCATGATGTGCCACTGGCAAGTAAGACAGGTCAGTGAAACTTGGAGCATACATCGAAAGAACTGCTACAGTATAGTACAGAAGGTAACGAAACGAAATGCCGACTGAGACGAACAGAAATAACTCTTTTATCCAAAAGTAATGATTGTACTAAAGTCACGGCGGTGTGTGGAGGTCCCTTGGACGTTACTAAAGTCGGGATGTGGTTCTTAATAGGTTGTGCTATCACTATGGCGGGTAATCCGTGCTCTGCAATGTGCTCCCATGCTAGACGGACGCTCCATTCCTCCACAAATGCGGTCGAGAACTGCTGGAAAGTCGTTGGTGCATATGGACGCGCTACAATTCGTCTCCCCAACGTATGCGGCACGTGCCTGATGGAATTTAAGTCGGAACGAATGGGCAGCCAGTCCATTCACCGAATAACCTCTCTCCCAAGGAGCTCCCCCACCTATTCTGTTCGATGCGCTCGTGCACTGTCGTCCATGACAATGAAGTCACGGCTCAATGCACATTGAAAAGACGAAAAAAATGGTTCAAATGGCTCTGAGCACTATGGGACTCGACTGCTGAGGTCATTAGTCCCCTAGAACTTAGAACTAGTTAAACCTAAGGACTTCACAAACATCCATGCCCGAGGCAGAAAAGACGAACATGAGGAAGGAGGACAGAGACAAAATAAGGGTGACGTGTGAGGGTACCGTGTTCAATGATTTGAAGGCAGAGGCGTGCATCGAACCTGCGCGCCCCGCCCGGGACCAGAGCCACGGCTGCCGGCCGGGCCCCGCCTCTCGCTACCCGGCCAGCCAGTCGAGCCTCACTGAACCGCTCCGCCCGACGGACTGTCAGGGACCGCGCGGACGCCCGCCAGGCTCGGCTGCCCGTCAAGTCTTGCGCCCGCCAGCCGCTGCACTGCTGCGGACGCGCTCACATCTTTGTGACAGTCGGCAAGCAGTTTTTTCCTTCTGCACTGTATTTACCGACACAAAACTTTACCTCTGGTCTTATAGTAAATTAACTGTAATGCCAGGAACAGCGTGATTCCTTAAATCTGCTGTGCTGCTTATATATTGTTACGTGCTTGTAAAACAAACAAGAAAAAATGGCAATACATAACGAGGAAAGGGCTAATATTTAAAACTTTTTGACAGACATTGAAGATAGCTGTATATCTCGCGGAAGAACTGATCTTTATTTTGAAATAAATTCATCTTATCTCGCCAGATACAGCTTTCTCAAGACAGAGTCTGGCTTCAGACTTGGCTAATTTGGTACATATTTTCTTAAAAATCTGCGATTTAAATGTATTATTTCAGGGATCAAACACAAACACTGTTTCGAATAGTTCATTAAAAAGGTTACAGTTTGGGAAATCTTTTTAAATTCCGATCAAGTTCAGTGCTTCGACATCCTACACGGTATCCTACAAAAACTTCATCCCTCTTTGGATGAAAATATCAATAACACAATGGAAAAACTTTCGAAGAGTGTTTTTCTGTTGTGTCTAGTAACAAGAGCTGGAATCGAAATCTCGTAGAATGGACAATAATTTTCGAATTCACATAGACTTTAAATTAAAATGAGCAGCTCCTGGAAACTTTCAGTGACTGTAAATGACAGAAAAGTTATAAATCTTTGTCACGGATAAGTACCTAGTGAAACTGAAAGGCGAAAATCCCAACTGTACCAAATAAAGCAGTAACGAGATACCTGCCTCATCCAAACATTTGTCTGTAAAGGCTTTTCCATCTTACAATTATATAAAAAATAAGTAGAGAAACAACCTTTTCCGCGAAAGTAACCGGAAATTGTCCTGAACTTCTGTGATTCCTGTCTTGAAAATTATATGCCATTCAAAGCAGGCAGATCCTTCTCAATTAACTCCAAGAAAGGGTTTAGCCAGTTAATTCCACAATAAAATCTTATAGGCCAGGAGAAAAGCGTAAAATATTTTAATATTGCATAATAGACGTAGCCCTCTTGATGTGACACAACTGAAATGTAAACCATAAAAAAGCACTAGGGATTTTAAACATTTCCTTGGAATTCCGTTACTTGTATGTCACACTAAGTACTTTCTTTGTAAGATGTGAGTTCACAGATATCAGATTTCTGTGACGGGGTGTCATATCACCAAACGTTTAGGAACCACTGCTCCAAGGTATCTCCAAAAATGACATCACAGCTGTACGATAGAGCCACGAAACTATCAATTGAATGCAAATGTATTTGTTAAAATCAAAAGTCAAAACAATGAAGGAACACAAACTGCAGGCAGTAAAGACAAACGAAGTTTACTGGAAATTTTATTTTTTCACGTAAATAAAGCAACATTCTTCTTCTAACGCTATAACGACCTTCTGGCTGAATTCATTCCTGAAACAAGCAATTAAGACGTTAGAGATTTGTGGTAACGAAAATAAGATTTTATGGAAACCTATGTGAAACTTACAATGCTGTTGCAGTGCACCACAAGCAGGTCATTCACATATTCTGTAGATATTCCATTACGCTTAACGGTAATAACAAGTCCAGCTCTACTAAATACCCTCTCACTAGAGGCACTAGAGGCAGGTGTACAAAGGACTTCTCGTGCTACCTGCGACAGTCTGGGATACGTCGTTGTTCTCGATTTCCACCACTCCAGAAGTGACTGCTCTTCGTCTGGTTTCCCCATTAAGAGATACATGGAAACCTCGTCGACAGTTTCCTCCTCCTCCTCCTACGCCCACGATGTAAAGACACTCTTTGCACCTTTTGAAGATGTCGATGGCAAGTATCCGTCCTCTGTGTGACATTCTGCAAATAATACAACATGACTGCATCGAGGTAGCTGTTAATAAAATTGATGTATTTTTCACAACTTTTCTTCAGTGCATGATAAAGTATTTATTTAGCGGACCTACATAACACCACATTTACCTTCAAGTGCAGCACATCTGGAACGTACTGCGGTATAAACTTCCTCTCTCTCAGTTGGTGAAAGATGTTTCAGATGCCATGCCTGTGGTACTAGAAATGCTGCAATAAAATGCACTGGCTTCATTTCCATTTTTTCTCTTAAGAGTTTCTGTGCGCGTGCTTTCAGCATTGCTACTTCCTGCAAATGATTGATAATATTGAGCCACACCGTCTTCTTTAAATATCATCTCTTATTCAGCTCTGGATGTTTAAGATTTATAACCAAGAATTTAAATTTTATTTGTTTATAACAAAATCGTTTTACGAGTAAGGGAGTGCTTACCTCACAGTCTGCCGCATTCTCAGCACAGTGCTCTTGTAGCTGGTACACACATGGCACAAGCAGCTGCAACGTCGGACCACTGTCAGCTTTGTAGCATTATGGAATACCTCGAGAAACTGAATTAATCTGTCAACTATCCCGTAATTCCAGTTCTCAAACAAGTGTATTTTCCCGAATTCATATAAAACTTCAGCAATTCGTTCATGCTGCGTAAATACAGATTTGACCATGACACACAAAGTATTCCAGTGAGTATAAACATGTTGCTTTACGGTAAACTTAAGCCTCGAGTCTTTTATATGGCCACTCCTTTTTAAATAGGTTACAACATTTTTTGTTGCTTCCATCGATGCGTAAACATCGAGACAATGTTCCTTCAACCATTTGTCCTCAATGGTGTGGCGCAGAACAGTGCTAAGGCAGTGAATGTTGCATGGATGGCGACAATACTTCTCAAGTGCCTTTTTCTTATTTGCCCCGTGGTCAGTAACAAACGTAACTTTCGACAAATAACCTGCAGATATCCCTAAGTTGCTCATGTTAGTTTCGATTTCCTCCCGTATATCTGTAGCACTTTTCTCCACGTCAGACGGGAACTCTGCAACGAACAGAACCCGATTTTTCCACTGCAACTCTCGCGAGATTGAATGTGCGGTAACGGTCAAATAATGGGTTTTAGTATACGCATCTGCCCACATATCAGCCGTACATGAACATGCTCCATCCTCCGTGTCCTGCAATACACGAAGGAGCATACCCACACGGTATTCGTCTGACACTTTTTTTTTACTTTTCTAGAAACTGTTGAAGGATGAGGAAGCATGTCGGTTGCAGTTGCAGTGGGGTACTGTGCTCCTATTTCTAACAGCGTCTGCCCAAGGTCTTTAAATACCTCTTCTGCAACAGTGCTGAACGACCGCAGGTCTCTTGCACACATTCTTACACACTTTTCCAGAACCACAGATTTTGCTGACGCTGGAAGGTTGCTACTCCTGTTGACACGAGTATTCAGAGAAGCGTTGCAGGGTACTGGTACTGCCACCACAGAAAGCTAATAACTTAGGGCAGGCACTAAGCTCTGCATAGCCTACTGATTTATTTTCATAATGTACTATCTGTGTAAGGTTTTGCCACAACACGCTATCTCCTAATTTCCTCAAACGAGTGTAGGCTCCCTCCACCAGTTTCAAGGAAACTTGTTTCTTCTCTTCCTCACGTTTCCTAATTTTTGGACGTTGTGAGGATATTTCCTGTTCGGTAAGTTTTTCTGCCATAATAATTATAATGTTTTAAAAACCATAAGCTCTATCAAGATGCCCACGACAATTGCCATGTGCTTGCGCCCTGATCACTTCAGTGTTTTGTGCCTGCATCCCCCTTTCCCGGCGCTGTCCCTGGGCCTCGACGGCGCATCACGGCTCGCGCCCTCAGTTCCCCGCGCAGTAGAGCTCGACTACCCGCGGTGCGGGCAACAGCACGGAGCGGTCGGCCGCAGGCGAGCTCGGGCGGGTAAATGTGGCGCGGTGCACGGGTTTCTGTGGAGGTCAGTACGTCCATGCAGTATTAAGCCACCACAAATCACAACAGCTGCACCACGGAAACAATCAGTCTTCTTGGAACTTCATGGACCCTCTTATTAAGAGAGGTGAGAACACTTAAAGCGCCCAAGAACATTGTCGAACATGATCGTTTCCGTAGTCCAGGTGGTATAGTGTGCGGAGGCATAATGCTGGGTTGGATTTCGAACCTCCAAATCTTTGAACACGAAACACTCATCGGCCAAGGTTATTCTGACACTGTTGTTCTTCCCTATGTGCGTCTTTTCAGGGGTGCATTCGGTCCTGATTTCATTTTTAGGGTTTCGTACCTCAATCGGTAGAATGGTTGAAATGGCTCTGAGCACTATGGGACTCAACTGCTGAGGTCATTAGTCCCCTCGAACTTAGAACTAGTTAAACCTAACTAACCTAAGGACATCACATACATCCATGCCCGAGGCAGGATTCGAACCTGCGACCGTAGCAGTCTTGCGCTTCCAGACTGCAGCGCCTTTAAGCGCACGGCCACTTCGGCCGGCTCAATCGGTAGGAACATAACCCTTACAGGATCGCTCTGTCTGTCCGACTGTTCAAAATCCTTTTCCTGATGAACGGGTGGACGCATCAAGTAGAAATTTATGTCACATACTGAAGTCTGTAGTCCTCTGGTGATGGAAAAATGTTATGTTTCGAAGCCAGTGCAATCAAAAGTACGGCCAGTTGTGTAACGTATATTAATACTCGCAAATTCACTAATTCGAAACTAAGGGGTACTGCTCATTGACGTAGAATCATGAAATTTAGCAAGATGAAAGGGTTCACAGTTCAAGTAGAGGAACAAATCTAAAAATTGTTAATCTGTAATTATATCATAAGAAAAAATGTCTCTTCTGTCACTTTACATGTGACTTCAGTCCCGAAGTGGCAACATTCTCGAAAGTCTTGGAATCTCTGGGACCGATTTCTTGTCAGTATCATGATCGATACCACGTAAAATCGTCGACATCCCCGATTCCTGAAATGGAGTAACTGTTTATATAGATAATTAAGTCTGTACGAAATCCTCATTGCTGGCCACTGTGGCCGAGCGGTTCTAGGCGCTTCAGTCCGGAACCGCGCTGCTGCCACGGTCGCAGGTTTGAATCCTGCCTCGGGTATACATGTGTGTGATGTCCTCAGGTTATTTAGCTTTAAGTAGATCTAAATCTAGGGGAGTGATGACCTCAGGTGGTATGTCCCATAGTGCTTAGAGCCATTTGAACCATATGAAATCCTCATTGCCCTACAGTTTCTCGGACATGGCTAATTTTTAAAGATGACACAGTACGCGGTCTCACCGAACTGTAGAATTTTGGAACACGTATTATGTTCGATTACAATGACTTTTCTGGAGACTAGATAGTTACTCTGTAGGAATTAGCATGGCTTTCAAAAAAGACGATCGTGTGAAAACCAGCTCTCGCTATTCGTCCACGAGACTCAGAGCGCCATAGACACGGGTTCCCAAATAGATGCCGTGTTTCTTGACGTCCACAAGGCGTTTCATACAGTTCCCCACAGTCGTTTAATGAACAAAGTAAGAAGATATGGACTATGAGACCAGTTGTATGATTGGATTGAAGAGTTCCTAGATAACGGAACGCAGCATGGCATTCTCAATGGAGAGAAGTCTACCGAAGTAAGATTGATTTCAGGTATTCCGCAGGGGAGTGTCGTAGGACCGTTGCTATTCACAATGGATATAAATGACCTTGTGGATAACACTGGAAGTTCACTGAGGCTTTTTGCCGATGATGCTGTAGTATATCAAGAGGTTGTATCAATGGAAAATTGTACTGAAATGCAGGAGGATCTGCAACGAATTGACAAATGGTGCAGGGAATGGCAATTGAATCTCAATGTAGGCAAGTGTAATGTGCTGCGAATACACAGAAAGAAAGATCCTGTATCATTTAGCTATGATATAGCATGTCAGCAACTGGAAGCAGAAAATCCCATAAATTATCTGGCAGTAGGCATTAGGAGTGATTTAAAATGGAATGACCATATAAAATTAATCATCGGTAAATCAGATGCCAGACTGAGATTAATTGTAAGAATTGTAAGGAAATGCAGTCCGAAAACAAAGGAAGTAGGTTACAATACACTTGTTCGCCCACTGCTTGAATACTGCTCACCGGTGTGGTATCCGTACCAGATAGGGTTGATAGAAGAGATAAGGAGATCCAACGGAGAGCAGCGCGCTTCGTTATAGGATCATTTAGTAATCGTGAAAGCGTTACGGAGGTGACAGATAAACTCCAGTGGAAGACTCTGCAAGAGAGACCCTCAGTAGCTCGGTACGGGCTTTTGTTGATGTTTCGAGAACATATCTTCACCAAGGAGTCAAGCAGTATATTGCTCACCCCTACGTAAATCTCGCGAAGAGACCATGAGGATAAAATCATAGAGATTAGAGCCCACACAGAGGCATACCGACAATCTTTGTTGCCACAAACAACACGAGGTTGGAATAGAAGGGAGAACCGATAAGAGGTACTCAATGTACGCTCCGCCACACACCGTCAGGTGGCTTGTGGAGTACGGATGTAGATGTGGATGAACTGATCATGTCGACGAACTAGTGGAAGGAGAAGATATTCGGCAAATGAACAGAGCTGTTCGTTTCCTCGATTTAAATTCCTTCATGGACGAATGGAAAGAATGACAATTAATTGAAACCCTCAGCTGCCGACAGGTGTTGTAGAAATACCTCGATGGGGACAGCTGAAAATGTGTGCCCCATCGGGACTCGAACCCGGGATCTCCTGCTTACATGGCAGACAATCTATCCATCGGAGCCACCGAAGACACAGATGAATAGCGCGAATGCAGAGACTAATCCATTGTACGCTTCCCGTGAGACCCACATTCCCAACTGTCCGCAATCTAAGTACGTAATGTACATAATAGATGTTTGCCATCCACTCGTTACTCGCGCACACTAAGGTGACGATTTCCGTGAGAGTTCGAACAACCTGTACGCATTCGGACAGACGAAGGTCAATGGCTGGGTAGCCTTTAACTGTATATATGAAGATAGTAACTGTTCTCGAAAGAACAGATACATTCGATGACCGTCATCAGCGGTATCTGTTCTTTCGAGAACATTTACTATCTTCATATACGAGTGGAAAGCTTTGGCAAGGCGTACTCCAGCCAGCCCAGATGAACCAACGACCATCCAGCACTCGTCAATAGCGCCGGTAGAGGAATGGAGCACCATACCACAAAAACTCGTTAACAGTGTTGTGACAGCGTGGTAGCACGCTGCACAGCATGGATTACCATCTGTGCTGACCAAACAACCTGTTAAGAACCGTATCCCGCCATTTGTAATGATCAGAGAACCATCATAAATCGTGGTGACTTCAGCGTAATTATTGTCGGCGAATATAAGAGTCATTTCTGTTCGTTTCTGTGCGCATTCCTCTCCGTCACATTCTGTAGTATGCTGCGGCAGTTCCTTCTGTGTACGACCCAAGTTTGACCGAGCTATCGTGTCACTGACACGTCATGTCAAAATTACCTTCACCCTTAAGTCTTGCACATCAGTGAACTTGTGCTGTACGAGGTGCATTCAAGTTCTAAGACCTCCGATTTTTTTTCTCCGGACTCGAAAGAAATAGAGACATGCGCATTGTTTCAAAATGAGGCCGCGTTCATTGTCAATACGTGCCAGAGTTTGCAGCACCGTATGGCAGATGTAATTTTACCGCCAGCGGCGAGAATGAGGACTGTTTTAAATACTCAAAATGGCGACGTTTTCCTTACTTGAACAGCGTGCAATCATTCATTTTCTAAATTTACGTGGAGTGAAACCAATTGAAATTTATCGACAGTTGAAGGAGACATGTGGTGATGGAGTTATGGATGTGTCGAAAGTGCGTTCGTGGGTGCGGCAGTTTAATGAAGGCAGAACTTCGTGTGACAACAAACCGAAACAACCTCGGGCTCGCACAAGCCGGTCTGACGACATGATCGAGAAAGTGGAGAGAATTGTTTTGAGGGATCGCCGAATGACTGTTGAACATATCGCCTTCAGAGTTGACATTTCTGTGGGTTCTGTGCACACAATCCTGCATGACGACCTGAAAATGCGAAAAGTGTCATCCAGGTGGGTGCCACGAATGCTGACGGATGACCACACGGCTTCCCGTGTGGCATGTTGCCAAGCAATGTTGACGCGCAACGACAGCATGAATGGGACTTTCTTTTCGTCGGTTGTGACAATGGATGAGACGTGGATGCCATTTTTAAATCCAGAAACAAAGCGCCAGTCAGTTCAATGGAAGCACACAGATTCGCCGCCACCAAAATAATTTCGGGTAACCGCCAGTGCTGAAAAAAAGATGGTGTCAATGTTCTGGGACAGCGAGGGCGTAATCCTTACCCATTGCATTCCAAAGGGCACTACGGTAACAGGTGCATCCTACGAAAATGTTTTGAAGAACAAATTCCTTCCTGCACTGCAACAAAAACGTCCGGGAAGGGCTGCTCGTGTGCTGTTTCACCAAGACAACGCACCCGCACATCGAGCTAACGTTACGCAACAGTTTCTTCGTGATAACAACTTTGAAGTGATTCCTCATGCTCCCTACTCACCTGACCTGGCTCCTAGTGACTTTCAGCTTTTTCCAACAATGAAAGACACTCTCTGTGGCCTCACATTCACCAGCCGTGCTGCTATTGCCTCAGCGATTTTCGACTGGTCAAAACAGACTCCTAAAGAAGCCTTCGCCGCTGCCATGGAATCATGGCGTCAGTGTTGTGAAAAATGTGTACGTCTGCAGGGCGATTACGTCGAGAAGTAACGCCAGTTTCATCGATTTCGGATGAGTAGTAAATTAGAAAAAAAATCGGAGGCCTTAGAACTTGAATGCACTTAGTAAATAGGGCGTTGCTGAGCTAGACGGAGGAAATTCGCGTATACCAGAGACCGATAGAGTACTGAACCCTAAGATTCTTAATCGGGTGACAAAGGGAAGGCAATCTTACAGCAGGGCTGGCTATGTCGGTCGGTGGCCGTAGTGCGACATGGTGGCTCTGGTAGCCCGGAAGATGCTGAATGCGTACGCGAACGACATTGCCGAGTTCTCTTCAGCTTAAACCGTTACAGAATACAAGACGGAAAGTGCCTGTACCAGAACGCGTCCGCGACGGAGGTGACGCTGCGTCAGTTGGTCGGCGTCGAAACTGAAAATGAAAGGAGCTGGGGTAATGGTGGTTCGAACTTTTTATGACTCCAGAGGCGTCCCCTCCTCTTGACCCTACCAATAGGGCTGTTGTCAACCGATGTGGAGGGATGGGGGTCGCAACGTGACGTCGACAACTCTTGACTCACTGACCGGCAGGTGTTTCACATTCTATCTCAACCCCAACCATCGGAAAAGCGGTCCTTTTCGTGTTCCTACGTCTCCACGTAGAAGAAACAGCAATTGCTAAAACTCTAACGGTTTTCTAAAGGTTGCCGCCATTTTCAGTCAATCAATAACTTTTCTCGAAATAGGTGCAGCCAGTATCCGTTTCCACATTTCGGTTCCTCACCACTTCTGGAATTATTATAATAAATTCTCTTTTCTCTCCGAATTCTTGTTGAAGCAATAAACCGCAAATTAAAAGAACTAGAAACATAACTGATATAAAAGGGAATACACTAGTGGATTGTTCATCCTAAAAGGGTCATGAATCTGTAATCAGACTGCATGGTTTTTGTTCATTACTCTTTTCTTTCTTTGTCTGAGTCGTAGGCCGGGCACACAAATGTGAGTCGCGACAGGCTTAAAACTTGAATTCTGATCCGACAAGGTGATTTAAACAGCTATGATACTTCAGAACAGAAATGTCACCGCTGCAGAGTGAAACATTCGTTTAGGAAACGATGGTAAATTCATCTGAGCCACCATCAAAGTTATATAATGACTTATTATGATATGTATCTTTCTACCGCAAATCAAGATTAAAATGTGAGCAAGAACATGCCTGTTTCCTTATGTGTCGCATGTTAGTCCGCGACAAACTGAACGTAGGCGGTAATTTTACTTAAGTGGTTTTGTATATTCCGTTGCATGTTAGTGTCCCCTGGAGTAAGGCGTCCAGTGAAACGTGCGACCTGGACTATAATTACCGTGTCCGTGACAGAATCCCGACAGAAGTGGTTCAGTCATCTTCTGACCACGATTCTCACTTACAGTCGTTGTTTATTGCTTGTAATCAGACTGAAGGTGGTGAGTGAACTTCCACCGTAACTGTATATGGCTCGTATGGGAACTCTTTCTTTCTTCCTCAATTAATTTCAGAATAATGATTTGATTGCTGGTACTCAGCCCCTCCCGGAAGCCAGGAAGCAGAAAACTCCACTTTCTATTTATACATAAATCTTGTAATGTCGCTTGGATTAACTCATCCTCATTTTATGACATTCTCGCGACGTATAGAAGTGAGGGCACTTTTAGATGCAAATACCACTGCAGATTGTATGACATTTTTTACTGTTGCTATTTTGATTAACATACTGATCCCCAAATAAGAATAAAGTTCCTGCAATGAGTATTAAAGGCTACAATTACACAAATAAAAATATAATACGCCTTTTACCATAGCATAACGTTGCTTTGCTCTTTTACGTTTTGATTAATGAGAACGCTAAATGAAGATGATTGGCAAGAGCAGAGGAAAGGAATACTGTAGGAGAAGAATGGGTCGCTTTGAGCGATGAAATAGTGAAGGCAGCAGGGGATGAAGTAGGTAAAAATACGAGGGTTGGAATTAATCCTTGGTTAACTCAAGAGGTATTGAATATATCAGTGAAAGGAGAAAGTATAAAACTGCATAAATAAAGTAGGCGAAAGCAAATACAAAAGTCTAAAAAACGAGATTGACAGAATATGCAAAATGCCTAAGTAAGAATGGCTAGAGGACAAATTTGAGGATGTGGAAGCACATATGACTAGGGGTATGATAGATACTGCCTACAGGAAAATTAAAGAGACCTTTGGGGAAAAGTCAACCACCTGTATGAACATCAAGAGCTCAGATGGATAACAAGTCCTAAGCAAAAAGGTAATGCAGAAAGGCGGAATACGATAGAAGAAGAATGGGTAGATTTGAGCGATGAAATAGATGTATTAATTGTCTATACAAGAGAGACGCACTTCAGGGTAATATTATGGAAATGTAAGAGGACATAGAGGAAGATGAGAAGGGATATACGATACTGCGTGAAGAATTTGACAGAGCACAGAAAGACCCTGTGAGTAGACAACGTTCCGTTAGAGCTACTGATAGCCTTGGGAGAGCCAGCCATGGCCAAACTCTTCCATCTCATGAGCAAGATGTATAAGGCAGCCGAAATACCCTCAAATTCAAGAAGAAGATAGTACTCCCAATTCCAAAGAAAGCATTTTATGACAGGTGTGGAAATTACCGAACTATCAGTTTAATAAATCGCAAAATACTAATGCGAATCCCTTACAGAAAAATGTAAAAACTCGTAGAAGCCGACCTCTGGGATTATCAGTCTGGATTCCGGAGAAATGTAGGAACAAGCGAGGCAATACTGACCTTACGACTTCTCATAGTAAATAGGTTAAGGAAGGGCAAACCTACGTTTATAAAATTTGTAGACTTAGAGAAAGCTTTCGACAGTGTTGACTGGAATGCTGTCTTCCAAATTCTAAAGGTAGTAGGGGTAAAATAAACAGAGAGAAAGGCTACTTGCAATTGGACAGAAATCAGACGGTTGTTATAAGGGTCGAGAGGCACGAAAAGGAGCTGTGGTTGAGGAGGGAGTGAGACAGTGTTGTCTATTCCCAATATTATCCAATCTGTATAATGAGCAAGCAGTAAAGGATACAAAAGAAAAATTTGAAGTAGGAATTAAAGTCCTGGGAGATGAAATAAAAATTTTAAAGTTTGGTGATAGACAAAGGAGTTGGAAGAGCAGTTGAACGGAATGGACAGTATCTCGAATGGAGGATATAAATGGACATCAACAAAAACAAAACGAGTATAATGGAATTCAGCGAAATTAAATCAAGTGATACTTAGGCAATTAGATTAGCAAATGAGCCACTTAAAGTAGTGAATGAGTTTTGTTATTTTGGAAGCAAAATAACTGATGATGGTCGAAGTAGGGAGGATAAAAATGTAGATTGGCAATGCCAAGGAAAGCGTTTCTGAACAAGAGATATTTGTTTTCTTCGAGTATAGATTTAAGTGTCGGGAAGTCCTTCCTGAAAGTATTTGTGTGGAGTGTAGCCATGTATGGAAATGAAACGTGGACGATAAACAGTATAATGAAGAAGAGAATAAATTTTCTCGAAATCTGGTACTACAGAAGAATGCTGAAGATTACATGGGTAAATCACATAACTAATGAGGAGGTGCTGAATAGAACTGGGGAGAAGAGGAAATTGTGGCACAACTCGACTAGAAGAAGGCATTGGTTGGTAGGACACGTTCTGAGACATCAAGGGATCGCCAATTTAATAAGGGAGGGAAGTGTGGGAGAGTTAAAATCGTAGGGGGAGACCAAAGTAAGCAGATTCAGAGGCGTGTAGGCTGCAGTAGTTACTCGGAGATGAAGAGGTATGCACAGGATGGAGTAGCATAGATAGCTGCATTAAACCAGTCTTTCGACTGAAGACCAAGACAACATGATAAGTGAGAAACTTAATGTGTAGTATTTAGGTGGTGTTCTGGATGTTTAGTGTCTCTTCTTCCATTGATGGTTTACGTCTTGTTACACTATTGTAAACATCTGCTATAGCTGAACGTAGCTTGTTACATTAGGGACTTAGTTGGAAAGGGGAGGATAAATACTGCTAGAGTTAAAGTAAGTTACTGTCACTCGTTCTTTCAGCAGACACTAAGGGGTGAAATACACTGATCTGAAAAATGTGATAGTACATAAAAACACGAAATGGAAAGTCTGCAGACTTGAACTCGTATTGATATTGTTATATTTACTTCCCCAAACACAAGTCTTTGAAAGTTTATGAAGAGAGCTGAGCAACAGACGCCATAATAATGAAATATTTTATAATGACGTATGCTGCTGTTATCATTTAATAGAATAACTACCGTATGTGGCAGTGAGGAATGATACGTCACATGTGGTGCTTACAAACGAATTTGGAAATGGAAGGGGAGTACATACGTTTTACAACCGTTGTTAACAATGTAGCTATGAAGTCGCAGCGAGGTAAATTCAGCTGACATTTATCTACTGCAGGTATGACGTTATCCGGGAGAGGTTAACTCCAGTTCATAGCTTATTCTGTACCTACTTGCAGTATCTGTGTCTGTGGTATCAACAAATTCGTGCTGTACTTTGGAATGAGCAGAGACGTCGGTCTACCAGCGTGTATGTTTGTTGGACTATCGCAGTTTGACTTCGAGACCTACGAACCTCCCAGCCAAGGGATCGGCTGCCTCAAGCCAGGATTCAGCTTTCACTGTTTGCGGGGGATTAGCTAATTACGTCTTTGCCGAAGCGCAGAGCTTCAATTACTTTGTGAGTGGCGTCTTTAACCAAGGTGCCCTCCGGGAACCGCTTTGAGGTCCCGTGGAATTCTCTCTGATACCGACTTCCGCCTTCCACTCCGTGACAGACATCAGTTAATACACAGTGAAATCCCTTCATTACAACATTTAAATCTTTTCCTTTATTTTTAAAGTTGGTGCCAACATAGCGGAAATGGAAATTATTTGTACCACACAATAAACTACTCTAAACTGCATGTGAGATACATCGCGCACAGATTTTTCCAAAGAAGTGAGATCGGATGCAGGTTGCCATCTTTTTACAAACAGTGCAATTGTGCTGTCAATAGGCCCACATTACTGGTATTCTGAGCTGAACGCTGCATAGTACAACAGAAATATTAAATACAGCGATGTCAGTGGGCTCCCCTTTGTGTGCCATCCTGCTCGTAATTTTAAATCTATTTTCTTCACGATTTTTTAATTAGCTGCTGGTATTTCACATTTGATTTTTCTAATATTTTGCTGAGAATTGCCACCGACATGTATTACAGGGATAGAAGCCAAATTCCGATGTTACCTAGGCGAAGTAATAGAACAACTATTAGGCCCTACTTCGCCAGTGGTACAATATCGTCCTAGTTCCGGATTATTCCGTTGTCTCGAGAAATTTGGATTACCTATAGACCTATCAGGGTTAGATTCTTGATACTACTTGAGCCTTCTAGACAAAGTTTGAGTTAGTGAATGTCATTATCTCGTAATTGTTTATACTTAACAGTTCAGAATCATCCTATTACACATATTCCGGCTTGTGTAACGACGAAATAATGACAAATAAGATAAACATTTGGACAAAGTATACTATTTAGAGTTTAGGTATAAATAAGTAGCAGTCTAATCTGACAATTATACTAATAAACAGCACGAAATACACAATAGAAACTACAGAAAGCTTTCATCTTAGCTACATCCATGTCCTGCGATAGTCTTCACAGACCACACCTGTGTGCGTGTTACAGGACCAATGAGAACTGCTATATGCAAATCATATGTCAAGTGTAGATAGGGGCGAATAAAGGACAATGAAACAAGCAAATAACAATAGAAAACATAGGTCTGAAAACCAATGATTTCTCTGCTACGAGGTATGCACAAGTACAGACATGCCAGTGTTACAACACTGATAATGTGTAAGTTACGTTTATTTCGAAGGCCTGAATTACACTATGATAAACTGCCCTTGCTTGGTTTTATCATCGTCCTGGATATTTAAGTACTGGTCAAAAGCGTTTAGCAGCTAGGGGTAGCCGCCTGGTCTCAAGCGCCGTTCAGGGTTCGCACGGCTTCCCCGTCGGAGGTTCGAGTCCTACCTCGGGCATGTGTGAGTGTGGTGTGAGGTAACGGGCGAGCTGTGGTGCCCTGGAAATACAGGGTGAGTCACCTAACATTACCGCTGGATATATTTCGCAAACCACATCAAATACTGACGAATCGATTCCACAGACTGAACGTGAGGAGAGGGGCTAGTGTAATTGGTTAATACAAACCACAAAAAAATGAACGGAAGTATGTTTTTTAACACAAACCTACGTTTTTTTAAAAAATGGAACCCCGTTAGTTTTGTTAGCACATCTGAACATATAAACAAATACGTAATCAGTGCCGTTTGTTGCATTGTAAAATGTTAATTACATCTGGAGGTATTGTAACCTAAAGTTGACGCTTGAGTACCACTCCTCCGCTGTTCGATCGTGTGTGTCGGAGAGCACCGAATTACATAGGGATTCAAAGGAAACGGTGATGGACCTTAGGTACAGAAGAGACTGGAACAGCACATTACGTCCACATGCTAACACCTTTTTATTGGTCTTTTTCACTGACGCACATGTACATTACCATGAGGGGTGAGGTACAGGTACACACGTGGTTTCCGTTTTCAATTACGGAGTGAAATAGAGTGTGTCCAGACATGTCAGGCCAATAGATGTTCAATTTGGTGGCCATCATTTGCTGCAATCTCTGGCGTAATGAATATCGTACACGCCGCAGTATATCTGGTGTCGCCGCAGGCTGCCACAATACGTTGTTTCATATCCTCTGGGGTTGTAGGCACATCACGGTACACATTCTCCTTTAACGTACCCCACAGAAAGAAGTCCAGAGGTGTAAGATCAGGAGAAGGGGCTGGCCAATTTATGCGTCCCCCACGTCCTATGAAACGCCCGTCGAACATCCTGTCAAGGGTCAGCCTAGTGTTAATTGCGGAATGTGCAGGTGCACCATCATGCTGATACCACATACGTCGACGCGTTTCCAGTGGGACACACTCTATTCTACTTCGTAACTGAAAACGGAAACCACGTGTGTACGTTTACCTCACACCTCATGGTAATGTACATGTGCGTCTGTGAAAATGACCAATAAAAAGGTGTTAGCATGTGGACGTAATTTTCTGTTTCAGTCTCTTCTGTACCTAAGGTCCATCACCGTTCCCTTTGGATCCCTACGTAATTCGGTGCTCTCCGATACACACGATCGAACAGTGGAAGAGTGGTACTCAAGCGTCAACTTTAGGTTACAATATCTCCGGATATAATTAACATTTTACAATGCAACAAACGGCACTGATTACGAATTTGTTTATATGTTCAGATGTGCTAACAAAACTAACGGGGTTCCATTTAAAAAAACGTAGGTTTGTGTTAAAAAACATACTTCCGTGCATTTTTTTATGGTTTGTATTAACCAATTACACTATCTCCTCACGTTCGGTCTGTGGAATCGATACGTCAGTATTTGATGTGGTTTACGAAATATATCCAGCCGTAACGTTAGGTGACTCACCCTGTATTTCCAGGGCACGACGCTCGGCGGGCGCTGGCCGCTCGGCACGCCGAACACGTGGTGCCGGACGGTCACCGACGCAAGAGGGGTCCAGCTGCCGCGTGGCTGGGAAATCCACGATGACACTGTGACGAGGACGGTGCTTCGTGTCGGTGAAGGAGATTTCTACGCCGAGAGTGCCAAAGATGGCGGACATTGTGAAACCTTAATGGCAGACATTTCACAGTTCGTATAGAAATTAATAGTAGCCAGATGATTCATGATACCTCAAAAAGAAGCATGTACATTACTATTACTTGCACGACGATTCTGATGGTGTATTCAGATTTTCAATATCTTTATTAGTTTAAATTTTAGTATCCGACGGTAAATTATACAAGTAACACCCAGCAACGAATTTCTAAAATATTTTTTGTGTGGAATCTAAAATTTAAAAACATCTCTCACACCAGTCTGATTTAGCTTCACTGATCAGGATAGTAAAAACATGCGTATGTTAAGGGAATTTTCATTCACAAAGCAGGCTTATCACATTCACAGAGCTCGATACTGTTCTATCCTGATTAAATTGAGCTTAACTTAAATTCCATAAGGCAGTGAAGCAATTTGGAAGTCTCTGTGCGACGAAAATTGTCAGTCGATCTCCTGAAAACATTTGTAATAATTATTAACTTTCGGTGATCACACAGGGAAGACCGGAGATCTGCTGGTAAGACCGTGTTAGCCTATTTATTTGAAGTAACTGGATATCTTGAGCATACAAAACGGCAGGTTCGTCCAGTGAAAATCAGACGTTCCCCATAGATCCCGTGCAACACAGCGTAGTAAGCAGACACTGTCAATAATAATCAGTTAAATAATACGCGAACACACTTGAATTCCTTCATTCTTTTTATAAGAGAAAACATAGATAGCAGAGAAGCTATTCCATGGAGTAAATGGACGCTCCAAGGAATAATTGGGCTTGAAACTACTTTGCATTGATAATCGGTAAGATAAGAAGAGATATTTCGAGATATGTACTCAGTTATATAATTTATAAAATATCTGAAAATATCGCGGAGAGACCGCTGCAAGAGACATTACAATCCGATTTGGTCGATCGCCGTGTCTATAGAAAGCTGTTATTGTAAACCTAAATTGCTTGAATTACAGGAATGTATCTTGAATAGTACTTGAGTTATTCGAGGTCAAAGTGGCCGATTACTATCGATCGCGTCAGGCCATAAGTACTCTACAGTTACACGAAAAAACGGTAGCATCATGGGTATAAATATATTTATTAATCTATATCTTTGTGTATATCCGATAAATACTATTCATGAAAAAATTGGTTAAATATTTACTGTGTTTTAGAAAGCACAGAGACATTAGGCTACTGGCCTACCTTTTGTTCTAGTCCTTCGATATATGTTTATTTAATTTGTTTATGTATCCAATAATATGTTTTAGAGCGCATTTGTGGTCCAGCCGTAGGAATATTTATTTACATTCAAGTTATTTAAATGTAAATCCAGTATTTCAAATGTGTTTCATTATATTTGTCTGGGTGCTTTGGATTAAAGACGTGGTGCGAGTGCTCTAGCCAATCACAGCGCTCGTGAGTGGGGAGACTTGATGGAAGAAGAGAGCTCGGGAGAGGTGGAGTACGGGACAGCGCAGGGAGTGCTGGACGTGACGGCGCGTCGAACGCTCGGTCGCGGCAGGGACTTGGAGAGTGTGCAGCGGTTTGCGCGTGGTCACGGCAGATATACTTTGCAGTGCCGGCTTGTGCACTTGTGAGATTTCCGTGCCTTCTACAGTGAAGACGGAGTGTGCGTTTAGAAGCGAATATCTCATGAGCTGTGTTGTTGTTCATGACTAATTACGTGCAGTAGGAGTCTATTGTTTCCCTGTTATTCACCTTATTTTTATTTAATTGCTGGACCATCGACACCAATAAGTGTTTAGCAGAAATATACGCATTCACAAAAGTACTTCTACTATCGTACTGATAATTTAAAGTCGTTAAGATAGTACCTGCAGATTTTATTTAATTGCAGCCTCTCATTGATAAATTTATACGAGGGCTATCCACAAAGTACCTTACGTTTTGTAATTAAAAATAAGTAAAGTTTTGGAATTTTTTTTATATACAGATGAAAGCCACACTTAAATACTACTTTTCTACATAGTTGCCATTTACATGAAGGCACTTATCTTAGCGATGGACGGGCTTGGAAATTCCTTCGTCGTAAAATTCGGCCGCCTGCGCCTTCAACCACGTAATGAACTGTCTTTTGGGACAGAAAAGGTGTGATTTTTGTGGATTTCCGTGAAAGAAGCACTACAATAAACTCTCAAAGGTATTGCCAAACTCTGCAAAACCTCAGAACAGCTATACAAAACAAGCGCAGGGGAAAGTTGGGCTCAAAGATCTTGCTGATTCACGACAACGCCCGGGCCCACACGGCAAATGCCACTCGTGAAGTTCTCGAGTCTTTTAAGTGGGAGATGTTTCCTCATCCGCCGTACAGTCCCGACCTGGCACCGAGCGACTTCCACTTATTCCCAGCATTGAAGAAGTGGTTGGCTATGCAGCGTTTTGATGACGACGCACAGCTTCAAGAAGAGGTAGCCACGTGGTTGAAGGCGCAGGCGGCCGAATTTTACGACGAAGGAATTTCCAAGCTCGTCCATCGCTACGATAAGTGCCTTAATTTAAATGGCAACTATGTAGAAAAGTAGTATTTAAGTGTGGCTTTCATCTGTATATAATAAAAAAATTCCAATACTATATTTATTTTTAATTCCAAAACGTTATGTACTTTGTAAATAGCCCTCGTATCTTACTATCATAGCTCGCAATTGCCGAGTGATGCAAACCTTCGACCATTAGATTCGTGTGTGTATTCTTACTGTACACTGTAGACTTAGCAGTATTTGGCCTGTAATGCGGCAACTATGTATCCCAACCCCCAGACAACAAAACCAGCCAAAACTTTTAACATTTCAACTCTGAGTCGGAGGGTACGTATTTGAGGTCCACCAACACCCCACCATTTATTTCGTAGTGGAAAGCCCGCAGTTAGGGGCTCGTCCGCGATATGTGTCCTCCAAAGTGGTAATTTCTTTGCTCTCTATTATTCAGCGTACTACGCGAAGTGTAAAAAAATGGTTCAAATGGCTCTGAGCACTATGGGAGTTAACATATAAGGTCATCAGTCCCCTAGAACTTAGAACTACTTAAACCTAACTAACCTCAGGACATCACACATATCCATGCCCGAGGCAGGTTCAGATTCAAATGGCTCTGAGCACTATAGGACTTAACTGCTGAGGTCATCAGTCCCCTAGAACTTAGAACTACTTAAACCTAACTAACCTAAGGACATCACACACATCCATGCCCGAGGCAGGATTCGAATCTGCGACCGTAGGGGTCGCGCGGTTCCAGACTGTAGCGCCTTTAACCGCTTGGCCACCCCGGCCGGCTGCGAAGTGTAAAAACCTTTGCAAAGCCGGTAGAGATTTCTGTAGAGTGAACCTCTCACGAGTTACAGTGTGAGATCGGTATTTTTCGCAAGTAGGTTTCTGGAAATAGTGAAATTACGCAGTAATTTCCACAACTAACACATGCTATCGATAGAGGTCCTAATCTATCACGACAAAGCCGATTTGCTTGGGGGCTCAGAGTCTAAATAAGTTGAACGCAGGGAACAGTAGCGTTTAGCGCGTTTAATGGACAGCTGTATTGCAGACGGTTGGACCACCCAGTAACCGGCAGCAGCTACAACTACATCAGGCGATTTCTCCAGTGTTGGATCCAGATGCAACAGCAGTTCGACGGCAGCATCTCTGAGTACTCCAGGGCCGTCTTCAGTGTCTTCTTCCACTACAACTGACGGCATCACCATGGCAAAGGGAACCATCTCAAATCAGATAAGTGTCTGCGCAAATAGTGAAACAGTGTTTGACTCTGAAGTTCAAGCTCCACTTATAGATCTCGCTAATACAAAACAGTCACCCAGTGCGTGTAATTCTGAAAAAAAAAAAAATGTCAGCCAGTTAGTCCGAAATCAGAGCGGGAAAGTGTAACTAGTAGGAATTCAGGGAAGGGAAATGAATGTGGGGGAAATATGATGTATCAGCTAATGTAAATGATCCAGGGATTGGGAAGTAATATGAATGCAATGGCAAATAAAATCAGTACAATTCAGACAGTTACGGATAAAATTCGGACTGATATAGGTACAACGCGAACTGAAATAGGTTTCGCTGTGAAAGAGGAAGTTGAAAAAATTATGGGTAACCTTGAAAAAGCAATCGATTATAAATTAAACTGTGTCCTAGTGGATATGGGGAAAATTACAGACGAACTTGTAATAGTAAAATCTAAAACAAATCAGTGGAACAAAGATCTTGGGAAAAAATGGATAATATACAGACGGAACTTGGGGGCAAGGTAAGCGACTGTATAAAAGCGCAAGATAGTCATAAAAGCAATAGAAGTTTAGCAATTAGTGTCACTGCCAATTGTGTAGGAGAGGGGGCGAAAGAAGTGGTCAAAATTGAAGATAAAATAGAGTCTTGTATCACTAATGAAAATGAATTTAAAAAACAAATGCAACGGATAAAAAGTGAGTTAAATTCGTTACCCTCCCAACAAGCCACGGCATTTATAAATATCCCTTGGGCAAATACCAGATCTGTGAAATGTTACACAGATGACGGAAGATATCATCCAGTAAATTTATTGGCTCTGTGTAGGTACGCTTTTGTTCACGCCATGTCGGACAAAGCGAAAATTAGGAGGGAGACCCACAATCTTGGTCAAATGTTAAATGTAGTTCGTGCGAATCGTACGAAGAGTTCGATAACTGTTTCTTGAATAAATTTTGGAGCGAGGCAAAACAGATACAGATCCAAAATGAATTTTTAAAAGGGCCTAGTTACAGGCACGGTAATGGGACGACGAGGGGTTTTGGTAAGCGCGAACTTGGTAAACTTAAAATCCTTTTGGGGTTTTAACGGAAATCACCACGGTAAAAAGGCGATTACCCAAAGATTTGCAGTGGGATCTTGACCATAGTCCACGTGATTTCGTGAACGAATTTCTAGAATTTGTAGAAAAATTAGAGAGGGCTTTGAAGTTCAAACCTCAGAGCAAACCGGGTGGTAGTTATCAAAATGGGAATCCAAATAATCACCACCAAAATAATAATCATGAGAGAAATCAATGGACTAATCATGGAGTTAGTAGCTGGAATGAGCATAATGGTCAGAGAACGAACACGAGTGATAACTTCCATGAATGGGATACGAGGAAAGAATGCAGATTTGATGGGAGAAATTCGCGCCAAGTGCAATCGCGTAAAACCCGGTCATGAAACTGATGTTTGCCACCTCTCAGGTCCGGAGATGGCGATCTAAACAGGCGATGAAAAGGACTGGGGATAATGGTAATGATAGAAATGATAGGTTTGGAGAAAGGTAACAATTATGTAATATGGAGTATGTTGCAGAGAAAGGCTATATAGGTGGCTCTTTCAATATTAGCAGGCGCGAACTGTGGAAACATAGATTTGTAAGAGATTTAAGTATAAGTAATGGGAATAGATTTGCGTTGAATGATGTAAGTTATGAATATGTAATGAATGAGTGTGTGAATGGTGATGAATGGAAACATTCAGTGGTTCAAAAAGAAGTTAAACAGGGGACGAATTTTGTGAAATCAAATTGTGTGGAGAGTTCTGAAGAGGTATTAGCAAACAGTAGCAATTGCATTAAGGTGTTGTAGTAACAAGTACTTGTGAGTCGATGTTAGTGTAGGCGGTGTAGCATTGGTATCGCCAGTTGCAAGAGAAGGTGATTGTGCTTCGGCGGGAACCGTCGATATTACTAAGGGAGGCTTAGCGTTTGTCTCGTCAGCAGTTGAAGTTAAAAATGTATCGGAGGAGGTAGATGATTTCTGTTTAAAGGATCAGAGTAATGGTAATTTATGTAATGATGTAAAAGCTACTGGTATTGATACTTCGGAGGAAGGAATTTACGCGTTTCTAGTCACGAATGAAGGCGGTACGAGACTTATTGATGAATGTGTGGATCTAGAAAGTTTGCCAGAGTATCAATGTGAGAATGTATGTAAAATAGGATCGGGGGCTAATCTGGATGAAAGGTGTGTAGAAATGGCAGTGTTTGCTGATTTTTGTCCAATCACAGCGCAACATAGCAAGTCTGGGAGTTCCAAAATTGTACAAGGTAGGAGCAATTTGTGTAATGTAGCGGTGGAGGATAAAGTTGTGTACGATTCACGTAAAGTTAGTTTGTCGATGGAGGAAAGTAAGGTTTCTGATGTGAATATATGTAGTGAGTTAAACGGTGTAGCATCATATAAGATTGCTGAGACGAATATGGTGATGATGCCTTAGGCTTTGATGTATTATTTCACAAAGATGAAGTGTTTAACAGTGAATTGATGTGTAATTTTGTGGAAGCTGCAAGTGTCGATATTTTGGAGGGGAAAAACAGTAAAGTTGTGCATGCAGTGGGTAGTGAATCGGTGAAATGTGTGGAAGAACTAACAGAGAATTTAGAGAGGGCTGAAGTAAATCATGTGGATGGGGATGGTTTGTGTAATGAGATTCATACAAATTGGTTTATGAAGGAGGAGTGTGATTCTAGTGAGACTGATTGGCGTTGGGATGGTAGAATATTACGGTCCTTGCTGCCGCATATGTGGAAACGAGAAGAGTTTAAAATTGCTAGGGGTATATAGCGAAAGGGCAGAAGTGAATAGCTGTTCTAATCTGTAATTAGTGGTAGTAAATTTGAAGGAATAATTTGTGTGTTTACTGGGGGATGCGTTAGTAATTTGTTGGTTTATTGTGGCACTGTACATGTGCAAAAGGGGGAAGTTTAGGCGCTGAGGGTGCGTGGAGGTGTGACCTCGTGGATTTTAATAAAATATATATTGATTTATGCTTTGTATAAGAGTGTGGCAAAAAATTCAGTGGTCAGTTTGAAGGGTATTAAAATTGTAATTGTATGTGCACGAAATTTTGGTGCATGGAGGTAGGATGGATTCATTAATGTCAATTAAACAGAACTTGTGGGAATTTGAGCTTACTGTGATTCAGTCGTTTGTCTTGTGACTTCGTTCCTAAGGCATCGTTTTCCGCTGGAGGGATCTTTAGCGAGCATCCTGGTTGGTTTTGGGAAATTCGCAATTGCCGAGTGTTAGGAAACGTCGACCACTCGATTCATGTGTATATTATTATCGTATACTGTAGACTCAGCAGTATTTGGCCTGTAATGCGGCAACTACGTATCCCAGGCCCTAGACAACGAAACCAGCCAAAACTTTTAACATTTCAACTCTGAGTTGGAGGGTACGTAGTTGAGGACCACCACACCATTGGAAAGCCCGCTGTGTTTTGTCCTTAGCATAATTTAAAGTTAGATTATGTAGCATGTAAGTTTACCGACCGATGAACTCAGTAGTTCGGTCCCATAGGAACTTACCACAATGAAAAGCGTTTAGACATCCAATGCGTCGTTTGTGGGTTGCAAATACCATGGTCTTCCAGGTCACCTTCCATAACACGCTGGATTATTTTGTGTGGCAATATTTAAAGCTTTGTATCTTGGATGTATCCCAGCTCCATCGGTGAACACGTAGTACGTATTGTGGATGGTTATCAGTGCGTTTGGAACACATATGCGGCTTTCGAACGTGTATGGACACAGATGACGACATGTGCCGAAGCCTGCCTTTATGTAAACTGTGGCCATGACGTCACTTGTAATGTGTATACTACCAAGTGCAGTTTTGATCGTCATAGAAACTCTTACAAGGTGTTCGTGTCATCCTGCTTACAGTTGGTACTAATACGTTGGACCTTGGATGATCAGCTCCATAGATGAATAGAAATGTCTTACACTGCTGATCTCACCTTTACTCTCGATTAGAATTTCTTTCGATTTTGTGAAATATCTTTCGGAAGTATTCTGCTATGTTAGTTTTGTAAGTTTCACGCATAACTCTCTTGACAACCAATCACATTTCATTCAACATCTTCCTATGTGTACCCCTCTGCTATTGTATACATCCATTACGCAGAAGTCACTGTTTCTTTCGGAGTTTCCTTACAGTGACTCTATACCGTGGATGGTCCCACCCATCACGACTTGTTCTTCTGGATGCGTATCTACCAACTGCATGTTCAATTAACCTTAAACATGCACTATAGACTCTCTACATGCTGATGTCTTGAGCTAAAGGTTTCAACTTCCCCACTAAGATACGAAAGTACTGGTTCCCTTCCCACTAACGATTTATTAGCACTCCGCATTTTGGCAGCATACTTCCATCGGCAGTTGTATTTATAGTCACTTTCACACTGTAATTCACACGAAGTGAGTTTAGTTTCCTTTGCTTTGTGTGTCAGTGAGGTTATGTGTCAATAAACACATGTGTTGAGGAAGATCAATATGTTATGGTGTATACATTATATGATAATCGTAATTAAACATTTTGTTATTGAATTTACTTACATATTTGTTGTTATTTCATTGTCTGACACACAGGGCAGAGTAACAAGCATATCAGAACTTAACACTTTCACACTCATTTGTCTGCATCAATCCAAAGATTCTTAAAAGCTATGATAAAAGAGTTTCTATTGCTAAAACAGTAGTATACAGTGTAGCCAAAACATTTGTCTAGATGCATTTTTCTCATGGAAAATATTAGGTGAGTAGCGGTAAAGACAATTTTTTTAATGAACTAGGCAATCAACAACGGAGAAGCTTTTAAAGAAGTTGTTATTATTACTTTTAAGTTTATCTTTTACTGGCATGTCCCCATGTACTGTGCCATGAGTGAATATTTCCATTTCTTCGTTTTACATTTTCGTATAAGTCCATGTGATGTTCTTTGTCCATTTTATATAATATATAAAAGTCAAGCACAATGTCATGGAATTGGTGGCCTGTGTTTCTTATATGGGTGGCTACTGCTGATTTATCATAGTTATTAGGCATTTATATGTTCTTTGTATCTTTTTAAAAAAAAGGCCACCCGGTTTGGTTACACAGAGGGCTTTGCAGGTACTACTATTTTATTAACTTCTGATTGTAAGTGTTTATCTGCATGTGCACTAATACTGTGTGTCAGTGTGTGTGTTGCAGTTTGTCATGTGTTCTGAAGGCAATATTAATGCTGTGTATTCTGAAAATGTTTGCTATTTTTTACGAGAGTTTCCCTGTGAAAGGAATGCAAGCAGCGAGTTCCTTTTTCATTTTTTGTGTGAAGATTTTTCCTTTATTGTCAATAGCATATCATTGTAGTAATTCTTTCTTTCTTTCTTTCACTGGTGCCATGTCCCGCGCTGACCCAGGGTCGGCATTGTTAGGAACGGATTTGGCAAGGTTAGGGGAAAGGGGTGGCCGGATGCCCTTCCTGCCGCCACCCCGTACCCCCAGGACGGAATTAGTGTACCCCAGCTGTCTGCGTCTAGTGTAATTAATGGAATAGTGTGAACATGTTCAGATGTCTGCGAGTCGTGTAACTTAGGCGGAACATGGGGACCGGCCCGATATTCACCGACTGGGACGTGGAAAACCGCCTAAAAACCACATCCAGGCTGGCCGGCACACCGACCAATGACGGTAATCCGCCGGGCGGATTGGACCCGGGGCCGGTGCGCCTACCTGAGTCCAGGAAGCAGCGCATTAGCGCTCTCAGCTAACCTGGCGGGTTCATCGTAGCCACTAGCCGTAGCAATTTATTTCGTTGCACTGATCTCATCAAGCTTTGAATATTTATGGCATTGGTATACTTCTGGCTCTGTTAACTAATGCTCTGTATGCCGCATACCCGTATTTTGTGGGATGGAAAGGACACCAAATGGACTTATGTTAGAAACTGGAAATATTCATTATGGCACAGTATATGGAGACGTGTTAGTAAATGATAAACGTGTAAGCTATGGTATTAACTTCTTTAAAAACCTCTCCAAAGCTAAATGGATACTTCATGGTAGAAAGAAGTCTTCACCAACTACACACCTAATATTTGGGATAACATAAATACATCTAGACGTCAGTGTTTCATCTCAACCCCATACTAATGTTTTAGCAGTAGAAACAGGTTTATCTTAGCATTTAATTCTTTGGATTGATGTTAACAAACGGGTGTGAAAATGTTACGTTTTGATATAGTTGTTATTGCCCTTTGTCTACCAGACAACGAAATTAACAACAAGAATGTAAGTATTGCACTAACAAAATGACTAATTATGCTTATTGTATAACGTAAATAGTATAATACAAACCCATCATTCTGAAGAGGCCTCTTCCACGACTCATGACCTCACTGACACACACAGCAAAGGAAACTAACCTCACTTCATATTAATTACTAAGTGAAAGTAACTGTAGATGCACTTTTTGATGGAAGCATACTGCTAAGACACTTCTTGCTAATGAACCATTAGCCACAAGTGCCTATTGGAGTAATATTGTTTCATAAAAATCTTAAAATATGGTCGCAGCCACAAATAACATCCATATTACATGGAAAAATTAAGTACTGCTTCTCTATCTAGTTTACTGAATGTATAAATCCTTGAATTTGTTTTTTTGCTTTTTCTGCTTCAGTGATCATTCTTGCAACAACTCCTTCATGGTCACTTATGCCACTTATGACGTGGACGTTCTCGGAGAGATGTGGTCTCTTTGTTGCCCTTAGATGTAATACATTTCCATCAGGTGTGGGATTTCAGACCACCTATTTAGGTAGTTTTCGGAGTTAGTGATGCTTTGCAGGTTCTCTAGTCATGTCCATCTCTAACAAAACCATAATTGTCCAAATAAGTTGAGTGATTAGTATCTTTTAGTAGTTATAATTTGATTACAGAACTTATGTAGTTGCCAGTTAAGATTTCCTCTAGTGCTTACGATTACATCAGGATGTGAATCTGGTGCTTGCAAGGAGTTTCAGTTATAGGTTCAATCCCGCGCCAGACACTGAGTCTTGCCAAAACGATGTTGCATGCGGCTTCAATTTCAGTTTCAGTGGATTTCAGTTTCTTGTCTACTGTACCAAACGGACCCCCTAGATTTTTCTGCGAAAATCTCACTACTGTCAACCTCGGGTTTTAATAAGCTCTCATTACCTATAGCATGTGAGCCTGACTGCTTGTTACAAGCACATCAAGCTTTGTCACTTTGTGATAAACCTTTCGTCAGTTAAGAATTTTTAGACTCTTGCCTGTTGAGGGTATTTCTTTGTATCTAAGATCGATGCTTTCAGGTCCCCTACAGATATCATATCTGCAACAGATGGAGAATCGCCTAATCTAAAAACACTTGCTTGCACTCCATACACAGCCAGGTACCTCGTTAGCACCCTTTGATGTGTAACGCCCGCTTGACACATTTCGGGGCGGGGGAGGGGGGGGGGGGGGCGTGCAGGGCTACCGTTCTCAACTCAGTGGCTCAGATCCAGGAATTTGCAACCTGACTTGCCACAGAACCTCTCCAGTCTCTGGTTGAAGCCTTCCACTCGACTCAGAAACAGGGTCCATGAACTGTTCTGCGAAAATGCTGCAGACTGCGATATTTCTTCAAACTTCATGAGCAAGACTGGTATTCTCAACTTTCTCTTGCACTTGCTGGAATGATCCAAGTATGACCTCCAAACCCAGCCTACAGGCATCGTTTGTTCCAACGTCTGTAGTCGGTTACACCCTGTCTCCTCGGCGGCTACAGGAACAGTCAATTCGACATGCTTAATTAGGACACCGAGCCCATACACTGAGTGCACCTGGTGTTCTTTCCCATCCTTTTCTGCCATATCTCTAAGGAATACCGATAGTCGCCATACATATAATCTGCCGCCTATTGATTGTCCCTACCATGTTTTCTTTACCTCCCCTTGACATGGGATACAGCAATTTCCCAAGAGGTGATGTCAGTCACACTGGCTCAACTGCGGTTTCAGTGGAAGACAGCACCTCGAACGTGTTAATTAGGGGGATCGGAGTAACATCCTGAATTCTTTCCGGTTCCTGTCTACCTTATACAGGAATTCTAGACCTTCTATTGATACACCACTCACCTGGATTTGTAACATTGTGCCCTGTATTTCCACAGGAGAAGAGAGTATTTGACAGATCTTTGGTGTCTCTGTTGCGTGACACGTAGTAGGCCTTCCAACACACACATTCGCACCAACTTCCAACGGCTAGACAGCACTCAGGACGACTTCCAGCTGCTTACAGACAGCAACTATCTCGTCCCAAGCACAGGAACAGGATACACAGTGGGGGAGCATTGTGCCTGATGCTATGTTTTACAAACTGTACAGACTTAACCTTAAACTAAGATTCCTGATCCTCTTTTAAATTAAAGGTCTGGTAGTATTTTAGAACTGAAGTGGTATAACAGCCAAAATGAGATATCTGTTACGATAACGCAAAAACTGTGTACAGAATTAACTGTTTCTTTGAAACGTTTCTGATGTAATAGTCACTAGCAAATTCAACCTTACGCTCCTGTTAAATAGAGAAAACTGACGTGACAAGGTATGTTAGTTATTTACAGAAATCAGATCATAAACGCCGCGTTACTAGGAAATAGGCCCCGCAAAACATTCATAAATTACGAAAATTCTAGAGAATATATGTTTACAAACGTCCAAAAATTCTCAAAAATAGACGAGAGAGGGGTAATGATACGGGGTGGGGAATGAGATGCACCATTAATAGTCAGGTGCTTCCTGTCCATAGGCAGAAGTGACTTACATTTAGTCACAGCTTTTGCAAATTAGTGGTAATAAGTCGGAGATGTTTCAGTGAGAGACTTTCGGGTTACGGTTTGAATTTCGTTTTGCTACAAATTCTTCTAGGAAGATTTCGAGACTCTCAGAAAACTGCTGTTATAATGAGCAGACAAAGTGCCTAATGATATTTGCGAACTGTGGGCTACAAAATGGTTGCTATGCTTCGTTAGTTACACGTTCCATTTCGTTGTGAAAGTGAACAAAACGAGATGGCGCAACCTGAGGTAATGGAAAGCAGAACATATCTCTAAGCAGGTACTCGCTTTTATGTACCGTTACCAATCGCCTAGCTAACAAATGTCTGATCTTTACGAAGTGTTTAAGATAACAAGTATCTGAAATTATGGAAGTTGTTAGTAAGAGGATAATTTTATATCTAGGTGGTTTGCAATTATGTCCGAAAACCTTGTAAAGATTCGTGGACAGAAGAATTATTAGCTGCATCTCTGGCTGTAATTAGAAATGGAACGAACCCTAGAGAAGCTGGGCGACAGTTTGGTATTCATGAGGCTACGCTCCGGAACAGCTTGAAGACTGATGTTAGAGTCGATCCAAAAATGTGCACAGAAACAGTATTTAGTGAACAACAGGAAATAGAACTTATTGCCCATTTGCTCACGTTGGGGAAACTGTTTTATAGTCTCCGTTTAACAGACATAAGGCGAATTACTTACCAATTTGCTGAAGGAAACAAGTTAAAATGATTTTTCAACTCTGAAACTAAATTTTTTGAGGCGGCATCCAAACCTAGGCGTGCGTAAACCTGAGCCAACAGATGTGAACTGAATTCTTATATTTAACGAACAACAGGTTGCAAGATCCCTTCGCTACTAAACTGATACTGTTATTACTCAGCTTAGCCGCGAGTCCGTGGACGGTGGTTTATGTGACGTACAGTATGACAGGTCAGCATTTCCACCTGGAATTTGCGAGTGGAAGTCGGACCTTCCTTGATCCGCCTTGGTGGGTCGTGTCGTCGGATTTCCTCATACCTGTGCGCGGTGCAGCTCTCGTAAATGTCGTCCCATGCAGATTCTTCATTGGCAATTATATCAAAACGTTAGAAACAGTCAAAATCTAAATGCAGCAGCCCATTACAAACAGTATTGTAAGGTGCTTAAACAAGTTATTAGGAAGGCAAAAAGTATGTGGTATGCAGATAGAATAGCTAAGTCTCAGGATATAATTAAAACCATATGGTCAGTCGTAAAGGAAGTGGCTGGTCTGTAGAGACAGGTCGAGAATATAGAATCAGTGCGTAGTGGGGATGTCCGTGTTACTGATAAGTCGCATATATGTACAGTACTTAATAATCACTTTCAGAATATAGCAGGTGAACTAAATAGAAACCTAGTCCCAACAGGGAATCATATAGCGCTCTTAGAAAAAAGTGTTCCGAGACTGTTACCTGAAATGCTCCTCCATGATACTGACAAGAGGGAGATTGAGTTAATAATTGAATCACTAAAGACCAAGAACTCTCATGGATATGACGGGGTATCTAGCAAAATACGGAAGTATTGTTCCACGTATGTTGGCTCAGTACTTAGCCATATCTGTAACTTTTCCTTTAGGAGTGGTCGGTTTCCTGACCGATTAAAGTACTCGGTAGTGAAGCCACTTTATAAAAAGGGAGACAGGGATAATGTTGACATTAATAGACCTATTTCTATGCCATCGGTGTTTGCTAAAGTTATCGAGAGGGTTGTACATACAAGGTTACTGCAGCATTTAAATTCACATAATTTGCTGTCAAATGTACAGTTTGGTTTTAGAAATGGCTTAACAACTGAAAATGCTATAGTCTCTTTTCTCTGTGAGGTTTTGGACGGATTAAATAAAAGGTTGCGAACGTTAGGTGTTTTCTTTGATTTAACGAAGGCTTTTGACTGTGTTGACCACAAAATATTACTGCAGAAGTTGAAACATTATGGAGTAAGGGGAGTAGCTTACAATTGGTTCGCCTCGTACTTTAAGAACAGAAAGCAGAAGGTAATCCTCCGCGATATTTATAGTGGTAATGATGTTCAGTCCCAATGGGGCACTGTTAAATGGGGCGTTCCCCAAGGGTCGGTGCTGGGGCCACTGCTGTTCCTTATTTATGTAAATGATATGCCTTCTAGTATTACAGGTGATTCAAAAATATTTCTGTTTGCTGATGACACCACCTAGGTAGTGAAGGATCTTGTGTGTAATATTGAAACATTATCAAATAATGTAGTTCATGATATAAGTTCGTGGCTTGTGGAAAATAATTTGATGCTAAATCACAGTAAGACTCAGTTTTTACAGTTTCTAACCCACAATTCAACAAGAACTGACATTTTAATCAGACAGAATGGGCATGTTATAAGCGAGACGGAACAGTTCAAGTTCCTAGGCGTACGGATAGATAGTAAGCTGTTGTGGAAAGCCCATGTTCAGGATCTTGTTCAGAAACTAAATGCCGCTTTATTTACCATTAGAACAGTATCTGAAATAAGTGACATTTCAACACGAAAAGTAGTATACTTCGCATATTTTCATACGCTTATGTCATATGGTATTATATTTTGGGATAATTCTTCTGATTCAAAAAGGGTATTTTTGGCTCAAAAACGGGCTGTTCGAGCTATGTATGGTGTAAGTTCGAAAATCTCTTGTCGACCCCTTTTCAATAGTCTGGGAATTTTGACATTGCCCTCACAGTATGTATTTTCTTTAATGTCGTTTGTTGTTAGCAATATTAGCTGATTCCCAAGAGTTAGCAGCTTTCACTCAGTTAATACTAGACAGAAATCAAATCTGCATGTGGAATGCACTTCCTTGACTCTTGTGCAGAAAGGAGTGCAGTATTCTGATGCATCCATTTTCAATAAGCTACCGCAAGAACTCAAAAATCTTAGCACTAGCCCAAACACTTTTAAGTCTAAACTGAAGAGTTTCCTCATGGCTCACTCCTTCTATTCTGTCGAGGAGCTCCTGGAAGAGATAAAAAATTAAACAAATTCCAGTGTTACATTCTTGATTTTCTTTATTTAAACTAACGACTTGTCGCCAGAATATGTTTCTTATGTTTCATTTTATCTGTTTCTACAATCGTGTTATAATTTCATGTATTGACTCGTTCCATGACCATGGAGAATTCTCCTAAATGTGGTCCCACGGAACAATAAATAAATAAATAAATAAATAAATAAATGTCTCTGTCGGTGGAAGCTAATTATCAGAAATTGCTGTCGGTCAAATTTGAGGTACCTATTTACTCGAAATTAACATTCAGAATGCCGTAATATCACTTTTATTCCTATTTGATCTATAATGAAACACTCATGTCACAAACTACTCGTAACAGAGAGCATCTACCGTCGAACAAGACAGGAAGAACTGTTAACCCTGACTGCCGACTTTCGCGTGGAGTCCGTATCTCTTACTGGTTTTGTCACAGTTCGTGGATTTCCGATCAAGTTCGTACTTACTAAGATATGCACTTGTTAAAGAACGGGTGTGAATTATAACGAGGGAAAATTATGATAAATAGTTTCAAACATCCAGAGGCTCCTCCTAGTATTCATGTTGTCATAAATGACTTTAATTATTAAATATAAATAAACAAAATCGGTGACTTTGGCGCCAAGATGGTGGTACTTCCCGTCATGTATATTTCCCAGGCTGACGCTTGTTGCTACTGTCCAGCACCGAGCCGCACCCAACTACGCGCGACATTTGGTCGCTTCCTCACCTAGCCAGCCAGCGTGGGAAACGCTCTCCGACTCATGGCCCGACTCATGGCCGGCTACGGACTACAGCCCTTCCTAACTATCGTGAATACATCAATAAGAGACAATCATTTATTAAAACTGGTAAAAATCTCTTCCTCACATAAGAGGCACCTTACAAGTTACAAGTATTTCATGCCGACCTCATAATTGTTACTAAAGTACAAATTTCCACAAGTTTACAGGGAGGGCGAGATGGGAAATTCTACAGTAGAGAAATACCTATCAATCACCGTTGCCAAAAAATATAATTAGGAACTGCTACAATCTTGGTAGGTACAAGGGTGACACGTAACTGTGTGTTGTGAAATGATAGCTATTGCCATATCTATAACTCCCATCTTCATTTTTCCTGGAGTGAGGATGTCGACTGCATTAACATGTGGAACACCTGCCGGAAGCATTTATTTCTTTTCAAAATCTGGATGGATGACTGGTGACTAGTTTCTAAGATGGTTGAGACATTTCGCAGAACAGAACCTGCCTTCCTTACAGGTCCAGCCCTTCTGATTATGGACGGTGATTGCTATCACGAGACCCTAATGGATTAAAATTTCTGCAAAGAAAGTGGTCTCCTTGCCGGAGACACTTGCCATCGATTGCAGACATTAGATATTTCTTTCTACGGACCACTTAAGGCTGCTTTACAGCAAAAATACACTCTATTGACGAGAAGTCATTCATATCAAAGGATCTACAAGGCAGACGTCCCTGTTTTCTTTAAGCAGCTTACACCAAGGCTGCAGCAATTGCTAAAGCTTTCTCTGAGTTGAAAAAGAAAGTAATCTTTCATCTCAATCTAGATGTGTTCTCAGAGGAAGATTTCATTCCAATGAATGAATCGCCTCCGGAAGTTTAGACGGCTGACCAAAGAGAAAACGCAAACGATAAACTTTGTTGCATCGCAGCAGTGTTGTCTATTCTAGACATTACTTCAATGCCTAGGATGACAACAAAAATGTAAGGATCAAGCAAATCAAGGAGTAAACAACATTTAGAAATTCTGACGTCCACTCCAAGGAAAAGGATTAGATTAGGTTAGATGCAGTTTTCGTTCCATAGACACAATAAGTTAGATGAATCTCTTGGGTGTGGAACATAACAGAAAATGTAGCATAAAAACATGAAAAATTTGAATATAATACATACTACTGCGATAATTTGTCAAGAGATTGACGAAATAAGACAATACAATGTGGGAAACTGGATCAGCTAATATTTACGGAATTAACACACTGCCAGAATCAAAAACTGTTATGCACTATTAATAAATATCATACACAAAGTACCTAATATTGACTGTTGTGACCAAGTGCTGTCAAAACTGAAATCAAACACATATATTTACTTAAGCTGTCTTAACAGTCTCTGTTAAGATATTCATCTATGGAGTAGAAGGAGTTGCCTATCAACAAATCTTTCAAACTCTGTTTAAACTGTGCTTTATCTGAAGCCAAGTTTTTAATGGTTGCTGGCAATTTATTGAAAATGTGTGTTCCTGAATACTGGACCCCTTTCTGGACCAAGGTAAATGATTTTAGGTCTTTATGTAGATTGTTCTTATTCCTACTACTGATACTATGTGTTGAGATATTGGTGGGAAACCGAGATGTTTAACTTGCAACCATTTTCATTAAGGGATAAATATACCGAGAAGCAGTGGTTAGAATACAAAGTTCCTTGAACAGGTTTCTACATGATGTTCGTGAATATACACCACAAATAATTCTTATCACACACTTTTGCACCCAAAAAACGCTTGCTTGGTTTGATGAGATGCCCCGGAATATGATCCCATATGACACAATAGAACGAAAGTATGCAAGTGTTTTATATTTATATCCCCTTAAGCAGTTTTGTGGTGTGCCCTTCCAAACTGAATTTATTATTGAGTAGTAATCCCAGAAATTTAACACTGCCTACCTCTTCGATCTGAATGTCCTCATACATTATACATATGGTGGAAGGAAATCTCTTACAGGTTTTGAACTGCCTATAGTGGGTCTTCTCAAGGTTTAATGACAGCATTAGCTTTCTACCACTTGTTACTGTCAGTGAAAATTTGATTAGCAGCTCTTTCTAAATCTGTACTTGACTTGCTATATATTGCAATGTATCATCTGCAAACAAAACAAACTTAGCATCTAGCAATGTAACACATGTGAGGTCATTAATGTACACAAGATGGACTCTTGAGGAACACCACATGTAATTAATTCCCAGTCAGATGAAGACTGACTGCTTACTGCACAAGTATTTCACAATGACGCCCTCTGTTTCCTGTTAGATAGATAAGACTCAAACCATTTAGCAGCATTGTCTGTGACCCCCATAATATTCTAATTTACCTAAGAGAATGCTGTGGTTCACACAGTCAAGGCTTTTTACAGGTCACAGAAAATACCACTAGCCTCTAATTTATTATCTAATGAATTAAGTACACTCTCACTGTACGTGTAAATAGCTTTCTCTTTATCAGAACCTTTAAAAAATCCTAACTGTGACTTAGACAGTATATTATTCGCTGGCAGATTCTTAAAGAGGTGCTTGAACACAACCTTTCCAAATATTTTTGAGTATTCTGGCAAAAGTGAAATTGGTCGATAGTTTGATGGTATCTCTTTATCCCCCTTATGGTAAAGAGGCTTAACTTCAGCGTATTTTAGCCAGTCTGGAACTGTTCCACTGATAAGAGATTGATTACACGATTAACTTAGGACAGAACTCAATTTGCATGAGCACTCCTGATTAACTTCATTGGTATGTTGTCATAACCACTGGAATACTTAGATTTTAAGGATTTTATAATGCATGCTACTTCTTTGCGAGATGTGAGTGTCATTTCGATTTTACTGAAGGTATTTTTAAAGACTGGTCTCAGATACCCCATTCTAGTATTCACTGAACTTGATAACTCCAAGCTGTCAGTAACAGAAAAGAAGTACTTGTTTAAGAGGTTGCCAACACTACATGTACCTGTTCCTCTTACTTTTTGACCCCACCTGACTCTGTCTTTACTATATCCCATACAGTTTTTATTTATTGGCCAGACGTAATTATCATTTTCTCATAATAAAGGTGCTAAGGTTTCGAAGAAGTGAAAGTGAGGATGGATAACAACAAATGGTCAGCTAAAGCCGCAGTAGCAGAAAAGGAACCTTTAAAGGGAAAATGACAGAATAATCAGGAAAAGAGACTCCTTTAAAACGACAGCAGTTTGTCAGATGAAATTACGAAGAGGGACTATATCATGATGGTGGATAAGATGATGTTGAGACTCATGAACGAGTCTCATATTTGCTCCAGACAAATGACACATTTGAGGTATACCTATTCTGTGGAGAACTGTGGTATCAATGCATCCTGTGTTCTGGGTATGTGTATAGAGAGTGCAGTGTATCCAGTTCCACAGCAATCTTAAAATGTGACTATTGCTTTAATAACAATTAAATTTTACAAATAATGAAGGATTTATAGTTAACATAGCATTTCCAGCAAGAAAATCATGTTTTTATAATCTTCAGTTACCCATAAATATGCCTTGGAGTCATAGGTATGGATTTCTTGAATTTTGTGCTTTCAGGATTGCATTTAAGTGTGATTTCAGTGTATTCTATGAGGTTTCGGGATTGCAGCCAGATCATGTTGACTTTTTGCCACAATATTTCAGCTGGCAACCGTCGTGCCACCTTCAAGTGAGTGTCCATCACTTCAGACCGCTAGTTCATGGTGTTGGCTTTATTGCAAAAATTGGCGACCGTCACAGGAGCGTCCTCTACCGGAATCCGCACCCTCTTCAGATACTGTTCCAGCTTCAGCGCGCAGGCGCGTGTATAAAAATGAAACTACATATCCACTCTGTGTTGGAATGCGTGCTCACGTTACTAAAAACAAACGTCAGATGTTGCCAGCTGTGTAGTATTACATGCACGCTCACTTCCAGCCTCAGAATGTGTGGCGAAAAGCCCATTATAAGACACACGCTCAGAGACACATATAAAGATATAAAACAGCAGGGCATTGGCGGAGCCGTTTTAGTGTGAAAAGGTTTCCGATGTGGTTACCTAATCACGGCCTGAATTAACAGACTTTGAAGCAAAATGGTAGTTGGAGGTAGAGGCAGCGCCTCTCCTGGGCTCATGACTGCGTCAGTTGGACGCTAGACTACTGGAAACCTGAGGCCTGGTCAGCTGAGTCCAGATTTAAGTTGGTAAGAGATGATGGAAGGGTTCGAGTGTGATGTAGACCCCATGAAGCCCTCGACCCAAGTTTCCAGCAAGGCGCTGTGAAAGCTGGTGGTGGCTCCACTACGATCTTGGCTGTGTTTACTTGAAAGTGAACCTATTATTGATGGAAATGGTTATGTTAGGCTACTTGGAGACCATTTGCAGCCATTCATAGGTTTCATGTTCCCAACCAAGGATGGAATTTTTACAGCTGATACAGCCCATGTCACAGGGCCACGATTTTTCACGACTACTTAGAAGATTATTCTGGACACTTCGATCGAATGTTCTGACCACGCAGACTGCCCGACTTGAATCCCATGGAACATAATCAGGAGGTCATTTCGTGCACAAACTCCTGCACAGGCATCAGTTTCGTAATGATGGACCGCTATAGAGGCAGCATGGGTCAATATTTCTGCAGGAGGCTTCCAAAGATCTCTCGAGTCCATGGCTGCCGAGTTGGAGCACCACTCCAGTCAAGGGGATATGCAACAGAATATTAGGAGGAATCTCTTGACTTTTGTTTCCTCAAAACATTGTTATGGGTACAACTATGGTTTTAAAAAAACATATAGCTCACGTCCTAACAGTATTTGGATTTAGTGTTAGTAATACTGTGCTGTAAGAGTCAGCAAAAGGGAGCATACAACAAACCACAGTGAAAACACTTTTATAGTAACTCAATTCCAAATGTAGTTGATTATCTGAGACTGAAGCCTGATTCGGTTAAACTGAAGGGGTAAATCGGCTGGGATCAATTCCATACAGAAATATGAGAGAGAGGCCTTTCCAGCTTCTGAACCTGTGAGGATACTAGAGTCAGTGACTTTATTTCGCATAGTTTTAATCTGGAATCGAGTAACATCACTAAGTTTCAGACAATTCAGATTGCATAGTGGTATTCAAATAATCAACTGATCCAATTGGCTGAGGATGATGACAATGGTGATGATGATAATGATGACCCATATCATAAATGGTTAAGCTATAAATACACGGTAAGACAAAAACAAGACGTACCGCAAAGGAACTATCCGACTGGATGGTAATCGGTCCATGTGATGTACATGCACAGACAGGCAAGTAATTACAGTTTTAGAGAAGGTGGTGATTTATTCAACCGATAGAGCTTCACAGACTGAGCAAGTTAGTAACGTGTTGGTGCAGCTCTGGCCCTTATGCAGACAGTTATTCAGCTTGGCACTGATGAAGAGAGTTGCAGGATGCCTCCTTGATGGATATCGTGCCAATTGCTGTCCAACTGGCGCTTTAGAGAGTCAAAATCCCGAGATTATTGGAAGGTCCTGCCCATTATGTTCCAAACATTCTCAACAGTGGAGAGATCTTCCGACCTTGCTAACCAAGGTCGGCCTTGGTAAACACTATGACAAGCAGTGGAAACTATCACCGTTTGCGGGCGGGCATTATCTCGCTGAAATGTAGGCCCAGGAGGGTTAGCCACGAAGGGCAACAAAACGAGGTGTAGAATAACGTCGACGTATGTCTGTGCTGCAAGGGCGCCACGGATGACAACGAAACGAGTACTGCTATGAAAAGAAATGTCACACCAGACCATCACTCCTCGTTGTTGGGCTGTATGGTGGGCGATTGTAAATTTGGTATTCCACTGCCGTCTGTGATGACTCTTGACACGTCTTCACTTGTCATCGGGGCTTAATTCTGAGCGGAACGCATCGATGAAGAAATTTCTGCACAAATCAATGACGCTCCGTGCCTAAAACTTGTCTGGAGACGCCCAGACATTGGTGAGATACCAACTTGAATGTCATCCGCCATACGGCCTGACAGCAAGGAGTAATAATCTGGGGTACCATTTTTTTCACAGCAGGTTCCCTTTGGTTGTCGTCCACATCCGCCCTATAGTACAGCCGTATGTCGACGGTATTCAACGGCCAGTTTTGTTGCGTTTCATGGGTAGCCATTTTAGCAAGATAATTCCCAATCACGTACCGTGAGCGTTTCTGGTGCTTGTCACACCCTGCCTTGGTCAGCAACGTCACGAGATCTCTTCCCAACTGAGAGCGTTTGGAGCATAATGGGCAGGACCATCTTGTCAACTCAGTATTTTAATGATCTAGAGCGTCAGTTGGACAGAACTTAGCACAATTCAGGAGGACTTCCGACAACTCTGTCAGCTAATGGCAAAAGAATAATTGATTGCATAAGGTCCATAAGTGGACCATTTGCTAGATGCTGCCTCCTTTATACTATGATTTCTCGCCCAATTCCCCCGGTACCCAATCCCCAAAGGTTGGGATCGAATCCTGGTCCCTCTGTGCTCATCTAGCTCTGTCGGACGCGGAAGTGGCTCTTGGCCGATGCTGAGTCCCAGGCTTATCTTAGGGTGTAGTCACTGTCAATCAGCACGTTGGCCATTCGAATTGTTACAATGGTCTCCTTCAGAACACAGTCTCAAAACGACGAAGTGTCTCTGAACACTTACGGTTCATCATCAAGGTTGTGTCCCCTGTATCCATGCAATGTTCTGAAAACACATATTCTGTCGACTGCTTAATTTCAGTGAGTCTTCTGGGTACTTTCAGTCCTTCTTCGATTCTTCACACAGCCTGCCCAATGTAGGCCTTACCATATTTAATAACATACTGTAAACACCTGGTTTACAGAGCCCCATGTCACCTTTCACCACACCTAATAGTACACCCATTTCCACAAGTGGACGGGAAACGCATTTAACGTCACTCGTTTTACCGATTTTATCCGATACTTTGGTGGTGTACGGCAGATACGCCATTGTCTTATCCTCCTCGTCCTCATCTGTTTGCCAGGCCTTTACCTTGTCTCCCTTCGTACGCGTTCTTCTTCAACACGTCCTTGGGTGGTTAAGGTCCAGTGCTAGAATTTCTTCGTCTGGTATCGCAAGGGTCCTGTGCTTTAGTGTAAGTATCATGCCCTCACCATGTGAAGTATGATGGCAGCTGGCAGCGTGGATACTATGGGTGGCTTTCTCGTAGACACTGTTTTTCATGATGCTATTCGTTTTGCGCTTGAGACAGACGTGCGAAAAGAGGAAATTGCCTTTCTCATCCACATCTATGGTGAATTTGACGCTGGAGTGCCAAGATTTCATATGTTTGGGCATCTCCTGAAGTTCTTCACTCTCATGTCCCGACACTCCAAATGTGTCACGAACACATCTGCAAAAAGCATGTACGCTTCAGTGCAGGTGTTCCCAGAGCTTCTTCTTGGAAATCCTCCATAACCAAATATACCACAACCGGTGACATAGGACACCCCACGGTGTCGCCATCCATTTTTCATAAGTCGCCATTGAAGAATCTTGATGGGAGGACAAATTCGAAGAGAATAGTCACAGTCTGGTTGAATTTTTCCTTTCGAGGCATGTCGACATCCCTACACGTCAGTCGCATGTGACACTTGGCCAAACAAAGCCTTCGGTGACAAGTTGGATTGTTGGCCAAACTCTGGGATGAGTGAGTTTGTGGGATACGATCGAAGATTAGCCGTCACAACGATGTGTGGAGGAGCGTTCGAAACCTGTGATGGGACACATGGCAGCGGACGCTTGCATCGAAATCGGGAATTGTTAAGCGTTCATTATCGAGACTAGAGGAATTGTCATCACATAAGGCAGAACTGTGAGGTTCTGTACTTGTTCCTCAGTCAGTCTGCTGCAGTCGAGAGTGTGGAAGATGATGAGCATGTACGAGAAGTAATCAGCGACAATTTTGCCGACTGAGTAACAGATGGCAGACTTCGATGAAATATTGGCCATGGAGATCCAAACGGCGAATTTGTTGTGGGTTGACAGTCATCGATGGGTGACGTATGGCATCCACGAGTGGTTTTGTGGATGGTGTAGATGACAACGCAGCGACCGTAGATGTCTTTCCGCAAGTAGCACACAGCCCACATACATTGACCATCTTGCAGCCGAATACAGTTGAGAAGCCGCGAGTTTTTCTGAGAAGAAACGGGAAGGTTGCGTGTGACCTGGTCACCTCTGTGGTGTATGGTGTAGGACTGTCCTGTTGGCCGAGTCACTTACACTCGTGGTAATGCCAGTGTGTGGGTGTTCTGTTGACGAGTTGCACAACGTATTGATCTGACAAGTTCAAAAATTGCTCTGATGACTATGGGACTTGACAGCTGAGGTCATCAGACCCCTAGAACTTAGAACTGCTTAAACCTAACCAACCTAAGGACATCACACACATCCATGCCCGAGGCTGGATTCGAACCTGTGACCGTAGCGGTCGTGCAGTTCCAGACTGAAGTACCTAGAACTACTCGGCCACCATGGCTGGCGATCTGACAAATACCCTTTGTCTCCTTCAAGAAGCAACTTCCACCCTGAACTACTGCAGAAGTCAGACAGACGCTCCTAACATACCAGAAAGAAATGTCTGAAAAACTTTCAGCAATAAATATCTTCTAGAGTCGTCAGCTGTAAGGAAAAGACACAAAAATATCCTATTTTCTTCGTAACTAGTGGGATACTTGGGAACTGGAATATGCTAGTTAGTGTAAGAAAACATTAAACGTAGAAAAATATTATTTATTGCAAAATCTGAGAAAATCAAGTGAAAATTTTATTTATAAACTAATTCACAAATTTCCAGGTTCTTTTTGGAATAGGAGGTTACCTCTTATGGATAGGAATCCTCTTAATGAAATTTATATACAATGATTGGGAGAGCTCTTTTACCCTGTCTCTAAGAATGTTATTTACTCGACAGAATGGTTGAGAGCTGCACCAACCCAACTTGAATAATTATCAGATTGAATTTTTCTAAGTGCGGTAGAGGCTGTCACATGAGAAATGTAATGGAGTGTCGTGAATGATGTTATTTCTAATGGAGGAAAGATGGGGCTCGCCTATGCTGTAGCGCACAATACCGTGACCTCCAATGACTACTGCCTGTGTCGTTTGCCACTGAAAAATAACAAAACTATCTCTTTCTATCTGGACTGACCTTCGCCAATCCAACTTTCACTATGCCTTGGTGAAGTCAAAGACTCCTATCTGCCCCCAGTCTAACTATTGGCGTGGTACAGCGGTCAGATAACCAGTCCACCGCGATGCTACTCAATGTTCGCTCACAGGCGCTAACTAAAACTCCGTCTGTTTTCACACCGCACATTAAGTGTCGTGGCCAACAGAGTGAACAAACGCTTTATCACGAGTGACTCAGTGTAGAGTATCACTCCAATTCGGTAGCGACAGAGGTGCTCTCTCAGTGCAGTACTGAGTAGAGACCTTGTTCCTTGCACTCTGTGTACATGCACGAGTGCACTCTCTCTTGCTAAGTTTTCCTGCTTCAAGAGTGTCACCGGGACCACCCCTCTCCACACAAAAAGCGAAAGGGTATTTCATCTGCTGTCTTTCCCTCACCCCTCCAGCTCATTGTGTCAGAAATAGTCCTCCAATCAGTGTTACTCTTACAAACGGGTGAATGGCGCTCTCTTTAAGCCGACCAATCCGGAAATAAATAGCATCTGCATTACGAATTTACTGTCCATCTGTGAGAACTCTGAAACTGCGCAGTAGGTCTGTCAAAAAACGCCTATGATGGGGCTCTCACAAAGAATGCAGCGGGTTTTGCTCTTAACTTGAACACGAAGGCCATTATCCCTTTTCTCTGGCCAAAACTGTTTTGGTCCCTGGGCGGTCGGCCAGCTGGTGCAGCTGCATGCTAACTCACCCTCCTATGCACTTTCCAGCGGGCTGGTTGCCTCCACCACACAAAAACTACTGTGGCCATCATGTCTTGAATGTTTGTGTACGCCAGCCTCAACTTTTTAATTTTGGTGTGCACATGCGATTTATTTATTAGATTTGCATATTGAATACATGGAAATACGTAACATTGACTCTACCCTACGCAATTTTCTCCTTCTATTGACCCCAGACTCCGATGATATAGTTGCTGAACAGTTCAGAGAAAATTTGCGTCTCGTAAAAAATAAATACCCAACTCACACGGTTATAGTTGGTGGGGACTTCAACCTTCCCTCGATATGTTGGCAAAAATACTTGTTCAAAATCGGTGGTAGGCAGAAAACGTCTTCCGAGATTGTCCTAAATGCTTTCTCCGAAAATTATTTCGAGCAGTTAGTCCACGAACCCACGCGAATTGTAAATGGTTGCGAAAACACACTTGACCTCTTAGCCGCAAACAATCCAGAGCTACTAGAAAGCATCATGACCGATACAGGGATTAGTGATCACAAGGTCGTTGTGGCTAGGCTCAATACCGTTTCTTCCAAATCCACCAGAAACAAACGCAAAATAATTTTATTTAAAAAAGCGGATAAAGTGTCACTAGAAGCCTTCCTAAGAGACAATCTCCATTCCTTCCGAACTGACTATGCAAATGTACTTGAGATGTGGCTCAAATTGAAAGATTCAGTAGCAACAGAAGAGCGCGAACTCCCGATGATTGGCTAAAATTTACAGACGAGCGAAATTTGGCACGGACTTCAATGCGAGATGCCTTTAATAGGTTCCACAACGAAACGTTGTCTCGAAATTTGGTAGAAAATCTGAAGAAATACTGGTCGTATGTAAAGTACACAAGCGGCAAGACGCAGTCAATACTTTCGCTGCGCAGTGCCGATGGTACTGTTACCGACGACTGGGCCGCTAAAGCGGAGTTATTGAACGCAGTTTTCCAAAGTTCCTTCACCAGGGAAGACGAATGGAATATTCCAGAATTTGAAACACGAACAGCTGCTAGCATGAGTTTCTTAGAAGTAGATACCTTAGGGATTGCGAAGCAACTCAATTCGCTTGATACGGGCAAGCCGGCCGGAGTGGCCGTGCGGTTGTAGGCACTACAGTCTGGAACCGAGCGACCGCTACGTCGCAGGTTCGAATCCTGCCTCGGGCATGGATGCGTGTGATGTCCTTAGGTTAGTTAGGTTTAATTAGTTCTAAGTTCTAGGCGACTGATGACCTCAGAAGTTAAGTCGCATAGTGCTCAAAGCCATTTCAACCGTTTGATACGGGCAAGTCTTCAGGTTCAGATTGTATACCGATTAGGTTCCTTTATGATTACGCTGATAAAATAGCATCCTTTTTAGCAATCATATGCAACCGCTCGCTCACCGATAGATCTGTACCTACAGACTGGAAAATTGCGCAGGTCGCACCCCTGTTTAAGAAGGGTAGTAGGAGTAATCCATCGAACTACAGTCCTATATCATTGACGTCGGTTTGCAGTAGGGTTTCGGAACATATATTGTATTCAAACATTGTGAGTCACCTCGAAGGGAACGATCTATTGATACGTAATCAGCATGGTTTCAGAAAACATCGTTCTTGTGCAATTCGCACGAAGTAATGGCCGCCATCGACAGAGGATCTCAAGTTGATTCCGTATTTCTAGAGTTCCGAAGCTTTTGACACCGTTCCCCACAAGCGACTTCTAATCAAGCTGCGGGCCTATGGGGTATCGTCTCAGTTGTGCGCCTGGATTCGTGATTTAAACTCAGGAAGGTCGCACTTCGTAGTAATAGACGGCAAATCATCGAGTAAAACTGAAGTGATATCAGGTGTTCCTCAGGGAAGCGTCCTGGGACCTCTGCTGTTCCTGATCTACATCAATGACCTGGGTGACAATCTGAGCATTTCTCTTAGATTGTTCGCAGATGATGCTGTAATTTACCGTCTAGTAAGGTCATCCGAAGACCAGTATAGTTGCAAAGCAATTTATAAAAGATTGCTGTATGGTGTGGCAGGCGGCTGTTGACGCTAAATAACGAAAAGTGTGAGGTGATCCACATTAGTTCCAAAAGAAGTCCGTTGGAATTCTATTACTCGATAAATAGTAAAATTCTCAAGGCTGTCAATTCACCTAAGTACGTGGGTGTGAAAATTACGAACAACTTCAGTTGGAATGACTACATAGATAATATTGTGGGGAAGGCGAGCCAAAGGTTGCGTTTCATTGGCAGGACACTTAGAAGATGCAACAAGTCGACTAAAGAGACAGCTTACACTACACTCGTTCGTCCTCTGTTAGAATATTGCTGTGCGGTGTGGGATCCTTACCAGGTGGGATTGACGTAGGACATCGAAAGGGTGCAAAAAAGGGCAGCTCGTTTTGTATTATCACGTAATAGGGGAAGAGTGTGGCAGATATGATACGCGATTTGGGATGGAAGTCATTAAAGCAAAGACGATTTTCGTCGCGGCGAGCTCTACACTCCTGGAAATGGAAAAAAGAACACATTGACACCGGTGTGTCAGACCCACCATACTTGCTCCGGACACTGAGAGAGGGCTGTACAAGCAATGATCACACGCACGGCACAGCGGACACACCAGGAACCGCGGTGTTGGCCGTCGAATGGCGCTAGCTGCGCAGCATTTGTGCACCGCCGTCGTCAGTGTCAGCCAGTTTTCCGTGGCATACCGAGCTCCATCGCAGTCTTTAACACTGGTAGCATGCCGCGACAGCGTGGACGTGAACCGTATGTGCAGTTGACGGACTTTGAGCGAGGGCGTATAGTGGGCATGCGGGAGGCCGGGTGGACGTACCGCCGAATTGCTCAACACGTGGGGCGTGAGGTCTCCACAGTACATCGATGTTGTCGCCAGTGGTCGGCGGAAGGTGCACGTGCCCGTCGACCTGGGACCGGACCGCAGCGACGCACGGATGCACGCCAAGACCGTAGGATCCTACGCAGTGCCGTAGGGGACCGCACCGCCACTTCCCAGCAAATTAGGGACACTATTGCTCCTGGGGTATCGGCGAGGACCATTCGCAACCGTTAGGCCGTCTTCCGCTCACGCCCCAACATCGTGCAGCCCGCCTCCAGTGGTGTCGCGACAGGCGTGAATGGAGGGACGAATGGAGACGTGTCGTCTTCAGCGATGAGAGTCGCGTCTGCCTTGGTGCCAATGATGGTCGTATGCGTGTTTGGCGCCGTGCAGGTGAGCGCCACAATCAGGACTGCATACGACCAAGGCACACAGGTCCAACACCCGGCATCATGGTGTGGGGAGCGATCTCCTACACTGGCCGTACACCACTGGTGATCGTCGAGGGGACACTGAATAGTGCACGGTACATCCAAACCGTCATCGAACCCATCGTTCTACCATTCCTAGACCGGCAAGGGAACTTGCTGTTCCAACAGGACAATGCACGTCCGCATGTATCCCGTGCCACCCAACGTGCTCTAGAAGGTGTAAGTCAACTACCCTGGCCAGCAAGATCTCCGGATCTGTCCCCCATTGAGCATGTTTGGGACTGAATGAAGCGTCGTCTCACGCGGTCTGCACGTCCAGCACGAACGCTGGTCCAACTGAGGCGCCAGGTGGAAATGGCATGGCAAGCCGTTCCACAGGACTACATCCAGCATCTCTACGATCGTCTCCATGGGAGAATAGCAGCCTGCATTGCTGCGAATGTTGGATGTACACTGTACTAGTGCCGACATTGTGCATGCTTTGTTGCTTGTGTCTATGTGCCTGTGGTTCTGTCAGTGTGATCATGTGATGTATCTGACCCCAGGAATGTGTCAATAAAGTTTCCCCTTCCTGGGACAATGAATTCACGGTGTTCTTATTTCAATTTCCAGGAGTGTATTTACGAAATTTCAGTTACCAACTTTCTCTTCCGAATGCGAAAATATTTTGTTGAGCCCAACCTACATAGGTAGGAACGATCATCAAAATAAAAGAAGACAAATCAGAGCTCGAACAGAAAGGTTCAGGTGTTCGTTTTTCCCGCGCGCTGTTCGGGAGTGGAATGGTAGAGAGATAGTATGATTGTGTTTGGGAGAACCCTCTGCGAAGCACTTAAATGTGAATTGCAGCGTAATCATGTAGATGTAGATGTAGATGAAGGAAATACGTGTCTGTAGATTGATCATGAATATACGGACGTCCTTCAGCAGATGTGGACATTGCGGAAAAGAAGGGATTTGATGTGGTTCGAAACTATGCGTCTACTGCAGCCCGTGTTTGTTGGTTGGGTAAGAACAGGACTTGCGATCATTGGCGCCAGTCTGCATGTGACATCGACAATCGACAGCACTGTGACCGAGGGGCGGCAGACTCAGCTGACGCAGCGTTGTCTGTTTGCGGTATAGCGCCGTGTCCATTCCGTGGTCTGCCGTTTGGGATGGCATCCGTGACATCAGCTTCTTGTGGAAACGGATGGCGCCGGATTTGCTCGGAGTGCGTGATGGCCGACGAGGTGGGGGAGGCGGGCAGACCCACGCTGATGTGTTGCTTGTGCTACATAAACGTAAACAATCTACCTACTAAAACGAGCTTCTTTCCAACACTTCCACCTCATGTGAAATTATAGATAACTAGCTGAGGCGGAAGTTCAACTGTTCACGACGTTCAGAGTGAAGGGCCTGGAATCAAAGTGGGTGCTCCAAGGAACACAGTGAGCTCCACACCTTAGATGCAAACGCCCACTGGACCCCCCCCCCCCCCCCACCCTCCTATCAACCAGTTATTCATCCTAGATCACTTGCCGTACCTGTTGCTCCAAGGTGCTAGTCACCCGTCTTAGGTACACTGTCTTCATGGCGTCGTACTTGTAGAAAGGCCGAATATGAAGTCACTAATTAGTTCAGCTTGTTTGGCAGATCTGTATAACAAACTTCCAATTGTCATCAACCCTGCCCAGCGAAAAGAAGACGTTATCTGCCTTCGCAAACCATAATGTCATTTGATCGGGACAGAAAGGTGGAAGTTTAGGTTAAGGCGTAGGTCGGCAGTGTGCTGTGTAGTGTGGTGACAGATGTGCCATGGGAGCCGGAAAGTAAGTTAAGACTAAGGTCGCCGATGGCATCAAGATCACGTTTGTAGCACCAAACATGGCGGCGACACGGCACAACGATTGTGCCTGTGAAGCCGTTGTGTTGAACGACCGCGATCGCGGTGCGGTAGGGCGCTGAAAACACGTTTGGCACGACATCTGAGAGAACGAACACCGAACGAGCAATAAAACTTGCTGGAGTGGGTTCAGAGTGCAAGTTGTGTAATGGCTCCGGTGAGGACCATTGTTGTGTCGCACTCGACGTGTCCTGCGAAGTAGGATTTGCACCAACATCGTTGTTGTTTGTTGTTGGAGTAAGGTCCTGAGAAAATTAGAGCCTTGAAATCGCCTGCGACTGCTGACGAGAGATTTCACGTCCAATGGCTGTGTTGTTATCGCGCAATGACGCGACTTGGAACCAAATACTACCGTTATCGCAGCTTTCACCTTAGTCAGGGTTACCAATGTAAGTAGTTTCAACCGTACAGCATAGAAGAGCGTATCAGTAATACAGCGGACTCGATATATGGATATAAATTTTTATTAGAACTCGACACAATACTACGTGTACACTTCGTAAGGTATTCTAGAGTGAACTACCTCTTATAGTCACAGACATTCCACTTTTCCGTGTGAGAAAGTTCGCCAGCGATCCTATTTGTGGCAGTGTCGTCATACTTTTAATTTTTGAAATGAAGCTACTATTGTATGGATGATGTATTGAATTAGCCTTTCTTCACCGCAAGGAAGCGTACAATAATAAGACATTACACTTGCAGAGACAAAGAGATTGCAGCTTTAAGGATAGGAGGTAATGCGATATAGTTTTAAGGAATCCATGATCGTTATCTTAAAACATCGACGTTCTCTCTTACCGGAAGAACCAAATGAAGGACGACAATTTGTGTTATATAGTTCTTCATACAGATCTGAGAGAGAACACTCCACCTTTTTTGCGCTTCTCAGTGCTTACATTTTCTGTTTTTAACATTATTAAGACCCCACCCGTCATTTTGACGGGAGTTCTGCTGTAGCAGACCTATTTTTTCTAAATGGTGTATTCTACAGGTCCGGTTTTCTATGACTTGTTGAGTCTCTTGGCCAATCGTCATAAAAATCGTGTGACAGAATTTTTTCCGTGTTTGTAAGACCAGTTAACATGTATCGATATAGTGCCACGCACACGCCGAAAGAGAAATAATTTAAACACGAATAAACATGATCAAGTGAAGCAGTAAAGCAAGACTGTGTAAACATTTCACGAATATATTATGTGTGTATGTAGAACATTCATAATTATTTGACGTTTTATGCGTTTTTTAACTTTGAATCCATGACATATTATTGTCTTTGACAATCGTATTCTTGTTAAATGAATTAGTGATTTTGATCTGTGCCTCAGATAAAAAGGACAATTCAGTACATGTATAAATAGTAAAAAGCATTGTAATAATTTCTCTGTTCTCTTTGGGTTTCGTTACGAGTGACACTTGCGTATTAAGCAAATGTATATGCTGGCCGTGAGTCTTTTGTTCATGAAGCTTGAGATCCGCCATTAGGCGAGTTGTTGTAACAAGGTGTGTAAAATTAATGCAGTTTTGTTCGAATATATAGAGTTTGAGCAAATATGTTTTTAAAATAATTTGTGAAGTTGCCAGCCATTCGTCCTGTAAATAATTTAGACATTTTCAGCATTTAATTTAGCGGAAACTGCTGTACCAATCTGCGAGGCCAACGGCCGCAGACACCAACACATTTAAAAAATATTTATTTCAGGCATCGCAGTCGTCTCGCCGGTAAAGCGAGGTAACATAATAATATTTAAATTTTCTTCCAGCTTCCAGCATTGCCGGCAGACTATATTATATTATTCAGTGCATTTCTCAGTTTGATTTGGAAGGTACTGTGCGAGATGTTCTATGCCAGGGATCCCCAAACTACTTTGGACAAGTGACCCCTTTTCCAAAATGAACTGATACCTAAGACCCCCATGGCCCAATTACCTACTTTTAAGATCAACCCCCTTATTCGTAATGGTCCGCTAACTTAAAACAGCTGCTACAGAGTGTTATTTTTCATTCTGACTTAGGTCAATAGAAGAAGACAGAGTGAGAATTAACAATGCTTTAAGTTTGCAGAGTATTATGAATAAGGGGGCCTACCTTTAGTTTTTTCCTGTTGACACAAAATACCTAGGTACTACGGTACCAACTGGAAAACTTTAAGTGAGTAAAGTTGACTTCATTTTCTCATCAAAATTTAACAGATTAAAAAGACATACAATTCAGTAAATGTCAAGTTTAATTTATAATGATTTTTAGACCTCGTCGAGCCCCAAAATCAGTTTTCGTTTATGTCGACCCCTAGGAAACCGATATCGACTCCAGGGGGGCGATATCGACCACTTTGGGAATCCGTGTTCTGTGCGATCACAAAAATATAACGATTAACTGTGTTACGACTTTATCATTTTCACGTTTTGTGGCAAGGTCTGTTCTGTAAAACTAAAGCAATATTTTAAATCTTTTCCCTGAGATTAAGAGAACGCGGGCTAGCCGCGCGCCTGTTCTAATTAACAGTATTCAAAAATCCACTGCATAACGTAACAAACATTCAGTGCTATGACGATCATTTGAATTTCTTTATGACTTTTCTGAATACGATGCAAGGTAGTGAGTTCAGACACAGTTTTCTTTCTTTCTTGATTACGTTACAGTAGCAAGTGAATGTTTCCTACATGATTATCCAGAGCAGATGTGGGAAAGCAATAATTTGATCCACGGTGTTCCACATTTAAGATAAAAGTGTTTATTCCCTCTCCCACTCCATGTCTGAACTTAACATGTGTGTGCAAGTGTGACTCATACAGCCAAAGTGAAATATTTACTCAACATTACTCAAAGTTACTTGTTTTTATGAAGAAAGAATTACCCAGTAAAGGCATTGAATCAGGACCATAGCAACGTGTTACAAATAATTTTGTGTACTGCCATCACCTCTCAGTTTCAGTTTCACATCAGTCTGAACATTTCAAATCCAAATTTTAATATCGTAAAGCAAAGTTACTAGTTACCATGTACCAACTTACTTGCTGCTACACATATATAATCATATCTAAATAAATAAAACCACAAGCCGAATAAAATTAACTCCAGTAGTAAAATAAGTGAGAGGAGGAGTAAGGTAGACGGAATAGACTTTTTAATTAAATTTTGTTACGTACAAATCTGCAAAGAATTAGATATTTAGGAACGTTCTGAAAAGTGGCACAATGAACTACTTTTATAAGGGCCGTTGTCAGTCACTTTGGCGGCTACAGGCGTACTTCCGGACCCGTCCACAGCCATTCTCGTTGGTCTTCCTAGTTGGTTTATGGCATTCTGCAGACATTTCGTCGATAAGGAAAGAAGATTTATTGTTCAAATGGCGCCTCTCCATAGGTTCCCAAACACTTGGGACAGATAGCTTTTTGCCCTCTGTGAAATCGTTTCATTGCCAGTTAGTTGCAGTGTTAGATCCCAAGTGAAAATATCACTGTAGATGAGTAACGGTTTCCATGCGAAATAGATGCTCTTTCATTTAATATACGAGCAACAAACAATACAAAGGAATAGAGTTTTCGGTAGCAGCTGATACAAATGCCAGGTAACTCGTGAATGGTTGATAAGCAGCGCCCCATGGGTCTTCCTCTTGTAGAATGTATTGTAACGCGTCTTATTACAGCCTCTCGTTTCTGCGTGAAGAAACATTACGTGTGACTATTTTTTCACAGCCAAATGCCTGGCAGAGTGTTTGATACGTAAGAGCACAAGCATTGTAGGCACAGTGAAGTAATCTAGAAGAGAATGCACTCAACCTATTGTAGTACCATTGCACGCATCTGTACTTTATAAGTAAAGTAACACGACTCTAACATGCGATCAGGGAAGTTCAGTGCACAAAGCAGCTACTATCAATGAGAGATATTCCTAAAAAAAAGCTACCACAATCAGTGACGTACTACAATAATACCGAGAACGGGATCTGACACCATCGACCAGATCGGCTTGACTTGTGAAACATGGAGTTCGCGGATGGTCCATTCATGTTTATTTCTATGTAGGACTGTCAGCTGTTAATGCAAGAATTGAAAAAGTAAGCGGACGTAAGTTTAAGTACATGTTGTCAGAATTTGTGTTCAGTGGATAAGGCCACAAGGGTACAGACTACCCTTCGTAATACACTACCGCATCATAGCAACAGTCGTAAGACATGTCAAATTTGGGGATGTATAGGGAAGAATACGAGCAGGCATTGATGTACAATATGCAGCAACTTATGTTTGGAGAAGGCGTTTAGGCAACAGTGGATAAGTATGTTTTAGGTGTGCACATCCAGTTAGTGGCTTTGGACGAACTGAAGGGACGGATTCCTGACTGGAAGTGGTGGAAAAAAGGACCTTATGAACATGTGTCTGGAAATGCATCGTTTCCATGGTAGATGGCACTGGCGAATGACAATTTCTCTGACCTCGTGCTGTGTATTCCTTGTGTGCTGTAGGCTGTGTGATAGACGCAGCATACTGTAAGCAGCAAGAAAATGGTTCAAATGGCTCTGAGCCCTATGGGACTCAACTTCTGAGGTCATCAGTCCCCTAGAACTAAGAACTACTTAAACCTAAGTAACCTAAGGACATCACACACATCCATGCCCAAGACAGGATTCGAACCTGCGAGCGTAGCGGTCTCGCGGTTTCTAGACTGCAGCGCCTAGAACCGCGCGGCCACTCAGGCCGGCTGTAAGCAGCAGAATGGTCTGGTACTCATGTCGGGAACAAGCTGAGGGGGAGTTTCTTTATGACCAAGCAGATGGAAACAGTGGAGAGGCAGAACGACTATACCACAACAAGTACTCTCCCAGATACCAGCCACATCACACATCCTTTCAAGCCCTTTTTGGGCGTTTGTATGATCATGTGTCTTTTCACAGAGACGAAAGTGCAGGGAGCCGCTTGAGAGGGTGTACACCAGATTTGGAGGACCAGGTTCTTACAGGATATTGAGACGAACCCTAGTAAAATCTCCATGTAAGAGGCCTCCAACACAGAGTAAGCCAAATTACGATTGTGTGTACTGCTACTATTCCTGTCACCTGGAACACACAAGTAACACTCGACATGTGATCAGAGGAACTGCCAGTTGTCAGCGCCATCCAACATGGCAACGACGCATTTCCGGACACATGTTAATCGTACCTCCTTTTCTCCAGTTCCAGTCAGGAATCCGTCCTTGCAGTTTGTCGGGTATGTTGACGTTCACCTTGTTATTGTGCTATTCGAAATTTTACCTTAAAACACGTTCTCCCTTAGGGAAGTTATATAAAATAGGCACTCCGTCTTCAGGCCACGAGTGGTCTACCGGGACCATCCGACCGCCGTGTCATCCTCGGTGAAGGATGCGGCTAGAAGGGGCGTGGGATCAGCACGCCACTGTCCCAGGCGTTACGATGGTATTCTTGATCGAAGCCGCTACTATTCGGTCGAGTAGCTCCTCAGTTGGCATAACGGGGCTGAGTGCACTCCGAAAAATGGCAACAGCGCAGGGCCTGGATGGTCACCCATCCAAATGCCGACCACGCCCGACAGCGCTTAACTTCGGTGAATTCACAGGAACCGATGTTTCCACTGCGGCAAAGTCGTTTCCGCTTAGGGAATTTATGCATTCCACATTTAGTTACCATATTTATTTGTATTAATTATTAGACATAAAATATCTATTTTACCACGAATTTTTTTTGAGATTGTATTCTGGTAAAGTGTATAAACGAGATAAACTCATGTACATCAAAGTTTGCTTACTATTTGCACCCGACATATAATGATTTGGTGCTTCTAGTGTTATACGCTATAGTAGCGTCTCCCAGGCTACATTACTGACTAGACGCTTGATGTCGGCAGCCGTGAAGCCTATTTTTCCACGAGGGGACGAGAGGCGGTGTCGGTAGGCGCCTTCTGAGGAACGATACGAATTACGTCGACGAAAAAACGATATCTGGAATGGCCTGAAGACGGTGTCGGGAGAAGCCGTAATCAAGACGGGCGGCGCGCCTCGGTAATTGCTTCGTTAGGCCCAGCAGTTTCTGTGTCTCCGCGGTAGCAATCACCCCGCGGCCGCTGAGACCAGTAAACGGCGAAAGACGTTAACGGGGCGCAGTACCACCCCGTTCTGCTGCCGCGCCTGGAATACAAAATTTCTCTGGCGTTTATGATGGAGGATATCGAGGTGATGCGGGTGCTAACAAGACGGCGTGCTTAGTAAAAAAGGAAAGAAGGGCAGAAGTTAAGAGCACTCCGTGACACACTTTCCACGCGAGGACTTACGTGAAGTGATTACTTTCCAGAAAATTTGACGAAATGTCAAGTGGCGAAAACTCCACAGCGAATCAGTTATTATTATAATATTTTCTAACAGTCTGTGGCCGCATTTGTCTCTACGTTGATTGCCGGTTTCACTCATACTCACAGTATCTTCATATGTATTAAAACAAATTAAATACATACCAGGTTTAATCTTATGTAACTATGTAATAAGAAAATGTGATTCGGCCTTGAGCAAACACAATCTTTCTTGTTTAACTACTTGTACACGTTTTGGAAAAAGTGTTCCATCGTCAGTGGGTTTTATCTATTATCTGTTGAACAATATAGAAAGAAATTACGCGTTATTAGATTTATCAGCTTTTGAGATTACTGTGTTTACACTGCAATAAGTATTCACAGAAATAATAGCATGAAGAATAAATTTATACCTTATTATCACATTTTTGTACTAACAAGACTGTTTGGTATTTGCAGTAAAGCTATAATTACTGTCTTCCAATAAGTTACCTGCAGTTAATAAGCCTTTATCAACGTTTTGTTACATAAATTCTTAAATTTTAGGCCCAATACGGTAATATAACATTTTACCTTTTTTCCATTGGACTACTGTCAATGTGTTGTTTTGTTGGGAGGTTCCTATCCCATTCTGTGGCATCTAGTAGTCAGGTCTACTAGATGAGTGGCCTGTCAAGCGAATGCTTTTATTATTCATACATCAGAAATATTTTCGTGATTATTACACCCACTGCAACTATGCTTGAAATATGAGCCATAGTGCCTATCAGTTAAGCTACAATTTATTCCCGTCCTTACTTTTTAATGCAACGGAATGGATACCGCATCTGACTAATAACTAGTGAACATTTCTGATGGACTCACTCCACCCTGGCAAGGCCACATGTCCTTCCTGTGGTATATATTTTATCCAAAGCTTAGACATCCCAGCAAGAAAATGGAGGTTATGGTAAAATACCTCAACAAAATGGCTACCCACAACTCAATAATCAAGACCAATATTTGTCTCATATATCTCCTCTTTTATTACCATAAATTCTTTCACTCTAATGTTGCAAAATTTATTGCATTACACTTAAACACAATAGTTAAACAAGGCATTCTCCACCCAATGGGCATGACATAAGATAAGGATTTTACTATTCTATGGTCTCGTAATGTTTCTGTCTATTGCTACAGTGCACTTTCTGGATTGGTAAGGAATCTTTTGCAACTTCATCGTCTCCCACACTCTCGTAATCTCATTCATTAGCAACATAAAGAATTTACTTACTTTCGTGCTGTACTAGGAAAAATCATGCTTGACCCACTAAATTCGCTACTGTCTCATGCAAATCACACAGATTAAATACACATATTAAATCACTCTGACAGTATAAAACAGACTTCTAAAAACAAAGCGTTTGGTTTTCTAGTCGTTCTGCTTTCCCACATCAAACAATAGTTATCCCAGATTCACACGTCACTGACCCACATAATAATTTTCGTACCACAAACTCTGGATGACTTACGCACATCTCCCTGTGCAATTCAAACCACATGGTGTTGCCGGGTAGATGGCTGACTCACCTTAATTCGCTCTCAGAGTATCTGAATATCATGCTGGGTTCACACGAATGTGTCTCATAATGGAAGGTTTGGCATTTTATTATCTCACACACACATTCTCAACTGAATGCTAGGACAAGCACTTCTCATTCTTTTTATTGTCTCATAGTCAGGTTGAGACTTGCACTGTACTCACCACGTGGAAGTGTTATCTCTAATTCAAGTTCTGCACACGGAAATTTTAATTATTTTCAACTTAGATTTACACACGCAAGTATTTCATCTTAATACTACCACACGCTAATATTTCAAATGGTTCAAATGGCTATGAGCACTATGCGACTTATCTTCTGAGGTCATCAGTCGCCTAGAAATTAGAATTAATTTAACCTAACTAACCTAAGGACATCACACACACCCATGCCCGAGGCAGGATTCGAACCTGCGGCCGTAGCGGTCGCTCGGCTCCAGACTGAAGCGTTTAGAACCGCACGGCCACTCCAGCCAGCGCTAATATTTCGTCTTCTAATTACAACATGTGGTTTCTTTGTTACTTCCGAAGAATACTATGCTCCCCATGAATTTTTCTTACCTGCCTGTCTTTATCCGAACAATTTATATGAGCCTCCCACAAAAGTTTCTGAAAAGAGAAATTGTTAGTTCATCAACTCCTAAATATTCCACATGTATACCATTTTCATTTAAATTTGTTTTTGTGGAGCACACATAGAGTACGTCTTCATACCTCAGGAACCAGCGACAGAGTACTGAATCATGGCCGTTCATCCGGTCATCCCGCGCTTCCGCAGAAGTGGGGGAGGACATTGCCACCGTATTGGTTAACCACATTCCAGGCCCTCTGGTGCTCTGGTATACTTCCTCTCCTCGGTTCGGACAAGGTGACCCGAGAACGGTCTAAAAGATGATTATAGAATCTACCTTCACTATCTGTGATCAGCAGATGCCCAGCCATTCATTCAATTCAGAAACATTACCAAACTGGCTTCAGGGATCTGTTCTTAAGGAAGTGCACATCTGAATAATTAAATATCCAAATTGCTCTTCTTTCCTACATTGGTACCTGGCTTCGGTGTATTAAATAAAATGGCGTTATTATACAAAAAAAGCTGTTCTGACAAGAACAACGAAGTATGTTGTACATCTTTTCTATGTCAGGCAGTACTGTACCCTTACATTGTAAACAAAGACTCAGTACCCAGAATGAGATTTTCACTCTGCAGCGGAGTGTGCGCTGATATGAAACTTCCTGGCAGATTAAAACTGTGTGCCCGACCGAGACTCCAATTCGGGACCTTTGCCTTTCGCGGGCAAGTGCTCTACCAACTGAGCTACCGAAGCACGACTCACGCCCGGTACTCACAGCTTTACTTCTGCCAGTACCTCGTCTCCTACCTTCCAAACTTCGGTAGCTCAGTTGGTAGAGCACTTGCCCGTGAAAGGCAAAGGTCCCGAGTTCGATTCTCGGTCGGGAACACAGTTTTAATCTGCCAGGAAGTTTCATATCAGCGCACACTCCGCTGCAGAGTGAAAATCTCATTCTGGAAACATCCTCGAGGCTGTGGCTAAGCCATGTCTCCGCAATATCCTTTCTTTCAGGAGTGCTAGTTCTGCAAGGTTCGCAGGAGAGCTTCCGTAAAGTCTGGAAGGTAGGAGACGAGGTACTGTGTGGGGCGGCGGTTAATTTGTAAAAATATAATTTGCTGTATAAATGCTTGCATGTTGAATCAGTTTCTGGCTTTTAGAATGTTGTTAATGCTGTCTTTCGCCGTTCTCAACACTGGCTCTCTATTTACTTTTTAGCACCCAGAAAGTGATTTAACAAAACGTGAAGCCTGTAATGAGAGTTCCTAGTGCCCACTTCATCTGAGAATACCATTATAGCTGCAGCTTATAGCTCTGAGGAATTAGGAGATTGTCCGGGATTTCTAATCAAAAACGGTTTTCCAAAATAGTTGAGTATATTCTGAAATTCACTGATAAAAAACACAAGTATCCCTACAACCTAACTAACAGAGCAGTTCAGAGTCTAACGCGCTGATGCAACTATAAATGTCCGAATTAAATGTTAAAAGGAATGCTCGCCATAATTTGATGAAAATATTTCATCAAACGCCACGCTAAATATTTGGTAGAATGTCTGTCCCGCGACGGCACGTGAAAATACGACAATACGCAAACTGAAGCTAGATAATGAAAATCATCCCAGAATTAACACTTCACTTGAAATGTTTTCATGGTTCTGTGTATCTCTAGTAACTTAATACGGCACCCGAGGCTGCTTATAGCAGTGATACCGATGCGACGCGACTCCCGACACAGATGGCGTGTTATTCAGCGTCTGGAGAGAACTGGGCGCTTCCTTCCTCGTGCAGCGTTCTTATATATAAAGCCGCGGTGCGGACGGGTAAGGGAACGCCTGATCAAATCGGCTCTCCCGACTAGCCGCTGGGCTAGTAACGCACCACTTCAAGTTACATAATAATTTATAGCTTCTTTTGCTGATGGCCGATGAAGCTCTTAATTTAAACGTGCATTCAGCACGCAGGTAAGTATTGATAATAAAATTTTGACGTCGCTAAGTTAAATATTTTGGGCGAGAGAATTAATTAAATTACACTGCACGCAGTAGATGAGCTCTCAACTGGCCCTTTTGAGATCCGCTATCGCTATAATTTTATAGGTATTCAAAAGAAACTTTTCACATCTTCATAGTCATAGCGGACCTCCAACCTATTTAAATCTAAACATCATAGCCTTATTTATTAGCCTACTTAATCTATCTTGCTTCCTTCAGTTTTGAGACGAAAACCAGAAAGTCATGAATTTCCACTAAAATCTTAATTTGTGAAATCCAAAGTACTGTTTTTATTAAATCATTATGAAAGATGAATCTAAATATAAATTTTGAAGTCTCTAGCTCTTTTCTGTTGTGCGATTGATTTTTTCAGAAAAACGTCCAAATTTCGAAAATGGCTGAAGTTATCGAACTGATATTTAACACACATTAATTTAGTATTATTCCTGACATGCTAGAAAAGTTTTAGGTCATTTGCTTGATTTTTAAGATATTGCGCAACATTTATGATGTCAGAGCTAGTTACAGCAGACTGGCTGGCACACAATGGAAACTGATGTGAATTTTCTACAGCGTGAGTAGGCTGCTTCCCTACATCACCCTCTACTTAAATTTTTTTGTTTATGAATGTTAATGAATGAAAAAAAAATTTAATTACAAAAAGGGAAGCAAGAGAACAGTTTAACTCCCTATGAAAAATGAAAATTGAAATATAAACCTGTAGAAACACTAAAGAAAACTGATTACCTACATTAATTATTTAAATTGTGGGCATGTTCACTGCCTTTTAAACAATGTCATTACTCAACATTTTAAGCAAAGTCAATGAAATATTTTGGCATACATATTACCTTAGACAAACAAACACATACAAATTGAAAAATTATGAAAATCTTAAATCCATTAAATACATTTTTACATACACAAATTCAAAGAAAATAACATGATACATAAACAGATGATTATCTCTTAGCAGTCTTTTCTAAACCTGAAAGAAAATTTCACAAATAATTTTTACACACATGGTTGTAGCCGCTTTGGCTGGCGTCCTACACTTCCATTCACAAGGGTAGAGGAGGGGAAGTTGCTATGGTGTGCGTCCTTCACGTTCTCTCTAAATTACCTGGGGGAAAGTGGAGGGGTCACTGTGAGTTGTGTCCAAGTCACTCCACGCTTTCACGCAGCTACCAGGCTGCCGTTATCTGGTTTGTCCTGTAGAACAAACAAAAAGAGTGCCTCAGACTCTGTTCACTTAATATCTATGGGTGGGTCACAATGAAATGGGGATAAATACATTTTATCCTTCAATATTTTGCTGGAATAAAGTTAACAGAACTTTTTCAATTTTACTCTTACGGATACTTAACTGTCCTATAATCGTTAAACAAATGGCTCAAAACGCCTTTAGTCATATATAAGAGAAAATTTATGCTCCTAAGGCATACAATCATAAATCATATTTAATCTCAATTTATTATTTCGGGGACGGAACACTGAACCAATGCTCGGTACATTCCTGACAAATCTGCATTTTATTTACTTAACCGACTCATCTTTGATTACCTTATTCTTAGAGATAATATTAGTATATTTGATTAGTGGCTGTTTTCTCAGCTTATTTGTACATGTGAGTAACTTTTGGTAATAGTACAGTTGTGGGTGTTCAAAACACACTACGTTTAGTTCACTACTAAATCCACTTATTGGTCCTCTGCTGTTGTTAGTTCCACATCTGCAATTAGGTACTTACTTACTTTGAAGTGTATTTATGCTGAGCTAAAATAATGTTTCACGTCTATCAGTATGTTATTTATTTATTTTGCTAGTGTATGTACTTATTTAACATTCACTCTATTAATATTTAAAGCATAGGATAGCATATTTATTTCATATCTTTAGTGTATTGCAGCTGATCAGTTTGCTCACGTGGCAATCCATTTCCACTCGATCGGACGCTGAAACCACAGGTAGTCTCTCTCAGACCTACCACTAAAGTGCATCAAGTAATTATGGACGAGCGTAATGCCAAATTCCTTAAACCTATAGGACACCATGAGCTGCTCTGTCTCATCTAACATAAGGGTACCTATGGTCGCATTCACGCCTCCAACTCATAACCTCAATACGTGTAGGTGTATCCTGTCACACACTACACTAAAATAATGGCCAGCTCCAACCTTATAAATACTTCAGGGACGTGTCCTTCACGTCTCAACCACAAACACTGCTCAATTCTATTACACTGCTTTTCCTTGCTACACCAGGTGAGTTTAATCTTACAACTTATCTGCATATTTTTCCTAACACTAATCAATCTCTTTTACTATTTCTTAGTTAGCTCTAATGCTTACACTAGGTTTCACTACCACTTCAGATCCTGCTTGTACATGAATTCATATATCTTTTTAAATTACTATTGGTGGACCATTTCCAATAAAACAACACTATTTACTTACTATATTACCAGGGTACTATACATAATTGTTACTCAAAGACATTTGTATCTTAATTACGTCATACTTCCCTATTGTTTGTCACTATCACGTTTGTCACATTAGGTATTTTTCTTCACTAATCGGTAGATAGAATGGTTACATAACTCATGGCTTGATAGCCATGACAGAAAATTTTCACGTCTGGAAAGAAGAGGTCGAAATTTTTGTGGATAGGAAAGATGAAGAATGAGTGAGACCTGAAAGGGAAAGAAGATCTCACACAGCTGTGACTGCACAGCTGCCACACTGTGTAGAGGTTACAGAACAACATCCTCCCTACAGCATTCATTAGCTTAATGCTGGCTTGATAGTCATAAAGGAAAATTTAAGTATTTGGAAAGAAAAGGTCGAAATTTTTGAGGACAGGAAAGAGGAAGAATGAGTGAGACCTGAAAGGGAAAGAAGATCTCACACAGCTGGGACTGCACAGCTGCCACACTGTGTAGAGGTTACAGAACAACCGCCTCCCTACAGCATTCATTCATAACCTTTGCCCACGCCACGTCGATCTGAAAATACTTTATGATGCCTTTTTAGAACCTGTCTCAGTTCTTCCTTCTGATTGGCTGAAATCTTATTGATTTCCTGCAATTTAGCTTCTATTTTGTCTAAAATAATTGCTTCTTCTTCTTCTTCTTCTTCTGTGTTCAGCTTGCTGTTACTAAGATTAACACCTCCGTCCCAATACCTCCCATTTTTCAGAACTCGTATAGGCAGCTCCCAAGTTTCATCATCAGTTACTACATGTTTATCACTAAAAGGTACTATAATTACTCCGGTTATTGGCAAGACCATTTTTAACTGGCTTCTTTCAAAGTCAACAACACTCTGATATTTCGACAAGAAATCTATGCCAATTAAAACCTCAATACTGAGATTGTTTACAATTAAACATGGATGATCAATTAAATTACCATTAATGTTAAAGGGCAGCAAAGCTTCTTGCTTTATCGTTTTTGACACCTTGCCAGTAGCACCAATTATTCTTAGTCCTGATACCCTCATTACTGTAAGCTTGTCTTTACCAGGTAATGCATCAAAGAAGGACTGAGATATTGCACTCACCTCACTTCCACTGTCTAAGAGACAACGTACATTGATACCCAACATATTCACTATTATTATAGGGTGGCTTATTCTAGGTTGTACAGGTGGTTCCTCAAATTCATCTAGTAGTTCCTTTTGGATTTGTCTCCAACTAAAGTGATCGACATCTGTCTTCATTACATTTAGGTCACAGTGTGTAGGGGTTTCCTGAATTACATTTTCAGCTGCCTTTTCCAGTCGGTCTATTAATTTTAAATCGAAACACCGCACGACTTCATTACATTTAGTTTGCTGAACATAACCAAAATTACTGTAGTCTGAGCGATTCTGCGTCTCCAGACCGGGCATAACACTTTCACCATTATCGTCGGTTTTCTTCTCAAGTGACAACTGGTCACAGCTACTGGGTTCATCGACCCTCAACAGCCTACCCTCTACATTCTCACTTATCTCCTGTCCTAAATCTATTAGTACATTATCAACATCCTGCACAGGCACTTTAGATAAGAGCACATCATCCTCATCGTAAATATAAGCATGAATTTCTTCTGCTTCTTCACCTGTCAATTCAGTATTTTGTAGCTCGTCCCTATCGTTACACTGCTGCGCCTTCTCTTTCTCTTCCCACTTAGAAAGCGTCTCTGACACGGTATCTATCAAATACTGTGAGTGATCTAATATTTCTGTTGTATCCTTAGATGCTACTGACACTTCATCCACCTGTTCAGTTTGAGTATTCTGATTTATCTTACCAATTCCCGTAACTACTGGCTTAGGAAAAATAACCGCCTGGTGAGCGCCAGTGTCCTCATAGACGGGAACTAGTTTTCCTGCCTCGGCCTACTGCTGTTTCCTTTATTTTAATTATAGTTGACTGGCACAGCATTACTTTCCGTACTGTTGTTTACATGCATATTTCTGTTTGGAACAAAATTATTATCCCTTGAACGCCATTGTTGGTTCTGATAATTATTTCCCCAATTCCTACCTCTCTTAGGATGGCGAATACCTACTGTTCTGATGTTTACATTGCCATTTTGCTCGTTCCTAAAATTACTATTATTGTTATTGGCATTTCGGTTATTACGTGCTTCCTCCTCATTGGCAGCAACACGTTCTACACGTTCCAAATACTCAATGAAACGATCCAGTTTGTCTCTAGGGGCTGATATAATTCTAGTTTGCCAATACCATGACAGTTTGGCTTCAAGACCTAGTATTATCATTTCAGGTTTCAGCTTTTCGTCCAAATGTGACAAACGTGAAATCCATAACCTAGCAAACTCTTTAATGGACTCCTTGCCTGCATTGAAGCGTTTTCCACTCCAAAATTCTCTCAACACTTCATTTTGCTTATTGCTAGACCAATACTCATTAATGAAAGCTGTTTTAAACTCCGCTAATGTTCTACACTTCAACATAACATCAGCTGACAAACGCATGGCGTCACCTGCTAAATGGCTTCTAACAAATGAGATTTTCTCTCGCTCAGACCAAGTTGGTGGAATCACATCTTCAAAATCGTTCCAGAAATCTAGCGGATGGATATTTTTATCTGGATCGAACCGCAAGAACTGCCGACACCCGATAAAAGCGGCGTTTGCTGCTACAACTTGTTGTATACTACCATTACCAGAAGTTACTGAAGCTACTTTACTTTCAATGTTAGCAATGTTAGTACTGATGTTTTCTACTTTCATTTCAACATTATCTACTCTTTGCGCAATATGAGTAGTGTCAGTTTCGATTGCTTCTACTTCTGCTTGACATATGTTTACTTTTATATTAACATCTTTAAATCTATCTGAGCACAGTTCAGATTCCGCCTCGATCTTTTCTGTTAACTTGTGCTCCAGCTTCGCATCTTCCATTTGGAAGTCTTTGCGAACCTCAGCAACTTCGGATTTAACTGTTTTATACATTTCAGAAAACTGTTGAGCAACCTTTTTCTTAATATCTTCATGATTGTAATCAATTTTACAATTCAAACTGTCTAGATCCTCTTTCAACTTATTGCAACCAGCCTTGAAGGTATCGTCCATTACCTCCAATCGTTTATTAAAATTAGTTTGACTGGCCACAATCCTGTTATTTACCTCAATTATATTAGATTTTAATTCATCATTACTGCTTTTGACCTGTTCACTTATTTCAGATTTTAATTCAGCATTATTGGATTCTAATTTATCGTCCATCGCCTCAAACCGTTTATTAAAATTTTTTTGACTGGCCACCATTTCAGACTTTAATTCAGCTGTCATTTGTGCATTACTGGCAGCTATTGCTTGTAATATAACATTTAAATCAATAGCCCCAGCATCTTTGGGTTGCTCACTAGCTGGCTTTTTATCACACTCAGGTGACAAAAAACTAGCTCCAATACCAGAATCATCAAAACCAAATGAAACTTCAGATTGATAAGTTATATCTAACTTCTTCTTAAACTCAACCATCTCTGATGACTGTTTCATTTTTAATTCATCAGAGAAACTATCATCCAATAAATTTACAATTTCTACTTTCTGCTTTACTACAGGGGTCTCTATTATTGAATCATTGCCCCTTCACACACTAGTGTCAGGAGACAATACTTCATATTTCACTTTAACATTACTACTTTCATGCATGTTTATACTTGAAACGTTGTCTGAATTTACAGTTCCCTCGACAGTCATAGGTTCTAATTTAAGTTTAAACTCAGTTTCTTTTGGCGGTTCCATCGCCGACAGTCTTTTAGTGCAGGTTAGTAAAATTTTTAACAGCTTTTCACTTAACTTAGTTCCTTCTGCACGACGTATGGCGTTGCCGGCGCGGCGTACCAGGATTCCTGATGCGACGTGGCACGTTGAACTGCAGACGGATCTCCGACGGCTGTTGTGTGTTTGCGTGGCCCGCAATTGCAGGAGCTGCGCCGGCTGCTCCAGCGGACGACTGCGGTGCGGCGAGACTGGCTTCTCGCGATGCCGGCAGCACCGCTAGACTCAGTGCCAGCTCCGTCAATCCAGATGTGTTGTTAATCCAATTGCGTCGTCCACATGCACACGTAACACATTCACTGTTTTATACTCAGTTGCGTGTCGCATTTCACTCGCGAATCCGAATAGTTAAAAATCACTTTCACTTAGTTGATTTCCCGGCCGATGCACCATATGTGGGGCGACGGTTAATTTGTAAAAATATAATTTGCTGTATAAATGCTTGCATGTTGAATCAGTTTCTGGCTTTTAGAATGTTGTTAATGCTGTCTTTCGCCGTTCTCAACACTGGCTCTCTATTTACTTTTTAGCACCCAGAAAGTGATTTAACAAAACGTGAAGCCTGTAATGAGAGTTCCTAGTGCCCACTTCATCTGAGAATACCATTATAGCTGCAGCTTATAGCTCTGAGGAATTAGGAGATTGTCCGGGATTTCTAATCAAAAACGGTTTTCCAAAATAGTTGAGTATATTCTGAAATTCACTGATAAAAAACACAAGTATCCCTACAACCTAACTAACAGAGCAGTTCAGAGTCTAATGCGCTGATGCAACTATAAATGTCCGAATTAAATGTTAAAAGGAATGCTCGCCATAATTTGATGAAAATATTTCATCAAACGCCACGCTAAATATTTGGTAGAATGTCTGTCCCACGACGGCACGTGAAAATACGACAATACGCAAACTGAAGCTAGATAATGAAAATCATCCCAGAATTAACACTTCACTTGAAATGTTTTCATGGTTCTGTGTATCTCTAGTAACTTAATACGGCACCCGAGGCTGTTTGTAGCAGTGATACCGATGCGACGCGACTCCCGACACAGATGGCGTGTTATTCAGCGTCTGGAGAGAACTGGGTGCTTCCTTCCTCGCGCAGCGTTCTTACATATAAAGCCGCGGTGCGGACGGCTAAGGGAACGCCTGATCAAATCGGCTCTCCCGACTAGCCGCTGGGCTAGTAACGCACCACTTCAAGTTACATAATAATTTATAGCTTCTTTTGCTGATGGCCGATGAAGCTCTTAATTTAAACGTGCATTCAGCACGCAGGTAAGTATTGATAATAGAATTTTGACGTCGCTAAGTTAAATATTTTGGGCGAGAGAATTAATTAAATTACACTGCACGCAGTAGATGAGCTCTCAACTGGCCCTTTTGAGATCCGCTATCGCTATAATTTTATAGGTATTCAAAAGAAACTTTTCACATCTTCATAGTCATAGCGGACCTCCAACCTATTTAAATCTAAACATCATAGCCTTATTTATTAGCCTACTTAATCTATCTTGCTTCCTTCAGTTTTGAGACGAAAACCAGAAAATCATGAATTTCCACTAAAATCTTAATTTGTGAAATCCAAAGTACTGTTTTTATTAAATCATTATGAAAGATGAATCTAAATATAAATTTTGAAGTCTCTAGCGCTTTTCTGTTGTGCGAATGATTTTTTCAGAAAAACGTCCAAATTTCGAAAATGGCTGAAGTTATCGAACTGATATTTAGCACACATTAATTTAGTATTATTCCTGACATGCTAGAAAAGTTTTAGGTCATTTGCTTGATTTTTAAGGTATTGCGCAACATTTATGATGTCAGAGCTAGTTACAGCAGACTGGCTGGCACACAATGGAAACTGATGTGAATTTTCTACAGCGTGAGTAGGCTGCTTCCCTACAACTGGCAGAAGTAAAGCTGTGAGTACCGGGCGTGAGTCGTGCTTCGGTAGCTCAGTCGGTAGAGCACTTGCCCGCGAAAGGCAAAGGTCCCGAGTTCGAGTCTCGGTCGGGCACACAGTTTTAATCTGCCAGGAAGTTTCATATCAGCGCACACTCCGCTGCAGAGTGAAAATCTCATTCTGGAAACATCCCCCAGGCTGTGGCTAAGCCATGTCTCCGCAATATCCTTTCTTTCAGGAGTGCTAGTTCTGCAAGGTTCGCAGGAGAACTTCTGTAAAGTCTGGAAGGTAGGAGACGAGGTACTGGCAGAAGTAAAGCTGTGAGTACCGGGTGTAAGTAGTGCTTCGGTAGCTCAGTTGGTAAAGCACTTGCCCGCGAAAGGCAAAGGTCCCGAGTTCGAGTCTCGGTGGGCACACAGTTTAATCTGCCAGGAAGTTTCAAAGACTCAGTATTTTACTCTTTGGTTAACATCTTTTCGAAAAAAAGGTGTTAAAATCTGAGCCGATTGTCTTTAGGCTTTGTGAAAGGGTTGGGGAAGAGGTGCAGACTGTACATGTGAATGTAATGAAACGTTTCTTTTTCCGTATAAATACATTTAAGCCCCAAAACTAAAATAATCTATGTAAACCTGCGTGTGAAACGCTGTTTTTCTGTATTAATTCCGTGTATGGTTTTTAAATTTTCTTATAATGTAAAATTGTAATTAAGTCTTAAATGTGGGAGAGCATACAGTTGTTAAAATTAGCAGAAGTGGCTTGAACAATCAAATTTAAGGCTATGAGCCGCGCCAGAATGGGGCGCAGCGAAGTCTCTCGAACATTTTGCCACCCAAGAGGCTTCCAGAACAGGAAGACAATGAGGAAAACTGATAGTGAAGTTGCCTTCAGTTGTCCACTTGTATATAAACACGAGGGGAGTCTGGTTCGCTCTCTCGATGTCTCTCTCCCTCTACTGTGGCCCGCTCTCTATTGACGTCTTTGCTCTAGTCGATCGCTCTCTCCAAATGATCGCTCTCTCCAAATGATCGCTCTCTCGAATGATTTTGTAAGAGGCAGCTGTACTTGAAAGATACTTCCAAGGGGTGTAAAGTTCTTGCATATGTAAATGTATCGTCAATATAAGAATAATTGTAATTGTTTACCAGTTTTTCATTTCAGTGGCATTAACCTTGCCTGGGAACTGTTCTATGTTTCAGCTAGGAGAAATGCAAGACTGCAGACATATCGTTTGCCAGCCGTGGCCGAACATGATTGGTGTTCGAATTTGTAGCATCCACTCGTGTGTCCCTGAGATCTGTGAAGCGGATCTGTAAACGTAGCTTCCGGGCAGCACTTCAGTGCATAACGCGTAATATTAGTAATCGGCAACCGGCGAACAAAAGAAGCGCGCGGTCGATCCACTCCATGATATCAAAGCAGGTTGGACAAAATCTTGAATTATTAATTTTCTCCCTATTAGTGGTAAATTTATCTCTGCCATGTGATAATTTAAACATAAACTTTTTTTTGCTTGGGTGCTTCTTTTAAGTAACGGCACCCCAGTTAATTACCTCTTATCAAAATTAATTCTTCAGTTACCACTAAAGAGCGCCATACAAAAGAAGCTTTCTTTTTTAAGGTAATACTTCAGTATCTACTGGTATTTACTTTTAGTACATGTTGGGTTTTCATGCTTCTACAGGCTCTTAGCGTAGATCTTCCAAGCACACGCTGTTTCACGGTTTGGGTAGTGTTCACTAGTTCTGCCGTCTTGTTATGGGTGTTCTGGGTGGGATATTTGCATTTTACAGTGGCAGTAGGCTGTGGGATTATGTGCTTATTTCTTTGTTTGCGTGTGTCTTCGTCTTTCGACATTTCTTTTCGAGCTGTGAACAGGGCTTCATTGCATTATGCTGTGTATTAATTCATAACTTCGTTTCATTCTTTTCGTATATCGTGAGTTTATTCTATTATAAGTTGCTGTGGAGGGCTATTGTTGCATTTAAGGATTTTTAAGTCTGTGTTTATGTCTGTTGGTCTGTCGTACTTGTCCTTCAATTGATCTTGAAATGTACAGTGACTGCTGTGGCTCTCAAGTGCCCTTCTGTGTTCAGTTGATGTGATGTTGAAATTTCTACTTATTTGTCGAACATAAATTAAGTTGCAGTCTTGGCACACGGGTTGGTAATCCCAGATATGTTGTGTTTCTCTGTGATAGTGTTAGTTGAACTCGGTTTCTTTTCAATATAGTTGTCTGTGCTGTAGAAATTTTAGAACTTGTTTTTTGAATGTACTACTATTCTGTGACCTACATTGTTGTTGTAGATGAGTGTGTACCATTTGTTTGTTGTTGTGGATGTTTCTTTTTTGGAGATGTTTATGTTCTGTATGACTGTTGTTGTGTATTGGTGTTGATCTTTTTGGTGCTGTGTGCTGGCTGTATTTTTCGTTTTCATTTTTTTTTGTTAGTTGGTCTATCATGTTCATTTTTGTATTTGTTTTCATTGACGGGAGTTTTACACAATTTGCGTAGCATGTGACGGAACCCTGCTTCCTTGAGCCTTTGCTCAAGGCAAAACACATTTCCTTTTACACATTAGACAGCAAACGCGGAAAAGGAACGATCTTCGGCCACAACATGATTATCTTACGTAACTAATCTGAAACACACACATGATATATATATATATATATATATATATATATATATATATATATATATATATATATATATATCATATATATATATATAGTGTGTGTGTGTAAAGATGAATACGATTCCTCTTGTACAGTATTTGCTGGGCAAACTGTTACTTTCACATGCTGTGCATAACCTTCATAAATCAATAAGGTGCGTGAATTATAACATCAGGAATCGAAACGCACTGTGGACAAGCATATTACATGGTGTCACCATCTATGTATAGCACATCAACATGACGAAGTCATTGTGTTTAAAGGAACAGCTGTACAAACATACATGTTCTAAAGGTTAATGCCTTGCTGACGCAGCCACTATGTTTCCATTGTTGCAGTCTGCGTGGGATACCACTAAGACCTTTACGGGACAAGTTTCTCATTACCCACGCCATTCCATGCCGTTGACCAACGTGCATTGGTTTATCCATTTGTAGGGGCGATTTCTCACTCCAGGGAGAATAGAGTGTCTTGACCTCAGTTTGCTCATCCACTCTCGTAAGGAGGAACAGCTGCAAAAATAATATAGAGTAATGATCAGTGTATAAAACTACAACTAGAATACAAGATTATCCCACAGTTCACATGTCTAACTCACTTTCTTCATTCTTCCATCTCAATGTGGCGCTTTTGTGAGTATCATACAGAGGGCGCTGTTTCTCATGGTTCGAGAACATGTGCAGTGGGTTATACAAGACCACCCCTGGACTGATCTCGATGTCGCTGGGTTACTCTCATTGACAGCATAAACTTCTCTGTGGCATAGCTGTTTCAGCATGATTGTGATTACATTTATCCATAATATGTGCGTCTTCTTCTGACTGGTTTGATCCGACCCAGCGCGAAGTTATTTCCTGTGTAAGCTGCTCCATCCAACCTCTGTGTTCCTCTACATTTGTTACCCTCTTCAATTCTGTCTAGTACCATGTTGGTCATTCCTTGACGTGTTAACACATGTCCTATCGTCCAGTCCCTTCATCTTGTTAGTGTTTTAATCTGTTAGTTTCTTTGCCGACTCTCCAAAGAACCTCTTTATTCCTTACCAATTTATCTATATTTCAATGCTCTTCTGTAGCACCACAACGCAAACGCTGCGATTCTCTTGTGTTCCATTATTCCCATTGACCATAATACACTACCATGCAACGTTGTGCCCAATTTCTACATTCTCAGATTTTGTTCCCAGGTTACTGCAGATGCTTCATAGTGATATAATTCATTGACGAGGAAGGCCCTCTTTGCTTATGATAGCATGCTTTTTAGGTCCTACTTGCGATGTAGGAAATTTGTAATTTGGCTTCGAAGGTAGTAGAGCTCGTTAATTTCATCTAAATCTTAGCCACCAATCTTGACGTCAAGCTTTTCACCATTGTCATTTCTGCTACACTTAATCAGTTTCGTCCTTCTTATGTTTATTCTCCCTCCCCCCATTGACCATGGACCTTGCCGTTGGTGGGGAGGCTCGCGTGCCTCAACGATGCAGATAGCCGTACCGTAGGTGCAACCTCAACGGAGGGGTATCTGTTGAGAGGCCAGACAAACGTGTGGTTCCTGAAGAGGGGCAGCAGCCGTTTCAGTAGTTGCAGGGGCAGCAGTCTGGATGATTGACTGATCTGGCCTTGTAACAATAACCAAAACGGCCTTGCTGTTGTGGTACTGCGAACGGCTGAAAGCAAGGGGAAACTACAGCCATAATTTTTCCCGAGGGCATGCAGCTTTACTGTATGGTTAAATGATGATGGCGTCCTGTTGGGTAAAATATTCCGGAGGTAAAATAGTCCCCCATTCGGATCTCCGGGCGGGGACTACTCAAGAGGACGTCGTTATCAGGAGAAAGAAAACTAGAATTCTACAGATCGGAGCGTGGAATGTCAGATCCCTTAATCGGGCAGGAAGGTTAGAAAATTTAAAAAGGGAAATGTATAGGTTGAAGTTAGATATAGTGGGAATTAGTGAAGTTCGGTGGCACGAGGAACAAGACTTATGGTCAGGTGAATACAGAGTTATAAATACAAAAGCAAATAGGGGTAATGCAGGTGTAGGTTTAATAATGAATAAAAAAATAGGAGTGCGGGTAAGCTACTACAAACAGCATAGTTAACGCATTATTGTGGCCAAGATAGATACAAAGCCCACGCCTACTACAGTAGTACAAGTTTATATGCCAACTAGCTCTGCAGATGATGAAGAAATTGATGAAATGTATGATGAGATAAAATAAATTATTCAGGTAGTGAAGGGAGACGAAAATTTAATAGTCATGGGTGACTGGAATTTGACAGTAGGAAAAGGGAGAGAAGGAAACATAGTAGGTGAATATAGATTGGGGGCTAAGAAATGAAAGAGAAAGCCGTGTGTTAGAATTTTGCACACAGCATAACTTAATCATAGCTAACACTTGGTTCAAGAATCATAAAAGAAGGTTGTATACATGGAAGACTCCTGGAGATACTAAAAGGTGTCAGATAGATTATATAATGGTAAAACAGAGATTTAGGAACCAGGTTGAAAATTGTAGGACATTTACAGTTACAGATGTAGACTCTGACCACAATCTATTGGTTATGAACTGTAGATTAAGACTGAAGAAATTGATAAAAGGTGGGAATTTAAGGAGATGGGACCTGGATAAACGGACTAAACCAGAGGTTGTACAAAGTCTCAGGGAGAGTATAAGGGAACTGTTGACAGGACTGGGGAAAAGATATACAGTAGAAGACGAATGGGTAGCTCTGAGGGATGAAGTAGAGAAGGCAGCAGAGGATCAAGTAGGTAAAAAGACGAGGGCTAGTAGAAATCCTTGGGTAACAGAAGAAATATTGAATTTAATTAATGGAAGGAGAATACATAAAAATGCAGTAAATGAAGCAGGGAAAAAGGAATACATACGTCTCAAAAATGAGATCGGCAGGAAGTGCAAAATGGCTAAGCAGCCATGGCCAGAGGAGAAAAGTAAGGATGTAGAGGCTTATGTCACTAGGGGAAAGATAGATACTGCCTACAGGAAAACTAAAGAGACCTTTGGAGAAAAGAGAGCCACTTGTATTAATATCAAGAGCTCAGATGGAAACCCAGTTCTAAGCAAAGAAGGGAAAGCAGAAAGGTGGAAGGAGTATATAGAGGGTCTATACAAGGGCGATGTACTTGAGGACAATATTATGGAAATGGAAGAGGATGTAGATGAAGATGAAATGGGAAATGCGATACCGCGTGAAGAGTTTGACAGAGCACTGAAAGACCTAAGTCGAAACAAGGCCCCGGGAGTAGACAAAATTCCATTAGAACTACTGACGGCCTTGGGAGAGCCAGTCCTGACAAAACTCTACCATCTGGTGAGCAAGATGTACGAGGCAGGCGAAATACCCTCAGACTTCAAGAAGAATATAATAATTCCAATCCCAAAGAATGCAGGTGTTGACAGATATGAAAATTACGCAACTATCAGTTTAATAAGTCACAGCTGCAAAATACTAACGCGAATTATTTACAGACGAATGGAAAAACTGGTAGAAGCCGACCTCGGGGAAGATCAGTTTGGATTTCGTACAAATGTTGGAACACGTGAGGCTATACTGACCTTACGACTTATCTTGGAAGAAAGATTAAGGAAAGGCAAACCTACGTTTCTAGCATTTGTAGATTTAGAGAAAGCTTTTGACAATGTTGACTGGAATACTCTCTTTCAAATTCTAAAGGTGGCAGGGGTAAAATACAGGGAGCGACAGGCTATTTATAATTTGTACAGAAACCAGATGGCAGTTATAAGAGTCGAGGGGCATGAAAGGGAAGCAGTGGTTGGGAAGGGAGTGAGACAGGGTTGTAGCCTCTCCCCGATTTTATTAAATCTGTATATTGAGCAAGCAGTAAAGGAAACAAAAGAAAAATTCGGAGTATGTATTAAAATCCAGGGAGAAGAGATGAAAACTTTGAGGTTCGCCCATGACATTGTTATTCTGTCAGAGACAGCAACGGACTCGGAAGAGCAGTTGAACGGAATGGACAGTGTCTTGAAAGGAGGGTATAAGATGAACAACAACAAAAGGAAAACGAGGATAATGGAATGTAATCGAATTAAGTCGGGTGATGCTGAGGGAATTAGATTAGGAAATGAGACAGTTAAAGTAGTAAAAGAGTTTTGCTATTTGGGGAGCAAAATAACTGATGATGGTCGAAGTAGAGAGGATATAAAATGTAGACTGGCAATGGCAAGGAAAGAGTTTCTGAAGAAGATAAATTGGTTAACATCGAGTATAGATTTAATTATCAGGAAGTCGTTCCTGAAAGGATTTGTATGGAGTGTAGCCATGTGTGGAAGTGAAAGATGGACAATAAATAGTTTGGACAAGAAGAGAATAGAAGCTTTCGAAATGTGGTGCTACAGAAGTATGTTGAAGACTAGGTGGGTAGATCACGTAACTAATGAGAAGGTATTGAATAGGATTGAGGAGAAGAGAAGTTTGTGGCACAACTTGACTAGAAAAAGGGATCGGTTGGTAGGACGTGTCCTGAGGCATCAAGAGATCGCAAATTTAGCATTGGAGGGCAGCGTGGAGGGTGAAAATCGTAGAGGGAGACCAAGAGATGAATACAATAAGCAGATTCAGAAGGATGTAGGTTGCAGTAGGTCCTGGGATATGAAGGAGCTTGCACTGGATAGATTGGCATGGAGAGCTGCATCAAACCAGTCTCAGGACTGACGACCACAACATCAACATGTTCATTCTCAAACCATACTTGTATCCTGTACACATTTGACTGTTCATCCCATTCAACAAGCCCTGTAATTCTTTTTCGCTTTCACTGAGGACAGCAGGGTCATCAGCAACACTTATCACTGATTTTGGTTCATCCTGAATTTTACTCTCACTCTTGAATGTTCCTTTTACATTCGCCATAATTTGTATAGAAGAAATTCATACCAGAAGACTCGTTAGGATAGGATATGGATAAGCATAGAAAGAGGCAAAACAGCATTAGATATTAAGGGAAATGGTCTAAACAGGAAAGGGGTCAATGAACATTTCTCCTTTATAACAAGCTACACTCGGGTGACATGACACATCGTTTTTTGACGATGAATGGTTGCAAATGATATGAACACTGTTGAACATAGCAATTTACAGTCATTGATAGATTCAGTTGGATCACAGGACCCAATACATCCCATGCAAACACAGCCCACACCTTTATGGAGCCACCACCAGCTTGCAGAATGTCTTGTTTACATTTTGCACTCAAGACTTCGTCGAGTTTCCACCAATCTAGAACCCTGCCATCAGCTCTTACTAACTAAAATCGAGATATATCTGACCCAGCCACAGTTTTCCAGTCGTCTACGGTCAAACTGATATGGTCACAAGTCCAGGGGACGTGTTACAGGTAATGTCGGGCTGTTAGCATAGGGATTCAAGTCGGTCGTCTGTTTCCAAAGCACATTAACGCCAGATTTCGCTGCACTGTCCTAACAGGTAAGTTCGTGATACATCCCGCATTTATTTCTGCGGTTATTTTAGGCAGTGTTACTTGTCCGTTAGCAGTCACAACTTTATGCGAACGCCGATGCTCTTCGTTACCAAGCCGAGGCCATTGGCCACTGCGCTGTCCATGGTGAGACGCAATACCTGAAATTTGGTATTATTTGCACACTCTTGACACTGTGAATCTCAGAACTTTCAATACACTAAATATTTCCGAAATGGAATGACCCATACGTCTAGCTCCAACTATCACTCTGCGTTCAGTGACTGTTAGTTCCCGTTGTGCGTTCATAATCACAGCTGAGACCTTTTCACGTGAATCACCTGAGTACAATCGACGGCTCCGCCAATGCACTGCCCTTTTATACCTTCTGTACGCAGTAGAATCGCCATCTGTTTATGCGCATATCGCTTTTCCATAACTTTTATCATCTCCGTGTACATACTCTTCCACCATCGTAAAAGAAAACGTATACTTGCAGAAGACATGGGGACACAGAAACATTCCAGCTGGAGTACTTGCTATGCAGAAAGTAGAATATCATTATAGAATGAATTTTCACTTTTCTTTTCGGACCGTGTGCTGAGTTGAAACTTTCTGGAAGATTAAAGTTGTGTGCCCGCCTGGCTCCCGAGCTTAGTGTCTTTGCCTTCCATGGGTGACTGTTCCGCCAGCTGAGTTATCCAGTCACCTACTAACAGGTTCACCACCAGGTTTCTTGATAGAACAGTCGGTACAGCACAAGTCCACAAAAGGCAAAATAGTTGCAAGACATTCACTGAAGAGCCGAAGAGTCTGATACACCCGCCTAATATCCTGTAGGGTTCAAATGGCTCTGAACACTATGGGACTCAACTGCTGAGGTCATTAGTCCCCTAGAACTTAGAACTAGTTAAACCTAACTAACCTAAGGACATCACAAACATCCATGCCCGAGGCAGGCTTCGAACCTGCGACCGTAGCGGTCTTGCGGTTCCAGACTGCAGCGCCTTTAACCGCACGGCCACTTCGGCCGGCATCGTGTAGGGCCCCCTCCACCATGCAGAATTCCCGCAACGCGACTTGCGGTGGATTTGACTAATGTCTGAAGTAGTGCCGGAGAGAACTCACGCCATGAATCCTGCGGGGCTCTCCATAAATCCGTAACAACACGAGGGGGTGGAGCTCTCTTCTGAACAGCACATTGCAATGCATCCCAGATATGCTCAATAATGTTCTTGGCTGCTGAGTCCGATGGCCAGCGGAAGTATTTAAATTGAGAAGAATGTTCCTGAAACCACTCTGTAGCAATTCTGGATGTGTGGGGTGTCGCATTGTCCAGCTGGAATTGCCAAAGTCCGTCGGAATGCACAATGGACATGAATGGATGCAGGTGACCAGACAGGATGCTCTTTCACCTGAAAGAGTTCTATCTTGACATATCAGAGGTACATATCACATCAACTGCACACGCCCCACAGCATTACACAGCCTTCACCAGCTTGAACAGTTCCTTGCTGGCATGCAGGTTCCATGGATTCGTGAGATTGTCTCCATACCCCTACAAGCCCGTATGGTTGATACAATTTGATACGATACTCGTCCGACCTGGCAATACGTTTCCAGTCATCAACAGTCCAATGTCAGTGTTGACGGACAGGTGAGGTGTAAAGCATTGTGTTGCGCAGTCATCGAGGCCACAAGCGGGCCTTCGGCTCTGAAAGCCCAATTCGACATGTTTCGTAGAACGGTTTGCATGCTGACACTTGTAGGTGGCCCAGCACTGAAATGTGCAGCAATTTGCGAAGGGTTGCTCTTCTGTCAAGTTGAACGGTTCTCTTAGGTCATCGTTGGTCCCATTCTTGCAGGATCTTTTACGGCGCAGCGGCGTCGGTAGATTTGATTTTTTACCGGATTCCTGATATTAATGGTACACTCGGGATATCATCGTGCAGGAAAATCCCCACTTCATCGCTACATCAGAGATGTTGTGACCCATAGTTCGTGCGTCGACTATAACACCACGTTCAAACTCTCTTAAATCTTGGTAATGGGCCATTGTACCAGCAGTAACCAATCTAACAACTGTGCCAGATAATTGTTGTCTTATATAGGCGCTGCCCACTGCAGCGTTATATTCTGCCTCTTTACATATCTCTGTATTTTTATTACGCATACCTATAACAGTTTCCTTAGCGCTTCAGTGTAGAATGTCTCCCAAATTGTCACAAAGCGTTAATGACACCAGGGTGGTTTGAGGAAAGTGATAATCAACTGGTGTTGATGGACTGGTAACCCAATTCTTGTTATCTGAACACAATGAAATGTAACTGAGCTCCTACTGGCCGCCACATGCCCATCCACAGCCAATCTATCCACTATTACAGGAATTGCTTGACCTGTGCATAGAAATTTGGTGTCATGTAACTCCAGAAATGTACCAGAACCTGTCGGCTTTATATCATGCAGGGTCGTTGCTGTATTACTTTACAATGTGGGCCAACCCACTATTACCTCAGTGATCATAATGTTTTGTCGCATCTGTGTAGTGGCCTCAAGCTCAAGTGACATGGAAAGCAGCTGAGTTCGAGAATCAGGATGCAGCCACAGTTTTCATATTGGACGACACCCCAGCATGTAAGCAGAAGCTGCCCACTTTCCCGTCAGCGGCTTTCTGCAACGTCAGGGAGTTTCTGTTTTGTGACTGACTGTCGCATGACAATAACTGGACTCTGGTCACTGACTTCCATTCCAGACATTCCCAGGTGATATTGAGCACGGCGCTTCCAGAAACTCTGCTCTGGGCAGTAATGTATTAACCCTCAGGTCCAACCCATCATCAGTGGAACAGCTGGGCCATACTATGACACACATCTATTCCAATATTCAGCGTACTTATGACTCTGCTGCATTTGCGGGCCATGAAGCAGCATCCACCGTCCGACTGCCTCAACCCAAGCCTGCGAGCAGCTGCCACAACCTTTATGATCCAGGCCGAGCCATCACTTTCGGACAGCCCCACAACAGCTGTCTGGCAGCACTGCTAGCCAGCTGGCAGTTACTTGTTCATCACCTCCTGGTTAGTCATTCTAGGTTCGCTGCACAGCACTAACTATGACCTTTCTGCCGGCCGGAGTGGCCGTGCGGTTCTAGGCGCTACAGTCTGGAGCCGAGCGACAGCTACGGTTGCAGGTTCGAATGCTGCCTCGGGCGTGGATGTGTGTGATGTCCTTAGGTTAGTTAGGTTTAAGTAGTTCTAAGTTCTAGGCTACTGATGACCTCAGAAGTTAAGTAGCATAGTGCTCAGAGCCATTTTGAACCATATGACCTTGCTCAACACTGAGTACATTGCATATATGATGCTTGATAAACAGTTTTGCAACATATTGGCTACGTAATTTTTCTACTTTTTGATACGTCATAAGCTGTCCGGATCTTTTTTACCACCTAACATAATTTTTATCTCAAGAAATCTATGTTACTCACCAAGTCGATGAATTTGGTACGCTATCTTTGCTTAGAATCATGTTATTTGCACAATGTGGAGAATAATTAATTCATGCTTGCCTCACATAAACTCAGTACTAACAAAATCCACCTAATTTGCATGTTTATAGACATTTCTGTAGCAAAAGACTGATGTGTAAGCAAGGCTTCCCACTCGACCCGGGCACAGCGACACAGAACACAGCTTAGGAAAGCAATAAAGCACTGGAGCCTCGCTGCTGGAGATCAGTTAGGTACGCAGTGCGCAGACTGCACCTCTCAGAGATAACCGCACAACAATGAGTGACTATTGGGTGAGTCTTCGGGACTCACACCTGCACTGGACTAAACATCTTAATGTGACAGGGGATTAATTTGGGTGGCCTCAAAGGAGAACACAGCCCCTCCGTTTACACTGAAACGTAAAAACGCTGAAAGTGCGTCATCAGCTTGATAAAAACAAAATTCACGGGACACACACATGTATAGAGCGTTAGAGCCACACCTTCTCTGCGAAAGCCTTTTAACTTAACAAAGCTCTCAGTAACACAGCATGAGGCCATTTTTGAGATGCCGAATGGACAACAGTGTGAGTCACCAGTATTTTAGTAAACGTTCGAAAATCGCGCGGTACTGGCGAGGATGATGCATAATGTTCATGTAGGCAACTCCTTTAGGGGCAGACCTTATTAAAAAATAAGTGAATGGCGGAAGCTCATTGGACTGGGTGAAACTAGGATGAACCCCACTTAGTTTCTGAAACCTGAATGGGCAAAGAAACGATGTAAGCTGCAGCGGAAGCTCTCACTGGCCCACACTGGTTGTGTCAGGAGGCGAACCCACGCTACGGTTTCGGAAGTCAGACGAGTAATTCAGCGCACTCTCATCCTTGAAGGGCCATGTGCTGGGCAGAGACCATCCCACTCTGTCGTGGCTCCGGAACAGACATCTTGTTGTGAACAGCTGTGTGCCTTTACATGGCTCTGATATCTACTAATATCTCCAGATTGGAGATCATGAGCTACGAGCTGCTTAAGGTAAGCTCTGCAGAACATTTGAGGGCAACGATATACATGTCGCTCAGTCCTAGCGAGTCGACAGAGGCTGTTCATTTAGCCTGGGAAATACATAGTTTTTCCCCTCACGAAAACTTAGGGCAGTTTACGATTGTACGTACAGTCAAGGCCAGAGTAGAATCGTCGGGCCAACAGGTTCACAAGGCGTCAACGCATCCGCTGCCGACTAACGCCGCAGTTGATCATGGTCGCCCTTATCGCCGCAGTTTGCATGAGGTTCAAATGGCTCTGAGCACTATGGGACTTAAGATCTGTGGTCATCAGTCCCCTAGAACTTAGAACTACTTAAACTTAACTAACCTAAGGACATCACACACGTCCATGCCCGAGACAGGATTCGAACCTGCGACCGTAGCAGTCGCGCGGTTTTGCATGAGGTAAATACCATGTGGCTCAGTCGCTATGTGTGGGAGTTTAGATTGGAGTTGGTTTGTATAGTTTTTCCCATTCCCTCATGTCCATGTCAGTGGCATATTGGGAGTGTGTCCTTGGTGCTTAAATTCTAGAAGGCATTCAGAAATTTGTAAATTTGTGATAAGTTCCTATGGGGCCAAACTGTTGAGGTCATCGGTCACTATGCTTACACACAGCTTATTCTAACGTAAACTAACTTACGCTAAGGGCAACACACACAGCCATGCCTGAGGGAGGACACGAACCTCCTACAGGGAGAGCCAGGCGAACCGAGGCCAGGTGCCCTAGACCGTGCAGTTACTGAGTGTGGCAGGGCATTCGACAGATAGACGATAGGGTCCAGCTACAATAGAGTTGTCAGCGTACAGTCAGTTGTGTGATTTTCTAACAGCGCCAGTGTAAAATTTTTGGGATAAAAGTTTTCTGTTTAGGGTGCTTGAAGTTACATTAGCATTGTGCTTCTCTAGAGAGACTTGTTTAGGTCCCATGTGTTTTTGTTGCTTGAAGTTAGAGTCACAAATTTTTTTTTTCCTAAGTACACAGCCTTGTCCTTCATTGCCAAATATGAATCCTCACTCCGCTGTGCATGGCGATTGTTACAATAAAAGATTTTGGCGCGAGTAATAGTTCGTTTGCTCGATCTAAAGTAGATGTTGCCCATTCCTCATTGACATATTTGAGGTCGTGTATAGCAGCTGTTATTCTGATGTCTAAACTTCACTGTGTCTGGGATCTTAATACCTGGCAGGGCCTGGGTCCACAGGCCCTTTAAACTTGTCACAGTGATCCTTATGAGGTAAGTGGTAAGGACAGGTCATACGAAACTCGGTTAGTATGTTAGATCATTTAAGGCTGCTTTTCTTTTATGTTTGTCTGTAATACATAAAAGAATTAAAATCAGCCTTAAATTTAACAAAAAACAAAGGAAAGCTACTAGCCTAGATAGCATTAATGTTGAATTAATCAGACGTGGACAAATCATTTTAGAATTTTGCTTCCTCCTTTTTTTAAATATTTGTTGGAGAACCGCCCCATACCAGAAGAATGGAACACAGTTAAAGCAATTTCCGTATTTAAAGGTACTGGGGAAGACACAAGAAATTATAGAGTAATAAAACTACTGAATGCAGGATATTAAATGTGTTGGTTTACGAGAAAATTCTTAATTAAACGTAGTCGCTGATGCAATAATCTCACAAGAACAACCAGGCTTCAGAAAGGGACGTTCTTGTAATGTTATTCTTTTTTCTTCAGTCTTGTGACTAGTTTCATGCAACCTGCCATGCATTTCTCTGCTGTACGAGCCTTCTCATCTCACAGTAGCATTTAAAACTTACATCCTCACTTATCTGATGGTTGTATTCCAGTCTCTGTTTTCCACTACAGTTTTTACCTTCTACAGATCCCTCCAGTATCATGGAAGTTATTACCTGATGACTTAACTACACTCCTGGAAATGGAAAAAAGAACACATTGACACCGGTGTGTCAGACCCACCATACTTGCTCCGGACACTGCGAGAGGGCTGTACAAGCAATGATCACACGCACGGCACAGCGGACACAACAGGAACCGCGGTGTTGGCCGTCGAATGGCGCTAGCTGCGCAGCATTTGTGCACCGCTGCCGTCAGTGTCAGCCAGTTTGCCGTGGCATACGGAGCTCCATCGCAGTCTTTAACACTGGTAGCATGCCGCGACAGCGTGGACGTGAACCGTATGTGCAGTTGACGGACTTTGAGCGAGGGCGTAAATTGGGCATGCGGGAGGCCGGGTGGACGTACCGCCGAATTGCTCAACACGTGGGGCGTGAGGTCTCCACAGTACATCGATGTTGTCGCCAGTGGTCGCCGGAAGGTGCACGTGCCCGTCGACCTGGGACCAGACCGCAGCGACGCACGGATGCACGCCAAGACCGTAGGATCCTACGCAGTGCCGTAGGGAACCACACCGCCACTTCCCAGCAAATTAGGGACACTGTTGCTCCTGGGGTATCGGCGAGGACCATTCGCAACCGTCTCCATGAAGCTGGGCTACGGTTCCGCACACCGTTAGGCCGTCTTCCGCTCACGCCCCAACATCGTGCAGCCCGCCTCCAGTGGTGTCGCGACAGGCGTGAATGGAGGGACGAATGGAGACGTGTTGTCTTCAGGGATGAGAGTCGCTTCTGCCTTGGTGCCAATGATGGTCGTATGCGTGTTTGGCGCCGTGCAGGTGAGCGCCACAATCAGGACTGCATACGACCGAGGCACACAGGGCCAACACCCGGCATCATGGTGTAGGGAGCGATCTCCTACACTGGCCGTACACCACTGGTGATCGTCGAGGGGACACTGAATAGTGCACGGTACATCCAAACTGTCATCGAACCCATCGTTCTACCATTCCTAAACCGGCAAGGGAACTTGCTGTTCCAGCAGGACAATGCACGTCCGCATGTATCCCGTGCCACCCAACGTGCTCTAGAAGGTGTAAGTCAACTACCCTGGCCAGCAAGATCTCCGGATCTGTCCCCCATTGAGCATGTTTGGGACTGGATGAAGCGTCGTCTCACGCGGTCTGCACGTCCAGCACGAACGCTGGTCCAACTGAGGCGCCAGGTGGAAATGGCATGGCAAGCCGTTCCACAGGACTACATCGAGCATCTCTACGATCTTCTCCATGGGAGTATAGCAGCCTGCATTGCTGCGAAAGGTGGATATACACTGTACTAGTGCCGACATTGTGCATGCTCTGTTGCCTGTGTCTATGTGCCTGTGGTTCTGTCAGTGTGATTATGTGATGTATCTGACCCCAGGAATGTGTCAATAAAGTTTCCCCTTCCTGGGACAATGAATTCACGGTGTTCTTATTTCAATTTCCAGGAGTGTATTTTCCTACCAGCTGTCACTTCTTCTTGTTCGGGTTACTCATTATGTTTCATTCCTTTCCGATTCTCCAGAGAACTCCTCATTCTTTACCTTGTCAGTCCACCTAATTGACTTTTACTTCTGTATTCCTGAATATCCCTGAACATTTTTGTACTTCTTTATTTCGTCGATCAGTTGAGGTATTTCTTGTGTTACCGATGGTTTCTTTGCAGTTGCTTTGTCTGCATCCATGTTCTTCTCACCAACTCCTGTGATTACTCTTTTCTGAGATTTCCATTCCTCTTCTACTGACCTATCTACTGAGCTATTCCTTATTGCAGTATCTATAGCTTCAGAGAAGTTCATGTGTATCTTCTCATTTCTTAGCAGCTCTGTATCCCACTTCTTTGCGCACTGATATTTCCTGACTTATACTTCTTCCTACTCTTCATCACTAATAAATTGTGATCTGAGTCTGTATCTGCTATTGGGTTCACCTCACGATCTAATATCTGATTTCTGAATCTCTTCCTAACCATGGTGTAATCTAACTGAAATCTTTCTGTACATCGCAGCCTTTCCCAAGTGTACCTCCTCCTCATGTGAGTCCTGAATGGAGCATTTGCTATTGTTAGTTGAAGTTTATTGCATAATTTAATTAATCTTCCTTCTCTTTCATTCCCAATAGCAACCCCATCTTCTCCTGTAACTCTTTCTTCTACTCCTTCCCCTACAACCATGTTCCAATCCTCCATAACTATCAGATATTCATCTCCCTTTATGTGCTGAATTACCCATTAAAAATCCTCACGTACTGTATCTTTTCATCTCAGGATTCTGACGTCAGCCTGTATACCTGAACTATAGTTGTTGGTGTTAGTTTGCTGTTGACCCTGCTGAGAACACTTAACTGTTAACAGTAACTCACTCTCTGGCCTACATTTCTATTCATAACGAATCCTGCTCCAGTTACATAATTTTCTGTTGCTGTTGATGTTATGCTATACTCATATGACTAGATATCCTTGTCTTCTTTCCGTTTCACTTCCCTGATCCCCATAATATCTAGATTGAGCTCTAGCATCTCCCTTTGAGAATTTCTAGCCACCCTGCTACAAATCAGTGCTTACTCACAGTTAATGCTGTAATTGCTTTGTGTCTTAACTACATCTGAAAATAAGGTAAAGGTTATTGCTTTGAATCCAGTCAGATCGAAAATGGTCTTAAATGAGAAAATGTTAGAACACATATCACATTTCAGTTATCTAGGATATTACATTAGTTTTAACTGTTACAGATACATTGAGAAAAACGTTAATAAATATTAAACTAACTTCAGAAGATCTGAAAGAACTTTGGGAAGAAGAATAAGAAAGGAAATACAAATGAAATGCTTTAATATTATGGGTATACCTGCTGTTCTCTGTGGTTCCGAGTTATGGACAGTAGCAAAAAGAAGGATCGCATATACAGGCAGCAGAAATGAAGTTCGTGAGAGACGTAAGGGGATGCAATAAAATGGATAAAATAGGGAATGAAATTTAAGATAAGCTCTAAAAATCTTGTCATTAACCAAAATGATAGAAGATAATACAATGAAGTGGAAGGATCATGTTTATAAAATGATAGGAAATCGACTGGCAAGAAAGATAATAAATTATTGGCTGACTGGAAAGAGAGAATTGGGTAAATGTTGTAAGAGCCTGATAGAGGGATGATAGAGACCGGACCAGCTGATTACAAGGGCTAACCCTTGGAAGGAGACGATGACGATGATGATCGTCTGTGTACATCGTCACGACTTCCACCCTGCACCAGAAGGGAGCTGCTACCCCACACCTTTCCTACGTGTCTCCATGCATCCTTGATGCTGGTAATGCGGCCCCCATTCTCGTGTAAATCTTGGGCAGACGTTTTTGTCTTTTTCTTTGTAGCTTATATACAGACTTCCAATTAGGGAACTGCAGTAGCTAGCAGTTGTCAGGTGTGCCACATTTATAATTAGTATGGGATTGTAGAACACTTGTAATATCGAATGGGAAGTTAAGGGATGGTCAGTCTTTTGCAGACTTCCGTTGCAGGAGAAAGAGACTTCTAGGTAGTAAGAAGAACAACTCAGTGACATAGTACTAAAACAAGAAAACAAGGGATAATCAGTAGAAAATTTGTAGACTGCATCAGGAAAATCAGAATGAATACATATGAACTGCCAGATGATGATTGTGCCAAGATGGCCATTCTGCAGGAAGCAGGCTAATTGGCGCTTGATGCATTTTTACACTGTCTACCAGCCGAAATGTGGCGAAAAATCAGGATGGAACTCACAGAAACAGTGGACGAAGCAGTAGCAAGCAAATTAGCTTAGTGACTAGGCTGAGGGAGGTGTGGGTAGTTTTTAATATAGAGGTCATGTGGTACCTATGTGGCGTCCTGTAACGTATTCGGCGGTTTTGTAGCGAACCGCACTGTCGGAGGTGCAAACGGGTGAGGTACTCCATACAAAAATTTTCGCAAGGGCGTGGAAGATGGAATCGGGTAACACTCGAGCATCTCTGCTAAACGGGACAGGGCGTGTTGTGACTACCGCACGAAGCTCCCAGTAAATGTGACCATGGGACACCACTGTGCAAAATCTGTGCCAGACATTTGTCTGTCCAGCTATGTAAAGCGAAGATTGTAAGGTTTTGTTGGATACAGGCTCACAAACAGAGGTCGCACAAGATAACTGGGCTCCAGCACAGAGACACATTGTCAACGCTGGGCGAGCCCATCGCTCTCTCCTGAAGGTGTGGCAGGGTCAGTTGCCTGTCGCCCCCTGACGAGGAAAACACGGTAAGTGCCCTCACCCGATTTCCCGAAAACATCGCTCAGTGGAAGAGGAGTCAAAATAAGCGAACGTGTGTCTCGGCTTATCCGTAGGTACTCGACCATTTCCGAAAAACCGCCGGTCACAGTTTTTGAGGTATTTACGCGGCATTTTATGTGCCTTTAAGGGGCTCCGGAACGCCCTATACTTACAATGTTAAAATAACGCTTATAAATTACATCTTTCCTCACAAAGTATTTGGGGTAGGAAGTTGAACTTTTTACAGATTATTTATTGGAATATGGGCTACAACTTAACACAGAGATTTTACAAAATTTTAGTTCAGTTATTAAAGATGATTTTTTTTCAATTGTAATGAAAATTCACAACACTTTTTTTGCAATTTTTTATTTATATATTCAAAAATATACAGTTTTTTGGAAAAAGGCTGTGTTAAATTATGCAGAAGGTACTGTGTAACATTTACTGAAAGTTTGAAACAAATATGTTTGAAAGATACTTAGAAAACATGTAATTAGTATGAGAAAATAAAAGTTTTGGGAATCGAGCGACAAAGATTGGATTAACTTTTTAGTGCATTCCAGGTCCATAGGTTGGATTATCTTCATCCTCTGCAAACTCCTCCTCCAGCTTCCTCTTGCTCCTCCTCCTGTTTACTCTTGCTTGTATTTCTAGACTCTTTATAGCCCTGTCTGCAGCCCGAAGGCGTTCCTTGTCTAAAGCAAGCATCGCTCGCTGTTGTGTTCGTAGATTTTGCTACCATTTTCTTCAGTTGCAGTTACTGCAACACTGTTCCAAAAGGTGGTCATGTATGAACACTTATCACATTTCAGTTGTATTTCACTAGCAAGTCCTACGTGCTTTATTATGGAGAGTTCCAGACCAACTTCACTACAATGAATACATCTTACACAGTTTGAAAAAATTCCTTTGAGAACCGACATATCAAATATTTCATTCACATCCGATTCGCCCATAAAACATTCATAGTTTTCACTCATTGAACCAAGCTTCTTCTGTGAAGTATTTTCTTTCCCACTTTGACTGCTATGGGCAGGTGTACTTGAGAGGTTAGGTTCACTCACTTGGTTATCGTCTTTATTGTTTACAGTAGTAACACATACCTTTGGCTTTCCAACATTTCTCCTTTTCTCAAAAGCCTTCAGAGGATTTCTAATAACTTTACTTTTACTCATTATTTTACTTCAACAAAACAGAGACTCAAGAAACAGAATTAATTACGAATATTCTCGAGATAACGACAGAGTAAATAAACATGAAACAATCGACAATCACACCAGCGATATATATTGAACCATCACAGGTTAGCCACAACACATACTTTATCTCACATCACTAAAATGTACCTGATGAGCACGGACGTTAATAATAACACCATTTGACAGCAATTTAACAGCGCCACATTGGGTCACGCCCATGTAGAAAACATTTCAAAAAAAATTTAAAAATAGTTGTAGTCTTCGGAATTGAATAAATTATATATCTATTAAAAGGTAATAGTCTGCAGATTCAGAAAACGCGAAAAAGTAAAAATTGAACATTTCATGATTTTGAGCCTTTCCCGAGCCCCTTAACTACGCAGTATCCTCACGCGAGATGGTGACTCAGTGGTTAGAGTCGCGACCTCTTAATCTTGGGCCCTGTGTTCGAAACCTGATTATTGTCTTTATTTTATTTTGTTTTCATAGATTACATTCCTCTACAACTGTCCATATAATGTTACAACATGAATGTATCTTATCTACTTGTGGGGATACACAGGTGCTATGTTAACTGTAATTTTACAACTAGATTTCACTACTATTGTCATATATTTATTATATAATATACGTGTGTGCGTATGCTGAGGTAACTGAGAGAGTTGTTCGTCTTAGAAGATTGCGCAGTAGTTGGTACATAAAGTGCCTCAAAAATACCAAAAAATTTTGACCGTCGGTTTCTCAGAAATGGTCGAGTAACTATGGATAAGCTGAGACACACGTTCGCTCATTTTGGCCACTTTTCCACCGAGCAAAGTTTCTGGGAAACAGGATTTTGGCACTTGTCGTGTTCTTCTCGTGAGCTGTGTACTTCAACCGTTGTGGTTGCCTGTTTTCTGTCATCTCAGCGACACTGAAAATGGAGGTCTGTGCACAATGTCCGCACTGCAACATTTCTCCAACAACTTTACAGAAACTGTTTCAAAACACACGATTCTCAAGCATATCATTGTCCCATTCGTCAGCTTCATGACTAACTGCCTATCGTTTCGCTAACGTTATTGTGATATTCCTAAAATAAGCGAGCTGCTGCAAGAAACTGGAAAACATTGCAACGACAAACAGGAGTCGCTATGAATTGGGTTGGTTCAAATGGCGCTGAGCACTATGGGACTTAACATTTGAGGTCATCAGTCTCCTAGATCTTAGAACTACTTAAACCTAACTAAGAACGTCACACACATCCATGCCCAAGGCAGGATTCGAACCTGGAACGTTATATATATATATATATATATATATATATATATATATATATATATATATATATGTATATATATATATATATATATACTACCGGCCATTAAAGTTTCTATACCGAGAAGAAATGCGGATGATAAATGGGCATTCATTGGACAAATATACTACAATACAACTGACATGTGATTACATTTTCACGCAGTTTGGGTGCGTAGATCCTGAGAAATCAGTACCCAGAACACAACCACCTCTAGCCGCAATGACGGCCTTGATACGACAGGGCATTGAGTCAAACAGAGCTTGGATGGCGTGTACAGGTACAGCTGCCCATGCAGCTTCTACACGATACCACAGTTCATCAGGAGTAGTGACTGGCGTATTGTGACGAGCCAGTTGCTCGGCCACCATTGACCAGACGTTTTTAATTGGTGAGATATCAGGAGAATGTGCTGGCCAGGGCAGCAGTCGAACATTTTCTGTATCCATAAAGGCCCATACAGGACCTGCAACATGCGGTCGTGCATTATCCTGCTCAAATGTAGGATTTTGCAGGGATCGAATGAAGGGTAGAGGGACGGGTCGTAACACATCTGAAATGTAACGTCCACTGTTCAAAGTGCCGTCAATGCGAACAAGAGGTGACCGAGACGTGTAACCAGTGGCATCCCATATCATCAAGCCAGGTGATACGCCAGTATGGCGATGATGAATACACCCTTCCAAAGTGCGTTCACCGCAATGTCGCCAAACACGAATGCGACCATCATGATGCTGTAAACAGAACCTGGATTCATCCGAAAAAATGACGTTTTGCCATTCGTGCACCCAAGTTCGTCGTTGAGTACACCATCGCTGGCGCTCCTGTCTGTGATGCAACGTCAAGGGTAACCGCAGCCATGGTCTCCGAGCTGATAGTCCATGCTGCTGCAAACGTCATCGAACTGTTAGTGCAGATGGTTGTTGTCTTGCAAACGTCCCCATCTGTTGACTCAGGGATCGAGACGTGGCTGTACGATCCGTTACAGTCATGCGGATAAGATGCCTGTCATCTCGACTGCTAGTGATACGAGGTCTTTGGGATTCAGCACGGCGTTCCGTATTACGCTCCTGAACCCACCCATTCGATATTCTGCTAAAAGTCATTGGATCTCGACCAACGCGATCAGCATTGTCACGGTACGATAAACCGCAATCGCGATAGGCTACAATCAGACCTTTATGAAAGTCGGAAACGTGATGCTACGCATTTCTCCTGCTTACACGAGGCATCACAACAACGTTTCACCAGGGAACGCCGGTCATCGGCTGTTTGTGTATAAGAAATCGGTTGTAAACTTTCCTCATGTCAGCACGTTGTATGTGTTAACACCGGCGCCAACCTTGTGTGAATGCTCTTAAAAGCAAATCATTTGCATATCACAGCATCTTCTTCCAGTCGGTTATATTTCGCGTCTGGAGCAGGTCATCTTCGTGGTGTAGCAATTTTATTGGCCAGCAATATATATATATATATACGAATCTTTCCAAAATACACTGAAGAGCCAAAAAAAATGTAACACCTGCCTAATATCATGTAGGGTTCCCACGGTCACGCAGAAGTACCACAACACGATGTGACAGGGACTCCACTAAAACCTGAAGTAGTGCTGATGCTAACTGACATCATGGCTCCTGCAGGGCTATCCCTAAATCCGTAAGAGTACGAGGATGCGGAGATCTCTTCTGAACAGCACGTTCCATGGCATCCCAGATGTGCTCAATAATGATCATGTCTGGGCGGTCTGGTGGCCAGCGGAAGTGTTTAAACTCGGAATAATGTTCCTGGAGCCACTTTTTAGTAAATCTGGGCGTGTGGGGTTTCTCATTGTACTGCTAGAATTGCCCAAGTCCGTCGGAGTGCACAGTGGACACGAATGGACGCAGGTTGCCAGGTGTGAAGCTTATGCACGTGTCACCTGTCAGAGTCGAATCTAGACGTGTCAGTGGACCCATATCACTCCAACTAGACACGGCCCATGCCTCCACCAGCTTGAACAATACCCCACTGACATGCACGGTCCATGGATTCGTGAGGTTGTCTCCACAGCCGTAGACGTCCATCCGCTCGATACAATTTGAAACGAGACTCGTACGAACAAGAAATGTGTTTCCAGTCACCAACAGTCCGATGTCGGTGTTGGCGGGCGCAGGTGAGGCGTAAATCTTTGTGTCGTGCAGTCATCAAGGGTACACGGGTGGGCCTTTGGCTCCGAATGCCCATATCGATGACGTTTCGTTGTTTAGTTCGCACGATGACACTTTTACATGGCCGAGCATTGAAATCTTCAGAAATTTACGGAATGGTTTCACTTCTGTCACGTTGAACACTTCTCTTCAGTCGTCGTTGGTCCCGTCCTTGCATGATCTTTGTCAGGCCACAGCGATGTCGGAGATCTGATGTTTTATCGGATTCCGATAGTCACGTTACACTCATGAAATATTCGAACGGAAAAATCCCCTCTTCATCGCAACCACGTTAAATTTTACTTAAATCTTGATAACGTGTCATTGTAGCAGCAGTAACCGATCTAAGAACTACTCCAGACATTTGTAGTCTTACATAGGTGATGCCGACCAAGGTGTCATATTCTGTCTGTATACATATCTGTGTATTTGAATATTGTAACGTGTATATATATGAACCGTGATATGTACGGCAGTCTGCCAGTGTAATCGTATTCTTGATGACTCAATAGCAGCGGCTGAAGACACTTTTCTGAAAATGACTGACAAGAATGTTCTTAATAGTGCTGTGTATCTTTTAAGTTAGCCCGACACAGATCAGTAATTAATAAACTAGCTCAGTTCTCAGGGTAGTTGCGTAATCGTCGATAGTTAATTGTCCTTTCCTTCTTTACCCAACACCACAGATATTATCCAGGCTCGTGAGAAGTCGTGTGCTTATGGCACCATAGAATATTTCACAAGTCTGTTCGATGTAAACTACTGCAATACGTAACTTAATATCGTGGTTTCGTCTCGATTCCCCAATACAAGGTAACAAGAGTAGCATCTACAAATGAAATCCTATAATGGAACTGGAATCCTGTGACCACACCTATTCTGCCTCGGACGTTATCTCGTTATATAAAGAAAAGCTGTAAGTAAAAATTGTTAAATTACTATCAGCGGCCGCTGGGCTCGTAGGACCTGCAAGAAAGTTAATTGTCCTAACGGACGGCACGTCTCGTAGATGAGCTGAAAGAAAAAGGTTAAAGAGTTTTCTAAGATGGCGCCTAACAATGAAAATTCTTTGTTAAGGCCCATATCTACTTTAGACAATCCTGGGATCAGGCTACCAATTGATTGACCACATACACTAATTATTTTGACAAAATAACCATTATATTTTTCAGGTTTTAAGTGCAGCTTACATTATTAGCTGGTACAGCAAGATGAGTTTTACACAAGAACGTTCTCTTAGGTCCGAATCCAAGCACATAAGCGAATGGCAAAGGAAAGATAGTTCATGCATAGAAGCGCAAGAGCCCATGGACTAATATGTCCATTGTAGTTCTATCTCTTCTTCCTTGGCGTAATTTTTTGGTTCTTAATAAAATTTAACGTGATATTTAGTTTAACTTTTTTTAAACCCAAGACCACCCAGGAGAAACAGTACAATACACATACCTATACCAGTTCTTTGGCGCTTCACTGTATAGTGTAATTGTTTTAAGAGCCATCGATAGCTGGTAAAATGGGTCTTTGCATAGGTTTGTAACAAAAGAGGTGAAGGAATAATACTTTGATTTTCATACCTAGCGAGAGCTATTCATTAGCTATTGATCTTACTTGTCCTTAGTTACTTGGTTAATAGCAGATTGTTTGATTATTCTATTGCAACTGCAGATGCATTAGCGTGCTTTGATGGCAGGCATATCGAAAACGTCATAATTTAAGTCCGAATATCAGTAGTGATGGTTACATGTTGTATAAAGTGTGTGCATGCCTTAGTTTGTAAGTAATTTAAGTTTTTCTCATATAGTTCGATAAATGTCATCCGGTATATGTGGTGTGGGCAACAGCCTTGCCGCCGCGGGAACACCGGCTCCCGTCAGATCACCGAAGTTAAGCGCTGTAGGGTGTGGTCGGCACTTGGATGGGTGACCATCCGGGCCGCCATGCGCTGTTGCCGTTTTTCGGGGTGCACTCAGCCTCGTGATGCGAATTGAGGAGCTACTCGACCGAATAGTAGCGGCTCTGGTCACAGAAAACCATCGTAACGACCGGGAGAGCGGTGTGCTAACCACACAACCCTACTATCCACATCCTCATCTCAGGATGACACGGCGGTCGAATGGTCCCAAGGGGCCACTTGTGGCATGAAAACGGAGTGTTTGTTTATATGTCGTAATAATGCACATTTTCCCCTGCTGGGCAGATGGTTAGGTGTGTGTGTAGAAACGTTAATCTGTAGCTGCAGGTCTAGTCCAGTTAATGGTGCTATTAAGACCGTGCTGAAAGCATCAGGAAATAATTTATGTGACGTGTCTGCGATAAGACTGTTAGACGCAGAAAAAAAACTAACACACTGAAGTTGATGCGTATTAATGTAAAGATTGTCACTACACTGCACTTAAACCCCTTAGCAGCCTGTGTATGTATGTTGACAAATTGGCGGACATTGCAGTACAAGCATACTGTGTCACGAATCATAAACTCAGGATGTGTCACATTAGCGCAAATTCCTCGACGGGGCAAAGATTCCGTTCTCCCTCCATACTTATACAATGGAGACAGGACTGACATGTAGCTACAGAAAATAATAATGCAAAAAGTCGCAGAAGCAGAAACGCACGCACACACACACACACACACACACACACACACACACACACACACACATACACGTTGGCTGATGAGACAGCAACAGGGACAACTGTTATTTCTGGTACTGTGTCAGAATTACTGAAAACTGAATACGCTCGCAGACAGACGAGCCATCTCCTCGATGTCCTTTGTTACGCTACAAAGGCAGGATTGACGCATCTCAATCCTCTCGACAGGCGTGAGCGGCCGAGAGAGACTGGCGTCGTCGCCGAGCGCAGCGCTGCGGCGGCAGCTGCCGGAAACAGCGATCCGCGCATGCGCAGAGGCGCCCGCCGGCTGCTTGGCATTCAGCTCGCTCCGGCGGGGCTCCATCCTAGCGCGGTGCGCTCTTCATTAGCAGCGGCGCTGGGCTGGACGGGGGGCGGCGCGGGCGGCGCCGGGAAGAAAGCGTCGACTCTCCGGCGGTATTTTCAGCGAAACGGCCGTCCGGCAGACAGCTTTGATCAGCGTCTGGCCCGCGGTTCTGCTACATTACGTCTTGAAGCTCTGTTCCATTTGTGAGTGCAGACATCTACAGCTGCTGCCAAATCCTGTGGAAGTCTTCTTGTGTATGTCATTATCCTGATGATGACCATCTGCAAGATGATCGAAACGTTGCCATAAGCTCACGGGAAAAAACGTTATCCATCACTCTTACAAGGGAGTATTTCCATTTAATAATATTTATGCTACTTGCCAAACAATTACAATACGTTCAGCACACATTTTTATATCAAAGCATAAAAATGAGCAGAAATCCTTTCTTTCACTGCAGATGCACACCCAGGTGGTATGTTGCGGGAATCCGAAATGGCGACGCAACGTTAGTAGTGTGTAACCCGCTGGGAATTTGGGTCAGATGGGAAGTGTCCTAGGACAGCCTAAGCACTTAAGGCGGCCACTCCCGTTAAGCAGCAGATAAGTGTTCGTGTGCCGGTGTGGCAAAAATTTTCATACGTTGCCACCGATTTATTTCAATGCCCCAACACAGCTGATATCACTGAAACCTCTGAATAAGTAACTAGGGGTATTCCAAGACGAACGTCGCAGTTTTGTACGTCTCATGGTAGAGGCAGGCCGCAAAGGGTAAAATATGATGAACAATTTAGATAAAGTATAAACACCCATTGCTGCTCGGATCACGTTCTAGTTTCGTCGAATGGTTTCGAACGTTCCCTGGTGGTTCCACCCTGCGTATTAGAACAAAAATTGTAGCCACACCACATTTGAAAGGGATCAGATCATGTGCGATAGGGTTCCAGCGCCATGGTGTCCTTAGAGAAGGGTTGAATCATAATGAATGGGAGTGTCAGCACAGTGTCTAAATTTAACAATAACGTCATCCTTTCCCACGTCGCTCTGTACACTGTCGTTTTCGACCGCGAAATGAACTCCCCGAAGAAAGGTGTGGTTTTATTGATGCCTTTTATACCAGCCATTGAAGCATTTTCGTGTCGCCACCCATAAGAAAACAACGCAAGATCAAATTCAGGAGTGCAATGCAGAGACATCAAAGGAAGCGGGTGACATGTGCGTAAGGGGCGCTGGTTGAAAATTTTCCCGTCGTGTGACTACGGCGATGGGCAGAACCGTGGCGAAATTTGGTGTCAGTGTGACGTTATTAAACCACCGTACACCCCACATGGTGTCGTTTCTTCCGCATGTGCTGAAGCGTTGCTCTTCGAAGTGTCACTCAGTCGTCTGACGACGCAAGGCACCACGCTTTTGCACCACTGCAGAAGAGGTTGCAAGCACCTTTCAGTAAAATTTCAAACTTCTGCGGGAGACAGTTATGCGGTTTGAGAAAAAGTGCTATGTTACGCAGTGTGTGTATTGTGTATGCGGTTCACAACCACACAACAGGCCACAGCAGTCCAACACCCACCGCCACCCCACACTGAACCCAAGGATATTGTGGGGTTCGGGCTCCAGTAGATCCAAACCCCACCCACGAACCACCCTCCACCCCCACCCCCGGGAACGTCTCATACCAGACGAGTGTACCCCAAATGTTAGTGTGGTAGAGTAATTACGGTGTATGCGTACGTGGAGACAGTGTTAGCTCAGCAATCGCTGACATGGTATAGCTGAGACGGAATAAGGGGAACCAGCCCGCATTCGCCGAGGCAGATGGTACACTGAAACTTCCTGGCAGATTAAAACTGTGTGCCCGACCGAGACTCGAACTCGGGAACCTTTGCCTTTCGCGGGCAAATGCTCTACCAACTGAGCTACCGAAGCACGACTCACGCCCGGTACTCACAGATTTACTTCTGGCAGTACCTCGTCTCCTACCTTCCAAACTTTACAGAAGCTCTCCTGCGAACCTTGCAGAACTAGCACTCCTGAAAGAAAGGATACTGCGGAGACATGGCTTAGCCACAGCCTGGGGGATGTCTCCAGAATGAGATTTTCACTCTGCAGCGGAGTGTGCGCTGATATGAAACTTCCTGGCAGATTAAAACTGTGTGCCCGACCGAGACTCGAACTCGGGACCTTGGAAGGTAGGAGACGAGGTACTGGCAGAAGTAAATCTGTGAGTACCTGGCGTGAGTCGTGTTTCGGTAGCTCAGTTGGTAGAGCACTTGCCCGCGAAAGGCAAAGGTCCCGAGTTCGAGTCTCGGTCGGGCACACAGTTTTAATCTGCCAGGAAGTTTCATATCAGCGCACACTCCGCTGCAGAGTGAAAATCTCATTCTGGAGATGGTAAACTGTCTAAAAACCATCCACAGCCTGGGCGGCACACCGGACGTCGACACTAATCCGCCGGGCGCATTCGTGCCGGGGACCGGCACCCCTTACCGCTCTGGAAGCAGCGCGTTAGACTGCACGGCTAGCCCATCGGGCTTACGCAGTGTATTATCAAAAATGGCTCTGAGCACTATGCGACTTAACTTCTGAGGTCATCAGTCGCCTAGAACTTAGAACTAATTAAACCTATCTAACCTAAGGACATCACACACATCCATGCCCGAGGCAGGATTCGAATCTGCGACCGTAGCGGTCGTTCGTTCCAGACTGTAGTGGCTAGAACCCCACGGCCACTCCGGCTGGCGCAGTGTATTATCGATGTATGCATTAGTTCACTGGAGTTGAGCACATCTTTTCCAAAAGGTTATTGTATGGTTGTTACGTTCAACAATGCCCGAGTACTACTGTTCACACACCAGAAAGCGAGACGGAAATTTTTATTCCCGTTTTTGTGTCTAACTATCTGATGCAATTGAGCTGCATCAATAATTATGTGAAAAGTTTGTTAGGATAAAGAAACATACTTTGGGAAGTTTTCCGTTAATTGGTAGCGCATCAGTGAGTAATCATTCGATTATTCACAGGGGATTCGCTTAATTACACACGAAATCAGTAGACAAAGCAGCACTGTCATTGTATGTAAGTAGCAACGGTTGGCATATTATTTTTTGAAGGCTTGTAAAGGACTGTCACAACGTAAAAGGTAATCTTGGGATATCAGTACATCTGTAGCAAACTTATCGTGAGGGTGGTACAAATTTAACTGTTAATATAATAATGTTTGCATCAGGCATTGTTAGGAAGTGTGTTATATACAAAATCAAAAAATGAATTAAAATGGTATGTACTATTATCGTATTTGAGTAAAATTTTAAGGAACTTCAATATTTGTAAAGTAAAGAGATACGTTTTCGTTTAGGCATCAAGTTCAGGTTTCACAACAAAACATGTTCTCTCCGCTAGCGTTCCCCTTCTAATGTCTAGTAGCTGCAAACTGAATGGTTGAAATGGAACATGAGCAAAAACTATAGGGCAAGGGAGATTACAAAGTTACGGTCGTTTCAGATTTTCTGCACCTCTTCTTCCTTGGCCGTCCGAAGTGGCCGAGCGGCTCTAGGCGCTTCAGTCTGGAACCGCGTGACCGCTACGGTCGCAGGTTCGAATCCTGCCTCCGGCATGGATGTGTGTGATGTCCTCAGGTTAGTTAGGTTTAAGTAGTTCTAAGTTCTAGGGGACTGATGGCCTAAGATGTTAAGTCCCATAGTGCTCAGAGCCAATTTTTTCTTCCTTTCGTTGTATGCTCGCGGTGTCTGCCCGTAAGAAAAGATATCATTCACAATCTGCAGCTACGAAACATTAAATGCAAATTAAAGAGGGATCACCGCTGTGAGCCGGAACGGGAAATTAAGGGGAATCAGCAGTGACGAACAAAAATGTGTTCCACACCAGGATTTGAACTCGAAATCTCCTGTTAACTAGGCATAAGCGGTAACCACTGTGCCATCCGGGACACAGAGTTATCGCTACATCACGGACTACCTCGGCACACCTCACGGCCGATTCACACACTCACTGAGCGCCACTTACAAGCAATCCTTGTCCATTATAGTCCTGTTCGCTACTCAGAGATTCCCTCTGAAAGTCGGACATATTTGTGCATTCTCACTTGAAGGAAGTGGAGCCCTTGCCAAGTTAGGCTTGTCAGTTGGCTTCTGACTGCAGTGATCCACCTTTAATTTGCATATCTTGTTCAGTTACACACGGACAGACACGAGTGACCGATCTGTGATTTTATCCTGCGATGCACTTCCACGTGTTTCAGAGCTTCGGTGTTCTAGTTATGTGTCATAGATTGCTGCTCCAACGCAAGTAGACAAGGGCTTGACCACCTTTGCACTTCCTGCGATGCAGCAACTGGCAGTGCACTGTTCGTGTTTTATGAAAATAGAAGCGTCGCGGTGCAGACGTGCGACGCAGAGGTATTTCCGGACGCAGTTGTCCACTTACACTCACGAAGACACGCCGCAGACGGCAACCGGGCCAACCTGCTAACGGCTCTCGGTATTATGTCAACGAGTAGTAAGATCCCCGTAACGAGGTGTCGACGCAACATTTCGTCAGCCAGCTGTGGCGTGCAACCGCTGCTGGATAGCTAAACAACTCGCGGCGGGAACACTGTATGGCCTACCAGTGGCGAAGAGTTCGGCGACAGAGCTCAACGGGCGTTTGTCTCGGGTCGTAAAGCCTCAGCTAGGCAGCCACCGACCACGCTCCTTGCGGTCCGAGATTCGACGCTGCCCACGTAATGCAGTGAAACTTCACGAAGTCGCCATTGGTTGTAGAAACCCCAGTCATACCAGCCTACGAAAACGCTGTGATTGCGCCAGCTGACTTAAAACGCAGAGCTTAGCGTCAGTAGTATCCTTTTTTACCTTTAGAAAGAACCGCTTCTGCAGCACCTGCATTGAGATGCTGTGGACAGATCCGAGACTACATTCACCGTACGAGAGAACGTAATGCGTCTGCTTCATCTCAACCTAATAATACAGTCTTACCATAATCCATCTAATTTGCAGTGGCTAACTTCACTTTCGAAAGAATCATGCCTCCCTCACCCGTCGATCCAAACCACAACAGCAGGGTCGGATAGTGGCTACATCACTGCGACGGAGCGAAACAACTCTCCCCCTGTCCTGTCGATGGTGGAACTTGTAATATCTCTTTATATTCGATGAATTATTTTGATACAATTCTATCCTTGAATGACGTTTACTAATTTTCTGTCTTCATACTCGCAGAATCCATGCGCAAAGTAGTTTCATACAATAGCTATGCTGTGAGCGCATAATTATTCTTTGTAGTACTCTCTCTGGTGGTTGTTAGAAAAAAAATGCTTCCGAGATTGTCTTCGTGCCGATTAACCTGAGCTTTGTTTGTAGAACTGTAATCTGATTATTGAGATTTATCACACAAGATAACTGATACAAAATTGTACGATTAAAAGGGAAATATATGTATTGCTCCTTCATACAAAAGGTGTGTATTTGACATTTGAGAATTAATGATATTCGTCGATATATTGCGTAGTTGTTAATCAGAAGGGAACTTCCGAAAGGCTGGAAACGAACCTGCATTTAACAATGCAAGAGCTCCATTACTTCTTCGGAAGGTTAAACTTCATCAAAGCCAAATGTCCGCTTGATCTGAGGTTTCCCGACTGATTATACAACGCTCCCAAAATTACGAGGCATTTAATTTGTACAGATTAGCAGACTGCCGCAAAGCAGGAGCCTCCAGAGAAGAAGAATCATCGCCTGAGTTCATTCTAACAAGTAAAACTTCTGAATCATTTTGAGTGACTGAGCTATGACAGTGTTTCATATAATGAATGATAGATTGCTCGAACAAATTGAGAGCTACATAATCACGTAGATAGGAGGAAAAATTACAAGCTTTTAGTAATTCGCTGCACTTTTCAGATTTTAGTTTCCGCCGTAGATTACTGGAATAGGATGAATATTTTTGAAAGACAGTTACATTTGACGTTACGTTGTGGAATTAAATGTGACTCCATGTTCAAATGTGTGTGAAATATTATGGGACTTAACTGCTGAGGTCATCAGTCCCTAAGCTTACAAACTACTTAACCTATGGAGAAACACACACACTCATGCCCGAGGGAGGACTCGAACCTCCGCCCGGACTAGCCGCACAGTCCATGACTTCTGCGCCTAAGACCGCTCTGCTAATCCCGCGCGGCTGTGACTTCATATCCGTATAGAGACTGACATGACAAATATCAATAGAAACGTTTTAATCATCTGATACGTTGCGAATTTCTGTTTATTTGTTTAGGAAAATACGTCTTGTTATTAAAAAAATGGCTCTAAGCACTATGAGACTTAACATCTGAGGTCATCAGTGCCCTAGACTTAGAACCACTTAAATCTAACTAAACCTTAGGACATCACACACGTCCACGCCGAGGCAGGATTCGAACCTGCGACCGTAGCAGCCACGCGGTTCCGGACTGAAGCGCCTAGAACCTCTCGGTCCCAACAGCCGGCTTTGTAATTAAAATCATAATAAATAAGTTTGATCACACGCTTCTGCTAAAGAGGCCAAACGAAAACGAGTTCTGAATATTTCTTGTTGCAAAAAAATGATACAGCATTTCATTTCTTCTTGCCGTTCTGTGACTTTTTTAAAAACATTTTTGTGTGGGTGTTGCAGAGGAAGCACACATGCTTACGTGCCCCATATCTTTCGATAAAATATAAGACATATTTTTTTTCAAAATGTGTAATGAGAGTTATTTCTAGTACCAGACCTGACCACATCTCATGATAATATCCTTAAGTTTGTACGAATATTTCTATCTTGCTTTCAAGAGACACTAAAGAGAAGACGGATGACGAACTGCTCAAGGGCAGAACAACTGAACTCATTACGTGTTCTCTAGTTACCTATTCACTAACGATAAGCGAAACCACACCGAGATCCAGTTTCCCATCGTTTCATTTCATTTCTTACGTATATTTTTAACGTAAAAATCTTGTTAGGTCAACTTGCTTCGAACAGAGACTTCGGCAGTCGCATCAAGGGCTTGATGTTAAAAGGCGGTAGCCTGATAATTACGTGAACACTTAATTTACACCTTTTAACAGCAATCATCAACTTCATTTACCTATATTTCGTGCTCAGATTTGGCGTCTTTGAACGTTTCTCTCGCCATACACGGAATTGTATAATAAACAGTATTTTCATTTGACGCGTGGTAATGGGAAATGTTTTCATGTTAGTAACACCCCAGGCCTTTCTCTCGTACCATAGATTCCAGAGGCAAACATTTCAGATGGAAATATCATAAATAATTTATTTCACGTAAAAGTCTGCCTTTATGCCTTTCTGCTGGTGGCAGCCAGAAGAAGCAAGCGAGGCGGCCGAACCCCGTCACCATGCTGGCGAGGAAAGCCGTGCTCTTGATTGCCTCACCAGGGCGGCGGTGCCGGTCAGCCTAGCGAGCAGGCAGCCCCGCACGACACGCCGGCAGGCATTCTGCGGCGGAGGCCAATCCCCTCTGCCTCCAATTAGCGGACCGGCCATGTCAGCCATGCGCTCCCAGCTCCCGCCTCGCCGTACAGAGAGCGCTACTGGTAATGGCTAACCGTGCCCTTGTAATTAGGGGGACTGCCCTATATCGTATTTGCGGCGTAATTAAGTCTGTCAGTTTACGAAGTCGGTGACTGTAAGGCTGGCGCAATTAAGCCGGGAAAGGCTTTTATCGTGGTCTCCACGTACGTGATTTTTGGTATGACCAATTAAGACGACAAGGGCGAAGTGAAAAAGAGAGAGTGACACGTTATACTCAATTCCCAATCTCGCTGCTGCCTCATTACATCCTTGAGTGCTATGGTCTCTTATTGAATATCCTGTTTGTTGTCTCGTAAGCTGAAATCAATGAAGGTATATAGCTCGGAGTTTCTATTCTCTAGGATGAAAAGACCACACGATTGTCATCTGAAAATCACTAGTCGTTGGATGTTGACTTATTAATTTAAAGGAACACGGCAAAATTACTACTTGTTTATTTGCTAAACAAACATCACAACTATATCTACACTCCTGGAAATGGAAAAAAGAACACATTGACACCGGTGTGTCAGACCCACCATACTTGCTCCGGACACTGCGAGAGGGCTGTACAAGCAATGATCACACGCACGGCACAGCGGACACACCAGGAACCGCGGTGTTGGCCGTCGAATGGCGCTAGCTGCGCAGCATTTCTGCACCGCCGCCGTCAGTGTCAGCCAGTTTGCCGTGGCATACGGAGCTCCATCGCAGTCTTTAACACTGATAGCATGCCGCGACAGCGTGGACGTGAACCGTATGTGCAATTGACGGACTTTGAGCGAGGGCGTATAGTGGGCATGCGGGAGGCCGGGTGGACGTACCGCCGAATTGCTCAACACGTGGAGCGTGAGGTCTCCACAGTACATCGATGTTGTCGCCAGTGGTCGGCGGAAGGTGCACGTGCCCGTCGACCTGGGACCGGACCGCAGCGACGCACGGATGCACGCCAAGACCGTAGGATCCTACGCAGTGCCGTAGGGGACCGCACCGCCATTTCCCAGCAAATTAGGGACACTGATGCTCCTGGGGTATCGGCGAGGACCATTCGCAACTATCTCCATGAAGCTGGGCTACGGTCCCGCACACCGTTAGGCCGTCTTCCGCTCACGCCCCAACATCGTGCAGCCCGCCTCCAGTGGTGTGGCGACAGGCATGAATGGAGGGACGAATGGAGACGTGTCGTCTTCAGCGATGACAGTCGCTTCTGCCTTGGTGCCAATGATGGTCGTATGCGTGTTTGGCGCCGTGCAGGTTAGCGCCACAATCAGGACTGCATACGACCGAGGCACACAGGGCCAACACCCGGCATCATGGTGTGGGGAGCGATCTCCTACACTGGCCGTACACCACTGGTGATCGTCGAGGGGACACTGAATAGTGCACGGTACATCCAAACCGTCATCGAACCCATCGTTCTACCATTCCTAGACCGGCAAGGGAACTTGCTGTTCCAACAGGACAATGCACGTCCGCATGTATCCCGTGCCACCCAACGTGCTCTAGAAGGTGTAAGTCAACTACCCCGGCCAGCAAGATCTCCGGATCTGTCCCCCATTGAGCATGTTAGGGACTGGATGAAGCGGCGTCTCACGCGGTCTGCACGTCCAGCACGAACGCTGGTCCAACTGAGGCGCCAGGTGGAAATGGCATGGCAAGCCGTTCCACAGGACTACATCCAGCATCTCTACGATCGTCTCCATGGGAGAATAGCAGCCTGCATTGCTGCGAAAGGTGGATATACACTGTACTAGTGCCGACATTGTGCATGCTCTGTTGCCTGTGTCTATGTGCCTGTGGTTCTGTCAGTGTGATCATGTGATGTATGTGACCCCAGGAATGTGTCAATAAATTTTCCCCTTCTTGGGACAATGAATTCACTGTGTTCTTATTTCAATCTCCAGGAGTGTAGTTCTGCATATACGTATATTTCGCAAGTCGCTGTAGAGTGATTGGCCGAGGGTACGTAGTAGCAATATTATCGATTTTCCCTTCCATTCCATTTGCGTATTGAGCGAGGGAAAGTCTCTGTTATTTTATCCTTGTGATTAGCATACATACATCGATGGGAGCAACAGAATGGACGCACAACCTTCTTCACATTCTGGTTGTCTGAATTTACCCAACAGGATTTCGTAAGAATTACTTACTCCCAAAGGTTCCCATTCACGTTCTCCAAGCACTTCTGTTACATGCATGTGGTATTTGTTCTCATTCAAGTTCTCGAAACATTTCTGTTATGTATAAGTGACATTTGTTCTTTTGGACTTACCCGAAAGGACAGACACCATTTTGATCCCGCACCCACTATGGACCAAGACACAAGGGGATTCAGGACGTTAGCTGCCAGTGAACATTTACTTATATAAATGGGGCAAGTTGAAAATCTATGCTGGACCGGGATCCGAACTTAGCTGTCCTGCTTACTAGGCAGATACATTGACCACTACACCACCAGTACATAGTGGCAACCACTGCCTCACTGTCTACCTTAGCATACCTCCCGTCAGACCCAAATTCGCAACTTATACCACACAGTACCGATGTAGTGCCCCTTCTCATTAGCCTCATCACGCACGGTGTCTTACCGATTCCTGCAAGAATTCTAACTTCGCCACACCAAGGTGGTTTAGTACAGCTATCCATGCTCGTCTGTATCCTGCAAGCCGCTTCATGGCTGTATAACTTCTGCAAGCTACATCCAAATCAATCTACTTACTGAATTGAAGCCTTCATCTTCCTCTCCAATTTTTATCCCACATAATTCCTTCTTTTAACAAAATAATAATTCTTTGCGCCAGAGGACGTGTCCTGTCAACCGTTCCATTGTTTTAATCAAGGTGTACCAAAAATTTCTTTTTCACTCAATTCCATTAACAGGACTTTCTATTTATGGATTTAAAAGAAGCCGTTGGCAGCATAAAAGGGCCTTAACTATACAGGGGCTGAGAGAACCTCGTATATGTGCTAAACTAATGAATTTAATCACAATGACGGTGACAGAGACAACAGTAAAGGTAGAGTTATCCCATAGTACAAGCGAAAGTGTTGTCTTTAATAAAGGAGTGACACAAAGTGATAGTCCCTAGAGATCTGAATATAAACGGAAAATATTTCAAAGGACTATCCTGTTTTAAATAAAATGGTTCAAATGGCTCTCAGTAATATGGAACTTAACATCTGAGATCATCAGTCCCCTAGAACTTAGAACTACTCAAACCTAACTAACCTAAGGACATCACACACATCCACGCCCGAGGCAGGATGCGAAACTGCGACCGTAGCAGTCACGCGGTTCCGGACTGAAGCGCCTAGAACCGCTCGGCCACCGCGGCCGGCCCTGTTTTAAATACCTGGAACTCTTTAGGGTACAGGGTACTTATAAATGGTGGAAAAGTCGAAATTTTTTGATGACTTTGGTAAATTCTATAGTCTTACCTGATTACATTGATATACACTTTATAGGGATTCAAATGAAAACTGACCTATATATACAAAATTTTAAAGTTACGGTCATGTATGCCACCACACGCTCTTTATTTCTGTTACCGAAACGAGTATTATTTCGAAAAGAACTGTGAACTTCCTTTTTCCAGTGACTATACGTATGATACATTGTATATGAGGGTAACAGTGCAGGTTTCAAGTGTCTGTAAATGAATATCTTTGCTAGTATTTACTTTTGTTTCACTGAAGAGTTTTTTCACGTGTTACCTAATGTTTGTTGCCCAAGTGCTACACAGACCTATATTTGTGGAAGTACATAATCTTTACTGTGCAATAAATACGAACTACGACACGCATAAAGAAATTCAATAAAAGAAAATTTTGTGGTAACCAGTTCACAAACAAACCAAGCCACACTGTTGAAAGTAATTTGTGTATGTGTTCTTTAGGAAAAAATGTTCCCTCATGGCACGCCTCCTGGTTATTCAAATTTTTGTGCTAACAATGACGCTATTTGTAGTGGATTTGTTGTTGTCGATGTGGGCATCTTATCTTCTTTGATAGAGGAAGTGGCGAAATGTAAACAATATGATGGTGGAAGCTGTCTGGATGTAACTGAACAACAAAGTAGCAAGAAGGGTTTAGCTTCGAAATTAGTTGTTCTGTGTAGATCCTGCAGTAAATCTACCTCTAAAATGACTTCGAACATTGTGCATAATTCATATGACGTGAATTTGAAGTGAGTGCATTCAATGCGTGCAATAGGAAAAGGAAAAAAGGTTGCTCAAACGTTTTGTGGTTTGATGGACCTTCCTTCTCCTCCCAGTAGGTTCAGCAAGTTTATAAAAATACTTTCAGGTGCCTTGATGGTTGTGTGTAAAGGATCTATGAAACGTGCAGTAGAAGACACTGTAAATATTAGTGGAACCAGGACATTGCTGTTGCACTTGATGGGACATGGCAACGTCGAGGACATCGTTCCTTGATTGGTGCCGTAAGTGCTATTTCTCCAGAGAATGGAAAACTTGTTGATGTTGAGAGCTTATCTAAGTGCTGCCACACCCGCCATGGCAACACTGAAGAACATATTGTACATCAGTGTTTTAAGAATTATGATGCTTACAGTGTGGGTATGGAGCGTGATGGAGCTCTAAAAATATTTCAGAGGTCGGTGTTCGTTTATAATGTTAGATATACGAAGTACCTAGGCGATGGGGACTCTAAAGCTTTCAATAAAATTAACGAGTTCAATGTTTATGGACATGTGAAAAAGAGGATGGGTGCTAGACTGAGGAAGCTACGAAGAGAAGTTAAAGGAAAGTTGCTATGTGATGGAAAATCTCTGTCTGGCCGTGGCAGACTGACAGGAACTGAAATAGACCTTCTTCAGAGTTATTATGAACTTGCCATTAGACAAACACCACCTCTGAATGATGTGATAGCAATGAGAAAAGCTGTATGGGCAACTTACTTTCATAAGTTGTCCACAGATAACCACCTTGTTCACGGACTTTGCCCTAAAGGAGCAGATTCTTGGTGCGTTTACCAAAATGCAAAAGAAAGTGCTCAAATATACCATCATAAGCATTGTCTTCTTGAGCCTGTTATGAGTGTTCAACCATTGCATATGGGAAACATTAACCGACAATGTTTTTGTAGGACTAAATACGTTAAAAGTTGGTATACTGTATGCAGTGATATGTGTCAATGATGGAGTGATAGGAAGGTTGGAAGTCCTGAGAAATTTTGGCACAAAATGTGGTTCCAATATGGAAGATAAATTGCTTGCATGTGACAGACGATGGGTGCATGAAGCTGAAAGATTCGCTTTTAAAGTTACCAGAGAAGCAAGAAGTGCTAAAAGGAATGCCATGAGGATGCTTGATGTTGAAGAAATGCTGCAGGATGAAGACTACGCTTCAGGAATGTTCTGAGACACAGTTTAGTTGGACTCATATCTTCGTTTGCAATTTCCGGCAAGCTGTATTTTTCAGAATTCAGGTACAAATATTTCCTTAAGTTTATAAAGCATTGCTCTAATTCTTTCTGTAACTTGCAATAGTCCATACTTAAGTAGCAGACCTAAGATTTATTGCAAAATCAACTAAATTATTGAAAGAATATCATTTTTATTAGTAAAAAATTATAAAAATTAAAATGTTAGATGTAGTATTCTTAATCTTGTAACATACATAAGAGGTGGAATTAAATAGTTCTAGTACCTCAGCCATCATGTCATGCATAGCTGGCAAAAATTTCGTCTGCTTCAAATGTATAACATTGGATTAAATAGTACCTCAATTTGAGGAAGCATTTGGAAAGAAATGCGTCAATTTCCTTGTAATTTTTATTAACCCTAAGCACGTTCAAAAATATTCAAAATACTTGTAATTTGTGTAGAAAGTGTGCTGCATTACCTGATATCAACAAAAAATCTGTAAAAAAAATACATTATAAACAGTGCCTGAAAGATATAGGTGATGATTTTTACATAATATTGAGCCAGAAAAGTACCCTGTATCCTTAACATAAACGATTAAGCGTTGGAAAGGCTATAAGGGAAGGGATACATGCAGGAAACAGAGCTTATTTAGCAAATATACAACTCTTCATAAACACTCTTGTTGCAAGAAGAATGAATCTAGTTTGCCGAATTCTCGGCCACATGTGGGTGAGGGCTAAGGAGCTGAATGAAGATGACAAAAATGCTTTAAGAACCATAGAGCGAGAAGTACTTCGCAAAATTTATGGATCCATAAGTGCAAAAGAATGCTGGAAAATACGCTATAATACCGAGCTACATGCATTAATTCAATAGAGTGATATACAAAAAGTTGTCGAATCACTAAGAATGCTGTGGCTATTTCGGATACGAAATACTAAAGAAATTGATGAAAGCTGTGGTCAATGCTACCAGATGAAAAGGTGGACCTAGGTGTAAGCGGATTGATGATTTTACACGAGACCTTAGTAGTATGGGAGTTTGGGGATGGAAAAGAGCTGCTGAAAACGAGCAGCATGGGGGAAAGTAGTTGAATAAACCAAAACGCGCCGAAGGGTGTAACGCTACAAAAGGAAAAGAAGAAAGAGAGGAATAAGAAGATTCAGTAAGTCCTGATTTGTTACTCGTTCTGCTTATCTAATCTATCACATTCATCTATTGCACCACATTTCAAAAGGTCTCTTTCTTGTCTGAATTGATTATCGGCCACTGTTTGATTCCATATGTAGCGACCGAGCTGCACTATGAACGCATAGCTGTCACCAGTGTTGGAAAGTGGCCAAACTCACTTTTCAAGTGGCGTGTGCAGGGAGCTCTGCGATGGGAAACCGAGCGAGGTGGCGCAGTGGTTAGACACTGGACACGCATTCGGGAGGACGACGGTTCAATCCCGCGTCCGGCCATCCTGATTTGGGTTTTCCGTGATTTCCCTAAATTGCTCCAGGCAAATGCCGGGATGGTTCCTTTGAAAAGGCGCGGCGGACTTCCTTCCCCGTCCTTCCTTAATCCAATAAAATCGATGACCTCGCTGTCTGGCCTCCTTCCCCAAACAGCCCAACTCTGCGATGGGATCCTTAAGTATCGCGTTGAACACGGAGTCGAGAATGCTTACTCAACAGGCAAATACTTTATGAATCGATGCTTACATACAGAAGAACGATGACCGCAGTCTAAGAGTCTGCCGTGGCTAGCTGACAGCAGGTGAATATGCAAAGGCAGCGGAATGCTAACGCAGGAAAATAGCAGCTGGCGGCGAAGGTACTCTTGCTGGCGCAATCGTGGTTAGACAGTGTAGACCAAGGCTACAGGATGAAACTCGCAGACACCGTGAGATGAATCCAAGACTCTAGGAGTACCAGCTGCGAGTGATAGAAGCATCAGTCAAAAGCAACTCCATGACATTTAAGTTACCTTTCGGCCTCGAGCTTCCGAGAAACTTGCAGGAATTATCAGTTTGACCAGTTGGAAAGTGATAGGTCTTCGGTACGAATTTATGGCCAGTGCCGTACACAACATAACGCTGAGTGACAAGATACAAACGATACAGTGGCTGAAACCTAAGATAACTTTATGGGGAAGGACTTAACAACACTCCAAAAAGCTTCATTTAAGGAAAATTTGCCTGAGACCTCTGACTGCCAACGTGTTGGAAAAACTTGAAGCGTACAAGATGATAGACTTCTACAAGGGGCAAGCCATCGCCATTTCGAATTTAGAAGAGACAAACCAGCTAAAGACGTAATAAACAAGGTGATCTCGCTTACAGTAGATACTCATTCTAGTTGCGCTCTAGTGATGATTGTAGGTGTTACCGTCGCTTTCTGTAAACTACGGTGTCTGTCATTCTTTTATCGCGTTAGTGAGCTAGGGTGGTATGTCTCCACCGATGGTTTTAAATTTTACTTTTTGCTATGGGCAGTGCACAGTGTAGACTATTAATTCGGTTCCCTTCCTTGTCATAGGGATCGACAGTACAGCAGCGCTCTGAAGCCCGTGCATTTACTAGACAAGTAAGTCCCATAGTGCTCAGAGCCATTTGACCCATTTTTTCATTCTGAAAAAGAAGTATGATATCTAACAACTACGGACAGCAGTAATAATTTACTCAAAGTTGACATATGTCCACCTACAGCGTCGGAACATGTACTGATGAAGGCAATGAAGCCGAAATAAGCTTATATACTAAAATAAAATATCTAGCAGAATACTCTCTACTACTTCTCTGCATAATGTTCTATTATGATGTAATATATGCTGCAGGTCCTATAATAAAAAAAGAAAACTTCGCGAATATGGGAATATGTGACATAAATGGCCGTGTCTTTCGACTGCACTGACTTAGAAGCTAAAGCTTATTACACCACCAAGGGTCCATATATCTTTGTATGTGATATAAATTTCAACTAGATACGTCTAGCCGTTGCTGAGAAAAATGGTTTTGAACCGTCGTACACAGAGACAGAAGGACAACAATGTGATCGTACAAGGGTTCCATTTTTACCGATTGCGGTACAGAACCCTAAAAAAGGCATAAACAAGCCGAAAACGTCTCTAAAACGTTCTTTGATTCTTTGATCATTTTTCACAAGAGTAGAGCAAAAGTAGCCCAGAAATAATTAGTGCACATCACTACAAACAACGAACAAAATATGTGCTTTTAACTGCGCTGCTGCGTGATGTATTTCCCAAGCTGCATATGCTGGCAGTAGTTCGCTGACTACGCTTTCTTTTTTCAAGTTGGAACAGTGGTCGTTAGAGACGGATTAGTTAAATCCCACCTAATGGAGAGAGCTATTTGGCTGCTGCCATTTGTTAGTTACGGTAGTAAATTTCGTAGCTACGGTAGTGAAAAAGTTTTCAAACAAATAACATGCTTGGATAAACCCCGTGGAGTTAATAATGTTGTCGAAACGGGATAGTTAACATTTAAATAAAATAAAAGTTTAATGATGGCGGTTCACACGTTTACCAATTACACACCTCTTGATTCAAATTATGATAAACGTAAATCATAATTAATGTAGTGCAGCTGAACAAGGTGTATAAGAACACGTGCAAGTGATGTTCGTTTAAAAGGCAATTAATGGTGAGAGTTGAGAGTCAGACAGCAAAGTTTCTCACTTTCATCCGCAACATGGAATTGTATTTTATTATCTTAAATAGTTACTGCATAAACAAACAAAGTATTCCATCTCGTGCAAGTCTCAATATTCGCTGGAGCAAAATACAGTCCTCAGATGCCTCGAGTACTATAGTATGGACACTGAAACTCCGTAACAAAAACAGTCAGATATTGTCACGTTACAGCGATTCTGTGCTACATGGAACTTTGATAAAGAGGAGATTACATTACCTATCTCGATGGACGAAATTTGCGATTCCAACCTTTTTTCAGCTATGTTTAATCTAAAATTGTGTCTGCCGTTCAAAAGTGAGCCTAAGGAGTCTCCATACTTACGCGAAAATTTGTTTAAATTTCATTCTTTTCCATGTTTTCTGTAATTATTTGAAGATTGATTTCTATCTCTATTTTTATAGAAGTTAATTATACTATGACTTCTGTTTCTTTTATTTGACCGTAATTGTTAAATATTTCTTATTTTGCAATGTTTGATTACAAAATTTTCTAGTAATATTTCGGTTTTCATTAAATTAAGAATGTTTATTTATCACAAAACAGAGACACATGGCAGAAAGTAAAAGATATTTGTTATTTTAGTGACACTTTCTGTGTAAATTTTACAGAATATTAATTTCAAAATTGTGTTCCATAATATATATATTATTTTACTTCTATAAATTTTGATTGTTTTAAATGTCACGTTTTCTGGGTAACCGGTCACTCATGTACGCAAGAAAATACGCACCGAAGTTATTTTGATTATGTACGGGTTGTGGAGCGACCTAGAACTCCAGACCGTATAACAACATTGGACTTCGCGCCAAATGCTAGTCTTTGTTTAGATTTCACGCGAGACAATATTTGTACTGCTCTCAGGGAGGGGAGTCTTTGTTTTAGAGCTGCGTAGTATGTGAATTGTGCATCATTTACGTCATTTTTATTCAACTTGTGACTTTTAATAGAAACGTAGCACACATTTGTCAGTTTTCAGGCGGTGTGTCATCATAAAAAAAATGTAGAGGACTGCGTTTTGCAACATGCATAAAGCTGAGGCATGAAGCTGGTAGTTTGTCATATATGTGGTGGAAATAAACCGCGGCGTCCTGAAAATGTGAGTAAGAACCTCTACTCACATTTAATATCCTGCACCTGAACATCATCCCTTACGCAAGAAGAAGACATCGAATGGAGCCAGAAAAACACTGATAAAAAAGATGAGTATAAAAAATATTTCTGAAACTTCCTGGCAGATTAAAACTGTGTGCCGGACCGAAACTCGAACTCGGGACCTTTGCTTTTCGCGGGCAAGTGCTCTACCAACTGAGCTACCCAAGCAGACGTAGAGCACTTGCCCGCGAAAGGGAAAGGTCCCGACTTCGAGTCTCGGTCCGGCACACAGTTTTAATCTGCCAGGAAGTTTCATATCAGCGCACACACCGCAGCAGAGTGAAAATGTCATTCCAAAAATATTTCTGTTCGTTAAAGAAACAATTCTAATACTCACACGCTGCGACATTGTCGCGAATAGAACAGTCACCCGTCTATACAATAAGTTTCCTTTCATTTACGTCTATGGTCACAAACTTTTTGTTAACAGATTCCCGGTTTCGGTCTACAACGACCATCATCAGATCTGTTTTACAAAATATTAAGACTTTGTTTTATAAAACAGATTTTATGATGGTCATTACAGACCGAAACCGGTAATCCGTTAAAAACACGTTTGTGATCCTAGACGTAAATCAAAGGATACTAAATCTAATACTGATAAAATATTCCCGCGTTGACAGCCGAGGCATTGCGTTGTTTTCCGGCAACGTTTCATCATGTTTCTTACTTGGGATCTTCAGGCAAAGAGTCAGGCTCACGTCTCGTCCGGATCTTTATAGCCGCTGGACCACGGGTTTCTCTGGATCCTCGGCGCCGTTCGGGCCAATTCCATCGGTCGCCAACGACCTGCGTCCATTGGTGCGCTCTCGTCTTATTCTTCATAATGTTGTGTTCCACGCGGTGCTGAGTTGGAGGCCGCTATCCTGCTTGACCATGTTACCACTGATCCGCATCTCCACGGCCTCTTTAATAATAGTGTCCCAGAAACCTTTCTCCGTACACTGTGTCTTGGTTTCTTCAAACTGAAACAGGTGTCCTTCACTGAGGCTGCGCTCCGCTAACGTGGAGTTTTTCTTTCGTCCGAGGCTAACACTTCTCACATGTTCAGAGATGCTTTCTGTGGTGCAACGTTGCGTCCATCCAATATATAGTTTTCCATATTCACAAGAAATGCTGTAGACACCCGGTGTTCGTATACCATAGTTGTCCTTCATTGAGCGCAGCATATTCCTGATATCTAAGACACCCGGTGTTCTTAGACCCAAGTTGTCTTTATCAGTATATGGTCCAGTGATAACCTGGTCAAGTGGGGTAGTGGTCTCCAACTCAGCACCGCATGGAACACAACATTATCAAGAATAAGACGATAGCGCACCGATGTAGACAGGTCGGTGGTGGCGGATGGAATAAACAGGCCGCACCGAGAGGAGACGCCAGGACCCGCCACCCGCAGCCCTCCGTCCCCCCCCCCCCCCCCAACCTCCCACCACTCGCGCCTGATTGACCCGACCGGCGCCGAGGATGCAGAGAAGCCGGTGGATATAAAGATCCCGACGAGACGTGAACCCAACGGCAGGGTACAAAGGCTGTGAGGTCCACAAAGAACACACACAGAAGGTAAAGGGTGCGAAGGCCACCCCCCACACACGAAAACAAGACACCATCAAACCACATAGAGAGATAAAACAGTGAAACCTTCCCGTCTCCTCTATATCTCTTTTGCTACGCAACCTTCCCTTTTACAATAAATTATGAAACCTTTCCTTAGGGTTTCTATCTATTGCTTAATAATAACAAATGAAATCTTCCCTTTGAAATTTATTCTCTTTCTCTGTCTTCGCATACAATTTTAACTGCTGCTTTTTAAAAGTGATTTTCGGATTATTTCGACGAAACATAGAATGTGTCGTCGTTTTGTGGACCAAAGTCGTTATCTGCAATAACCCACAACTGTTCCTTACCTTTTTTGCTGCTACTGGATCGCCCTCTGTCTGCTACATCGAACTCCGACATGAATATACTGACTCTGTTTTACTATACTCTATTAGCTGCTGGTGGGCTTTCATAATAATTGGCTGTATTTATTACCAAAGCTGACGTTATTCTTTAATAGTAAAGCTGAGGTTATTCTTTAATTAATTTGACTGAAGTTACGTAATTCATAGTTAAACTTTTTCTTGACAACAATAAAATTTTGCAAAGTTTTACGTTGATGGTTTTTGGGATGGATTATAATTAGAAATGCAATATTGCTGGCAAAAATTAATTATATTCTGAATGAAATGATTTTACAAACGTTCAAATGGGACTTACTTTTTACAATAATCTTACAACTAGCAATGCGCAAACATACCTTCAGTAGCCTTGAGCTTCTCAAAAAATTAATTCAATAATATTAGTTCCTCTTATGATAATAGTTAGCTTATATCTCTGTACATCCGTTTATAATCTCTTGTAAATCATAGCTGGTGGCTGGCAGGCACACCGCTCCTCTCAACCTATCGCTTCAGACCTGCTACCAACTCGCTTCACTTCTCGCTTACTACTGACTTCCTACGAACGCTAAAGTGCGGGCTCTCCTGCCAAAAATGCTTTATCGTGCAGACATTCCCTGCTACCATTACAAAATGTATCAATGCGCGGTCTTTTCCGCTCTTTTCTTAAAATGTATCCATACGCGGTCTCTCCCGCCCTTTTTAAAATTATATAAATTTGCGGTATCTCTTGTCAACAATACTTTGGTGCAGACATTCCCTGCTACCACAATTATTTCCAACATGACGAATATTAATTATTCCTACTTAATCCTATTAATAAAATATAAACATCTTTCATAAATTGTGATTTGACAATAGACATTAGAAATATACACGTCTTACAACAGGACAATACACACAGACAAAACTGGGGTAAAACCAAGGCCCAACACACCAAGGGAAACATACGTAGAAGTGGTTTCTCCACCAAAAAACCACGAAAATGTCGAGGAATCGACGGAAACCCTATCACCAGAACATGAGACACACTCGCAAGGACAACACCGGGAAAAACACAACAAAGACCAGGTACACCAACACAGAGGATGCTCTAGGGAACACCACACTCAATCCACCCCCTCGGATCAGGTCTGGCATTTTGGTCCAGACCATCACCCTCGTCATGGAAATGATGAAGGAATTCAGGGAGGCCCAGAAGCAGAACACTCAGATCCTCGTTGCCCTTCAGGTAGCAGTCCATCAGCCACTCCCCTCTACGACTTCCTCACTAGTTTCAAAGCCCCGTCATGGATAGACGACCCAATATCCAAGGCCTGACAGTGTGCTCCTTTAACGCAGTCGCCATTATTAATCAAGAGGCCGCGATCAGAGAACTCATGGAGTTCTCCATCGACATATGCAACTAAAAGAGGGAATAAAAGTGACAGTTCCCAGCTACGTTAGCTACCGTAAAGACAGACCAACCCAAGGCGGAGGAGTGGCCATATACATCAAAAGAGGGATCCCCCACCCACCACCAGGTATTCTCAGGAGCTACCAATAAAATCGAAGCAGTGGCGGTGGAAGTAACCCCTAACAATTGTTGCAATCTACCGACCCCCACAAACCGAGATAGCCGAGGGAGACGTAGCTGCTCTACGGCAAATAGAAGGCAAACTCATAATAGGAGGCGACATCAATGCCAAACACCCCGATAGAAACTGTAGAGTAGCCTCTAGAACAGGTGCCGGACTGCAACAACTAGCGCGCGACCACCACTTAGAAACATGGGTTCCGGTCGAGCCCACACATTTTCCAAAAAATGGAGCTAGGCTCGACGTGTTAGACATAACCCTCAATAGAAGTATCACAGGGTTTGCGGCCGCAAGAAAAATCGACAGAATGTTCTCGGACCACAACCCAGTGCTTCTAGAGGTCGATGTGGGAGAATGGGTAACACTCAAATTGTTCAAATGGCTCTGAGCACTATGCGACTTAACTTCCGAGGCCATCAGTCGCCTAGAACTTAGAACTAATTAAACCTAACTAACCTAAGGACATTACACACATCGATGCCCGAGGCAGGATTCGAACGTGCGACCGTAGCGGTCGCTCGGTTCCCGACTGTAGCGCCTAGAACCGCACGGACACTCCAGCTGGCTGAGTAACACTCCCACGGTACCATACGTCCTACAAACGTACAGACAGGGAGCGATACCGAAAAACTGACGCCACTGATATCGATCGTGCTCCGCCACTTACTGCTGAAACAGTAGAACAAGCGCTACAAGACCTAACAGGAACCATCTTGCAGGCAGCGGAAGATGCCTCTCCCCCACAAAGGGACGGACCGCCCCCGCAAGTACAACTCCCGGAACATTTGCTAGCCCAAATCCGACACAAGAACAGAGTGGCAAAAAAGTGGAAGATCACCAGAAATCAGGCCACCAGGAGGCTGCTCAATCGTTTAAAGAGAGAGAGAGCTGAAGGTAGCGCTCAGTGAGCACAGAAACCAGCAATGGCAATATCGCCTCACAGCCCTCGAAGTAGACGATCACAAAATATGGCAAGCAACCAAGCAATTTTCCAAAAGACGCGTTAGGTTGCCGCCAGTGCACAGCAAGAGGGGTCTGGCTTACAGCCACGAAGGCCATCGCCCTCGCCGACACCTTTGAGAAGCAGTTCCAAGCGGCAGAACGCCAGGATGACGAACATGAAGGGGTAGTCCGTCGTCAACTGGCTGTCTTCCTCAATGCTGAGGAGGACCCAGAGGACGAATCCCCACTTTTCGCCCCCGAAGGCGTTGCAACAGTAAATAGGTCCCTCGTTACAAAAAAGGCGCCAGGACACGACAGTGTCACTAACCAGCTAGTTAAAAACATCCCGCCCTCGGCTATCGAACACCTCCCGAACGTCTTTAACGAGATTACTCGTACCCGCGAGCTCCCAGCTTACTGGAAACACGCGAAAGTGGTAGCGATACACAAACAGGGAGAGACCCTTTATTCCCGCAGAACTATAGGCCTATTACCCTCTTGCCAACTCTCAGCAAGATCTAAGAGCGTCTCCTGCTAATACCCATACGAGATCACATCACCACCGAGCGGCTTCTGCCGGATTTCCGATTCGTATTCCGACAGAAGCACTCCGCCCTACAATAGATCATGAGACTGGTGAAAGCAGCCACAGAGGGATAGTGCTACTTGATATAGCCAAAGCCTCCGACTCTGTATGGCATAAAGGGCTATTATACAAGTTACACACAGGGGTTCCCCGGGAACATAGTCAGGCTAATCCAAAGCTATCTCACGAACAGAACTTTCTCTGTCAAGGTAGAAACATCCACCTCCACCAAAAGGCGTATTAGTGCTTGGGTGCGACAGCGATCGGTCTTGGGGCCCGCTTTGTCCAGTCTGTAGACTGCGGACACTCCCACAGTATGCTGACGACACAGCGTTTTACACTCGTAATGCGAATAAGCACTTGGTCATTCGTAGGCTACAAAGGTTTTTATATATGACAGCAAACCTGGGCACATCGCTGGCGCATTATCATCAACTCTGAAAAGACAGGCTATGCTGATCACCCGGAGTCTCGGGAGACGCGGACCCCCTAACGACCGCCCCCCCCCCTCCCCCCTTCACCAGCACCTACATGGTTCCCGACTCCCTGGCGCAGATCCGTCATGTATCTCGGTGTTACCTGGGACTCGAGACTAACTTGGAAAACTCACATAGACGAGGTCCACAGGAAGGTCTGCACCAGAATGTCCATCCTATACCCAGTCCGCAACACAGCCAGCTCTCTTCCGTGCTCTGTAGGAGTAAATTTCTATCAGGTACTTATACGCCCTGTAATTGAGTATGCGTGTCCTATCTGGGGATACACGGCGAAGCAGCATCTGGAGAAACTGCAGAGGCTGCAGAACCTCGCCTTCAGGAGGACACTGCACCTACCAATGGGATTCCCCACAGACGATCTGCACGCCGCTGCCGACACCCCCTCCTCAAAGAAAGATTCCAAGATCTCGCGAGGACTTTCTACGAAAGCTCTTCCAGATCTGGAAATAACCTCATCCACGCCCTAGGTCGGTATGACATGTCGCGTGGTTAGCAGAAACGCCGTGTGACGATCTTCGACGACTAAGTCTAAGGGAAACAAATCTCAAAATCTCTAAGTCCTAATACCAATCCTTAATCCTTAAAATACGCAACATTTCGCTAACCTCAGGCAAGTACAAGACAACACCAGAACACCACCACAATACACAGACAGTCAAAACAACCCAAGATAATCACACACACACACTACATACATTCTGGAGGTAAGGCCAACAGGCTATAAACTCCTCCATACACTTCCCCAAGGAGGGGAAAGTAAAAGGTTACAGAGAGAATGAACTCGACACTTCGCCTGAAGATGGCGAGTAAGAAACTTGCTGAAACGTTGCCGGAGATTAACACATTGACTCGGCCATCAACCCGAGAAGATTTTATCATCGAGATCCGCCGAGAAATCCTACATTCATATATAATTCTAAAACTGGTTTAGCCGGCCGGAGTGGCCGAGCTGCTCTAGGCGCTACGGTCTGGAACCGCGCGACCGCTACGGTCGCAGGTTCGAATCTTGCCTCGGGCATGGATGTTTGTTATGTCTTTACGTTAGTTAGGTTTAAGTAGTTCTAAGTTCTAGGGGACTGATGACCTCAGAAGTTAAGTCTTATAGTGCTCATAGCCATTTGAACCATTTTCTAATATTCGTTTTCTGCACTGCTGTCTCCCTGTCAATTTAACAAAACATTTACATAGCAGATCGTCTTGCTGAAGAAAAACAGATACAACAGTAACAGTTTACACTCAAAAGACCTTTACTTGGACTTAGTCAACGTCAATGTTAGAAATCCCAGACAAAAGTTATAGCTAGCCTTCACTAAAATTATTCCGTGAAACTCTCAGCACCGAGATGAAGTTACAGCCTTTAAGTAGCGCATGTTCTTCGGTACCCAGACTCTCTAGACTACCTCCATCGACATAAGACTAACCAAATAGGACGAAAGACGGGAGACGAAAGACCGCGTGCATCCGGTTGCTCGCCCTTCACTGCTTTCCGTGGCTTCATCTACATCTACATCTACATGACTACTCTGCAATTCAGATTTAAGTGCTTGGCAGAGGGTTGGTCGAACTACAATAATACTATCTCTCTACCATTCCACTCCCGAACAGTGCGCGGGATAAACGAACACCTAAACCTTTCTGTTCGAGCTCTGATTTCTCTTATTTTATTTTGATGATCATTCCTACCTATGTAGGTTGGGCCCAACAAAATATTTTCGCATTCGGAAGAGAAAGTTGGTGACTGAAATTTCGTAAATAGATCTCGCCGCGACGAAAAACGTCTTTGCTGTAATGACTTCCATCCGAATTCGCGTATCATATCTGCCACTCTCTCTCTCCCCTACTACGTGATAATAGAAAACGAGCTGCCCTTTTTTGCACCCTTTCGATGTCCTCCGTCAATCCCACCTGGTAAGGATCCCACACCGCGCAGCAATATTCTAACAGAGGACGAACGAGTGTAGTGTAAGCTGTCTCTTTAGTGCCCTGCCAATGAAACGCCACCTTTGGCTCGCCTTCCCCACAATATTATCTATGTGGTCTTTCCAACTGAAGCTGTTCGTAATTTTAACACCCAGGTACTTAGTTGAATTGACAGCCTTGAGAATTGTACTATTTATCGAGTAATCGAATTACAATGGATTTATTTTGGAACTCATGTGGATCACCTCACACTTTTCGTTATTCAGCGTCAAATGCCAGCTGCCACACCATACAGCAATCTTTTCTAAATCGCTTTGCAACTGATACTAGTCTTCGGATGACCTTATTAGACGGTAAATTACAGCATCATCTGCGAACAACCTAAGAGAACTGCTCAGGTTGTCACCCAGGTCATTTATATAGATCAGGAACAGCAGAGGTCCCAGGACGCTTCCCTGGGGAACACTTGATATCACTTCAGTTTTACTCGATGATTTGCCGTATATTACTACGAACTGCGACCTTCCTGACAGGAAATCACGAATCCAGTCGCACAACTGAGACGATACCCCATAGGCCCGCAGCTTTATTAGAAGTCGCTTGTGAGGAACGGCGTCAAAAGCTTTCCGGAAATCTAGAAATACGGAATCAACTTGAGATCCCCTATCGATAGCGGCCATTACTTCGTGCGAATAAAGAGCTAGCTGCGTTGCACAAGAACGATGTTTTCTGAAACCATGCTAATTACGTATCAATAGATCGTTCCCTTAGAGGTGATTCATAATGTTTGAATACAGTATATGCTTCAAAACCCTACTGCAAACCGACGTCAATGATATAGGTCTGTAGATAGATGGATTACTCCTACTAACCTTCTTAAACACTGGTGCGACCTGCGCAATTTTCCAATCTGTAGGTACAGATCTATTGGTGAGCGAGAGGTTGTATATGAGTGCTAAGTAGGGAGCTATTGTATCAGCGTAATCTGAAAGGAACCTAATCGGTATACAATTTGGACCTGAAGACTTGCCCGTATCAAGTGATTTGAGTTGCTTCGCAACCCCTAAGGTATCTACTTCTAAGAAACTCATGCTAGCAGCTGTTCGTGTTTCAAATTCTAAAATAGTCCATTCATCTTCCCTGGTGAAGGAATTTCGGAAAACTGCGTTCAGTAACTCCGCTTTAATTGCACAGTCGTCGATAACAGTACCATCGGCACTGCGCAGCGAAGGTATTGACTGCTCCTTGCCGCTTGTGTAATTTACATACGACCAGAATTTCTTCGGATTTTCTACCAAATTTCGAGACAATGTTTCGTTGTGGAACCTATTAAAGGCATCTCGCATTGAAACCCGTGCCAAATTTCGCGCGTCTGTAAATTTTAGCCAATCTTCGGGATTTCGCGTTCTTCTGAACTTCGCATGCTTTTTCCGTTGCCTCTGCAACAGAGTTCGGACCTGTTTTGTGTACCACGGGGGATCAGTTCCATCTCTTACCAATTTATGAGGTATGAATCTCTCAATTGCTGTTGCTACTATATCTTTGAATTTGAGCCACATCTCATCTACATTTGCATAGTCAGTTCGGAAGGAATGGAGATTGTCTCTTAGGAAGCCTTCTAGTGACACTTTATCCGCTTTTTAAAATAAAATTATTTTGCGTTTGTTTCTGGTGGATTTGGAAGAAACAATGACCATGATTCAAACCTAAGGCTATTTGCAAATATAATCGTATTGAAGTAACCCCACAATCATTACAATCAATTTGCGACCTGTCAATGCAAAATCTGTATAGTATTATACAAGTTGTTACCAAAAATTCAAAAACGTTTTACGTCCGATTTCACATTATGAAACAGTTATGTCAAAATAACGAAATAAATATAATCAGCTTTACGAAATTGTGTCCTTGTTCTCCCTAGGTACATATTGTTTTATTTTAGTGTTTTACCCTTTATTATTCTCACCTCCTTAGTGTTTTAATATAACTTTTGTTAATGATTATTTAGTTATATGTAAAAGTTAGTTAAGGTGGTCATTACATGAGCTGGTTAGATGAGGGACTAATTGTCTCATACTGCTTTCATACCGTGTTTAGCTTCTTCAGGATTTATGGCCGTGGGATGTTTGCAAATCTGTCTTTCTTAAAATTTAATACATAATTTTAATAATATGAAAATACGGACGAATGATAGTAGCGCCTGCAACGATATTGACACTCCAGAGCACACGTCATTGTTGACGTCGCGAGCACTCAGAGAATGGTAGTTGTGAGGCGTCAGTCACACTGCAGCCCAAAGCAGCTTAGCGGAATGACTCGGCCTGGTGCATCTTGGTGCAATAACCAGGAAGCCCAATGGGGACGTAGTGCAGCATTCCACCTATTTGAAGCGTGCTCGTACCCATTCAAATGAACTCTCCATGCAGACGGATGAAAGAGAACTGGAGTCAGCCGCAACTGAAGGAAGCAGTCTTCTAGATTAGCCTTGGCAGCGATATGGAAATATGGTCTCGAAAGAGTTACAGAGAATCACGGAATCGATTGTCGAAGGGGTAAAGTTGCTGACTCGCAACTCTGCGGGAAATGTAAGTAGTAAACAATGGCTGTAGACCAAAGTAATTGGAGAGTGTATTTAGCAGCAGAAATAACCTTAAATTTGTATTAGTTCCACAAGGAAACGATGCACTAATGAATGAACAAAAAGAGAGGTGTGCTAAGTTAGTCAAAGAGGTAGTAGTAGGAACAATAAACGGAGTTGAAATAGTTGGGTAATTTCCTAAAGAATCAGTAGTAGGATTTCTTCTGCTCCTCCTCTTCTGTTCGTTTGTTACTGTATTGCGGTTCTTTCTATGCAGTATTTGTAAGTGTGTGCATGTTTTATTAAACACACAAATAGCCTGTAGGCCGGATGGCACCTTTTCCAGTTTTATGACAATAGTTGTTCTTGCGAAGAATGACTAAAACAAATAAACCTTTTTGTCAGGTGGCTCTCACCGGCGACGTCATTCGAAAGCTTCTTCCTACACGTCCCTCACGATCGGAGCAGGTTTTGTAGTATACAGAGGGCGAGAACGTAACCAATTGAGAAGTTAAGTGCAAGACCAGTCGCAAAAGTGATTAAAGCCGCAGAAGAATACTGTATGTCTCCTGGACCCTAATTCGGTACAATATATGGGAAAGAATACTCAACCAAATGTGTAGCTGATTAGTGAACATACAGGGAGAGTGGTTTAGTGCAGACAGTAGTCGACTTTAGCATCAACAATGGCTCGTACTTGTCTGACTCTCGAGTCGATTCAGGCTGTATAACAGGTTACATAACTCCATCCTGCTTCATACCTATGACAGACTTAGTCTGTTGTAGTAGCTGCCGAATTGTGGCATGCCTCTATCTCGGCAAGTCGAGATAAAATTTTAACAATTGGGTGGGAGATCTGTAGAAGCAGTAGGCCAGGCCAGTAGATACAACCTCTGTATCGGGGTAAGTCAGGACAGCACAGACAACTACTACCTTGTAATACAACTTTATGAAGACCTCGAACACAAGACACATCTATTGATTTTAACACTTCAGAAATGGAGCCGATGCTTTGTAGATTACCGTCTATGCGAAGCAGAGGAGGTGTTGTGTACCTAATTCCAGCCCAAAGAACCACACTAAGTGCTAGGCCCGTATCACGTGACGAATGCAATCTGGCAACGTTCTTCCTCCATGGAATCTTTGCAGTAGTGCACGTCTACATCTACATCTACATCCATACTCCGCAAGCCACCTGACGGTGTGTGGTGGAGGGTACCTTGTGTACCTCTATCGGTTCTCCCTTCTATTCCAGTCTCGTATTGTTTGTGGAAAGAAAGAATGTCGGTATGCCTCTGTATGGGCTCTAATCTCTCTGATTTTATCCTCATAGTCCCTTCGCGAGATATACGTAGAGGGAGCAATATACTGCTTGAGTCCTCGCTGAAGTTATGTTCTCGAAACTTTAACAAAAGCCCGTACCGAGCTACTGAGCGTCTCTCCTGCAAAATCTTCCACTGGAGTTCATCTATCATCTCCGTAACGCATTTGCGATTTTTAAATGATCCTGTATGAAGCGCAGTGCTCTCCCTTGGCTCTTCTCTATCTCTTCTATCAACTCTATCTGGTACGCATCCCACACCGGTGAGCAGTATTCAAGCAGTGGGCGAACAAGTGTACTGTAAGCTACTTCCTTTGTTTTCGGACTGCATTTCCTTAGGATTCTTCCAATGAATCTCAGTCTGGGATCTGCTTTACCGACGATTAATTTTATATGGTCATTCTACATCTACATCTACATTTACACTCCGCAAGCCACCCTCCGGTGTGTGGCGGAGGGCACTTTACGTGCCACTGTCATTACCTCCCTTTCCTGTTCCAGTCGCGTATGTTTCGCGGGAAGAACGACTGTCTGAAAGCCTCCGTGCGCGCTCTAATCTCTCTAATTTTACATTCGTGATCTCCACGGGAGGTATAAGTAGGGGGAAGCAATATATTCGATACCTCATCCAGAAACGCACCCTCTCGAAACCTGGCGAGCAAGCTACACCGCGATGCAGAGCGCCTCTCTTGCAGAGTCTGCCACTTGAGTTTGTTAAACATCTCCGTAACGCTATCACGGTTACCAAATAACCCTGTGACGAAACGCGCCGCTCTTCTTAGGATCTTCTCTATCTCCTCCGTCAACCCAATCTGCTACGGATCCCACACTAATGAGCAATACTCAAGTATAGGTCGCACGGTTGTTTTGTAAGCCACCTCCTTTGTTAATGGACTACATTTTCTAAGGACTCTCCCAATGAATCTCAACGTGGTACCCGCCTTACCAACAATTAATTTTATATGATCATTCCACTTCAAATCGTTCCGCACGCATACTCCCAGATATTTTACAGAAGTAACTGCTACCAGTGTTTGTTCCGCTATCATATAATCATACAATAAAGGATCCTTCCTTCTATGTATTCGCAATACATTACATTTGTCTATGTTAAGGGTCAGTTGCCACTCCCTGCACCAAGTGTCTATCCGCTGCAGATCTTCCTGCATTTCGCTACAATTTTCTAATGCTGCAACTTCTCTGTATACTACAGCATCATCTGCGAAAAGCCGCATGGAACTTCCGACGCTATCTACTAGGTGATTTATATATATTGTGAAAAGCAATGGTCCCATAACACTCCCCTGTGGCACGCCAGAGGTTACTTTAACGTCTGTAGACGTCTCTCCATTGATAACAACATGCTGTGCTCTGTTTGCTAAAAACTCTTCAATCCAGCCACACAGCTGGTCTGATATTCCGTAGGCTCTTAATTTGTTTATCAGGCGACAGTGCGGGACTGTATCGAACGCCTTCCGGGAGTCAAGAAAAATAGCATTCCGTTTTAAATCACTCCTAGTGCCTACTCTCAGATAATAGCAAGGGTCCCACGACACTCCCCTGCGGCACACATGAAATCACTCTTACTTCGGAAGACTTCTCTTCATAGCAATGTTGTATTCTGAGCAGGAACTCGTCCGAGAAAACGACGCGGGCCACTCTGTGTCTAGTGGTGTACGGCACACGGTTGACGGGTGTGCCCTCTCTCTCCTACCACGTCAAGGGAAACCGCAAAGACGGTCGCCATGCTGACATTATGTGGTGCTCAAGACGTCTTCCCACTGTCTGTGCGAATACTTTTCCCGCTCTAAACAACCCTGTTTAGTCTTGCGTCACTTGAGGCGCAATGAAAGCACAGCCCAGGTAAACAATGCAGAACAGGTTTATTAAAAAGTACAAAAAAAAAATACTCCTCTTTGTAGAAGATTTAATCACTACGATAGTACATTAATGTTCATGATTAGCATTGATTGTACATAAGTCCGAACTTAAAGTACGTAATGAAGAAGCAGTCTAAATTAATATTCGCTCGGAAGTAGAACAAATTAACGTGGTTGAGGCTGACAGCCGATACCAATTTCCTGAGCGTCTATGCTGGAAGGGCCAAGTCCTGGTGATGGTGAATGGTGCTGCACAGCGTCCTACTTACAAGGGAACCTCCCCATCGCACCCCCCTCAGATTTAGTTATAAGTTGGAACAGTGGATAGGCCTTGAAAACTGAACACAGATCAATCGAGAAAACAGGAAGAAGTTGTGTGGAACTATGAAAAAAATAAGCAAAATATACAAACTGAGTAGCCCATGTGGAAGACAGGCAACAACAAGGACCGCAGGAGTTCAGGAGCTCCGTGGTCCCGTGGTTAGCGTGAGCAGCTGCAGAATGAGAGGTCCTTGGTTCAAGTCCTCCGTCGAGTGAAATTTACTTTCTTTATTTTCGCAAAGTTATGATCTGTCCGTTCGTTCATTGACGTCTCTGTTCACTGTAATAAGTTTAGTGTCTGTTTTACGACCGCACCGCAAATCCGTGCGATTAGTAGACGAAAGGACGTGCCTCTCCAATGGGAACCGAAACATTTGATCGCAAGGTCATAGGTAAGCCGATTCCTCCACAGGAAAACACGTCTGATATTTCCTATACGATACTGGTGACGGCATGTGCGTCACATGACAGTAATATGTTGTCGACCCACCTAACTTGTACACTTGGCGAGTGGGTAAAAAGATTCTTCTACCTTGCCCGATTTAGGTTTTCTTGTGAATGAGATTATCACTCCCAAAAAAGTGATCGCATCGGACGGACAGATAATAATTGTCTCAAAACAAAAAATTAAAGTTCTCACTCGAGGTAAGACTTGAACCCAAGATCTCTCGTTCCGCAGCTGCACACGCTAACCACAGGACCACGGCGCTCCGGCATGTTCATCGCCCTTGAAGTTACATATCTTGCAAATGGACTACTCAATTTGCATATTTTGCTTATTTTTTTTCATAGTTCCACACAACTTCTTCCTGTTTTCTCGATTGATCTGTGTTCAGTTTTTCAAGGCCTATCCACTCTGCGAACTTATAACTAAATCTGAGGGGGGTGCGATGGGGAGGTTCCCTTGTTAGCAAGAGTTCCCATAGAGACTGTGGTTGAAGGACTGTGGTTGCAGTCGGCGCCTGCCCCAGAGCTCGACGGAAGATGCTTCTGAGCGGTTTTGCACCGTACTAAATACCCACGCAGTGTAGGAACACTAGAAGGAACTATTTGCGATTGCGCGGCGTGAGGAGGGAACAGGTAGGCGGGGCCGGCAACCTCTGGCGGCGCTTGCACTGCCACCTGCTGCTGACCGAGACAGCGTCAGTACTTGTAGCCCTGTCGTCTGCTGATGCAAACCCTTCAAGCTTAGGCAGCTGATGCACCATTGCTGTCGGAAGGGATGCCAGGCTGTAGGGCGTACATCTCGCACAGAGCAAAGCTCTCTACCTGAATCAAAGTGCGTGACGTGGGAGCATCCACCTTTGTGGCCAAGTAAACAATATGTCTATCGTCTTAGGCAGTGGTCGCGTGAGTCACTGATTCTGCGTGTCGTTGTGGATCTCCCCCTTGCAGCCATAGATTCCATATTCGCGTTCATTAACCAACTCAAGCAACAGTATTGTTGATTAGACACGATCCTGCCACTGCCGTATTCAGATGTGTGTTGGCAGACGTTTCTTCTTTCCATACGCGGGCTAACATTATCTTCTCACAAACAACGCACAAACCAGTGTGATTTCCGAATGATAATCCCCTTAGTTGTAGAATTTGGATGGTGTTATTCCTGTATACCTGAACAGTTGCGCTGAAAAGCTTCGTTTACGTATGAGAGTATGTCGTATCGGTTTGATATTTGTTGCATTCCGTATCCCGGTGCTGCAATTCTTATGGCCATTGCTGTGTGTTAAATAATAAGCTACATTTGTGACAACTATATAATAAAAACAAGGAATGACTTGCTCAGTCTGTGTCCCTCTTAGTTCTGAAATGGGAACTGTTGTGGGTTGGCAGGAGAGCCAACACCGCACTACCAGAGGAAGCCGAAAGGCACGCCTCCGAGCCCACGCAGGCCGGCGTGAGGTCTGGAACAGGACAAGGAAATTAGACTTCAGAAAAACGGACGTAGCTGGTGGAAAACTTAACTTTAATCCATAAATGATGAGCGTCGCTCTTGACTGTACATGACTCAGTATCAATAGTAGCTGGTAATGGCGCCTTGCTAGGTCGTAGCAAATGACGCAGCTGAAGGCTATGCCAACTATCGTCTCGGCAAATAAGAGCGTATTTTGTCAGTGAACCATCGCTAGCAAAGTCGGCTGTACAACTGGGGCGAGTGCTAGGAAGTCTCTCTAGACCTGCCGTGTGGCGGCGCTCGGTGCGCAATCACTGATAGTGGCGACACGCGGGTCCGACGTATACTAACGGACCGCGGCCGATTTAAAGGCTACCACCTAGCAAGTGTGGTGTCTGGCGGTGACACCACAGGAACTGCTTCTGATGTTCGTTACATTCGAATTATCTGCATATACGACAGGTACTACTTTATTGTATGATTATATGATAGCGGAACAAACACTTAGAAAATGTAGTCCATCAACAAAGGAGGTGGCTTACAAAACACTCGTTCGACCTATACTTGAGTATTGCTCATCAGTGTGGGATCCGTACCAGGTCGGGTTGACGGAGGAGATAGAGAAGATCCAAAGAAGAGCGGCGCGTTTCGTCACCGGGTTATTTGGTAACCGTGATAGCGTTACGGAGATGTTTAAGAAACTCAAGTGGCAGACTCTGCAAGAGAGGCGCTCTGCATCGCGGTGTAGCTTGCTCGCCAGGTTTCGAGAGGGTGCGTTTCTGGATGAGGTATCGAATATATTGCTTCCCCCTACTTATACCTCCCGAGGAGATCACGAATGTAAAATTAGAGAGATTAGAGCGCGCACGGAGGCTTTCAGACATTCGTTCTTCCCGCGAACCATACGCGACTGGAACAGGAAAGGGAGGTAATGACAGTGGCACGTAAAGTGCCCTCCGCCACACACCATTGGGTGGCTTGCGGAGTATCAATGTAGATGTAGATGTAGAACATGAAGTCACCCCCGATTTTATTTGATTAATTTGACAGCAGTGGTCGTCAAACAGCGGACAGCGGGCCGCAAACACCACAAATCAGGTGTTCATCCGCCATATATTATAGAAATGCGTCTAGCAACTAACAGTCGAACCCGACTAATGCTCAGAGATTTTTAACCCTAGAGTACTGACCCATGGTAAAATTTACGATTGCAGTAGGGTATAAGACAGGGCATTTAGTACTTGATTGGTCCTCTAACACTTCGTTGGAGATCTAATAATAAATTAATTAATGCATAACCTATAAATATTTTTCCTGCATAGTGTTCTAGGATTAAGAGAGTGGTATTTCTGCTCAGCAACACACAAAATTACTTACAGATACAGTGATAGTTTAGAGGCTGCATCGTTTTAAATGACGTCGGTGAATTAGGGCATGATCTAAGAAAGCTGGTCGGTTATCTCAGCTACAGAGGGGTCGCGGCAGCTGTGAGATTAGAAGATGTTAGTCGGGGAGTGTATTATAAATTGTCTTCCAGTGATGACAACGCGCGGGCGTGTGTGCCTCGTACCGATGAGATGCTATGGTATAAATTTCAAAAATTTTTTTCGATATTTGTAGTAAAGTCTTATGGGACCAAACTGCTGAGGTGATAGGTCCCTAATCCTACACACTACAAAATCTAACTTAAACTAACTTACGCTAAGGACAACACACACGCCCATGCCTGAGGGAGGATTCGAGCTTCCGACGGGGGGAGCAGCACGGACCGTGACAAGTCGCCTTGTTATACCGCGCGGCTACCCCTCTCGGCTATAAATTTCAAACGGAAGCAGGAAGGATTAGTGAATGCGCATTATAGAGTCGGTCATCATCAAATGTGGCACATATTTGTTGCAAAGTATAAGAAATTAGATTAAGGTGGTTGCAATGCAACGCAATGAGTAGAAGAAAATTCATATACAAAACATTTTTAAGCATTACTGATTGTGTCTCATACTGAATACTGCATTTACCTATTAACTACGATAAATGGTATTAATGATTAAACATCCGCTCACGCAAGTAGCACAACACTTCCTCAGGCTGTTATAATGTCACAAGTTAGGAATCGCTGAGGGCAGCAGCAATGTGAAACAGAGCCCAGTAGACCAGTAGACACTAAGTGTTCCGAAGGGTACCGACATCCATAGATAAGTATTTGGGAGCCGGTGATCAAGTTATCTCACCCTTACCACATGTAGTCTACATGAGGCTAGTAACTTACTAATTTACGTAGGTTACCAATTAATGATATGAATGGTACTTAACTGGCCCGAGGTGCTGCCCACAATGTCAGTATTGGCTCCCGAGAGGAAGGATTGGACGATCACTGCTTTAGAGCGATGAGACACCGAAGATTTCCTTCTGCACCGAATCCAATGTAAATTATTCAAATTGGCATCTGTCGAATGCACCACAAGCAGAAAATAGAACACATATATGTCAGAAATCCGTCAGCAAGAGTATTGAAACATATTTATGTCAGAAATCATTTACCTCTCTGCGTCACTTTAAATGAACACTATAGCTATATCTGACCATTCCGCGATTCACCTTCTTATCAGGATACCAAAACAGCTTAAGAGGCTTGTAGTGTCTAAATCTAGGGCACCTCTCTAGCCCCCAACCACATTCAAGTAGACTATTGTATCTAAGAAATACTTCTACTACAGGTAATTCGAAATGCGCAACAGTTACGTATTCCGTACGTAACCGAAAATAAACAATCGATTATAGCAATACTACAACAGCACAGAACACTCGAAACGATATAAGCAATATTATTAACTTCTTACCAATCTGTAACTATATGAAAAACTAGAACATGCAGTGCAGAATCCTTGTATACCTTTATAAAGCAAAAATCGCACATATATCAAGTTCATCAATAGAAGGCATGACTGTAACGCAATGAGATAACGCCTTATATTTCCATCGAAAACCGACGTATTTCCGTATGATCAGAAAAGAGAGACAGACCTAATAGCTAGTCATCGAAAATCTTAATGGCGAAGAAAACGTCAGCACGTTGGGCTCATTCACGATTTTAATACCGTAGTTTCCAGAAAGCCGTATCCATTCTCTTAGCTAGCTAGTAAATGACACGAGTGATGAGTGTGACTATTGTTTCAGTCCTTAACAAATATCAGCGTCTTGGCAGCTCGTACGTCCGTACTTTCACCTTTTTTAGATTTTACTACTAAACAGATAAAACAGGAGATTTTTTCCCACAGGTATAAATGTAGGAATTTTCAGCCACTGATACTGGCGTTAACGCATTATATCACAAATAAGCATACATAGAATAAGTTAAATAGAACCACGACTTCACAGGTACCCTTCAACAGATGTTTAAATCAATGATACTCATCTACACAAACCTGTACGCCTCAGATATTGGGACGCTGCTACGTAGATAATGTGCTTCATAAAAACTGCCAAAAATGGAAATGTCGACACTGCCAGCCGGGTTACAACGATAACGGAAGCTTAATATTAGGGAGAGATGAGAAATTATCCAGGATACAACGATATGCAACCGCGTATGAACAATACAGCGACGCAATAAACAATAGAATTAAATCAGCTATGTTGGATGTCGAACGCCATATACGTTGTTTGCATTACCTTCATGACTGAATCTCCAACTAGGAGCCCACCCACACATAGTGGCCCCGAAACTGGACACTTACACTACTCACCTTGCAGACTTCCTACCTTTAAAATCCTTTACGAAACCGGGATCCGGCCCTCAAATTTAGACACTGAGAAACTTCTTCTCCTAATACCATAAAACTCAAAAAGCTCAACAGGTATATAGTATACTTGCAAATGAAAAATAATTAACACTTTCTACTTCTTGATCGACTACACTGAGAAATTTGATTCACTTCATAAAGATTTCAATATCGCTGTATAGTAACATACCACTATTCACTTTGGCGCGTACGGCAAGCAAGACAGTTGGAAATGAGGCAATCAACAGTGCACAGTGTCCTGCTTAAACGGATACGGCTATATCTCTATAACGAGCACCTGCTTTGGGCATTAAAGCCCGCGGACAAATCTCATAGTGAACAGTTTGCAGTCGGTGCGATAGGCAAGACTGACGCAAACAATATTTTCTGGAATTTTTTTTCCAATGAGGCAATGTTTCATGTATGTGGCAAACAAAATCTCAAGGCGCTTGTATGCGGCGTTCACAGCATCCTCATGTTACACGTGAAATGGGAAGAGACAGTCCGAAGGTCAGCGTTCGGTGCGGACTGAAGCACAATTACGTCACTGATCCATTATTTATCATCGAGTCTGCCGTCAGTGGTGGTGTATATCTGTACATGTTACAACAGTCTGCTGTGCCACAACTGGAACGGCTGCAGCCCGATGTCATGTTCCAGTACCCATAAATGTCCTTCAGTTTCTAGTTGGAATTCCCGCCAAGATCTCCTGACCCCACACTTCTTATTGTGGGCTTTTGTAAAGAAGCTGATGTAACTAACCAAGGCGCAATGCGTTTCAACACGTCGCCGTGGAGATACTTAATCGTACGTGGAGAGAAATGCAACTCCGGCTAGACATTATCCGTGCCAGTAAGGGTGCACACGTTGATATTTGTGAATGAGGAAACAGAACTTTATGAGTTAACTTATCACATGTTCAGGTATTAAACTCTAAATTTGTACAGATAATTTATGGACACCCTCTACCTTTGTGAAATAGGATGATCCTTTGGGAAACAAAGATTTTTAATTTCTATTCATAAGTTAAAATCCACTCAGGTTTCTATCTTCATTCATGCACAGGTTATAATGCTGCAAAATCGGATGAATTTTTAGCAATCGCCCTGTATAGTATGAAAAAAAATGGCTGTAAGATCCTGGAACAAAAATGAAATACATAAGATAACAAAGTGATAGAAAACATTGACGGAAAGGGGAAGTTAATACAAGGATTAACAATATGATAAATGTCGTGATAGAGTAGAAAAGCAAATAAACGAATGTTAGAGGATAAAATGTTGAAGAAAGAAAGCAACAGACAGTGCGAATATGTAAGATCAGGTGAAAATTTAATAGGTGGGATTATCAGGTAACAGAAAGTGAAAGAAAAGAATATAAAACAAAATAAGTTGATGGCAAGGAACAACAATGAATAAAATGATACACACGTATGTAACGACGACCAGGAAATTCTCCGCTACAGCTCCGGATATTAGCTGTAGAAGGCGAAACTGGGAACTCAAATACCGTGCGGCTAGAATACTGAGTAGCTGCTGCGGGTCGCGAAATTCGCAGACAGATGCGGCGGTGTTGAAGTGCGGGCCGTGAATGACGCCAGGCAGGAGTGGGGTCACCTCCCGGATGAGTGCGATACGGCCACCGATACTGCAGATGCGCGGGCCATCCGATATTGCTTTTGTATTTGCCTGCTGCTCACTGTTTGCTTTTATTTGACCGGACTGATAAAACGATGCGAGCGCTTGCTGGAAACTGGTTGATTTTACAGCGCATTGGAGTCTAAATGTCGGCACAAGTTCGGGTCGAGGGCACACACGCACAATGGAAACGAGCGCCCTGGAGACCGGACGCAGATAAACTAACGCCCCATGTTCGCTAATCAAATTATTTTCCGATGCGTGCTGCGACGCATAGATTGTCCGCAAGCAGTTTGTATGCAAAAGCACTGTGCGATTGAAATAATGAGCGGCGCTGTAATTGTGCTTCATTCGCTTCTGTTTAAGAGAGCCACTTCCTATACCGCTGATCGTTTGAAGTGTTTTCTAAAGAACTTTGTCTGTGCTCATTATACGTTTCCGTGAATGAAATACTACTCCCTAGTGTTCTCGTATTCCCAGGTATAATTCATGGAGTGGTTATAGAAAGAATAAGTATTGAAAACCACAAACAGGAAACTGAGTTGAAGCAACTATATGGACAAATTGTGATATTAGTTTCCATTTAACAAATGCAACTATTTCTTCAGAAGTTCACGGCCAGATTACAATTCGATAAACAGATTATTTATAATTTACTTTAATCTCTTAATCGTTTCTATAGACAACCACTGGCAACTGAAGTGATATACGTATTATATCGATTGCATAAGTGTGCATTTTCAAAATTCCGTCAGATGATTTCTCTAAATCAATTCTAGAATCATTTTTCCGTACAGATTCAGAAAATTGCTTCCATTTTTTACACAAATTCAGGAATTTTCACAAAATATGGTATCATGTTTTAGAGATTTTCAGCACAAAAATACTGAAGTAAAAATCCAATGATGTCTATATTTTTACATTTAGTATCTTTTTAGAAACTTGCAAACAGCTCTAGAAACACTTCTCGTAATGACATTTTGAGTACTGTGGTACATTTAAATTTCTAACTTTCGCTTTTCTTTCATTTCATATTCTCACACTCTCATTGGTACCTTTTCTCCAGCTAGTCAATATCCTTCTTGCTCTTGACTATAATGCCCTATATTTTCAGGGAAATCCTCAGAATGTAATTACGGAAATAGACTCTTACATTCACGTTACAGTCCAATTTTTTGAAGTTTTCCATCATGTTTTTGAGATTGTTCTTGTACTTTGGATATTTTTTGTTCCCTAGAAAATTTCCATAAAAGGCCAGATCGCAGTTCATACATTTTTCCTAATATTAATTGTACTGTCCTCTTCCGTAATCCTTCATCAGCACATGCATCTGAGGACAAAAAAGCTTCATATTTCAACGTTTCATGACTGATGCAAGAAAATTTCATCGAAAAATACTTAAAGCAGGATCCATCTTTTGAAAGATATTTCAGAAATGCCTTCTTCCAGCTCACATTACATAGAGGCAGAAACAGCGTATAATCTACAACCGATTAATTGAAGACGTTTTGCTATGGAAAATGCAATTGGACTACATAGAATCACATTATTGTCTGTTTACTCGTTTTTCTAGACAATGTGCTTCGAATTGTTCGCTACATGGTTTAGTCGTAATTACTGACCGTGATCTGTATCACACGCAGTGTCGTAAGTTTTGTCACAGCCAAGGCGGTCGAAGTGAGACACATATTCAATGGAACTATTAGCAAGAGTTTATTTTGTTCATAATGTATATAATTTGCCTTTTACAGCCAGTGGCTTGCTACTTAGCGTCGAAATCTTAATGCTTTACATCGAGCAGACCTTTTGGTCATAATGCACAGATCTCTGAAACTCACCCTCTGTTTCTTGAACAATAATGTAGTCATCGGGAAAGAGTATAAATTTTAAGTAAGTTTTCCTCTTACATTTTATTCGTGTGCTAGCAGCAATGGGCTTCCATTCTCTGACTATATGACCCATGTAAATATTGAGAACCGGCCGGTGTGGCCGAGCGGTTCTAGGCGCTTCAGTCTGGAACCGCGCGACCGCTAGGGTCGCAGGTTCGAATCCTGCCTCGGGCATGGATGTGCATGATGTCCTTAGGTTAGTTAGGTTCTAAGTTTTAGGGGAGTCATGACCTTAGCAGTTAAGTCCGGTAGTGCTCAGAGACATTTGAACCCTTTATCTATTAAGAAGTCAGCGGATGACCTGAAACCCTAATGCATTCAGTTTCAATATTATTTTTATAACAGAGATCGAACATGCATTTTTTGCATTGTACGTAGATATTTTGTAGTTGATGTCGTGAATGGTAGCTTGCTCTAAATGTAGGAAAACTTAAGCTAATGCAGATGAGTAGCAAAACAATCGCATAACGTTCACATACAGCATTAGTAGTTCACGTCGGTGAGATATCTAGGCGTATCGTTACAAACGATATGAAATGGAACGAGCAATTAAGGATGGTAGTAGGAAAGACAAATTGTCAACATCCGTTTATTGGGAGAATTTTTGGAAAGTGTAACTCGTCTGTAAAAGAGACCTTGAATAGAACATTGGTGCCGCCATTTCGTGAGTACTACCCCATTGTTGGGATCCACACCAGGTCGTATTTAAGGAAGCATTAGGGTAATTCACAGGCGTACTGATAGATTTGTTACCGGTAGGTTCGAGCAACACACAGATATTACGGCCATGCTTAGTTAAATCAAATGGGAACTCCTGGAAGGAAGACAAGATTCTTTTCTCGAAACAGTGTTAAGAAAATGTGGAGAGCTGACATTTGAAACTGACTGCAGAACGATTCTCCTGTCGCGGACGTACAACGTTCGTAAAGGCCACGAAGATATGATGTGAGAAATTAGGGCTCATACGGAGGCTTATAGAAAGTCAGTCTTCCGTCGCTCTGTCTGCGAGTAATACAGGAAAAGGCGACGGCCAGTAATGGTACAATGTACCCTGCGCCATCCATCATACGTTGGCTTGCGAAGTATGTATGTTGATGCAGATGCAGGTGTAAATGTAAAGTCTGAAATAATTTAAAACACTGAGAGACACGAAAAGTGAGTATTCGTAAACATTTCTCACATTTGCTTTTCAGAAAAACTGCTGACATTTCACTTCAGTTGCAAGTTTTTTTCTGACTGGTTTAAAACGCATTTCTTTCAAGCAATTCTATAAAAGCCGAAAAAATTCTTTACTGCTTTTGTATATGATGTCACTCAGATACCTGTACAAAATATAAGTTCTCTTCTAGATATATCTTGCCATAACACAGCAGTCGGATATAAAGCCGAATGTGTGGATAATAGAGATCAGGCATACGGTTATATTAAAAATGATATCAAAGAGAAACTTTTATAATTCGAATATCTGACCAAATCGTACAACCACTTCAGTCCCGACACATTCATTACACTTTGATATTAAAATTTTTTGCCTTACTCGGAAACGGAACGTTAATTTTAAGACTTAGTTAATAATTCGTTGTGTAATGCGAAGAAAACCTTATATAGTACTACTGTATTACAATATACCTAAGTTACTCACGCCTATCCAGGGACGCTACTTTTATCTCGAAGATTTTACGTATCTGACAATGCTCTTATGTGAAAGAGGTGACTGCTGTTCTGTTAAACGACGGTTTTTCTGGGCAAGGTCAAGCATTCAGGTGAAATGCACTACGTGAAATTTTTTCTGCCAGTTTCAGGTAACTTGCAGCACTTTAAGTGAGAATATGATGTTGAAAAGAAAGTATGTATCGCAAACACTTAATGAAAGACTGAGGTACGCGAGTCGATTGAGAAAGTCAATGTCAATAATCGTGTAATGATATTGCGTTTAAGATGCGTTGAAACACAAATGTATGAAATTTTGAGAAACAAGGGTAATACACAAGTTGAATGGCTGAAAGGGAACGGGCAAATGAAAAAAAAAGGCGAAGAAGACGGGAAATGGAGAAATTAACGACAGAGCGTTAGAATAGTTCATAAGTGTGCTGGCAAAAAAACTTACCAATGTCTTGATCCATGTTGTAGAGTGAGGTTCTGAAAGTCGCTAAAATACTTGGGATTACGAAGTTCAAAACATCCACAGGCACGAGTAATGAACGGATGGACAAAATATCTATTAGGAACATTACGTATGTAGATTGTGGACAGTTGGGAATATGGGTCTCACGGGAAGCGTGCAAGGGATAAGTCCCTGCAGTAGCGCTCTTGATCTGTGTCCGCGGTGGCTCAGATGGATAGAGCGTCTTCCATGTAATCAGGAGATACTGCGTTCGAGTCCCGGTGGGGGCGCACATTTTCAGCTGTCCCATCGAGGTATGTCAGTAACACCTGTCGGCAGCTGAGGGTTTCAATTAATTATCATTTATTCTAGAGAAGCTGCACGGTCATGTGCAGTGAAGTTTGTGGGGATGCTAAGGACGTGCGGGAAAGTGCAGCAACAGAATGAAAGGCATTACTGCGCAAGCTTGCGAATTATGACCCGAAATATGTGTTCAGCGCCGATGAAAATGGATTGTTTTATAGAACACTGCCTTCGACATCTCGAGGTGAAATTCTCATCGACGGAAAACTGATTAAGAAATACTCACTATCCTGCTATGCGAAAACGTATTAGGTGAAACGGAGAAGCGACTAGTGATTGGTGAGGCGACAAAACGCCGTCGTTTCAAGAAAGTAGAAGTTAGTAAGCTTTCGGTTACATGGTGAAGCAATAAAGAGACGTGGATAGTTACGGAAAAGTGTCTGAGCTCTTTCACTGCCAAAAAAAAAAAAAAAAAAAAAAAAAAAAGGAATCATCAAGTTTTGCTTTTCCTAAACAATCCAACCTGCCACCGAAAGTCAAGTTAACAAACCTGAAATCGGCTTGTGGTTACGCCACGTTCAATCAACCTCGCGCAGCCCGTAGACTACGGGGTTATTTACTCATTCAAGTACCATTAGAGGTGATTAATAATGCAGTCTCTTGTTCTTAGTGTTGAAGAATCCGAAAGTACATTTGCTCTTGCTCACACAGTTTGTGTCTTCGATACAGTAAATTAGACTGCGTATTCAGTGAGGCGAATTAAGCCCGAAACTCTCACCAAGTGCTGCCACAAATAGGATTTGGATGTGATGAACGGGGAGCATCTGGAGACGTCGGAGCTCAAGATAGTGCGGCACCAGTTGCTGAAGTAATTCAAAAGGAAAACTTTTCATGTAGCTCAGGTAAATAAATTCGAATTGTTGACTTTCTGTCCATTCACTCCACTTATAATTCGACAACAGATCTAATAGAAGCCCGGAATCTAACAGAAAGGAAGAACAAGAGGGGTAAATGACGACACTAAAAAAAAATAATAAGCCTAAAGGAGCCATTACATGCATAAACGATGTTACGCAGTTTGTAGGACACACAAATTCTACCAAGCTGTTGGAACTACTGTATAGTGCAACAAATTGTCTAGAAAAACAGTAAATTCAAACAGATCTCTCTCCTTGATATGGTGCAAAAAAAAGTGAAATGAAAAGCAATTATACACAGCAAAAATATATACACTCCTGGAAATGGAAAAAAGAACACAATGACACCGGTGTGTCAGACCCACCATACTTGCTCCGGACACTGCGAGAGGGCTGTACAAGCAATGATCACACGCACGGCACAGCGGATACACCAGGAACCGCGGTGTTGGCCGTCGAATGGCGCTAGCTGCGCAGCATTTGTGCACCGCCGCCGTCAGTGTCAGCCAGTTTGCCGTGGCATACGGAGATCCATCGCAGTCTTTAACACTGGTAGCATGCCGCGACAGCGTGGACGTGAACCGTATGTGCAGTTGACGGACTTTGAGTGAGGGCGTATAGTGGGCATGCGGGAGGCCGGGTGGACGTACCGCCGAATTGCTCAACACGTGGGGCGTGAGGTCTCCACAGTACATCGATGTTGTCGCCAGTGGTCGGCGGAAGGTGCACGTGCCCGTCGACCTGGGACCGGACCGCAGCGACGCACGGATGCACGCCAAGACCGTAGGATCCTACGCAGTGCCGTAGGGGACCGCACCGCCAATTCCCAGCAAATTAGGGACACTGTTGCTCCTGGGGTATCGGCGAGGACCATTTGCAACCGTTTCCATGAAGCTGGGCTACGGTCCCGCACACCGTTAGGCCGTCTTCCGCTCACGCCCCTACATCGTGCAGCCCGCCTCCAGTGGTGTCGCGACAGGCGTGAATGGAGGGACGAATGGAGACGTGTCGTCTTCAGCGATGAGAGTCGCTTCTGCCTTGGTGCCAATGATGGTCGTATGCGTGTTTGGCGCCGTGCAGGTGAGCGCCACAATCAGGACTGCATACGACCGAGGCACACAGGGCCAACACCCGGCATCATGGTGTGGGGAGCAATCTCCTACACTGGCTGTACACCACTGGTGATCGTCGAGGGGACACTGAATAGTGCACGGTACATCCAAACCGTCATCGAACCCATCGTTCTACCATTCTTAGACCGGCAAGGGAACTTGCTGTTCCAACAGGACAATGCACGTCCGCATGTATCCCGTGCCACCCAACGTGCTCTAGAAGGTGTAAGTCAACTACCCTGGCCAGCAAGATCTCCGGATCTGTCCCCCATTGAGCATGTTTGGGACTGGATGAAGCGTCATCTCACGCGGTCTGCACGTCCAGCACGAACGCTGGTCCAACTGAGGCGCCAGGTGGAAATGGCATGGCAAGCCGTTCCACAGGACTACATCCAGCATCTGTACGATCGTCTCCATGGGAGAATAGCAGCCTGCATTGCTGCGAAAGGTGGATATACACTGTACTAGTGCCGACATTGTGCATGCTCTGTTGCCTGTGTCTATGTGCCTGTGGTTCTGTCAGTGTGATCATGTGATGTATCTGACACCAGGAATGTGTCAATAAAGTTTCCCCTTCCTGGGACAATGAATTCACGGTGTTCTTATTTCAATTTCCAGGAGTGTATGTACACAAATACACGTATTTAAAATAGCGATAAAAATACAGACAAGCCGAATTACCAGGACCATTGGGAAATAATTGACAAAATGAGGAGATACATGGAAAAGAGTGAAAATTAAAACACTGAACTGTTTTCCAGAGAATACGGAACAGTCACTTAATATGTCTTTACTGACTCTGACAGAAGTAAAGACTTCCATTATCACTGCTTGAAACTCACCAGCACGGTAGCTCAGTGTGTTCGGTCAGAGAGCTGATTGACGTCTGTAATAAAACAAAAAACTGATAGGAAGGATCAACAAACCACAACGATCAACATCGAACAAAAGAAAAAAAAAATAGCTGAGCGGTCAGAGTGACAGAATGTTAATGCTAAAGGCCAGGGTTCGATTCCCGGCTGGGTCGAAGATTTTCTCTGCTCAGGGACTGAGTGTTGTGTCGTCCTAATCATCATCATTTCATCCCCATCGACGCGCATGTCGCCGGAGTGGCGTCAAATCGAAAGACTTGCACCAGACGGGCGGTCTACCCGACGGGAGGCCCTAGTCACACGACTTTTACGTTTTTACTACTTGGAACATTTATTGATTATTACGACAGCTGTTTCGGAAGATTTCCATTTGCAAGTACATATACGTTGTCCTCACGTACATATACCAATGTGATGTGACTGTATCTGGTGACTGTTCTCGTCATATTTCGTGTGAAACTTTAAAATATGGCTGACACGTCGATTTTGTGCTGTTTTATACGGTGTGGCGTAATATTTTGGTATGATATAATAAGGTGAGCATGAAACGGAAACGAACATTTTTGCAGTTAACCAAAATAAGTAACTGACGACTGGTATATTCAGTGGAGATCTAACTGAAAATATTCAGCCCATTATTTCTACTTCAATTATTTTTGGAAATTCAAATATTGAGGAAAAAACTAAGAAATTGAGGACATTTGTTGACCTCAATGAGTTTTAGGGGAATAGAGGACAAAGCATGAAAATTGTGGACTGTCCCAGAAAATGAGGACGTCTGGTGATCGTAGTTTCATGATTAAAATATAATAGAAGAATTTCATTGTTGTGTCGTTAAGTGTTAGTGATGGTACACGGGGCGGGTGGAGGGGTATCATTATTCAGTTCTCACCTAGGATGCCAGAACACCTAGCAAAGTTCCTGCACGTTATACAGGGAGTTTTCTTAAGAGCGTGCTTAAATGTAACACGACGTAGAGAATGCTCTACTGAACAATTTGAGGTAGGGAACCTGGGGATGGAGAAACCAGGTTAAGGAGACATGGAAGTAAACTTGTCTACCGAAATGTCTGACATTACTGTTTTCCACCTTATTTACAACTGACATGTGTACAAGTTATCACGTACTATGCTGTTTATTAACATATACATTCTTTATTTCCTGCAAGGAAACGAGGAGGACGAACTTGATTACTAGGAAGTCTTGATACGGGTTTTGTTTACTTTATTTGTCCATTAAGTGGCTCTGTTGCATTCACGATGTCTCATGACAGAACGTGCTATGAATCAACAACAAACCCATTCATTACTCAGAGGTATCCAGAGACGCACAGTACAATACGACGGAGCAGTATCGGTATAGAATTTTCTGCTCGCTGGGTTGGAAGGGGAGGTCCCATTCCATGGCCTTAGAGGTCACCTGACCTGAATCGCGTTGATTATTTTCTATGGTGATATCTAAAGTCACTTGTGTATGAGACCCCAGTGGACACGGTGATGGAATTAGTTGCAAGAATTGTAGCTGCCTGTGATGTCATTCGAAACTCACCAGGGACATTTGTAAGAATGCGTCAGAATCTTGAGCGTCGATGTCGTGCTTGCATTGAGATTGATGGTCGTCAGTTTCAGTTCATTTTGTAAGACACAGTACAAACGGTACGTTCATTGTGTTAGTTATGTTCTTTGCAGTAAACTAATGTAAATAAAGGAGTACACAGTAATGTGATTTCATTCCTGTTATCTCCTTAAGCTGGCTTTTTCAGATCCCAGGTTTCCTATCTCTAATTGTCCAGTGGAGCATCCGCTGTCCTATTACATTTTTGCACGCTTTTACGGAAACGCCCTGAGTATTAATACGTGTACAGTCTACTGGACATTAAAATTGCTACACCAAGAAGAAATGCAGATGATAAACGGGTATTCATTGGACTAATATATTACACTAGAATTGACATGTCATTACATTTTCACGCAATTTGGGTGCATAGATCCTAAAAATCAGTACCCAGAACAACCACCTCTGGCCGTAATAACAGCCTTGATACGCCTGGGCATTGAGTCAAACAGAGCTTGGATGGCGTGTACAGGTACAGCTGCCCATGCAGCTTCAACACGATACCACAGTTCATCAAGAGTAGTGACTGGCCTATTGTGACGAGCCAGTTGCTCGGCCACCATTGACCAGAAGTTTTCAATTGGTGAGAGATCTGGAGAATGTGCTCGCCAGGGCAGCAGCCGAACATTTTCTGTATCCAGAAAGGCCTGTACAGGACCTGCAACATGCAGTCGTGCATTATCCTGCTGAAATGTAGGGTTTCGCAGGGATCGAATGAAGGGTAGAGCCATGGGTCGTAACACATCTGAAATGTAACGTCCACTGTTCAATGTTCCGTCAATGCGAACAACAGGTGACCGAGACGTGTAACCAATGGTACACCATACCATCACGCGGGATGATACGCCAGTATGGCGATGACGAATACTCGCTTCCAATGTGCGTTCACCGCGATGTGGCCAAACACGGATGCAACCATCATGATGCTGTTAACAGAACCTGGATTCATCTGAAAAAATGACGTTTTGCCATTCGTGCACCCAAGTTCGTCGTTGAGTACACCATCGCAGGCGCTCCTGTCTGTGATGCAGCGTCTAGTGTAACCGCAGCCATGGTCTCCGAGAAGATAGTCCCTACTGCTGCAAACGTCATAGAACTGTTAGTGCAGATGATTGGTGTCTTGCAAACGTCCCCATCTGTTGACACATGGATCGAGACGTGGCTGCACGATCCGCTACAGCCATGCGGATAAGATGCCTGTCATCTCGACTGCTAGTGATACGAGGCCACTGGGATGCAGCACGGCGTTCCGTATTACCCTCCTGAACCCACTGATTCCTTATTCTGCCAACTGTCATTGGATCTCGACCAACGCGAGCAGCAATGTTGCGATACGATAAACCGCAATCGCGATAAGCTACAATCCGACATTTATCAAAGTCGGAAACGTGATGGTACGCCTTTCTCCTCCTTAGACGAGGCATCACAATAACGTTTCACCAGGCAACGCCGGTCAACTGCTGTTTGTGTATGAGAAATCGGTTGGAACCTTTCCTCATGGCAGCACGTTGTAGGTGTCACCACCTGCATCAACCTTTTGTGAATGCTCTGGAAAGCTAATCATTTGCATATCACAGCATCTACGTCCTGTCGGTTAAATTTCGCGTCTGTAGCACGTCATCTTCGTGGTGTATGAATTTTAATGGCCAGTAGTGTAGTTAGGGATTATCTGTTACACAGGAGTGAAAGTACGTAAATATATGTATAATTACAGATGTGTACTTTTGTGCATGGTACTTGACAAATTTTATCTTATGAATTTCATTCACTTAACGCCCTTGGTCACAAATTTTATGTCATTTGACTACCAGCGTCGGTCTATGATGACAATCTTCAGATCTGTTTTATAAAAAACATGTCCTAGTATATTCGAGCCAGTATTAGGACATGTTTTTTATAAAACAGATCTGGACATTTTCCTTATAGACCGAAACCGGTAGTATGATGAAATAAAATTTGTGACTATAATCTTTAAGAAAAGGAAATTTATTCAGCATTAGGGTCACTGTTCATTTCGAGACCATGTCGCAGCTTGTGAAATTTAATGTTGTTTTGTGTGCTTTGTGCAAACGTAAATTTGTCTAATTTGGATAATTATCTTAGTCTCACGCGATGCCGTTTTGAGCAAGTTTTGCCCCATATAATTAAGCGATTTGGGCTCTTTCGTACTGTGACGATATTTCTGTACAATGTGTTATGCCGTAGTATCTGGGGCAGCGGTATTTCGGACTTGGGTCACAACTTCAACGTTCAGGCGACCTATCGGGGAGGCATATGTGGCGTTTTCGCGGCAGTAAATTTCTCTGTACGCTGCAGTGTAAGCGAGCATGTGGTCGTTGCGCGCGCTGTACGCCGACCGACACGACACATGGCGAAGTTGGTCGCAGCGTGCAGCCCAGCTAACCACTGGCTAACGCCCTCGCGTGCGCCGCCGCTTAATACCCCGCCGAACTATTAGACTGCGTGATTCGATTATGGAAGCACTGCTATGCGAGGCTACTTCATTAAGCTCAAGTGTGACTGAGAATTAATTAGCAGCGACCGAGGCAGCGCCGGGGGCGGTGCTAATTCTGTCGCTGGCGCCGCTTGCCTTTGTATGCGCAGCAATTCTACCCCTAATAAACCCAACCCTGTCCACCCCGGTCCTTTCTGTTGTGCCTTTGTTTTTTGTTCGGCTCTTATTCACTGCTACTGTTGGTCTTCTTCACCTCTCAGTAGAGATGGAGTACTGTTGTGGCCGGTGGCGGCTCGCAGGTATACATTCCGGGTGTCCACAAATTTTTAAATTCAGATAAATATGAGAGTGTGACAGTAACGGGATCTGCTCTATGGCAGTTGTGCGTAAAACGTATTTATACAACTTCAGCTGCTGTCAATAATAATAATAATAACTGTAATCATAATACACTCCTGGAAATGGAAAAAAGAACACATTGACACCGGTGTGTCAGACCCACCATACTTGCTCCGGACACTGCGAGAGGGCTGTACAAGCAATGATCACACGCACGGCACAGCGGACACACCAGGAACCGCGGTGTTGGCCGTCGAATGGCGCTAGCTGCGCAGCATTTGTGCACCGCCGCCGTCAGTGTCAGCCAGTTTGCCGTGGCATACGGAGCTCCATCGCAGTCTTTAACACTGGTAGCATGCCGCGACAGCGTGGACGCGAACCGTATGTGCAGTTGACGGACGCTGAGCGAGGGCGTATAGAGGGCATGCGGGAGGCCGGGTGGACGTACCGCCGAATTGCTCAACACGTGGGGCGTGAGGTCTCCACAGTACATCGATGTTGTCGCCAGTGGTCGGCGGAAGGTGCACGTGCCCGTCGACCTGGGACCGGACCGCAGCGACGCACGGATGCACGCCAAGACCGTAGGATCCTACGCAGTGCCATAGGGGACCGCACCGCCACTTCCTAGCAAATTAGGGACACTGTTGCTCCTGGGGTATCGGCGAGGACCATTCACAACCGTCTCCATGAAGCTGGGCTACGGTCCCGCACACCGTTAGGCCGTCTTCCGCTCACGCCCCAACATCGTGCAGCCCGCCCCCAGTGGTGTCGCGACAAGCGTGAATGGAGGGACGAATGGAGACGTGTCGTCTTCAGCGATGAGAGTCGCTTCTGCCTTGGTGCCAATGATGGTCGTATGAGTGTTTGGCGCCGTGCAGGTGAGCGCCACAATCAGGACCGCATACGACCGAGGCACAGAGGGCCAACACCCGGCATCATGGTGTGGGGAGCGATCTCCTACACTGGCCGTACACCACTGATGATCGTCGAGGGGACACTGAATAGTGCACGGTACATCCAAACCGTCATCGAACCCATCGTTCTACCATTCTTAGACCGGCAAGGGAACTTGCTGTTCCAACAGGACAATGCACGTCCGCATGTATCCCGTGCCACCCAACGTGCTCTAGAAGGTGTAAGTCAACTACCCTGGCCAGCAAGATCTCCGGATCTGTCCCCCATTGAGCATGTTTGGGACTGGATGAAGCGTCGTCTCACGCGGTCTGCACGTCCAGCACGAACGCTGGTCCAACTGAGGCGCCAGGTGGAAATGGCATGGCAAGCCGTTCCACAGGACTACATCCAGCATCTGTACGATCGTCTCCATGGGAGAATAGCAGCCTGCATTGCTGCGAAAGGTGGATATACACTGTACTAGTGCCGGCATTGTGCATGCTCTGTTGCCTGTGTCTATGTGCCTGTGGTTCTGTCAGTGTGATCATGTGATGTATCTGACCCCAGGAATGTGTCAATAAAGTTTCTCCTTCCTGGGACAATGAATTCACGGTGTTCTTATTTCAGGAGTGTAATAATATATAATAACATACATAACTTACCTGAAGAAGGAGAGAATAGGTTTTGTGGAATTCTGCTGTTCTGTACATCATTAAATACAGTTTATGGCAAGAACGAAATAATGTTTTACGTTTCACTACTATCTGTTTAGTATTTTTGTGCAAGTGGAGAGTTTTTGTGATTTATTTTTTAATTTGTTAGTCAAATATTCAGGATACATAACACGTGAAATAGTCAAGGAATTAACTTCTGAACTGAATACAAGGCGTTCTTACGTTGCACTAACGCTATATCTTACGCTCATTATACACTTCCATACGTGTGTTAGTCAACGAATTAATTTCTGGGCTGAAAATCAGACGTTCTTACGTTGCACTCACTCAGTTCACGCTTATTATATACTTCGCTGTTAAATGTTCGCTTGTAGTCACACTTATTTGATTTGGTCACTTTCGCAGACAATGGTTCTGGTCTTAGTTGCCCAAATTCCCTTACATCTAACTTTCCCTGCTAATTTCATTTTCTCACAGCACTTACAATACATTTAATAGAGTTCAGGTTGACACTGCACAGGAGAGCCGATTCTTGCGAAGTAAACAACCAATTGCAAACACAAAGTGCCGTTTGCGGAAATGATGAAACTGAAATATTACTATTTACCAACAATGTCACTTGAGTAGAGTACAAATAAGGCACTCAGCCTAAAACGCAGCCTCTTTCACCCCATATTTAAGTGAATATCAGATAAACCAAAGAGACAGCTTTTATGTCAATGTTCGTATATACGTACAATGTGGGCCTACAGTACAGGTAAACCAGACCCACCATAACGTAAACAGATGTCAGAAGCATGAATAAATGCTACAGTCTCACAATTGAGATGATGTGCTTTATGGTTCACAGCACCTCAAGTGGGCTAATGAATGATAAAACCCACAACTTAATATACTATATCTGTTTCAAAATCCCACAAAACAGGTTTTTCTACTAGAATGAGTATAACTTGTACTGATGCCCGATCTAATTTTACAATGCAGTGACTGAATTGCAATATATGAGGAATGTGCTGCCATCTAGCGGGATTTATGCCTAGCGAATGGTGATAAAAGTCTGCTGCAGTGTGCTACCACCTAATGCCAGTGACTTAGAGTGGTAATGGCCGGCTGTGCATGTCGTGACCCGTGCACGTTGTTTATCAAATCCATATGTATTTGGCCCGTAGGGGAATAATGACAAGCAAAAGATCTTTAAAACGTGGTCAACGAAAGGTGTGCTCGTGACCCTGATGCCAACTATGCCGAGTCTAGGTCCAGTGCCGTGAATTTCTGATTACGGCATTCATATAACATCTAACACAATTCGCAGGAAAATAATCAATGAATTCGTAAGACGTCAATAGTTACAGAATATAAGTCCCTCCAAAACCTTGACCGCCATGCGCTCTGCCTCACCTATCACATCCATCGCCTATCCCCCACACGAATCCTATATGACTTGATTCCCCTCCCACACCTTCTCCTTTTCCTCGAACGGATACGGATCCTTTACACCACCCGCAAGCTCGATCCCCTACACCCACTTGTCTCTCCCATCCTCGCCCATCCCAGCCTGCTGCCACTCCTGTATTCTCGCATCCCACCTGCTCTCCATCTTCACACCCCCCATACCCTTTCCCAAGGTGGCTTCCACCAACTCCCCCTCCCTGATGATGTCCTTGTCCCATGCATCGACCCCTCCTACCAGCTCTGACTCACCCCTCCCACTCCTCCCCTTTTCTCCCAGGACTCCCTCTCTCCCTTCTCACCTTTCCTTTTCCCTCCTCCTCTCCCCCACGTCACCCACTTCCTCCTCCCTCCCCAGGCTCCCATCCCATCCACTCTATCCTTCCCACCACTCACCCTATTATCTCCCACTGGCTCCACTCCCTCCTTCCCGCCATCCTACCTTTCCCTTTGACCTGGAGGCAGCCCCCCCCCCCCCCCGCCCTTTGTCAGTGTGAATGCTTCGCTGATGATTGTCGCCAGTGTTTTCCATTCGTCAGTGTCTCTCCATTTGTGTACAGCGTTTCCATCGGTGTTCTCCACCTGGATGTCTTCGTCTGTTCAACTGGTGCACCCTTTCATGTACAATGCGCTCCATAGAACGACTTCTAATTTATTATGCAGTGTTCATCATGTGTTTACCATCCTTTTTATGTTTTCTGTGTCTTCCGTGTCTATATGTTGTGTCTTTTGGCCGAAGAGTGGCGTATGTAGTCCACTGCCGGCCCGCCTCAGCTGAGGCACGAAATAACAATAAAGGAAAAAAAAGTTAGGGTGTGCATGTGCTCTTGTGCTCTTACACAACAGCAGCCACTGGTGACAACACATTTGAGATGTTCATTATGACACGATAAATACGTATTCCATGCTTAACTCTTGTGATCCAGATGTCTTAAAATCTAGGGGAGAACGCGGTAGATAATGCTGAGACCTTTCGAAGGCAGACAATAAGAATGGAGCAGCAACAACGGTTGTCCAGGCCAGAACGAGTCACTAAGCAACAGAGCCAAATAAAACTAATTTTATAGTTCCAACCACAGATTCGATCTGCCTACAAAAGTTCGAGATTATCGACAATAGTCTCAGACCGGATGGATCATCAATCAAAAATACATTAGACTTAGTTAATCAATTTATGGAATGATATTGATGTTTCACGGTCAACTAGTGCTGTATGGTTGCTGTCGATCGGATAGAATGGAACTGTGGTACATGACTTCCTAATGCTCTCGTATTCTGTGACATTAATTTGTATTTAAGCGTATTCAACCTGGGATTTCAGCTGTATCTACTCTCTGACAGTTGTTATGTACGGCTCAATCTCTTACTGTTATGCTGGGGGTTCTTGGTTTAGTGATCTTAATTAACGACAAGACTTTAATTTTATATTTACTAGTGCAGCATCGAATTTGATATCTAATCACTGTAACAAAGCATTGGCTAACACTAACTGTACCTTGAACCAGCATGTTCAGTCGAGAGGACAGTAACCGTTTGCTTTATCATGACTATAGTTAAGTTACTATTGACTTCTGATCCAATTAAAACTTTCATCATTCTTCCTGAAATCTTTAACTTAATATTTCAAATAATTTTTTGCTATGAGGCAGAACACAATCTGTATTTACTAAAGAAAGAGGGTGGTGATCTCGTTTTGTCGATATCTGTCTCTTTAGAATTACCTGCATTTAATGCTCTAAAACAATGTTTCCAATGTGATGTTATCAAAAGGGTTTTTCCGTAAGAGCGTACAAAAATGTGACGGGTCATAGAGAATACTTCACTGAACAATTTGAGGTAGGGAACCTGGGGTCAGAGAAGCCTGCTGAAGAAGATACGGAAGTAAACTTGTCTACTTCTATGTCTTCCTTACTGTTTTCCAGCTTATTTACAACTAACATTCGTACAAATTTATATGTGCTGTGCTGTTTATTTGAATGTACATTCTTTATTTCCTGCAAAGAAACAAGGAGGGCGAGCCTGATTACTAGCAAGCCATGATGAAGGTATTGTTTACTTGTCATTAAGGTGGCCCTGTTGTATCGTATTTACATTATCCCATTACAGAACGTCCTATGAATCAACGAAAGACCCATTAATTACTCAATGCTATCCAGAGACACACCGTACAATGCGATGGAGCAGTACCAGTAAAGTATTCCTGGTTGCTGAGTTGGAAGGGGAGATCCTATTCCATGGCCCAGGAAGTAACTTGACCTGAATCTCCTCGATTATTTTCTTTGTGATATCTGAAGTCACTTGTGTATGAGACCTCAGTGGATACGAAGATGAAATTAGTCGCAAGAATTGTAGCTGCCTGTAATGTGATTGGAAACACACCAGAGATATTTGTCAGGGTGCGTAAGAATCTGGTTCGCCGATGTCTTGCTTGCACTGAGGTTGATGGCCTTCAGTCTCACCACATTGGGTGTGATACAGTACAAATGGTACATCCATTGTGTCAGTGATGGTATTTGCAGTTAACAGTAACTAATGTAAATAAGAAAGCACACAGTAATGTGATTTCACTCCTAATATTTGCTTCCCCGACTACCTCAAATTGTTCAGTGGAGCATCCTCTATGTGGTGTTAAAGTTTTGCACGCTCTTATGGAAACACTGTGTATAACATTGATTCTTGATATGGTAATCGCGTTCCAGTCAATGACAGAAGTTATGAATTTTATCGTATTTGGTCTCCTACGTATGCAAGGGCCACATGCCATCTGTATTAAAATGGAGATGTTAAAATAAAAAAAATATTCTTGTGTGACAGATTACCACGACAATGAGTCTAGTGACTCTCTCATACTACTGCCATGCAAATGATTTAAATTGAGTACACTAACAGTACTGGCTCAACACCACGATGGACTGCCTACATGGAGTTCCATGGAATTGGGAAGGCGACGTAATTTTTACATTCACCAATTGTTTAATGTGGAATGAGCTCAAGACAGTGTAAATTCTTAATCATTCCTGACTGTTACATTCAAATTTAATTGGAAACCACGTGGTGGAAGAGGCATAGCAGTTCCTCCCTTGTTTGGAGAACTGTCGTCCAAACAGGCGTGCCAACTTGAGAGTAAAAGAGGCTGTGCCGACCGCCGGAGCAAGGATACAGCAACGGTTTCTTTCCTCCCCCTGTCATGTTGTCTGTGGCAACCTACGGTGCTGCGTCAGAGTTTACAAATAGCAGAGAAAGGCACTCTCCAGCTACATTCGGTTGTTGAGTTTAGCCTACTCATCGCAGATAGTAGAAGTGCGGCAGAGTTACCGCCATTTCGTTACGGAAGCGTTCCCTTCCATCAACTTGTTAGCAGCCTTGCGTTACGACAATCCGGTTTCGTCAGCATCTTTCGCTTTAGGAAAAGTGCAACATCTACGGTCTTTACTTCCTAGCAACCACACTGTTTTTCACCGCAAGGATCCAACAACACGAATCCACCGGTCGCTATGTGCAAAGCTCCGTCGTGGGGCCCCTAGCTCTATGTACGTAATACTGACCTCATGGCTAACGACTCGTAGTGTCATTCACACATTCCTCGCCCTCTCTGGGGACTGAAACCATACTCGTTTAGATTATTTGGTTGGTGGGTTAAGAGGGGACGAAGAGCAAGGCCATCGGCCCCATCAGATGAGGGAAGGATGGGAAGAAAATCGGTCGGGCCAAAAATCATCCAGAATTGTGGGCGTTCCTTAAAAAATGAAAAAAAAAGCCGTGTAAGACATAAGACTATCTCGCATTCACATGTCTTCCAGCTGCTGCAATGTGATTCATGTCTAGTCTCAATTACTGGCTACCACTGATCTGTAGATATCCCACGGTCCCTCTTCCTTTGAGTTCAGTTATGAATTAGGCGATGAAACCGTTGCAAGCATTGGGGACCAGACGTCTTCCCGGTCTAGGGACAGACTATTGGTAAGTGAATGCTACTACTACCGCCGGCCGCGGTGGCCGTGCGGTTCTGGCGCTGCAGTCCGGAACCGCGAGGCTGCTACGGTCGCAGGTTCGAATCCTGCCTCGGGCATGGGTGTGTGTGATGGCTTAGGTTAGTTAGGTTTAAGTAGTTCTAAGTTCTAGGGGACTTATGACCTAAGATGTTGAGTCCCATAGTGCTCAGAGCCATTTGAACCATTTGAGCTACTACTACCAGTCTGAAAAGGAAACGGTGGTATATGCAGTGATTTCATCAGTTTTATTTGTACCGTTCATGAGCTACAGGCCAGTCGCTACACAATGCAACGATGACATCATTACAAGTGCAATCTGCGCTGCTGCATATTGTTCACTTACAATTAGTCCTTAGTCCTGTTATGTTGTAACGGTTTTCTTTCTTTCTTTTTTTTTTTTTTTTTTTTTTTTTTTCAAGAACGTAGATATCACCTTACAATTTGTGGTGCGTGGAATTCCCGGTACGACTAGAACTTCCCCAACCAATTTTTTGTTTCATTTACAAATGCTCAGTGGGAGTAAGAAATGACGATAAGCTTACAGATGAGCAGTAACTTATTTGAATGAAATTGCCGGCCGGAGTGACCGAGCGGTTCTAGCCGCTTCTGTCTGGAACTCGCGACCGCTACGGTCGCAGATTCGAATCCTGCCTCGGGCATGGATGTGTGTGATGTCCTTAGGTCAGTTAGGTTTAAGTAGTTCCAAGACCTCAGATGTTAAGTCCCATAGTGCTCAGAGCCATTTGATTTTTGAATGAAATTTTTCACTCTGCAACGTAGTGTGCGCTGTTACGAAACTTGGTGGCAGATTAAAACTGTGTACTGGATTACCCCGCGAAAAGTAAAGGTCCCCGTTTTCGAGTCTCCGTCAGGGGCACACAGTTTTTTTCTGCCACGAAGTTTCACTAACTTATCTGACTTTCCTATAGTGGTCCTTTCGTTAGTTGTCTGTGGGAGAATGAAGAAAGTTGTCCGACTGTCCTTGGGATGCAGGCTTTTGGAGTTTCCACTGTGAATCTCTGCGCGATGCGCTACACCTATAATCATGTCTGCGATTCCGGGTAACAAGCCAACTTGTTGTTTCCATTTTATACACAACACAGAGTGGCCCCCCGCCCCCCGAAAAAATATTGTACACACAGTTTAAGTGCCCGCAGCTTTGAAATTAACGGACGGGAACGTCTCACTTTTTGCAGTTTGATATTTTATTGTTCTGGCAGCTTTTGTTTAATGTAACAGTCACAACATAAGTATTGCTTTGTTTTGTCACGTGTCAGTCGCCATGTTAGGTGTTTTTTTTTTTTTCAGCTACATGGGCAAACACGGCTGTTGCAAGTCTCACACTCGATGAAAGGAAAGCACTTTTGAATTGGTGCATGAAGTGCGAAAACATTATTGTGGTTCGACTCTAACGGTGAAGTGAGTTTAATTCAGAGCCACCGACATGTGTAAACTGGCGCGCATTCGAGACAAATTTGAAGGCGAAAGCTGTGGTGCAGATGTACACATTGGACGATCTGGACGACCTGTAACAGTGAAACCTCCCCTTAGAAAAATTTATGAATTACTGTGCTGATGAACCTCCACGTTATTTGATTTTCAAACAGCTGAACAAAACTGAACGTACTCAGACATTACTCTCTTTACTTATTCTGATCAACACTAAACTGACACACAATAATTTTAGCGCAACGCAAACTGACTTTCAAAAATCCCTACAAAAGAATGGCCCTGACTAACAATAACCTATACCTTTCATGAAACACTTACCTCACAAAAGTCTTCATTACTCGAACTACTGCAATACAGCAAGCGCCACTACTGCCAGCTTCTTAAAAGATTCTAACTACCGAAGGCACTAACTACTGATAGGCATAGTTAGTAAATGAAAGATTTTGGTAGAGAACAAACAATGTATTTACCTTAATAATGTTCAAAAGTCATAATATACACTCCTGGAAATTGAAATAAGAACACCGTGAATTCATTGTCCCAGGAAAGGGTAACTTTATTGACACATTCCTGAGGTCAGATACATCACATGATCACACTGACAGAACCACAGGCACATAGACACAGGCAACAGAGCATGCACAATGTCGGCACTAGTACAGTGTATATCCACCTTTCGCAGCAATGCAGGCTGCTATTCTCCCATGGAGACGATCTTAGAGATGCTGGATGTAGTCCTGTGGAACGGCTTGCCATGCCATTTCCACCTGGCGCCTCAGTTGGACCAGCGTTCGTGCTGGACGTGCAGACCGCGTGAGACGACGCTTCATCCAGTCCCAAACATGCTCAATGGGGGACAGATCCGGAGATCTTGCTGGCCAGGGTAGTTGACTTACACCTTCTAGAGCACGTTGGGTGGCACGGGATACATGCGGACGTGCATTGTCCTGTTGGAACAGCAAGTTCCCTTGCCGGTCTAGGAATGGTAGAACGATGGGTTCGATGACGGTTTGGATGTACCGTGCACTATTCAGTGTCCCCTCCACGATCACCAGTGGTGTACGGCCAGTGTAGGAGATCGCTCCCCACACCATGATGCCGGGTGTTGGCCCTGTGTGCCTGAGTCGTATGCAGTCCTGATTGTGGCGCTCACCTGCACGGCGCCAAACACGCATACGACCATCATTGGCACCAAGGCAGAAGCGACTCTCATCGCTGAAGACGACACGTCTCCATTCGTCCCTCCATTCACCCCTGTCGCGACACCACTGGAGGCGGGCTGCGCGATGTTGGGGCGTGAGCGGATTACGGCCTAACGGTGTGCGGGACCATAGCCCAGCTTCATGGAGACGGTTGCGAATGGTCCTCGCCGATACCCCAGGAGCAACAGTGTCCCCAATTTGCTGGGAAGTGGCGGTGCGGTCCCCTACGGCACTGCGTAGGATCCTACGGTCTTGGCGTGCATCCGTGCGTCGCTGCGGTCCGGTCCCAGGTCGACGGGCACGTGCACCTTCCGCCGACCACTGGCGACAACATCGATGTACTGTGGAGACCTCACGCCCCACGTGTTGAGCAATTCGGCGGTACGTCCACCCGCCCTCCCGCATGCCCACTATACGCCCTCGCTCAAAGTCCGTCAACTGCACATACGGTTCACGTCCACGCTGTCGCGGCATGCTACCAGTGTTAAAGACTGCGATGGAGCTCCGTATGCCACGGCAAACTGGCTGACACTGACGGCGGCGGTGCACAAATGCTGCGCAGCTAGCGCCATTCGACGGCCAACACCGCGGTTCCTGGTGTGTCCGCTGTGCCGTGCGTGTGATCATTGCTTGTACAGCCCTCTCGCAGTGTCCGGAGCAAGTATGGTGGGTCTGACACACCGATGTCAATGTGTTCTTTTTTCCATTTCCAGGAGTGTATATATACACAAATTTACTGTCTCTGATGGACACACGTCCCGATCATCCGCCCTCAAAACTCCGCCATCTCTCTCCCCACATCCACCACTGCTGGCGGCTCACCTCCAACTACGCAACGCTACGCGCTGTTCACATCCAAATTCCCAACACTACAATAGCGAATATTTCATCAATGCCAATCAGCCACAGACTGCACACAGCACAGTCAGTGATTTTCATACAGAGCGCTACGTGGCGTTACCAACATAAAAACCTAAACAGCCTACTTACAACAGCAACAAGTCCAGCCAGCTGCTGTGCTGCGTTACGACGATTCACTCGATCACTACAGAAGTCTATGAGACTGTGTGTTTGTAATACGAATATTCACAGATTACCGGAAAGTGTTTCCAACGGTAGCCCACTGCAGAGTGTTAACGAAGGTTAGAACACACGGATTATGTTCCGACATACGTAAGTGGAGCGAAGAATTCTTCCGCATTTTGAGTATGTTGTCGGCGGCGAGGAGCGTTCATCAGAAACAAGGGTATCGTCAGGAGTGCCCCAGGGAAGTGTGGTGTGTACATAAATGATCTGATGGACAGGGTGAGCAGCAATCTGCTGCTGCTGCTGCTGATGCCACTGTGCTGTACGGGAAGGTTCATCCTTGAGTGACTGTAGTGTTCCAATATACTCGAATATAGCACTGGTACTGTGTTGCCTGACACAGTCACGCCCATTAAATATCTAGACGTCACGTTGCAAAGTGATAGGAAATGTAATATCAAGTAGGGACGGTTGTAGAGAAGTCGGAAGGTCGCCTTCGGTTTGGTGGGAAAATTTAAAAAGTATAACTCATCTTTGAAGAAGACCGCTTATAGAACGCTAGTGCCACTTATTCTTTTATTTAAATTTATTAATTTGCAACTTGCTCCATTACAATATTCGTTAGACTGCACGTGTGTGTGTGTGTGTGTGTGTGTGTGTGGAGTGCAAAGTCTGTGTTGCATCATGATCATGATGATGATGCCGAGAGAAGGGATGGGGTGAAATCCGGTGCAGGCACATAATCTACCCCTCACGAACAGCTTCAGGGGGACCATCAACTATAACGTCCCCGTCCGACGAACAGATCATCATTGATAGTGTCACATGCCCTTACTTCATGAGGCACTGCAGAGAGGTTTAATATTCAAACCAGGGCACTGGCGCAAAATTTATCAGGAACTTTACGCCATCACTTCCTCTCCATGTCGGCCAAATACAAGCAGGGAAACCTTTTTTCACCACCATGATTCGAACCAGCTTATCTCCATGGCGAGCACTACCGCACACACGTGCCTTAGCGAAGTCGGCCTTGGCCTCGGAGGTAGGTTTGCGACCTACTCTTGAGTACTGCTCCAGTGTCTAGGATCCCCCCCATATCGGATTTAAAAAATGGTTCAAATGGCTCTGAGCACTATGGGACTTAACATCTGAAGTCATCAGTCCCATAGAACTTAGAACTACTTATACCTAACTAACCTAAGGACATCACGCACACCCATGCCCGAGGCAGGATTCTAACCTGCGACCGTAGCGGTCGCGCGGTTCCAGACTGTAGAGCCTAGAACCACTCGGCCATTACGACCGGCCCAAATCGGATAAAGAAACACACAGAGGCAGTTCAGAGGCGAGCCACTGCCTTTGTTAGCGGTAAGGTCCGATCAACGCGCGACTGTGACTGAGACGCTTTGTGAACCAAATTTGAATTCCCGTGGGGAAAAGAACATCTTTTTCACGAAGCACTAGTGTGAAAATTTAGAGAACCGGCACTTGAAGCTGATTACAGCAAGATTCTACCGCCGCCAAGTTACATTTCGCATAAGAGCCACGAAGGTAAGAGAGATTAGGACTCATACAGAGCCATACACGCTGACTTGACCATAGAGTAAATATCTCTGGAGTGAGCATTGCGTTCTGCGCATGTTGTCGACATTAAACCAAGACTGTCACGTGTTTTCGGGACTTCGCTGTGCGTCTGTGCTTTCTGCAGCGTTTGAAGTTCATAATATCAAGAGTCTTTGTTGTGTTTCACCGTTTTTCATAGTGTAATAACGATGGTGAATTACTGTTGTTGCTATGGATGCAAAGAAAAATATGTGAAAGGAAGGATAGTAACTTTTCATGGGTACATACCATGTACTCTAATTATAGTTATCATATTAGTAAGAGACACTGTATATATTTAAAAATTTCAAGACGCATTATAACTAAGCCTTGATTCTGTAGACCTATTTTTCTACGATTTTATGACTATATAATAGATATTACGGCTCCTACAAAAGCTTACAGACAATCGCTTCCTCTCGTAAATTTGCTAGTGGAACAGGAAAGAATTTTGAGAATGTTTGAGAATTTTGGTTGATGGCTTCGTGCAGTCTCCACCACACTCGAAACCCACCATCCATTCTTACTAACTGAAAGTGAGACTCATCAGCCAAACGAATTTGTTTCAGCAAATACTATCCTCCATGCATTTATCGGTGACTTGTCGATTATGTATATAGGTTACTCTGTCTACTATTTATTTAATAAACTGGGAGCAAGTACGCAAAATGCGCTAAATAAATACTTCAAAGTGTCACCAATATGAAAAATTGTTCTTTAGATCGCAAAAACGAGAAAATAAATACGCAGAAACAGCAGAAAAAAAGGAAAAATTAGCAGGGATATAATCGCTAATGTGTGGCAAATTCGGTGTTTTTCGGACACTAGCAAAAGTACTAGCGAACTGTCAAGTCATTTTGCAGGACTATCACTGCAAAAAAAGTACGTCAGGCTCTGTAATACTACACAGTGCCGTATCATACCGAACGCTACCAAAAATCGAGTGCATCTGAACTGTGACACCTATCGCAAATAAGCAGGATGTAATATCACTTGCCCTTAAATGTTATGTAGCTGGTTTACTCCCGTTATCAAATGGATGTTGTTAAAATGCCTGTGCAACATATGTAAATAATCCACGACACGTACGAAAAGAATGTGTGGTGTCACCGCCAGACACCACACTTGCTAGGTGGTAGCTTAAATCGGCCGCGGTCCATTTAGTACATGTCGGACCCGCGTGTCGCCACTGTGATCGCAGACCGAGCGCCACCACAAGGCAGGTCTCGAGATACGGACGAGCACTCGCCCCAGTTGTACGGACGACATTGCTAGCTACAATACGGACGAAGCTTTCCTCTCATTTGCCGAGAGACAGTTAGAATAGCCTTCTGCTAAGTCCATGGCTACGACCTAGCAAGGCGCCATTAGCCTTACCTAGTTTGAGAGTTATCGTATAAATGTCTCAAGAAGAACGTTGTAAACCAACAAAGAATAAAGTTAAGTATATTCCAAAGCTACGTATTTTCTTGATAGCAGTCATAACGTATCCTGTTCCAGACTTGACGCCAGTCGGCGTGTGTGTACGCGTGCCTTTCGGCTCCCTTCTCAGTGTGGTGTAGCTAACTTGTTACGCCACAACAGATTGGCGACGAGAGAAGTGTTCTTTCTGATTGCTTACATTTACTTGTGTCATGGCTTCGCCAGATGTACTGTCCGAATTGTATCGCTTGCAGAATCAGCAGACGCAGGCGTTATTGGATGCCCTTGGACAGCTCGTCCAGGGTCAACGTGCCATTCAAACTGATGCGGCAGCCGGCGCTTCGCCGCTACCGCAGCCACAACATGCAGTTGCACCGCCGTTTCGCAGTTTTAATGCGGCGCACGAATCGTGGACCGAGTGGTCCCGCCAGTTTGGATTTCATCTCGCCGCCTACAGAATTCAAGGTAATGAGCGGCAGCCGTTTTTGCTTTCTTGTGTCGGTGTGTCCACCTACCGTGTGATAGTGAAATTGTTTCCCCGACGCGACGTAGCAACTCTGTCCTACGAAGAAATTTTGTCTGCGTTAGATGCCTATTTCAAAGAAACAGTTAATGTGGTTGCAAAACGGTATACGTTTTTTCGTACAAAACGTACGGCCGGTCAAACTAATAGGGAGTGGCTAGCAACATTGCAAGGCCTTACTAGGGACTGTGCCTTTGACTGTGACTGTGGCCTTTCTTATTCAGATACAATGGTGCGTGATGCAATTGCACGGAACGTTTCTGATGTTTGCATATGGGAGCAAATTTTGAAACTAGTTAATCCCTCCCTTCAACAAGTGATAGACATATTGGATAGACAAGACACACTTCACTGTGCTCAGGAATCTTTTGAAACTTCGCCAGCAGTGTGTAACATTAACCGGCCCGCCGGGCGCGCTGCACGGCCCGGTAACCTGCCCTCGCGCACTTCGACGCAGCTGCCACCGCGCTCTAAACCAGGTGTGCCACGCCAGCACACAAATGCAGTGAAATCATGCCCGCGGTGTGCTACTAGACGTTCGCGTGAACATTGCCTGTCACGCCAAGCTATTTGCTTGTTCTGTAATAGGAAAGGACATGTTCAAAGTGTTTGCCAGAAAAAGCTCAGATCAGACAATCACAACCCTTCCAGGCCCTTTGCTGCGCGCCGGAATCGAACCAAGGACACTCAGGCTCGTGGACCTTCGCCCATGGACATTCATGTCGTTAATTCCACTTCATCCAGTGCCACTTTCTCTAACAGTGCCTGTGTTCGTCCCACAAGAACTGTGCGTCGACGTCGCCGGAAATCACGTCAATTAGCAAGTGATGCTGTACCTGTATCAGTTCAAATTGCACGAGACAGTCGCTCTGGTCGTCAGCAGGACAATAAACCTTTTGTAGATTTGGCAAGGTCATACCATTCCAGCTCGATACCGGAGCTGCAGTTTCATTGCTCAATCACGACACGTACAAACAACTGGGCGCACCTCCGTTGCGTGCCGCAAATGTTAAGTTACATAGTTATTCAGGACAGAATATACCTGTGTTAGGACAGTGCAGCCTTCTTGCCACATACAAGGGACAAACAAAACTTGTGTCATTTTACGTTCTTCGTTCTTCTTCTGCAGTGAACTTGTTTGGTTTAGATTTATTTCAGTTGTTTAACATGTCTATTGTAAATCAGGTCCTATCAGTGAATCAGACTGTGCCTTCAGACAGTGTTTCTCGTCTGTGTGAAAAATTTGCAGACATTTTTGCACCGGGCTTAGGTTGTGCTACAAACTATAAAGCACATTTGGAACTGAAAGTCAACGCGCAACCGAAATTTTTCAGAGCGCGCAATGTTCCCCACGCATTGTGTGATGAGGTCGCAAGAACATTAAACGATTTAGAATCACAGGGTGTAATTGAGCGTGTGCAAGCTTCTCTCTGGGCCTCACCCTTAGTAATATTGCCAAAACCTTCCGGAAAATTGAGACTTTGCGTGGACTTCAAGGCTACAGTGAATCCACAACTAGTGACTGCTACTTTTCCTTTGCCCCGCCCGGAAGATCTTTTTGCTAAACTGTGCCCGGGAAAATATTTTTCAAAGTTGGACCTAGCCGATGCGTACTTGCAAATACCGGTGGACGACTAATCCCAGCGTGTATTGATGGTTAACACGCATCTTGGATTGTACAGGTTCAAAAGACTGCCGCTCGGGTGTGCATCCGCCCCTGCATTGTTTCAGCAATATTTACAAACTATTTGTGCGTCGGTCCCTACTGCAGCAAACTCTCTGGACGATATAGTGATCTCCGGACAGACAGAAGAAGATCATCTTGCGAACCTACGAACATTATTTCAGGTCTTGCGACAAAATGGTCTTCGCTTGCGGAAGGACAAATGTGTGTTTTTTGCTCGTGACTTACCGTACCTGGGACATGTCATTAATGCCCAAGGCATACATCCGAGTCCAGAGCACCTCCGTGCCATACAAGAATTGCCTTCGCCACAAAATATGAAGCAGCTACAGAGTGTGTTGGGTAAAATTAACTATTATCATAAATTTGTGCCGCGCGCTTCTTCCATTTCAGCTCCGCTTCATCGCTTACGCCGTAAAGGTGTTCCGTTCGTCTTGACGACGGAATACGAACGCGCCTTTCGCCAGTTGAAATCGGCGTTGCTTTCTAATACTTGCCTTACGCCATTCGATCCCCAGAAACCCCTTTTGTTGATGGTAGATGCATCGGATTTCGGGATCGGTGCTGTGCTTGCGCACAAAGTTGGCTCGCATGATCGCCCTATTGCCTTTGCGTCCAAATTGCTTTCGTCTGTGCAAAGAAATTATTCCCAGATAGAGAAAGAAGCTTTGGCTCTCGTGTTTGGTGTTACTAAGTTCCATGATTTCTTGTATGGTCGTCACTTTACCATCATCACAGACCACAAACCGTTGACGTCGCTTTTTCATCCGAACAAGCCTGTACCTCCGCGTACAGCGCAGAAATTCATTCACTGGTCTATTTTCCTCTCGCAGTACCGCTACGATATCTTGTATCGGTCCACTGCTAAGCACGGAAACGCCGATGCGTTGTCCCGTTTGCCTGTTGCTGAGGATAAAGCATTCGATTCTTCCGAACTTGCTTGCATGTTCATTGATTCGGAAACCGATGAAGTGGTCGAATCGTTTCCGATTGATTTTCGTCGTGTAGCTACAGCCATCGCCGCTGACCCTCTCCTTGCTGCCGTCTTGCGTTTTGTTGGTACGCAATGGCCTTTGTCAAAGTCTCGGATCGAGGATCCGTTGGTTCGCCGATTTTTTGCTCACAAGGAGAGACTTTTTGTTCGACGTGGTGTTTTGTTGTTGCGTTCTGATAATGATCAGTCCAGAGTCGTGGTCCCACGTTCGTTACAGTCCTCTGTTTTACGGCTTCTTCACCAAGGACATTGGGGTATAGTGCGGACGAAACAACTTGCTCGTCAGCACTGTACTTGGTTCGGAATCGATGCTGCGATTACGAATATGTGTTCTTCTTGCATGGCCTGTGCCGAACAACAATCCGTACCGCCGCGGAAAGTCTTTGCATGGCCAAAAGCCACTTCCCCTTGGCAACGCTTGCACATTGATTTTGCTGGTCCATTCTGGAATGCTAGATGGTTGGTTCTGGTAGATGCCTTCAGTAATTTTCCTTTTGTTGTCAGAATGTCTTCCACGACGTCCTCTGCCACCGTCCAAGCGTTGTCTGCTATCTTTTGCATTGAAGGTCTTCCGCAGACTATTATTTCCGACAATGGCCCACAATTCATGTCCGCAGAATTTCAGTCATTCTGCCAGGCCAATGGTATTCAACATCTGACATCCGCGCCGTTTTCGCCTCAGTCAAACGGTGCCGCTGAACGATTGGTCCGGAATTTCAAGTCACAGATGTTGAAGTTGAAAGAGTCGCATTCTCGGGAGGACGCATTGTTGCTCTTTTTGTCTTCGTATCGCTCTCAGCCCCGGGATGGTCGCCCGCCGGCTGAGTTGCTCCACGGTCGTCCTCATCGAACCTTGATGTCTTTGCTCCATCGTCGCATCAGGTTCCTGTGCAGCGGCAGACTCCTGCTTTTGCTCCTGGAGACGTTGTATTCTATCGCAACTTTCGAGGATCACGGCGTTGGATCGCAGGGCGCATTCTTCGCTGCCTGGGCCGCGCGATGTATTTGGTTTTGGGGGCCTCTGGTGAGGTGCGTCGGCATCTCAATCAGCTGCGCCTCTGTCGTCGCACGGGTTCTACCGCTCCCCGTCTGCTTTCAGCGACGGTGCTGTCCGGTCAGCGCCCTGGGGACCCATCTACTGGCTCACCTCATCCCCAGGTGTTACCGACGATGCCTTCCATTTTGCCCCATGGCGACGCGCCGCCGCAGCCGCCGCCGCCGCCGCCTGTTCTCCCGCCGGCGCCGCCCGCATTCGACGCTTCGCTGCGGCCGCCAAGCGCCTCCCTGGGTCACGCGCCGCCGATCGCCTCCAGTGACCAGCCGTCCTCCGCCATGGAACTCTTGCCCGCTACGGACCACATGGCGTCTTCGCGCGTCGGATGCCCCGACGCAATGGAGGTCGACCCTTCGGCCCCTCCTGTCTCTTTACGGGCGCATACACCGCATGTTGACGTGCACCCTGGACTAGGTTTTCAGGCGTTTCCTAGCTCCCCTCGGACCGAATGGCCGGGTGCGGGTGGCACAGCCTCGCCTGTTGTTAGGCTCCCCACCTCATCGCATACGTCAACATGGGGTCCTCCCCACGGCGAGCGGAAACCTTATCACACGACCGTTCGCCGATTTGCGGGGGAGGAATGTGGTGTCACCGCCAGACACCACACTTGCTAGGTGGTAGCTTAAATCGGCCGCGGTCCATTTAGTACATGTCGGACCCGCGTGTCGCCACTGTGATCGCAGACCGAGCGCCACCACAAGGCAGGTCTCGAGATACGGACGAGCACTCGCCCCAGTTGTATGGACGACATTGCTAGCGACAATACGGACGAAGCTTTCCTCTCATTTGCCGAGAGACAGTTAGAATAGCCTTCTGCTAAGTCCATGGCTACGACCTAGCAAGGCGCCATTAGCCTTACCTAGTTTGAGAGTTATCGTATAAATGTCTCAAGAAGAACGTTGTAAACCAACAAAGAATAAAGTTAAGTATATTCCAAAGCTACGTATTTTCTTGATAGCAGTCATAACGTATCCTGTTCCAGACTTGACGCCAGTCGGCGTGTGTGTACGCGTGCCTTTCGGCTCCCTTCTCAGTGTGGCGTAACTAGCTTGTTACGCCACAACAGAATCCGTCGGTATTAGGGATGTAGTGACATTCCAAATACCCAGGGCGCTATATGGGCAAACACACGACATCGCGAGAACAGGTGACCAGGCCGGCAATGTATGTTGGCAACACAAAATCTGTTCTGCGCATGTGAATGCTCACTCCAGAAATATTTACTCTATGGACTTGACAGAAGTCGTGCGATACATTCTAATATCGTGTCGGAACTCCTTTCTCTCGGCGTAGTGCAGCATGTCGACGTCGCGTGGAATCAATAGGTCGCTGGAAGTCCACTGCAGAAATATTGAACCATGAAACCTCTATATCCATCCTTAATTGCGTGAATGTCGACGGTGCAGGATTTTGTGCACAAACTGCCCTCTAGATTAAATCCCATAGATGCCTCATTAACGTCGGCCGATCTGGGTGGCCAAATCATTCGCTCGACTAGTCCAGAAAGTTCTTCAATCCAGTCGTGAATATTGTGGCCCGCTGATATGGCGCATTGTCATCCATAACAATTCCATCGTTGTTTCGGAACATGAATGGCTGCAAATAGTCTCCAGGTAGCCGAACACAACCATTTCCAGTCAAACCATTTCCAATCATTGATCGGTTCAGTTGGACCAGAGGACCCAGTCCATTCAATGCAAATGCAGCCCAACCACCAGCTTGCACAATCTCTTGTTGAGAATTTTGGTTGATTGCTTCGAGCAGTCTCCACCACACTCGAACCCCACCATCCATTCTTACTAACTGAAAGTGGGACTCATCATTCCACTGTTTCCCAGTTATCAGGGTCCAACAGTTTGGTCATGAGCCCAGGAGAGGCGTTGTCGAGCCGTTAGCAAAGGCGCTCGCGTCGTTCGTCTGCTTCCAGAGCTCATAAACGCCAAATTTCGCCCCACTACCCTAACTGATACGTTCGTCGTACGTCCCACATTGATTTCTGCCGCTATTTCACGCTATCTTGCTAGTCTGTTAGCATTAATCATTCAATGCAAATGCCGCTCCTCTTTGTTGATAGGTGAAGGCCGGTGTGGCCGTGCGTTTCTAGGCGCTTCAGTCTGGAACCGCGTGACAGCTACTGTCACAGGTTCGAATCCTGCCTCGGGCATGGATGTGTGTGATGTCCTTAGGTTAGTTAGGTTTAAGTAGTTCTAAGTTCTAGGGGACAGATGACCGCAGATGTTTAGTCCCATAGTGCTCCGAGTCATTTGAACTATTTTAACAAACCGATTTTTAAATTATCTGATTTATTATTACTTATACGCAACATGTAACATGTAACATGTTACAACACCCATTAACATTGACAAAAGGCAACGTTAATTCCAAATACTTTTTCTCACAAATGTCAGCCAAATCATCAATAAGCATGAAAAATACCTTGCGCTGCAAGTTACTCAATCTTTAATGAAATATCTAAACTTTCCTGATATAGACGATTCATTCCACAATGATCCTAACTATTCGCTACTGCAGTGCCAATAAATACAAATATTACTTGCATTCCTCTTCATACTCTTTTCATTATAAATCACTATTCAAGTCCTCCTCCTCAGTTTCACAATATTCAAACACAAATCACTTTATCTAAACACAGATGTACTTCATATAAAGTCTACATTGCCACGAGTCCTCTGATAGGCGTCCGTCTCATTTCGACACCGCCGGCCGGTGTGGCCGAGCGTTTCTAGGCGCTTCAGTCTGGAACCGCGTGACCGCTACGGTCGCAGGTTCGAATCCTGCCTCGGGCATGGATGTGTGTGATGTCCTTAGGTTAGTTAGGTTTAAGTAGTTCTACGTTCTAGGGGACTGATGACCACAGATGTTAAGTCCCATAGTGCTCATAGCCATTTGAGCCATTACGACACCAACAATGGAGCTCCCGCGCTCCTTGTAGCCAAGCAGCGACAAAACAAACACGTCTTTCAGCGACAGAGCTGCTGTGACCAAAGAGTTCGCGTGAATAATGAGCAATTCACAATTTTTGCTTAGCGTTTGAGACATCCAAGGTATGTACAAATTCCAGAAATGCAGATAACAAACTGCCAATAGACCTGTTTACAATTTTTCATCCGCCATCTTGAAATTTGGTAATTCCGACATCGGAGTCGTAATCAGCGACGAAAAGAAACTAAAAATAATACAGGTGTGTATAATTTTTTGTCCAGTGGTCTATTAAGTCCAGTTTTTGAACCAAATTGGCCCACTCCGCGCCAGAACTACACCAATGAGAACCTCCCATTCTCAGTTCCCACTATCTAGCTGCCACTGAGCATAGCATTGCCTCAGCCATTTCTCAATCGCGAAACGTTTCCAGACGCGGAAAGTTCATATGTTACAAAGACAAACAAAGCCCTGTCTTTGATAAAAAGTAAATCCAAGATTCTGATACACAAAGAGATGTAACGCCGCGCGGTTAGAGGGGCCATGTCAGTGACTGAGCGGCCCCTCCCGCCGGAGTTTCGAGTGCTCCCTCGGGCATGGGTGTGTATGTTGCTCTTATCATAGGTTAGTTGCAGCTGAAGCACAGAGAGCAGCAAGCACCGCTGTTTCTAGCAATTAAATTACGAGGTAAGGTATTTCAGGATCAGTTTGCAACAAAAGTCATTAAGGCACAGGAACAATTTGTTTAATTAAAAAGATTAATAGTGAAGTGCAGGATTTATTCACTTTCACATATTTTTATAAAGACTATAAAACAGGTCCAAATCCGTGTAGTATTCTCGTAGCTGAGAAGGCACAAAGTCACCCAAAGCTAAACAACAGCAAAGTTATAAGCAGACAAGCAAGCCAGTACGAATTCCAAATCAAATCAAACGGAAACATATTTTTAAAGATAACTTTCAAATTATAAATTTAACCGATCTGAATAGGACTTCGGATATGAAGTATTGTGTGGTCGCTAGTAACGCGTTGGAAGCCGAGAATGCCGTATTGAAATGATTTATTCGATATCTTACATTTTACAATCCAACTGCCACGTGTGACATTATTGCTATCAGAAGCAGTGTCCACTCTGAGGTGATTCGGCAAGCAGATCTTTTACTTCTAATGTCTATTTACGTTCTTCATTAGTTATTTTCTGGACTCTCGAGACCAATGGATACGAATATGCCAGCAACCTATGGAATACGACATGCATCGTTTCCTCACGGGAATATTAACATGTACAATCTTCTCGGTAATGTCGGTTATCCTTATTCCGAGCTTGCTAAACATCTTCAGATAGCCGACCTGCCGGCAACGGAGCAGCTTCGATTATGTCGTATCTGTGCATCAAAACTATAAACTGATGTTGGAATCGGTCATTATCCCAGAATATTTTGAGGCCGGTGAAGCTGACACCGGAGATTACAAAAATATACATTTTTTTTCAGAATTCTTGACATGTTTTAGTTCTAGGGTTCTCTGTACATAATTTAACAGGAGTTATACAGTATTTACGAAAGAAAAAACTACGATCACAATTCCTAACAGCCCCCCCCCCACAAGAATTCTACGGAAAACCAAAATGACACTTTCAAGTAAAGATGAAGCTCATGACGTAATTGCAATAATCACTGACCCATTTTTACAGTGTGGCAATGCCGCGCTACAGGCAAATGATCGTCCACTAACAACGTACAACTACGTGCACACAAATACACTTGAACTCACTAACTATACTATGAAGGCAGTAGGAGAGCCATTTCAATAAGTGGCTCCACGCACAAGAAGTTTTGTAGCCAACGATTGCGGATAATACTGGTAATAGTTTAATTTTAAGTCGATATACGCCATTACACCGGTTAAAAATATAACATACATTCTGCAGTGCTAACCATTTTATTTCATCCTGAAAACCAGTGAGGACCGCCGCCATGCATTAAACAGGCCAGACAAACAATATCTGAAAACTGTGTCGTCGTGAGAATCACTGTTTACCGTCAACTGTCACGGCACGTATCATTTCGACTTAGGACTGGCAAGACACCGCAGCATTAAGTAAATATTCACCAGTGCAATCTACACAAAATTTCGCAGAACTTAAGTCGGAGAGCGCTTCTTTCTTCCTATTTTGTCCAGGTTCTGATGTGAATTGCTGTGCAGCGGGAACAGTCCAACTCGCTTACTGCTAAATGCCAACTACCTACGAGTATAGTTTATGTGGTCGTTGCACTTCAGGTCGCTCATGACCGACTCTTTTCGGTATCGTGCTGTTGATATGTTTCCAGTGGTAAATTCCAAACAGGCTAATCTGACAGTGAATGGTATTTCCCCTGTTTGTGCGCAGTACGTTACATTCACGTAAGATAAAAGAGAAAATGTGCATACGCATGTTTTCTCTGCAGGTTTTTCACTAGACCATTTTCTCAGTTAAATATGTATATTGACCTGTTGTACTTTCTTGTAGTAGTCCGAAATTTAGTTTCACGTAATTGTTGATTCCGCATCATACAGAATGACATATTGGGATCTTTCAGCTACAATGTGCTGAATCCAGCAAGTGTGTTATTCCGCAAGTCAGTAATCGTCCAAAAAGCGACAGTACGGAACTGAGACGAATGTATATCGGAAGACAAAGAAGAACGTGATCATTGTTATCTAGGACACGTCGACAAACGATGTGATGACCATTCGAAGCGGTACGCGCTAAAAACGATAGAACACTGTATGTGTTTATCTTTCCATCTTAGGCATATGCAGCATACTGTTCCATTTCGCACATAGTAATCCTATGTTGCCATTTTATCCTTCAGCAGTGCCTCGCAAAGTCTACAAGATGCCCTATAAATTGTCTCCCCTGTCAGATTCTACATCCATAGTATCCCCAGCAACGAACATCCTGTATTATTTGTTGGACCTCTTTCAATCGTTGTCTTCTCCTGCAGTTTCTGTACTATGCTCTAGAATCACGGGAGCTTTTCTACGGTTCCTTAAAACGTATCCTGTCATCCTGTCCGTTCTTCTGCGTGGCGTTCCGCATATGTTGTCTGCCGCGCGGGGTAGCCGTGCGATCCAATGCGCTTTGTCACGGTTTGCGCACCTCTCCCCGTCAGAGGTTCGAGTCCTCCTTCTGGCATGTGTGTGTGTGTGTGTGTGTGTGTGTGTGTGTGTGTGTGTGTGTGTGTGTGTGTGTGTGTGTTTTGTCTTTCGCGTAAGTTCGCTTAAGTTAGATTACGTAGTATGTAAGACTAGGGACTGATGACCTCAGAAGTTTTGTCTCATAGGAACTTATAACAGATTTGCAAATTTGCATGTTCTCCACCTCGCCGACTATGCGGGAAACCTCTTTTCTTAACTGTACGCGTTATATTATCAGCATCCTTCTGTAGAACCAATTCAGCTGCTTCTTCTTCGGTACTCCTTGTTATCGTCTCTTCTCACAGTCTGTACTTAGAGATTTCTTCCTATTAAGGCCTGCTTTTGACCATAGTTGACATTATTTAGCAAGATACGCACGCTTTGTCTCTACTAATTTTTCTTCTTATACTGAACTTACTTCGCCCATCATCCGTTATTTTACTTTAAAACTTGCGGAATTGCTTCTCATCGTCTGCTGCTTGGTCTCCAACTTTGATATTAAGCTCAGCGATCAGCAAACCTACTTCTTCTACTCATTGCTTTCATCATTATTTAGTTTACTGTTAATACAAATGGTCCAAATGGCTCTGAGCACCATGGGACTTAACATCTGAGGTCATCAGTCCCCTAGAACTCAGAACTACTTAAACCTAACTAACCTAAGGACATCATACACATCCATGCCTGAGGCAGGATTCGAACCTGCGACCGCAGCGGTCGCGCTGTTCCGGACTGAAGTGCCTAGAACTGTTAATACGTGTCCTCTATCCATTACACTGCTCGTCCCATGTAACATGTCCCGTAATTCCTCCTCGGATTCAAGGTCGAATATGTTAAATCTTCTCACCCCATAAATAATTAGACAAACCCTCTTGGTTCTAATTAGAACAAACTACATCTGTTTACTTAGAGATACAATAAAAGCGAACCCTAACCAGCAACTTACTACGTGGCTGTACCAGGTGAACGGAAGGCTAATAGTGGTGCGGGACAGTGTTGCAACAGAGACCTACCTGTTGCTTGCGTCGTGGGAGTCCATCTCCATGTACCCGACCTGCTACACTCTTCTGCCCTTACCAAAAGCGCAGCTGTTCGAGCACTGTACTCTATCATATGAGGTCCAGTGACGTATTACTCCGCTACAACAACACTCTTGGTATCACTGGAACACCAGAAAATGGAGAGAAAACAACTATGGTAAAATCTTAATATTCTGCAGAGGTCCAGTGACCTCCAGTTAGGTAGATTTTACATCAATTATAACAACTGAGTTTATCAGAATTCATGGAGGTTACAAGCGTAACTTTTCTGATGAATTATGAAGCATCACCACAAACGAGACAGTTCGTTCCGAATTTCCAGTACTAAGCTCCAACAACGCAGCTGTATTTTGCAGCATATTAATTACGCCCTGTGTCAAGCAGTAGTTAGGGCTATAGCGCCAAGATGGTTCTGGATGTGATGGCACGAAGTAACACGATATTCTTAAAGACACAAAATGATCTAAACCCACATTCACGACCAAGAGGTCATAAGCGATCATACAATCATATCACCGATGCGGTAAATAACTAGGTAGTCCACATCTTCCTACTTACCAACGTGCTTTGGAGTGATGGTGTACAGTGGCATGACCTATGCTTACTAACTAGCATTGCTAATTTGTGGAGATTGTGCCTTTCAAAATATATCCGATCAATACCAATCAGAGCTACTGCTTAGGCGACTGGAGTTGACTTTTTCTTGTCATCGGTCTACTGACTAGTCACAAGCGGCTCTCCACGAATTGATCTCCTGTGCCAACCTCGTCATCTCAGAGTAGCACTTATGTCCTCAATATTTGCTGGATGCATTCCAGTTTCTGTCTTCCCCCACAGTTTTTACCTTCCGCAGCTCCCTCTAGTACCTTGGAAGCTATATCCTGATGTCTTAAAAGATATTCTGTCACCCCGTCCCTTCATTTCTTACCTTACCAGTCAACCTAATTTTCACCTTTCCTCTGTAGCACCGTATCTCAAATGTTTCAGTTTCCTTATGTTCCGGTTTGTCTACAGTCCGTGTTTCAGTACTATACAATGATCTGTTTCCTCAAATTATGCCTATATTGATACTAGTAAACTTCTCTTGGGCAGCAATCCCTTTTTCCCACTAATCTGCTTTTTATGTCCCCCTTGATCCGTCCGTAACGGGTTATTTTCCTGCCTAAGTAACAAAATTCCTTAACTTCATGTACTTCGTGATCACCAGTTCTGATGTTAAGTTTCTTGGTATTCTCATTTCTGCAACTTATCATTAGTTCCGTCTTTCTTCGATCTACTCTCAGTCCATATTCTGTACTCATTAGACTGTCCATTCCACACAACAGATACTGATATTCTTCTTCACTTTCACTGAGGATAGCAATGTCTTCAGCGAATCTTATCGTTGGTATCCTTTCACCTTAAATTTTAATTCCACTCTTGAACCTTTCTATCATTGCTTCTTCGACGGACAGATTGAACAGTAGAGGCGAAAGACTAGATTTTACTCTTACACCTTTTCTAATCCGAGAACTTCGTCCTTGATTTCCCAGTCTTATTGTTCCGTCTTGGCTCTTGCAAATATTGTTATGTTACATGTCTACCTAGGGCGTACCCCTATTTGTCTCAGAATTTCGAACATCTGGCACCATTTTACATTGTCGCACGCTTTTTACAGGTCGACAAATCCTATGAACGTGTCTTGGTTTTTCTTCAGTCTGGCTTCCATTGCCAACGACAACGTCAGAACTGACTGACTGGTACCTGTACCTTTCCTAAAGAGAAACTGATGGTCATCTAACAAATCCTCAACTTTCTTTCCTATTCCTCTGTATATTATTCTTGTCAGCAACTTGGCTGCAAATGCTGCTGAGGTGATTGTGCGATAATTCTCTGATTTGTCGGCTCTTAAAGTCTTCCAATTTGTATCCTATATCTCCAGTCGCATACACTCTGCACACCAAAGTGAATAGTCGTTTTGTTGCCACTTCCACCAATGATTTTAGAAATTCCGTTGGAATGTAATCTATCCCTTCTCCTTTATTGGATCTTAAGACTCCCAAAGCTCTATTAAATTTGTGATCTAATACTGCATCCCATCCTGGATCTCATCCTTATCGGCTAGTTCTTCTTCTACCACATCATCAGACAAGGCTCCCACTCATAGGTTTCTTCAATGTACTCTTTCCACCTATTCGCTCACTCGTCTGCATTTAACAGTGGAATTCCCATTACACCCGTAATGTTAACGCCCTTCTAATTTAGCAGACGGTTGTGTTATGTTTTCTGTTTTCTGAGTCAGTCCTTCCAACAGTCATTCCTTTCTCGATTTCTTCGCATTTTTCCTGCAGCCATTTCGCCATAGCTTCCCTGCGCTTCCTATTTATTTTATTCCCAAGTGACTTGTATCTCTGTATTTCTGAATTTCCCTGAAAGTTTTTGTACCTCCTTCTTTCGTCGTAGTTGATTAGACGTTGTTAACTGGATATGCCCAAAAACAAAGCTTATTATTCCATAGAGATGGGACTGCCGTTTGACGGTGGTCCGATTTCTTCCAACATGCGACACGATTTCTCTGAACAATGGCTCCTCTCCCTACCTGCTAACTTCTATGGACTATTGTAACGTCAGGCAATTTACCTTCGGAATGTTACTCATTTTCATATTATAGTCGCCTAGCTATTGTTGTAATGGCCACACTAACTCTGCCAATACGTGATGGACTACTTCAACTTTCTCTTCTGAACTACCTTGAACTGTTCGATCTGGTCGTAGCTGATTCGTTGTTCGCCCTTTCAAACTACTCGACATGTTCATTTTTTCCCCAAATGGTATTCTCGCGCCGGTACTCCAAACTTCCCGATGCCGCACTCGGAACTCTCTCCGTGACGACTAACGGTTTCTGTGTGCATCTTCTCTTTACCGCGGGACCAAGACTTTCCGGGGCCGCTGCCGGCTATAAACAACTCTGGCTATTACTCTCGATCAAAATTCGGATATCTCGTGACTCCCAACTCGGATCGCGATGCGGTTATTGCGAATCTCAGTGTAATAATAATTCACAGCCAATTACGCAGGTAGTCACCTGCTTCCTTAGCTTAACCATTAGTGTAACCCACAAACTTGGAAACTGAAACGTGTGTACTGTGTGAGATGACGTGCACTGCCACGTCCCACAGGGAGAGCAATATCTTCAGTGAATCGTACCACTGGTATCTGGATTTTAATCATATATGTGAACATTTCTATTATTTTCCTCCATTTATTCGATGTACAGACAGAATAGCAGGGAGAATAACCGCGTTGTTCGCCTTCAGCAGTTACATCTACATCTACAACATACTCAGCAAGCCGCCTAATGGTACGTGGTGGATGATACTTTTTGTACCACTGAGTCCGCTAACACTGTTCCAGTCGCGAATAGCGCCTGGGAAGAAAGGTTGTCGGTAAGTCTCTGTATCAGCTCTAATTTCACGAATTTTCTCCTCGTGGTCTTTAAAAGTGTAAAATGAAGTCTGTGTTCTTTAGGAAGACTTTTATATCATATCTGTATCGGGTGATTGTAATCTACATCTACGTCTACATGATTACTCCGCAATTCACATTTAAGTGCTTGGCAGAGGGTTCATCGAACCACAATCATACTATCTCTCTACCATTCCACTCCCGAACAGCGTGCGGGAAAAACGAACACCTAAACCTTTCCGTTCGAGCTCTGATTTCTCTTATTTTATTTTGATGATCATTCCTACCTATGTAGGTTGGGCTCAACAAAATATTTTTGCATTCGTAAGAGAAGGTTGGTGATTGAAATTTCGTAAATAGATCTCGCCGCGACGAAAAACGTCTTTGCTTTAATGACTTCCATCCCCACTCGCGTATCATATCTGCCACACTCTCTCCCCTATTACGTGATAATACAAAACGAGCTGCACTTTTTTGCATCCTTTCGATGTCCTCCGTCAATCCCCCCTGGTAAGGATCCCACACCGCGCAGCAATATTCTAACAGAGGACGAACGAGTGTAGCGTAAGCTGTCTCTTTAGTGGACTTGTTGCATCTTCTGAGTGTCCTGCCAATGAAACGCAACCTTTGGCTCGCCTTCCCCACAATATTGTCTATGTCGTCTTTGCAACTGAAATTGTTCGTAATTTTAACACCCAGGTACTTAGTTGAATTGACAGCCTTGAGAATTGTACTATTTATCGAGTAATCGCATTCCTGCGCTGTGCATCCTACACGCGGTTCATAATTGCATCTACGTCTGCATCTATGATTTACGAAATGTTGTACAGTAAGTGACGGAGGTGCTCTCACAGCCCCCATTTCGGTACTTTTTCCGAATGGCACATGGGTAAATGAATGGAAATGGAGCTCTTTGTGGGTTCGAATGTGTCTTAATTCGGTTTTTGGTCATATCTAGACATGGATATGTAAGACAGCACTTTGTTACGTTACTTGTTAGATCGCACACTCTCAGAATTTTGACACTAAACCTCTCAGTGATCCTCAGAACTTCTCTTGCTGCTCCTATCACTGGAGTTTGATGATGATCTCCGTAACGCTCTCACGATCATTGAATGAACGCATGATGAAACGGACGGTCCTTCTCTGCATTACATACCTCAATCGTAGTAGCATTCGACGTGCTCCAAGCTGATGTTTGTCATTTACCTCTGTTCGATGCTTTCTTATTTCCAAGTGGCACTTAAAATGCCACCAGTGGATCTTAGCAAAGCCGTCGTAATACAGTCCGAAAAAACGACACGCCACGAGGGATTTACCAGAAAGTGACGGGAATAGACAGATGTGATGTAAATGTACAGACAAAAAAATGATTATAGGTTTACAAAATTTTGATTAGATGTTCAAGAGAGAGCTTCAGAAACTCAGTGAGTCAATAATGAGTTGGTCCAACTCCGTCCATTACGCAACCAGTGACTCGGCTTTGCGCTGAGTGATAAGGTTGTTGGATGTCTTCCAAAGGGAGAGAGTGGCAAATTCTGTCCGACTGAGGCGTTAGATCGTCAAAATCCCGAGATGGTTGGCGGGTCCTGCCCTTCATACTCTAAACATTCTCAACTGGGGAGAGATCTGGCGACTTTTCTGGCCAGGGTAGTGTTTCGCAACCACGAAGATAAGCAGTAGAATCTTTCAAATCGTACGGGCGGGCATTATCTGGCTGAAGTGTAAGCCCCAGAATGGCTTGCAATGAATGGGAACAAAATGGGGCGTAGAATAATGTCGACGTACCGCTGTACTACACTCCTGGAAATTGAAATAAGAACACCGTGAATTCATTGTCCCAGGAAGGGGAAACTTTATTGACACATTCCTGGGGTCAGATACATCACATGATCACACTGACAGAGCCACAGGCACATAGACACAGGCAACAGAGCATACACAATGTCGGCACTAGTACAGTGTATATCCACCTTTCGCAGCAATGCAGGCTGCTATTCTCCCATGGAGACGATCGTAGAGATGCTCGATGTAGTCCTGTGGAACGGCTTGCCATGCCATTTCCACCTGGCGCCTCAGTTGGACCAGCGTTCGTGCTGGACGTGCAGACCGCGTGAGACGACGCTTCATCCAGTCCCAAACATGCTCAATGGGGGACAGATCCGGAGATATTGCTGGCCAGGGTAGTTGACTTACACCTTCTAGAGCACGTTGGGTGGCACGGGATACATGCGGACGTGCATTGTCCTGTTGGAACAGCAAGTTCCCTTGCCGGTCTTGGAATGGTAGAACGATGGGTTCGATGACGGTTTGGATGTACCGTGCACTATTCAGTGTCCCCTCGACGATCACCAGTGGTGTACGGCCAGTGTAGGAGATCGCTCCCCACACCATGATGCCGGGTGTTGGCCCTGTGTGCCTCGGTGGTATGCAGTCCTGATTGTGGCGCTCACCTGCACGGCGCCAAACACGCATACGACCATCATTGGCACCAAGGCAGAAGCGACTCTCATCACTGAAGACGACACGTCTCCATTCGTCCCTCCATTCACACCTGTCGCGACACCACTGGAGGCGGGCTGCACGATGTTGGGGCGTGAGCGGAAGACGGCCTAACGGTGTGCGGGACCGTAGCCCAGCTTCATGGAGACGGTTGCGAATGGTCCTCGCCGATACCCCTGGAACAACAGTGTCCCTAATTTGCTGGGAAGTGGCGGTGCGGTCCCCTACGGCACTGCGTAGGATCCTACGGTCTTGGCGTGCATCCGTGCGTCGCTGCGGTCCGGTCCCAGGTCGACGGGCACGTGCACCTTCCGCCGACCACTGGCGACAACATCGATGTACTGTGGAGACCTCACGCCCCACGTGTTGAGCAATTCGGCGGTACGTCCACCCGGCCTCCCGCATGCCCACTATACGCCCTCGCTCAAAGTCCGTCAACTGCACATACGGTTCACGCCCACGTTGTCGCGGCATGCTACCAGTGTTAAAGACTGCGATGGAGCTCCGTATGCCACGTCAAACTGGCTGACACTGACGGCGGCGGTGCACAAATGCTGCGCAGCTAGCGCCATTCGACGGCCAACACCGCGGTTCCTGGTGTGTCCGCTGTGCCGTGCGTGTGATCATTGCTTGTACAGCCCTCTCGCAGTGTCCGGAGTAAGTATGGTGGGTCTGACACACCGGTGTCAATGTGTTCTTTTTTCCATTTCCAGGAGTGTATAAGGATGTCGCGGATGACAAGCACAGGGGCCGTGCTGTGAAAAGAAGACGTGTCTGGAGAAGCCCCGGGCAGTGATGAGGTGCCAGTCTGATTGTCGCCCGCCATTCCTGCCTGACATCCAGGACTGATGGTCTACGATGCCGTTTCTTTTAATAGCTGCACTCCTTTAGTAGCCATCCGCGGCAGCCTTGCAGAACAACGGTACATAGACGATATTCTAAGCCCCGTTTTGTGGCCGTTCTTGGCAAGCCATCCTGGGCTTACATTTCAGCAAGATAATGCCTCCCCGCGCACAGAGAGATAGTTTACTGGTTGTCTTTGTGCTTGCGAAACCCTACCATGGCCAGCAAGGTAGCTGGATCCGTCGTGAGGTGAGAACATTTGGAACATTAAGGGTAGGTCCCTCCAACCTTTTTTGATTTACCATCTTGGATTTTGACGATCTAACGCTCTAAGTAGACAGAATTTGCCATGATATCCCTTGGGGTCATTAAACAGCCGAATAATTGCTTGCATAATAGTCAGAGGGGTACCTACGGGAAGTTGACTTGCTCAGTTTGAAGCTCTTTCTCTTGAATAAATCATCCAATTTTTCTTAAGTGTAATCGTTTGTTTGGCTGCACGTGTACATCACATCTACCGATTTCCATACCATTCGGATAATTCCTTCGTGGTGCGTTCTTGTTTTTTATGTCTTAGAGTGTATATCGGCCAGAAAGGACGCCCAACTGACCTCAGACGATGAATGAGATATTTAGACTGTCCACTGTCCAGATACAAGGGAGGTGGCCGTCACTAACCATTGAATAAGAGGGACAAGTCTACCACCCTAAACTCAGTTTTCTGGCCCTTTGAACTCTTCAGACAGCTTGTAAAAGGCGCAGCATTAGGCTCGACAAATTTCGTCCCTGAACAACATTGGAAGGAGACGTCCCCAGCCTCTGCATAGCCCTTCTACAAGCATGCAGAAGTTCGCGTGCTAACAAAGGCCTCTTGACGACAGAGCTGAGAAAACCGACATCTGTAGTTATCGGAAAAGACCGCAGCTTGTCGTAAGACAGGAATTCTTTCTGAGAAAGACTTTGTTGCGAGTGGGTAGCAGGATTTTTACCACGGGAAATAAGGTTAGTATGGAACAACTACACACGCTTTAAGCAAACTAGATAACGTTGAGGAGTCATCGCTCAAGTATTGAATAATACCGCCTCCAGCCTTGATAGTCGCCTTACCTCGGAAAGGAAGAGAGATCACAAGTATCATCTGGTGTCCCATATCCGGCTGAAGCTAGCAGTTCATGATTCGATCCCACTGAGTTATCAAACTGCGGTCATGTTGACTGCTGCATTTCAACTGCTGTTCCAAATTGTCACAGGTATTCAGTGATATTAAGATCACATGAGTGGTAAGATATCCTCAGTGAAAGTCAAGAGTAAATGCAGGACATGTGTAATGGAACCAACACTGAAAGCTTAATAATGATTGAGAGTGAACCGAAGAAAAAGGGGAGTACTAGAAATGAGAACATCGAAATTGGGACCACGAAGTTAAGGAATTCTGCTACCTTGGAAACAAAGGAACACATGTAGGACAAACCAACGAAGACATGTAAAGCCAACTGGCACGGGAAAAGAAGGCATTCCAAATCGAGAGAAGTATACTAGTATCAAACATTGGCCTTAACTTAAAACAGAAGTTTCTAAAAATGTGCGTCTGCCGCATAGGATTGTATATTAGTGACTCTTGGGGTGTGGGAAAATCAGAAAATAACAGAATTCAAGCTTATGATACAAAAAGAGAAAGCCATTGTCTCAAACAGTGAACATTTATAGGGATCGTACACATATGTATCCACTTTATTTACTGACATTGTGGACGGATATTTTACTTGAAAGACATTGGTTAGCTTGAATGTGGGGATATCCCGAAATCAGTCAAGACTAAATAAACATACGTTTCAGTTGCAACTCCTTCTGTCACTTTTTGCATCACAGTGTAAAATGAGTTACCGTCACACATTACGCAGCGAGTTGAAGTTACGCAAGATGTTGAAGCGATAAGGTAAAGAATAAGGAGGTTTTTCGTACAATCGGCGAGCAAAGGAAGATATTGATATCATTTACGGGAAGGAGCAACGGGAAGATACGGCGTGTGTTAAGACGTAAGAGAATAGCTTCCTTGTTACTGGAGGGAGGCTTAAAGTGTTGAAACTACAGTGGAAGGTAAAGATTCGAGTACATCCAAGGAGTTATTCATGACCCTGCGTGCAAGTGCTGCTCTGGCGAGAGGAGGTTAGCAAAAGAGAAGAATTCGTGGCGGGTGGCATCATAGGAATCGGAAGATTGATGATACAACTTACTGAGCCATTCGAGATACGATAAGGTAAATGACTAATCACCAGGAATGTAAGTGTGCATCCCAGGAAACACGGATGTTGTCACCATGGGTCTGCGACTGTCTGCAGCAAAATTACCATGGCGGTGTAAAACAAAGGCACGTACCATGGCGCGGTTCACCTTGCTCCAGATTATATCGGGGTTCAGTACCTTCGTTAAATCGCAGTTCGGATACTAGAAAAGTCTGGTGCGGCAGGTTTTAAAACGTCGCGCACAGTGGTGCTAGAGGGAAAACATACAGAAGAAGAAGACGGGAACAGTCAGTGAGAGGGAAAGAGAGAGAGGGAGAGAAAGAAAAGAGAGAGAGAGAGAGAGAGAGAGAGAGAGCGACCGCAAGTGAGTAGTTCGTCGCGTAGATAGGAGATGGAACCATAGAACAACTATCCGCCTAGCCGGACGCGGAGCTGCTGTATGTGACGCCTTGTGTGGACGGGCGGTTGTGGATGCCGGTTTGGTCTTGTTAAGGTAAGTGGAACACCTAGGGTCCGAGTGCGCGCAAGCGTCAGGTGTTAGCTTCACTCAGTTCCACGAGTGGATCGCACTTCCACTAAAGCGGTTTTGTATACTTCCCGTTGAAGGCAAGGTCCCGGAGATAACTTGTGGAACAAATTATTGTTCCTCGTGTCTGCAACGAGCTCATATTTAGATGGGTCCTGTTGTGTGGTTAATGTATGTGGTAGTTGTATTGCACCACTAGTGACGAAGAACGCAGTGAAACTTTTACATTTCGCAAGCATTCAAAATGCTTTAAAAATTTCTACTAAAGCAAACCTGTGTTAAGTTCACCATACTACCATACATGTTAACAGACAGATTTAGGAGCACTGTCCACTCAGTAAGACGACTGAAGCACCTCCTTAAATTTAAATAGTATACTGCATCAAGTAAGTGAGGTACTGTTCATTTGTACTTAAATTTGTCAGTTGAGTTTCCATAGCTTCTCTTCTTGTTTAATAAATCTTTTGCTAATTTAAAGTCCTTGCTTTAAATTGCACCAAGTAACTGAGATTTTATGCTTGTTTCAGTATTAAAACTAACTTAGCGCACGCTGCTTCGCTTGCGTGGATTGTATGGGCTACAGAGATCTTTTTTTGTTTTTATGTAAGAGAGTTTTATGTTGTTCATAAATTGCAACACCTTCTAAAGTTTTCACGCTAATTAACGTCATATGAGCAAGGATTTTCCCGAATGTGTTTCTGGCCAAAGAACGATTGTGGTAGCTGGAGCCAAAAGTTTTTGTTAATCATGGCTTTGGGGCTCTTGTGGAGATATTTCGAAAGCAACTTTCGTCTCCTAAAAAATATTTATTTAAATCTATGGCAGAAGTGAAATAAAAATTTCTATAAATTTAGCTTAAAATTTTTTTAATGTAAGAAAATATTTTAAAAAAATTCATCTCCTATTGCACTACCTTAAGGACTGAATTTCCAGAAACATTGAAACACATATTTCTTTATATTTCTAACCAGTAAGTCAAATACCAATTGTCATATATATATTTTTAAATTTTTTTCTTACATTAAAAAATGTAAATTAATGGCAAAAAGGGAATTGTTCCCGTAGCGTACACATAACATGGACTTTCACACGACGAAAACACCGACGACGAGTTAGGTAAGTCATTTCCTTTCTAATTACAAGTATTTTTGTAACGGTCTTTTTTTGTCATTGCTGTAGTGACAACCGTAAACATACTCATAACGCCCACCACCAGAGTCTCGTGATCGATTTAGGATCGCACGTTCGAAATTTATCGTTTGTATCCCTCGACTTCGATAGGCAATCATTCATGGTAATTACCGGACTTCAGGGTAGAAACTTCGGTACTTGCCTTGTGAAGACATCTTGGCAGGTGCCCAGTAGCATAAATCTGAATTTCACTCCCACTAACGCCAGACGTCTAGCGTCGGCTGCATCCGGAAGACGAAAGACGGGCACCACTCGCAATATTATCACCGCCGTATGCTGTCAGCCGAATTCGGAACGTAATCAGGAGACGCCTCAGAGCGACTGTCCGTCGCCTGGTAACGACACTAACATAGGCTCTCCTGTTATGGTCCGCTTGCCAGTGTTGCGTTAGCCCCAAGAGTAGCGACGCTCAGCGACGTAATGGGAAAAATAATCTTTTACCATAGTAATCGATTTATAAATATACGTACTTTATAATAGTGATTTGTAAAAGATAACTTGACGTAACAGCCCTCGTTCAAACATATTGTGGCGAAAATTGATCTAATTGTAATCTGACGCTAAGGTTGTGGTTGGTTGGGGGACGGCACCAAACGGCGAGGTCATCGTTCCCATCGGATTAAGGGAGAATAAGGAGGGAAGTCAGTCGTGCCCTCTCTGTGGATCCATCCCGACATTTGCCTGAAGCGATTTAGGGAAATCACAGGAGACCTAAATCAAGATGGCCGGACGCGGGTTTGAAGCGTCGCCCTCCCGAATGCGAGTCCAGCCTGCTAACCGCTGCACCTCTGTCTGACACTGAGATTTAACTGAGAAGATAAATTTACAGTACGTAGTAAAAACTTTTGGCACTGCTTTCTGGAATTAGCTCACTGAACTACTGAAGGTAGCGTAGATGAAATACAGGGTGGTAAGGCAATTCCCTCTGACCAACCATAGCGTACGGATCTCCGTGCCGGCACGTTCACAGGAGCTCAGTCCGTCAGTTCACCTGATGATGGCGACATGTATGATCGCCACAATATTGTGCCCGTTAGACGCTGTAGACCGGCAGTAGACCCGTGGATATTTTGATTATCAAATACACCGGGAGGAATTCAAGAATCACATTATAATTGTATCATTAATCATGACGCAATTCCATCAATACCATCAACCATCCTTTCATAAATCCGCCATGTTTTCTTGGTAGTAAAGCGCTGTTGATGTATTTTCTGCTCTTATAGTGTGGTACACATGCTATTGTGATGATGCTCTCTCTCTGTCAGAATCAGTGATTTCTAATTATGCCGAGTTTATTTTGTCCGTGACACCTTGACTGTTTCGCTCCTCAGATCTTCTAGACGTGAGCTTAAGTCCTCTAAGCATCCCACTGTTGACGAAATATTGAAATATGTACTTTGTTGTCCGTTCGGAGTCGGTAAGTGTCCTAAGAAACCGAACTTCATCACTCCATGATATCATACGTCTTGAGGAACATGGCTTGTGTATTCGAGATACAGATAATTGTGCCAGAGATAGATGACCAGTTCTTCCTGTTGTGTAGCTGTAACTCTCGTAAAACAGTACTGTTTAATTCAGGACTTCATTTTCACTGTTTGAGCAACAGTTCAAATTTTGGACGACGTCTCACGGAAGGTATGTCCACCACCGCATCCAAGAGAGTTGGGAAGAGTCTTGTAACTTGGTACACACATCATACTTTCACCTCTAACCAGCCCTGTAATAGTAGTTTATTTCCTGATTCCATTTATAAATGGTGGCATTCACTTTTTATCTGCTGCAGCTTTTTTGTGTAATTACATAAATCACTCTAGAAAAGTTAAGTTTTCCAAATCTGAAAACCTGCTCCAAGGTATGGCGTTGTCATACACCAACTAACAGTTATTCGACTGACATTTATAACCGCTGCAGTCGAGAAAATCTTGTAAGTACTGTACTTAATAATCTACCTGTTACCTTATCTCTCGACTACACATCAATAACCAGTAAGTGAAATCACATTAAGCAGAAGTATTATGAAAAACCAATTAGATGTTAAATAAATTTTGAAATAGAATCTACTGGACACTTGTTAACTAGCCAGTTAGTATTAAGAAAGCTTGCTCCATTTTTGATATAATTTCACCGTTCCATATCCACTCTGCACTCGATCACGATATTGGGTAATCAAGCCCAAATTTTCAATTTAAACTGAAGATTCCAGGATGAGATTTTCACTCTGCAGCGGAGTGTGCGCTGATATAAAAACTTTCTGGCAGATTAAAACTGTGTGCTCGACCGAGACTCGAACTCGGGACCTTTGCCTTTCGCGGGCAAGTGCTCTACCATCTTTTTTTTTTTTTTTTTTCTTTTTTTTTACTCAGACTCATAACTTTAGACCGACTGTGGCAAAAAAAAAAAATGAAAAGAAAATTACAGTTGGACGCGAATAGGCGACTATAAGCTCAGAACTCACGACGCTTGCTACTTTTTTTTTTTTTTTTTTTTTTCAAGTGTAATATAAATAGAAAGTAAATGACTGTGTTAGAAATTAAAAAAAAAAAACTGACTATTGGGAGTCGATCCAGCGACCCGGTGATTACGGGACTTGAACGCAAACCACTTTTTTTTTTTTTTTTTTTTTTTGCAAACACTAAATGAAATGCATCCTCTGCCAAAAAGAAAGAAAACAAAATATTTTAAAACAAATCACAAATTGAAAGGAACAGGGATGTTGTTTTTATTTATTTATTTATTTTCAATAAGGATCACTCTGTTAAAAGGAACATATAGACCATTTCATCGTATGGTATGTGCATCACATAGTGAGTGGTGAGAGAAGCGTGAGGTTCATCATCAGCTGTCAAATGTGCACACCGGCTGCACCCGGCACATCCCAACTGCGTGGGGGGTCGAGGAAGACTGCCTGAAGATAATTGGCAAAGGTTTTCCGATAGTGTGACCATCTATGAACCTCACTGTGGGCTTGCTGCAAGAAATACCAAAAGTCAAGTCGCGACGTGGCAGTATCCCCATAGAGGTACGCGATCGTCCAACCTTTGATCCAGATGATCGACTGTGATTTAGTCGCCGGAAAGTAGTCACTCTCTGGATGTAAGAAGGAAGCAGGTGTAATATGTTGCGGGGTCACACGGAGGTAGCAAGCCACCATCTGTCTTCCTAGGAGCCAGACGTCCACCACCGCGATACAAGTTAAGCGGTGATGGTCGTCATCCACTTGGTGACATTTCGGGCATAGTGGAGTGTCCACTAGTCCAATTGCATGGAGCCGTTGGTGGGTGTTGAACTTGCCACAGGCGACAGAGAACCACAGTGCCCGAACGAAGGTAGGAAAGAATTTTTGGTGCACATGTCTCCAAATCTTCGGCCAATGCAACCTGGGGTGTTTCAGTTCAATTTCATTACAACGTATCCGTCGTAGCAGCCAAACATAAAAATCCTTCGCGCATGGCGGTCTCGTGCGCGGAAGCTCGTCTCTGATATAACTAAGTTCCACGATAAATGTTGAGACATGCGCAAAATGTGGCGTAATGTTGCCCACCGCCACCGGAGGTGTGAGGGACGCTGGAACCAGGAGATCCAGTAGGCGGGATGTAAGGGAATCACGCCCGCTACGCCATTGCTTATACATTGTGGCTAGAAGGAGCGCCGTCGCACGGCAGTGAACATTCGTAAGTCCGAGTCCCCCCTTGTCCGTAGGGAGAGTGAGCGTTTCGTATCGCACCTTGAGGGGCGATCCAATCATCACGAAATAGCCTAGTGCTGATTGAAGGCGACGTCCGAGCGTGAGTGATAGGGGCAGGATCTGCGAAATATGCACCATTCGAGAAACCACGTAAGTGTTCAGGTACTCGACTCGCTGCAAAGGATCAAGACGACGTAGGAGATGTTGTCGGACCATGGTACGTGTTGTCTGTAAAATACGTCGGTAGTTAACTGCTGCACTATGTTTTACAGATGAGGTAAAGTCTATGCCGAGATAGCGGAATCGTTGCACATAAGGAAACGGACTGATTTCTTCCGGCGTAAGGCCCCTTCCCACCGGCATTGCCGCCGATTTGTTCATGTTCACTGCACCACCCGTGATCACACTGTAGTCCAACAACAGTTCAAGGACCGTCTTCACCTCTTCCTCAGAACGAACGAGCAGCAGGAGGTCGTCCGCATAGGCACGACATTTGAAGGTGTAGCCCCGTAGTTCCATCCCAGAAAGAGAATTGGTGAGCCTCCCAATTAATGGTTCCAACGCTATCGCGAACAGCAGCATCGAAAGAGGGCAGCCCTGGCGAATGGATCGTCGAATTTGAATGGGCCCTGCTATACGCCCATTAACCTGTACCAAGGATTGTGCGCCCCCGTAAATCCTTCTAATGAGACCAGTAAAACGGTCTGGAAAACCCATTTGTTCCAGTACAGCATACAGATAGTTGTGGCGCACCTTATCAAAAGCACTGTCAAAATCAACCGTCACCATCGCCGCTTTAAGCCGGCACTCCTCCGCCAGCGCTATCACATCACGGCATTCGCCAGTAGCTGTTTGCACATTCACCGATCCACCCGGTGTCGTCTGTTCCGGAGAGAGAACGCTACGAATTAACATACGACATCGGGACGCTAGCAACCGTGCAAAGATCTTGTAGTCGGCATTAAGCAGGGTGATGCGGCGATAATGTGTGACCGTAATTCCTGGCTTCGGTTTATGTACTGGCACCAGGAGGCCTTCCATAAAAGCCGGTGGAATAGGCGCATCGGAATTTAACATCTCGTTGTACATTTCCGTCAATCGCGGTGCCATTTCGTTGCGAAATTCGCCATAGAATTCAGCAGGAAGCCCATCAATGCCTGGGGACCGATTCAACGCACCTTGTGCGATCGCATCATGTACTTCCTCACAGCTAATGGCTTCCAGTAAGGTGCCCGCGGCTTCCACCGTCAGTGTACGGGAGACGGACGTGGCTATACGGTCGAGGTCATCGAAAGAGGTTGCTTCTTCCCGATAGATGTGTTGGTAATGGTCGACGAATGCAGAGACAATGTCAGCTTGACGCGTCACTCTTCGGTCTTCGCGGGTGATTAACTCCCGTACCAAAACGCGTCGTCGGTGCTTTCGTTCATTCACGACGTGGTGCATGGAAGGAATCTCGTGCCTTATCGTATCGTGACATCTGGCGCGCACCATGGTTCCCTGAAGATGTTTCCGAGCTAAAGCCACTAGTTTAGCTTTTATCCTTTTGCGTTCGATCCAGATGTCCTGTCCCGGCGGGCCAACATCCAGGTCGCGCAGTGCTGCAAAATAAAAGTCGGTGGTACGGCGGCGCCATTCAGCCATTTCCCTGCTATATGAGATGAACGTACGGCGAAGCGCCGGTTTAGCACAAGTCAGCCACCAATCAAGCTTCGTCGCATACCTTCCAACCCTTCGCTCGCACATCGTCCATGTCTCAAGGATCCGTTGACGGCATTCAGGATCATGTAGATGTTGAATGTTTAGTTTCCACGGGGCCTTACTGTTCCACACCTCTCTACGGGGAAGAAGCACCGTACAGATGTAAGCGCTGTGATCGGAAAACGCCAATGGCCAGCGTTCCGCGTCCTGGACATCATTTGCATGAGCCCGTGAGATATAAATGCGATCTAATCTGCTCGCCGAATGACTTGTCACATAGGTGTATCCCGGTGCAGCTCCATGTCGTAATTCCCACGTGTCACTAAGTACAAGGTCGTTGACAACAATTCGCAACTCCTGGCTGATGTTTGCTTGCGGCCATTGGTCTTTCTGGCTGAGAACACAGTTGAAATCTCCACCAATTATTACACATTCATAACGTCCATGGAATAGTGGAGCAATGTCTTCTGCATAAAATCGCGCCCTTTCCCGCCGGCGATTGTTTCCCGACGGTGCATAAAGATTGATGATGCGTGTCCCAAACGTCGTGAAAGCCATTCCCCTGGCCGACGGAAGATAACACACGTTTTCCACTGGGAAGCCATCTCGCACGTAAACTGCCACCCCACTCCCATTGTGATCTCCATGTGACGAATAGGATTGGTAGCCTGCGATGTATGGGAGTGCAGCTATGTGGACTTCCTGCAGCAAAGCAATATCCACATCAGATGCCCAAACCGTTTCCTTCAATAGGTGTATTTTGGCCGGGGAACGCACGTCATTAATATTTAATGTCGCAATACGGTTCGCATGGCGTTGAATCCCACTCTGTCGAGGCGCAACAACATCTCCCTGCACCGGCGCCGGGGGCTGAGTTAGATGACGTTCTCTCGCCCCTCTCCCTTCACCTTCAGCAATTATTAGTCCGTCTTCGTGAGTGCCGGCTGCCTCTGTATGACGTCCGGCGCCTCCTCAATATCCTCATACCACATCTTTTCAGGCTGTGATATATTCGTGTCCATAGCCACAGCATCTGCGTCTGGAGAGCCAACTGGCTGTGATTTCTCTTCAGAATCACCACGTCCCGGTACCGTCAATGTGACTGACCGCTGTGGGTCGGATCGAACAGTTCCCAGTACCTCATCCTGTTTCGTAGAGGCTGTTGTGTCGTCTTGGTCCACAGGCACATCGTCGTCGGGGCAAGGGGAGTCATCCCGAGGAGATGTCGTGCGACGCCGCCGTTTCCTCCTTTTCGGGGAACGCTGTTTGCGTGATCTTCCGTCCGTGTCCTCAGATTGCAGGGAATCACGGCTGCCCGACAGAAAAGCATCCGTAGGAACTGGAAGTGTTTCGAGTCCCATCGTTGAACTTGGTGGGAGTTCGGTCGAAACTAATGATGTCGTCTCAGAGTGCGTTTCAGACGGAACAGCATCCGTAGTGGCTGGAACTGCTTCTTGTACTATCGGTGTGCTGGGTGGGAGTTCGGTCTCATCTGATGTCGCCGTAGATTGTATGCTCGACGGAGCAGCATGCTCTGTCATCCCGACGTCTGCGACAAGGTTTCGGAGAGTGCCATCTTGATCTTCCACCGAGGCTGTGCCCTTTCGGTCATCAGCGGACGCAGTGAGGGCTTTGGCATAGGTGATCGGTAGTACTGTCATCGCCGGCGACGGCTCCCGCACATCTGAAGGCAGTTGCGTAATCCGTCGTTGCATACAGTTCGACCTGAGGTGTCCCTCCTGGCCACATCCAGAACATGTACGTGGTTGACCATCGTAAATCACCACCGCCCGACAACCACCAATTGTCAGATAGGACGGTACATGCTTCTGAAGATCAACAGTGATCTGCCGCACTCCGTTAAGAACGGGGTATGTGGCGAATTGTGTCCAGCGTTCTGCTGTGTGACCATGTACTGTGCCGTATGGCTTAAAAGCCTCGAGAACTTCGTCAGCCGGGAGCTCAAATGGCAGCTCAAAAACACGTATTGTCCGTATACCCAGACCAGCATGTTCTACAGTTACCGTGCCGACATTCCCGTCACTATGGCAAAATCGGAGACCTGCTTTTGTCGCCTGTAGAATTCTCTCACACGCCGCGTCATTTACCATCTTAACATACACCGTGGGACTAACGATGGACAGGTGAATTCCAACAATATCATTTGGCGGTATCTTGACGTCCTCTCGAATGAATCGTTCCACTGCTAAAGCCTTTGGTCGTTCGTAGTCTTTGCAGAAATTGAACCGTAATGTAGTTTTCCTGTACTTGTTCGCCATGATCGTTGTTACTAGCTCACGCGCAGACTAAGTCCACAAGTAAACAAACACTCGCACGCGCCGCACAGGCGGAAGTATCGGACCTCCGCTTCGCACGGCCGCTAGCGCCGAACTTTACCATCTGAGCTACCGAAACACAACTCACGCCCGGTCTCACAACTTTACTTCTGCCAGTATCTCGTCTCCTACCTTCCAAACTTTACAGAAGCTCTTCTGCGAACCTTGCAGAACTAGCACTCCTGAAAGAAAGGATATTGGGAGACATGGCTTAGCCACAGCCTGGGGGATGTTTCAAGAATGAGATTTTCACTCTGCAGCGGAGTGTGCGCTGATATGAAACTTCCTGGCAGATTAAAACTGTGTGCCCGACCGAGACTCGAACTCGGGACCTTTGCCTTTCGCGGGCAAGTGCTCCTTTCTTTCAGGAGTGCTAGTTCTGCAAGGTTTGCAGGAGAACTTCTGTAAAGTTTGGAAGGTAGGAGACGAGATACTGGCAGAAGTAAAACTGTGAGACTGGGCGTGAGTCGTGCTTCGGTAGCTCAGATGGTAGAGCACTTGCCCGCGAAAGGCAAAGATCCCGAGTTCGAGTCTCAGTCGGGCACACAGTTTTAATTTGCCAGGAAGTTTCATATCAGCGCACACTCCGCTGCAGAGTGAAAATCTCATTCTGGAAACATCCCCCAGGCTGTGGCTAAGCCATGTCTCCCAATATCCTTTCTTTCAGGAGTGCTAGTTCTGCAAGGTTCGCAGGAGAGCTTCTGTAAAGTTTGGAAGGTAGGAGACGAGATACTGGCAGAAGTAAAGCTGTGAGACCGGGCGTGAGTCGTGCTTCGGTAGCTCAGATGGTAGAGCACTTGCCCGCGAAAGGCAAAGGTCCCGAGTTCGAGTCTCGGTCGGGCACACAGTTGTAATCCGCCAGGAAGTTTCGTAAACTGAAGATATTTGTCATCTGCCCTTCATTATCACAGAATTAGGTACAAAATATGCAAACAGCCCATCAACTTTGGGAAACACATTACATTCCGACTGTCCATGGCATCAACCCACTTAAATTCCCCTATTTCTCTATTAGAGCCTCCTGACTACTGTTACAACAATGCCTAAGTGCAGAACGTGCTGGAAGTTATAGATCCTCTCTAAACTTATCGACTACCCAGAGTTGTTACATGTAAAGATCGGTAGTTGCGGGGGGGGGGGGGGGGGGGGGGGGGAGTGGTAGAGGGGGGCATGGTGTAGAAGCTTGCAATGCTTCACACCTACACAAATTTCCATTTTCAAGGCAGGTGAAGTTGTTATGACAATAGAGAAACTAAATTATTTGGCAAGTATCACATGTTTCATGGTACAAGACCATCCTCTGTTTCAAGATACTGGTTGGTGTATGTTTGGTGAGGTATGGCTTAACTGTACACATGTTACATAAATAGTTCTGAAAATCTACGGTGTTTTACTCACCCACAAAATTCTGCACCTGACAAATACAATACAACTCTGCAAATACAATACAACCCCTGCAGTCATCAGAAATGTGATAAGTGTGGTGCGAGAATGCCAAGAACAGATTACTCGCAGAGACATGGTTATTGTTCAGAAATGCAGAACTGTCTACACAGGGCGCCGGCAACTCGGTCTTGCAAGTGGGGTGCGCACCCCATCAGCAGTAGCCGACACGCGTCCACCTGGCAGTACTGTGGTGTAGTGTATGGGTCACGTGTCAGCCGTTATGCCACGGCTGGTCTTGTGCTTCCCCCCCCCCCCCCCCCCACCACCCCTCCACCCCCCACCGTGCCGTAGCAGGTGTGGCCTTCGCTGGACAGCAGCTCTGCAAGCTGAACACCGAAACGCTCGCCCTGACATCAAGACGTGCACCCAGGAAACTCGCCCTCCAGCCCAGCCTGAAGTACCCGTTGCCACCCAGAGTTCAATCTGCAACTTCCAGATAGAGATAGGAGAGAGACACACTCCCTGCCGCCGTTGGATAAGCAGCTGCAGCAGCAAGTAGTATACTCTTAGCTCACTTATTTGTTACATAGTTGGATTCTTAATTTCTTTGCGTGTTTTTGTTATTTGCATGGTTTAATTCATAAATTTTGGGCGTATTATAGTATTTGAGAGTTGTACCATCGCGTTTTGGTACCTGAATAGTGTAAAATCGCGTAGTCTCCTTCCGCCGCCGAGCAGTGTGTCAGCAGTGCGCAAGTAGCAGCATTACTGCATTTACTAGGCAATCGTGTATTTTAATAACCGTTTAAATTTTGTGTCGAATTGTTTGTGCTCTCTGTAGATTAGATCAGACGTTCTTTGTACAACAGTTTTTAGCATGGATAGGGACTGCAACTGCTGTGTTCGGATGCAGGCTGAGTTGGCATCCCTTCGCTCCCAGCTTCAGGCAGTGTTGGCTTCGGTCACACAGCTTGAGGCTGTTGCCAATGGGCATCACTGTGGGGGTCCGGATGGGGGTTTGTCGGGGTCTGCCAGCTCGTCACGCGCATCCCCCGATCGGACTACGACTGTGGCTGCCCGGGATGCTGCCCACATTGAGGCTGATCCCTCACTTGTGGTAGAGTGGGATGTCGTCTCGAGATGTGGCAGGGGGCGAAAGACGTTCCGGAGGGCTGAACGGAAGGCCTTTCCAGTTTGTCTGACGAGCCGGTTTCAGGCTGTGTCTCAGGCTGATACTGATCTTCGGCCGGACATGGCTGCTTGTCCTGTTGCAGAGGTTGCCCCTCAGTCTGCAAGATCCGGGCGGTCGCAGAGGGTGAGCTTACTGGTAGCTGGGAGCTCCAACGTCAGGCGCGTAATGGGGCCCCTTAGGGATATGGCAGCAAGAGAGGGGAAGAAAACCAATGTGCACTCCGTGTGCTTACCGGGGGGAGCCATTCCAGATGTGGAAAGGGTCCTTCCAGATGCCATGAAGGGTACAGGGTGCACCCATCTGCAGGTGGTCGCTCATGTCGGCACCAATGATGTGTGTCGCTATGGATCGGAGGAAATCCTCTCTGGCTTCCGGCGGCTATCTGATTTGGTGAAGACTGCCAGTCTCACTAGCGGGATGAAAGCAAAGCTCACCAGCTGCAGCATCGTCGACAGGACTGACTGCGGACCTTTGGTACAAAGCCGAGTGGAGGGTCTGAATCAGAGGCTGAGACGGTTCTGCGACCGTGTGGGCTGCAGATTCCTCGACTTGCGCCATAGGGTGGTGGGGTTTCGGGTTCCGCTGGATAGGTCAGGAGTCCACTACACGCAACAAGCGGCTACACGGGTAGTAGGGGTTGTGTGGCGTGGGCTGGGCGGTGTTTTAGATTAGATGGCCTTGGGCAAGTACAGAAAGGGCAACAGCCTCAACGGGTGCGTGGCAAAGACAGGACATGCGGGGACCAAGCAGCAATCGGTATTGTAATTGTCAACTGTCGAAGCTGCATTGGTAAAGTACCAGGACTTCAAGCGCTGATAGAAAGCACCGAAGCTGAAATCGTTATAGGTACAGAAAGCTGGCTGAAGCCAGAGATAAATTCTGCCGAAATTTTTACAAAGGCACAGACAGTGTTTAGAACGGATAGATTGCATGCAACCGGTGGTGGCGTGTTTGTCGCTGTTAGTAGTAGTTTATCCTGTAGTGAAGTAGATGTGGATAGTTCCTGTGAATTATAATGGGTGGAGGTTACACTCAACAACCGAGTTGGGGTAATAGTTGGCCCCTTTTACCGACCTCCCGACTCAGCAGCATTAGTGGCAGAACAACTGAGAGAAAATTTGGAATACATTACACATAAGTTTTCTCAGCATGTTATAGTCTTAGGTGGAGATTTCAATTTACCAGATATAGACTGGGACACTCAGATGTTCAGGACGGGTGCTAGGGACAGAGCCTCGAGTGACATTATACTGAGTGCACCATCTGAAAGTTACCTCGAACAATTAAACAGAGAACCGACTCGTGGAGATAACATCTTGGACCTACTGATAACAAACACACCCGAACTTTTCGACTCTGTATGTGCAGAACAGGGAATCAGTGATCATAAGGCCGTTGCAGCATCCCTGAATATGAAAGTAAATAGGAATATAAAAAAAGGGAGGAAGGTTTATCTGTTTAGCAAGAGTAATAGAAGGCAGTTTTCAGACTACCTAACAGATCAAAACAAAAATTTCTGTTCCGACACTAACAATGCTGAGTGTTTATGGAAAAAGTTCAAGGCAATCGTAAAAGGCGTTTTAGACAGGTACGTGCCGAGTAAAACTGTGAGGGACGGGAAAAACCCACCGTGGTTCAACAACAAAGTTAGGAAACTACCGCGAAAGCAAAGAGATCTTCACTCGAAGTATAAACGTAGCCAAAACCTCTCAGACAAACAGAAGCTAAACGATGTCAAAAGTTAGCGTAAGGAGGGCTATGCGTGAAGTGTTCAGTGAATTCGAAAGTAAAATTCTATGTACCAACTTGACAGAAAATCCTAGGAAGTTCTGGTCTTACGTTAAATCAGTAAGTGGCTCTAAACAGCCTATCCAGACACTCCGGGATGATGATGGCATTGAAATAGAGGATGACACGCGTAAAGCTGAAATACTAAACACCTTTTTCCAAAGCTGTTTCACAGAGGAAGACCGCACTGCAGTTCCTTCTCTAAATCCTCGAACAAACGAAAAAATGGCTGACATCGAAATAAGTGTCCAAGGAATAGAAAAGCAACTGGAATCACTCAACAGAGGAAAGTCCACTGGACCTGACGGGATACCAATTCGATTCTACACCGAGTACGCGAAAGAACTTGCCCCACTTCTAACAGCCGTGTACCGCAAGTCTCTAGAGGAACGCAAGGTTACAAATGATTGGAAAAGAGCACAGGTAGGCCCAGTCTTCAAGAAGGGTCGTCGAGCAGATGCGCAAAACTATAGACCTATATCTCTGACGTCGATCTGTTGTAGAATTTTAGAACATGTTTTTTGCTCGCGTATCATGTCGTTTTTGGAAACCCAGAATCTATTCTGTAAGAATCAACACAGATTCCGGAAAGCCGGCCGAAGTTGGCATGCGGTTAAAGGCGCTGCAGTCTGGAACCGCAAGACTGCTACGGTCGCAGGTTCGAATCCTGCCTCGGGCATGGATGTTTGTGATGTCCTTAGGTTAGTTAGGTTTAACTAGTTCTAAGTTCTAGGGGACTAATGACCTCAGCAGTTGAGTCCCATAGTGCTCAGAGCCATTTGAACCATTTGATTCCGGAAACAGCGATCGTGTGAGACCCAACTCGCTTTATTTGTTCACGAGACCCAGAAAATATTAGATACAGGCTCCCAGGTAGATGCTATTTTTCTTGACTTCCGGAAGGAGTTCCGGACTGTCGCCTGATAAACAAAGTAAGAGCCTACGGAATATCAGACCAGCTGTGTGGCTGGATTGAAGAGTTTTTAGCAAACAGAACACAGCATGTTGTTATCAATGGAGAGACGTCTACAGAGGTTAAAGTAACCTCTGGCATGCCACAGGGGAGTGTTATGGGACCATTGATTTTCACAATATATATAAATGACCTAGTAGATAGTGTCGGAAGTTCCATGCGGCTTTTCGCGGATGATGCTGTGGTATACAGAGAAGTTACAGCATTAGAAAATTGTTGCGAAATGCAGGAAGATCTGCAGCGGATAGGCACTTGGTGCAGGGAGTGGGAACTGACCCTTAACATAGACAAATGTAATGTATTGCGAATACATAGAAAGAAGGATCCTTTATTGTATGATTATATGATAGCGGAAACAGGTGAGTCCAATCAACCCTCCGACATACAAAACAATACAACACATATTTTAACCTATAAAACACCACTAAAAGACACAATACAACAAAAACCATCCACACGTATCATCAACAAAAATACACTGGTAGCAGTTACTTCTGTAAAATATCTGGGAGTACGCGTGCGGAACGATTTGAAGTAGAATGATCATATAAAATTAATTGTTGGTAAGGCGGGTACCAGTTTGAGAATCATTGTGAGAGTCCTTAGAAAATGTACTCCATCAACAAAGGAGGTGGCTTACAAAACACTCGTTCGACCTATACTTGAGTATTGCTCATCAGTGTGGGATCCGTACCAGATCGGTCTGACGGAGGAGATAGAGAAGATCCAAAGAAGAGCGGCGCGTTTCGTCACAGGGTTATTTGGTAACAGTGATAGCGTTACGGAGATGTTTAACAAACTGAAGTGGCAGACCCTGCAAGAGAGGCGCTCTGCATCGCGGTGTAGCTTACAGTCCAGGTTTCGAGAGGGTGCGTTTCTGGATGAGGTATCGAATATATTGCTTTCCCCTACTTATACCTCCCGAGGAGATCATGAATGTAAAATTAGAGAGATTCGAGCGTGCACGGAGTCTTTCAGACAGTCGTTCTTCCCGCGAACCATACGCGACTGGAACAGAAAAGGGAGGTAATGACAGTGGCACGTAAAGTGCCCTCCACCACACACCTTTAGGTGGCTTGCGGAGTATAAATGTAGATGTAGATGAAAGCAAAGGTACCGGCTGTAGGAAAAGGATGAGCAGCAATAGTGCCCCGCCAGGTGACGGATGTCGAACAACTTTCTTGTCAGCAGGCTGATGGCACCCCTTTAGTGAAGTTGGCTCAGCAATGTGCTACGCCAGAGTCTCTGCAACGAGACTTGCAGCTCTATGGATGATTGTCGATGGCTAGGCGTGCAGGGATCAACTGATATAGCCTTCCCTTCCACATGGCAGCTGTAACAGAGATCATTGATTAAGAAAGCCGTAGTATTTACGCTGGCGCTTCCCATGCACTCTGCTGCAGTGGGCGTAGCAATGACATAATGTCTACTGCTGTTCCAGTTTGGTAAGCTCTCCTGATGGCATCAGTCTTCGTATTTAACACGAAGAATCGAATAACTGCCCGAGAAGCGGATTTAACTTACGAGCTCAAAAGAAGCAGGCGATACCGAGAAACACCCAAACTTACAAGAGAATGTGGTATCGAACAATTCAGTTTACATCACCTCAAATGAAGCATGCGATTCCCATCAACCCCTGAACAATAAAATAAAATGGTATCCTACACTTCAATTGACCTATTATAAACCTCAAATGAAACAGGTGAGTCCAATCAACCCTCCGACATACAAAACAATACAACACATATTTTAACCTATAAAACACTACTAAAAGACACAATACAACAAAAACCATCCACACGTATCATCAACAACAATAGAAACTAAACCTCAAAAATCTTTTGTAACCTAGTTTGGCTCCCGAAATGGCATAGATGATGGGTGGTATCCCATGCTTCAACTGACCAACTTTTAACACATCTGAAACTTTATTTAACTATAATATTACAGTGTAACTTACATTAATAGCAATACAACAGTTTCGAAACTGACTTTAGTTCACGACTGCTGTAGTCTTCACGCCTTCTTATTTTACTCTTGCTATCAGTAGCAAGGTGTCTGCCTTTCATGAACCAAGAGCGTACAGAGTCCACGGGCTGGAACAAAATCAGTGGAGAACCAACCAACTTTATGAACGTCAGACTGCTGATTGTGGAAAGATGAAATGAAGCTCTTGTTGGCGAGACGATCAGATTCATTTGGGAAAACCAACGTTAACATTCACTTGTTGATATAGGAACCCATTTCAGTGCATTCTGAAGAGGACGGAGGGATGCTGTAATTTTCTTCACCATCAAATACTCCCGAAATCCTCTACATATTTCTCTCTCTGGAATAGCAAAACGACAACATAAAGTTTTGATATTTGTTTCACCATATGTTATTCCAGGATTCTCAGGCCAATTGGACGAGTCCAAACTTTCGCTCATTCAGAGATAGCAATATCCTCTGTCTGCAGAAGACGATTCTCCATTCGCTGTTTCAGACAATCGTAAAATACGCTGGGCTCAAAATTTCTGACAGTTGCCCCCTTTTTCAGTGGAATTCCTCAGAAGTTCAACTCTAGGACTGCTTTGAGAGCTTCACAGTAATGAGGAACACAGTTCAGTTTTCTTTCTTCAAACACTAACAGCTGATTTCTGATCTTCTGATGGGCAGAATACAGTGTGATGTCTCTTGACTGTAGCTCAAGACTTAATTCTGATAATTCTTGAAGGGCATCACAAATTAGAGCCAAGTCGAGAATGAAGTCAACTTTGGTAATGTACTTCAATGAACCACCGCACATACCTCTGTCACTTGATTCCCTCCTTTGATCATCTTTTGCAGCTGTGAAGTGAGCAACCAAAGCTTTAAAGTTTTTCCATACTGTTGACAGAATTCTGAAGCTCGATGCTACCCATCTGGTGACCAAGATTCTGCCTATTTTCAGAATTTCAATTTCAAGTAGCTCTGCATGTTGCTTACCTCTAGACCGTTTTTCGGTGACTGGTGGTACAGTGAATATAACTTGTCTAAGAAAGACCTGAAGTGAATTAACATGAGATAGGAAGTCTCTTTTTATTACGTCATTATCTCATAACTCGAGCCTATGGTTAGCACAATGCCAAACCAAAATCTGTGGGAAATGCTGTTTCATTCAGGTAACAACTCCCTTTCTTCTTCCCATCGTCACTGCTGCTCCATCTGCAGCAACTGAAATAAGATTGTCATTCAGAAATTCTTTAGAAAATCCCATGGATTCCAAGCAATTAAGCAACGTTAAACAAATACCTTCAGCAGTAACACTGTTCACTTCAACTACATCATTGAAAATATTTGTGGTCTCTGCCATGTCAGGCAGTTTGGTTCGTAAATAAATTCTTAAAGATTATAACTGGCTAACTGTTATGCTCTCATCAGTCATTAATGACATATTTGATTTGGTTTCAATAATTGTTTTAATCACTGTCTTTCTCATTTCCTGTGCAATGTGATTAAAAATATTAGTGCATGCATTTCTATAATGTAAAATGTGGCCCTTGTCAACTCCATTAAGTTCTTGCAAGTCAATTTCGGTCTTTGAATCATTCAATGCTTGGTTCTTTTTCGCGACTTTATAAGCCGTGCGAAATACATTTGCTGTCACCTCCTGTTCATTTTTAAACGCACTAGTGCAAGCATTTTGCGTATTCTTCTATTTGGCATGAAGTATTATTTTTGCAGCAGCTTGATGAGCGGGACATTCACTATGTTTAAATATTTATTTACGCAAAGAAAACATTTCTTCGTTTCGGGAACCCCCTGAAGATCACACAGATACCGTAGCCCAAGACTGTGCAATGTTGATGCCTTGTTTATTTCTTTCTACGCCTAAATTTCCTACTTCTTTGCAAATTCTGCAGCCAAGTTTTTTGTTTGAAACGATCAACCAGTCATTTTTCTCACAAAAGGCGATTTATTGTTCCAAAGTCCAACATTCTGGACGACAATTTAATTTTCTATCATGCACAGTTCGTTCACTGAATTTTCACACGTAGTTTCAGTGCTCAGATTTACAGTTTCAATTCGTCATCCACTGATGTTTAACTTCCGGGCTTTTCACTCACACACGAATTATTAACCGTTTTAGGTTTTCTAGATGCAGGGGAACATATAAAATAGTTTGTTAGTTTTCTGCTCATCTCTTACCTCCAACTTAACTTACAAGTTGCAACGAAAGACAGGACACACTGTAAAACTTCGCACAACCGACAAGAACGGAACAACAAACGCAAACTAATAAAGAACAACAAAATAAAGATGGCAATGAATCGCGAAGGATCATGGTAGCGGGACCGTAGAGACATCTTTCGATAGGTCGGCGTTTGAGGGTACGCATATCCGTTTAACACTACCATCGCCCACTATTAGCGGGTGAGGGCACTACATGCTTGTCCAACTGCCTGCCAGCGATTCAGTTGTCGAGAACGGTTGCCGCAGCTTCGAAATGCTTGTAACAGTCAATGACATCGCTTTTTGCGCCGAAAACTGCACTGGTATCGTTCGTATTGCAATTACCAACACGTAAAAATGAAATGAACAATTTACGTCCTTGAAATAAATCTTCGGCACTCTTCCAAGTTCTCAACATGTTAAAAATTTACTTTGTCGATGAAAAAGTTTAGGGGTACGTATCCCCCAACGTTCCCCCAGAAAAACAGCACTGGTTATTTCATTTTATGAAGACAGGTAGGTATACCTTTATGCTCACAAATTTTTCTGTCGCTACACACAGTCAGGCAACGGCCTTGCCGCAGTGGATGCACCGATTCCCGTGAGATCACCGAAGTTAAGCGGTGTCGGGCGTGGGCGGCACTTGGATGGGTGACCATCCAGGCCGCCATGCGCTGTTGCCAGTTTTCGGGGTGCACTCAGCCTCGTGATGCCAACTGAGTGGCTGCTCGACCGAATAGTAGCGGATTCGGTCATGAATGCCATCATTACGACCGGGAGAGCGGTGTGCTGACCCCACGCCCCTCCTATCCTCATCCTCCACTGAGTAAGACACGGCGATCGGATGGTCCAGGTAGGCCATTCGTGGCCTGAAGACGGAGTGCTTTTTTTATTATACTCATTAAGAATGTTTTAGCATGAATTTTTCCTTACTCAGACTGTTTGTTTTAGAGAGTGCAATGGCTGGAAAGGTAACAACTAATGTGTCAAACAGAAGCAGAAGGATCATGGAGATGACGGAGGCGATGTTTTGTGAAGGCTCTGGCACTGAAGTTGACTCTGGCGACTCCTAAGTTCCTGACGATAGCGATCAATCGACATCAGAACATTACACTGCCTCAGGAATATCTGAAAACGAACTGGATCAGGATATTTTTGATGAGGAGAATATGGACAGTCCAAGTGAAGTTGATCAGCTACATTCGACAGTGAGTGTGAGCAATCTCAGTTCTCACGATAATGTGCCACCTACAAAATGCACAGAACGTGGTCCTCAAGATTTGGCACGCAACTCTTCTACTGGTTTACATAAGAACAACCAAAGTAACCCTGCTCGTTATTTCCAAGGTAGACAACATAATGAAAATTCGACAGTCAAAACCTCTAGGTCCAGCTCTCACTTTAGGAGAAAACCCAACCCCCACAGAAATATGCCGCTTGTTTTTTACTGTTCACATCATACAAGAAACTGTTCTCAGAACTGGTGAGAAACAGGAATCAATACCTTTGCATCTGAAAAACACAGAAGATGTTCCTTATAAAAATACAAGCTGTACAGAGATGAACGCGCTTCTGGGAGTTCTGGTGTTTTGTTGCATCTTCAAATCATCTCGAGAATCACTCAAATCACTCTTCTCCACAGGACACACAGGACGACCCATATTTAGATTAATAATGTCACGAACCTCCCCCCATTAACCATGGACCTTGCCGTTGGTGGGGAGGCTTGCGTGCCTCAACGATACAGATAGCCGTACCGTAAGTGCAACCACAACGGAGGGGTATCTGTTGAAAGGCCAGACAAACGTGTGGTTCCTGAAGAGTGGCAGCAACCTTTTCAGTATTTGCAGGGGCAACAGTCTGCATGATTCACTGATCTCGCCTTGTAACACTAACCAAAACGGCCTTTCTGTGCTGGTACTGCGAACGGCTGAAAGCAAGGGGATACTACAGCCGTAATTTTTCCCGAGGGCATGCAGCCTTACTGTATGGTTAAATGATGATGGCGTCCTCTTGGGTAAAATATTCCGGAGGTAAAATAGTCCCCCATTCGGATCTCCGGGCGGGGACTACTCAAGAGGACCTCGTTATCAGGAGAAAGAAAACTGGCGATCTGCGGATCGGAGCGTGGAATGTCAGATCCCTTAATCGGGCAGGTAGGTTAGAAAATTTAAAACGGGAAATGGATAGGTTAAAGTTAGATATAGTGGGAATTAGTGAAGTTCGGTGGCAGGAGGAACAAGACTTCTATTCGGGTGAACACAGGGTTATAAGAACAAAATCAAATAGGGGTAATATAGGAGTAGGTATAATAATAAATAAAAAAATAGGAGTGCGGGTAAGCTACTACAAACAGCCCACGGCTACTACAATAGTACAAGTTTATATGCCAACTAGCTCGCAGGTGACGAAGAAATTGAAGAAATGTATGATGAGATAAAAGAAATTATTCAGGTAGTGAGGGGAGACGAAAATTTAATAGTCATGGGTGACTGGAATTCGAGAGTAGGAAAAGGGAGAGAAGGAAACATAGTAGGTGAATATGGATTGGGGCTAAGAAATGAAAGAGGAAGCCGTCTGGTAGAATTTTGCGCAGAGCATAACTTAATCATAGCTAACACTTGGTTCAAGAGTCATGAAAGAAGGTTGTATACATGGAAGAACCCTGTAGATACTAAAAGGTATCAGATAGATTATATAATGGTAAGACACGGATTTAGGAGCCAGGTGATTTCCAGGGGCAGATGTGGACTCTGACCACAATCTATTCGTTATGAACCGTAGATTAAAACTGAAGAAACTGCGAAAAGGTGGGAGTTTAAGCAGATGAGACTTGGATAAACTGAAAGAACCAGAGGTTGTACAGAGTTTCAGGGAGAGCATAAGGGAACAATTGACAGGAATGGGGGAAAGAAATACAGTAGAAGAAGAAAGGGTAGCATTGAGGGATGAAATAGTGAAGGCGGCAGAGGATCAAATAGGTAATAAGACGACGGCTAGTAGAAACCCTTGGGTAACAGAAGAAATATTGAATTTAATTGATGAAAGGAGAAAATATAAAAATGCAGTAAATGAAGCCGACAAAAAGGAATACAAACGTCTCAAAAAGGAGATCGACAGGAAGTGCAAAATAGCTAAGCAGGCATGGCTAGAGGACAAATGTAAGGATATAGAGGCTCGTCTCACTAGGGGTAAAATAGATACTGCTTACAGGAAAATTAAAGAGACCTTTGGAGAAAGGAGAACCACTTGCATGAATATCAAGGGCTTTGATGGAAACCCAGTTCTAAGCAAAGAAGGGAAAGCAGAAAGGTGGAAGGATTATATAGAGGGTCTATACAAGGGCGACGTACTTGAGTACAATATTATGGAAATGGAAGAGGATGTAGATGAAGATGAAATGGGAGATATGATAGTGCGTAAAGAGTTTGTCAGAGCACTGAAAGACCTTAGTCGAATCAAGGCCCCCGGAGTAGACAACATCCCATTAGAACTACTGACAGTCTTGGGAGAGCCAGTCCTGACAAAACTCTACCATCTGGTGAGCAAGATGTATGAGACACGCGAAATAGCCTCAGACTTCAAGAAGAATATAATAATTCCCATCCCAAAGAAAGCAGCTGTTGACAGATGTGAAAATTACCGAACTATCAGTTTAATAAGTCACAGCTGCAAAATACTAACGCGAATTCTTTACAGACGAATGGAAAAACTGGTAGAAGCCGACCTCGGGGAAGATCAGTTTGGATTCCGTAGAAATGTTGGAACACGTGAGGCAATACTGACCCTACGACTTATCTTAGATTAAGGAAAGGCAAACCTACGTTTCTAGCATTGGTAGACTTTGAGAAAGCTTTTGACAATGTTGACTGGAATACTCTCTTTCAAATTCTGAAGGTGGAAGGGGTAAAATACAGGGAGCGAAAGGCTAATTACAATTTGTAGAGAAAGCAGATGGCAGTTATAAGAGTCGAGGGGCATGAAAGGGAAGCAGTGGTTGGGAAGGGAGTGAGACAGGGTTGTAGCCTATCCCCATTGTTATTCAATCTGTATATTGAGCAAGCAATAAAGGAAACAAGAGAAAAGTTCGGAGTAGGTATTAAAATCCATGGAGAAGAAATAAAAACTTTGAGGTTCGCCGATGACATTGTAATTCTGTCAGAGACAGAAAGGACTTGGAAGAGCAGCTGAACGGAATGGACAGTGTCTTGAAAGGAGGGGATAAGATGAACATCAACAAAAGCAAAACGAGGATAATGGAATGTAGTCGAATTAAGTCGGGTGATGCTGAGGGAATTAGATTAGGAAGTAAGACACTTAAAGTAGTAAAGGAGTTTTGCTATTTGGGGAGCAAAATAACTGACGTTGGTCGAAGTGGAGAGGATATAAAATGTAGACTGGCAATGGCAAGGAAAGAATTTCTGAAGAAGAAAATTTGTTAACATCGTGTATAGATTTAAATGTCAGGAAATCGTTTCTGAAAGTATTTTAATGGAGTGTAGCCATGTATGGATGTGAAACGTGGACGATAAGTACTTTAGACAAGAAGAGAATAGAAGCTTTCGAAATGTGGTGCTACAGAAGAATGCTGAAGATTAGATGGGTAGATCACAAACTAACTAATGAGGAGGTATTGAATAGAATTGGGGAGAAGAGGAGCTTGTGGCACAACTTGACTAGAAGAAAGGATCGGTTGGTAGGGCAAGTTCTTAGACATCGAGGGATCACCAATTTTGTATTGGAGGGCAGCGTGGAGGGTAAAAATCGTAGAGGGAGACCAAGAGATGAATACACTAAGCAGTAGGTACTGGCAGATGAAGAAGCTTGCACAGGATAGAGTGGCATGGAGAGCTGCATCAAACCAGTCTCAGGACTGAAGACCACAACAACAACAACAACAATGACATGAAGCGTTGTCACATTTCACTGAGAGATCTGAGGTTGGATGACAGCTCTGTACCTTTATCCCGTCAAGAAACCGACACAACAGTTGCAGTAAGAAGAACTTTCAAATTAATTATGCTATTTGGGCCTTTGCATGCGCAAATGAAACGTTAGTGCCATTTAGAGGCAGGGTACGTTTCAGAATGTATATGCCTCAAAAGTAAGCTAAGTATGACATTAGAGTCGTTGTACTTACTGATGCTAGAAATACACTATGTGATCAAACGTATCCGGACACCTGCCTGTAGACGAGTTACAAGTTCATGGCGCCCTCCATCGTTAATGCTGGAATTCAGTATGGTGTTTTCCCACCATTAGAATTGATGGCAGCTTCCACTCTCGCATGCGTACGTTCAGTCAAATGCTGGAAGGTTTCTTGGGAAATGGCCCCCCATACATCATGTAATGCTACATTGAGGAGAGGTATTGATGTCGGTCGGTGAGGCCTGCCACGAAGTGTTCTGTAGTATTTAGGTCAGGACTCTGTGCACACCAGTGCATTACAGGGATGTTATTGTCACGTAACCACTCCGCCACAGGCCGTGAGCTATGAACAAGTGCTCGGTTGAAAGATGCAATCACCATCCACAAATTGCTCGTCAACAGTGGGAAGCAAGAAGGTGCTTGAAACTGCAATGTAGGCCTGGGCTGTGATAGTGCCATGCAAAACACCAAGGGGTGCAAGCCCCCTCCATGAAAAACACGACGACACCATCACACCACCACCTCCGAATTTTGCTATTGGCACTACACACGTTGGCAGATGACCTTCACCGGGCATTCACCATGCCCACACCCTGCATTGTATCGTCACATTGTGTGCAGTGATTAGTTACTCCATATAACGTTTTCCACTGTTCAATCGCCAAATCTTTACGCTCCTTACACAAAGCGAGGCATCTTTGGGCATTTACCAGAGTAATGTGTGGCTTATGAGCAGCCGCCCGACCATGAAATTCAAGATTTCTCACCTCCCCCCTAAGTGTCATAGTACTTGCAATGGATCCTGATCTGTGTGATGATCTGGATAGATGTCTGCCTATTACACATTACGACCCTCTTCAACTTTCGGCGGTCTCTGTCAGTCAACAGACGAGTTGCGCCTGGACGTTTTAGTGCTGTACGTGTCCCTTCACGCATTCACTTCACTATCACATCGGAAACAGTGGAGCTAGGGATATTTAGGGGTGTAGAAATCTCGCGGGCAGACGTATGAGACGGCCAGAGTGGCCGAGCGGTTCTAGGCGCTACAGTCTGGAACCGCGCGACCGCTACGGTCGCAGGTTCGAATCCTGCCTCGGGCATGGATGTGTGTGATGTCCTTAGGTTAGTTAGGTTTAAGTAGTTCTAAGTTCTAGGGGACTGATGACCACAGCAGTCAAGTCCCATAGTGCTCAGAGCCATTTGAACCAGACGCATGACACATGTGACACCCAGTCACCTGACCACGTGCGAAGTGCGTGAGTTCTGCAGAGCACTCCATTCTGCTCACTCACAATGTTTAATGACGACTGACGTCGCTGATATGGAGAACCTGGCAGTAGGTGGCGTCACAGTGCACCTAAAATAAAAAAAGTATGTTTTTGTTGTTGTCCGGATACTTTTGATCATATAGTGTAGCTACCTGGCTGATTCCTACGTGTACACAGGACAGGGCAGTGATGGAGTTACGCTAACTGTGAGACAGATATAGTACCAAAAACCTACTCAGGCCCTCATCAGACTTACCCGAAGTCTGAAAGAGCGTCACAATTGGTTCACTTCCGTAGAAGCTGCAGAATGGCTATGGAACAATGGTATGACAATCGTTGCAACGTTGAAACTGAATAAGGCCTGAATTACTCTGGAATTTCTCCCTAGGACAACTACAGAAGTCAGTTCAGCAAGAAATGGGTTTTCGAAATAGTTCACACTTTTGACATGCGTAAGGCCGTTATTCTCTTGTCATTCATGCACCACAAAGAATATACTGACTCAGTGAGTGGAAGGCCAGAAATCATCTCGACGTACAATGCCGCAAAGTGTGGTGTTTGTGTATTGGTTATGAAATGCAGCATTTTCGGTGCCAATGAAAGAACTTGCCGGTGGTCGTTGCCTGATTTTTTACCGTTTAATAGGAGTAGGTGATTCCAACGCACACCTACTTTATTCACATTTCTAAAAAGAGTACATGTCAGAGTTCGATTTCTGGTATCGGCTTGGACTTTTTCTTATAAAGGATCACCTTCAAGAACGTCTGAAAATACCCTACATTACAGACGAACTGAGAAATGTAACCAGTACAGCTGTCGCAGAAAAAGTTTCTTCGGAATCGGGGTGCTCTGCCGATACAAGTACGACATTGTCACTAACTGCCACTACAGTGAAGAGCGATAAGTTTCAAGGATGAAAAGGTTACCGCTATTGTCCATACCGGAAAACAGGATGGCGACTTACAAATGCGTTAGCTGCAACACACCAAAACTGCTTGCAGTGTTACAAGGAATTGTGTAACGTTTGTGTTATGAAACTGCACACAACAGATACAACGACGTAGCTTTATTATCTTTCGTTACTGAGAATGCGGCTGAGCGACTGTATCTGCGATAACAAGCTTGATACCTTGTTCCCTTACCAACAATTCATTTGCAATATGCTTGTAAAGATAGATCTGTTCTCATTTATTGTAATTTCTTAAGATTTTCGAGTTGCAGAAAAAGTATTTCACAATATCTTATTCTTTATAGTACTGATCTAAGCAAATTTAAGTCAACGACGTTCAGAAACAACATTGTAAACCTAAAACATGTACAAGACTGATAAAAGTATGTTTTAGATTAATGTATTTTCTTATTTAAATATGTGAAATGTCCTTTAATGTCTGAATTTGTAGTCTTTATTCGCTGTCAATCATTACACCAATGAAAACAAAACAAAATAATGCAGCCTTGGGGAGTGGCAGACGTCAGTGATTCTCCTATCTAGTGGGTGCAGTAACCCGGTCCGTTTTGACATACGCGGTTTCTCTTTGGTTTTCCTCTTCTGGTCGCTTTTTAAGCGCGGCGCTTCCGGCTATGGTCACCTCCATGTTCAGTAAGGTATTCGAGGCCATCCTCTCTCACCGTATTCACCGCCACCTTAACCAGCACCACCTCCTTCCCCTTACCCAATGTGGCTTCCGGATTTCCTTCTCCGCCGACGACCAGCTCCTTAACCTTACCAATCAACTATCCCTCCAACTCAACTCCCGTCGCTCCACTATCATTGTTTCCATTGATCTCCAGAACGCCTATGACTGTGTCTGGCATCCTGGGCTCCTCTTCAAACTCCAGACCTATGCTCTCCCAATCAACTTCTTCCATCTTGTTGCTTCCTTCCTCTCCCATCGTCCCTCGTATGTGACTATCCACAATTCCAACTCCCGTACTTTCTATCCCTCTGCTGGCGTGCTCCAAAGTTCTGTCCTTTCCCCTCTCCTCTTATCTCCTGTACACTGCTGATATGCCCAAACCTCCACCACCAGTTCATCTTCTCCAGTTTGCTGGTGAAACCGCCTTCCTAACCCTTTATCCTACCCACCAACAGTTCCAACGTACCCTCCAAATCCACCTTGACCAATTCACCGCTTGGTGCAACCAGTGGTTCCTCCGTATCAATCCCTCCAAGACTCAGGCCATCATCATAGGACACAGCCACCCACTCCATCTACCTCCATGATTTCTACCTCACCATTTATGGCCATTCTATCCACCTCACACCTACCCTCAAATACAATGGCCTCACCCTCTACCGCCACCTCACCTGGATTCGCCATCTCCTTATCATCCAACACAAAGCTCACAACCGTCTCCGCATCCTGAATCTCCTGTCCGGCCGGATGTGGGGTCTGCATCCTTCCACCATCCCTCACACCTACAAATCCTCGATCCGCCTCATCCTCTTTTATGACAGCGTAGCTTGGATTTCCACTCCTCCCCGGTTCTATACAGCCCTCCAAATCCTTGAACGCCATGCTCTCTGCCTCGCCTTCCACATCTGCCTTCTGTCCCCCACATGCATCCTCTATGACCTCATCCCCTTCCCCCACCTCCTTTTCCTTGAACACATCCCCACACTATATATTGTCTGCAGCCTTGATCCCCCTCACCCCCTGGTGTAGCCCTTCCTCTCCACCCCCAACCAGTTGCCGCACCTTTACTGTTGTGTCCTACCCTCTCTCCATCTCCACATCCTCCATCTCCTTTCCGAATGCAACTTCCACCATCTACCCCTCCCAGATGATGAGCTTTGCCCTGACATCTACCGTTCCTGCCAACTCTAACCCCATCTTCCTGCCTCCTCCTCAGGGCTCCCTCTCCTCCCCCTCCCTCGTTCTGAGCGGCTTCCCCCTCCTATTCCCCCTCTTATTCCCCCTCCCTCTCTTGTGCCCCCTTTCAGTGTCTCTGCGCTTCCTCCTGCCTCGTCTTCCCTCTTCATCTCGTGCCCCACGTATCTCCTGCCTCTTAGTGTTCCCACTGACGCCCCTACTCTCTTCATCCCGCCGCTTCCCCTGCTGCCCCTTGCTCTCCCCTCCTTTTCCATCCTCTCTGACCTTTCACTCGGCAGGTCCCACCTTCGTCGTGTGTGCTCCAAGTGGGTTTTAAGTGTTTGCTCTGGAGTGTTTTTAATACTGTGGCCGAATTTTAACCCGCGCATGCTCATTCAGTGTCTTCTCTGTTTTAAGAATCGCCAATTTTCTGGTGACTTTTTTTAATTGTCCCCCATGAACGTCTCCATGTCAGTGTCTTTTTACCTCCATTTTCTCCCTTTACTCTGTTTTATTTTCCCCCTTTTTATCGCCTTATGTATGTATCATTTTATTCTTGTTTTAGTAGTCATGTCACGTGGCTGAAGAGCGACAGATTGTGACATTGACAGAAAAAAAGAAGACTATGGTCACTTGGTTTCCCTCTCCGGGGACCTAGTGGTCGTGCTTGCCCGTGCTTGGGCATATGTTGTGTTGGCAAGTCTTTGAGTGACCGTACTGGCGAAGCGTTGGCTACTCGCGGAACTGTGTCATCATTTGAGGAGTGTGGTGGCGGCGGTCTGGTTGTGGTGACCTCCAGTGCACTAGAATGTGTGTGTATTGTACTATCTGAGGCTGAATGCCTATGTATGCTATGTAGATTCTCGTCGTTTGCTCCTACTAACGGTGGGCATCACTATTTCTTTGAAGGTGTGTTTCTGATCAGCCTGATCGTAATTTGTGTTCACAGCCGGGAACAGTGATTTGTATGTGATTATGCCCGCGGTGGCGTGAATAAGGAATTCACTCTTGGTTAAACATTGCTCACTGACAGGAGCACTAAGCGGGAGAAGTATGAACACAGCATAGGTCATTCTAGGATAGTGTGCAAGCCATGTTTAGTGTTAAGACAGTGTGCTTGTAATGTTACTTGAGTATCTTATTACTTATTCTGTGCTCTCTGTTAGAAGGGACAGTAATTTTGGTGTCTTGTATTATGGGTTTTTATGCTCTTGGTTCGGCAGGGACTTAACTTCTCCAGGCTTTATGCTTGTTGTTGGGGTCTGCCTGTAAGATTAAAGAATTATGAGCTGTAAAAAGTGAATAGTTTGTCTGAGATCTTGCATGTATTAAGGGTATTACATTTAAAGGGGGAGGGGGGCATAACTCTTAAATATGAGGGTTTGTGTTTTGTTCTTTGTTTGTTTCTTAAATGTTATAGTGTGCTACGAGCGGCGAGCACAATCATTTCCGGATTGACCAATACAGGGGGCGGCGCCTTGACTGAAGTACGTTTGGACGGCGTTGGCTCGGCCAGCTACGTTTTAGTGACGCTCGGCGCTACTTGGCTGTATCCTGTCAGAGTCGCTGCTCGCCCAGTTGTTGACAGGAGTTGAGTACTCTCTCTCTCTTGTAATTATTTGGAGAATCCTCTCGTTAATGTGTTCGGGCTGCGCCAAGGTGCATGCCCTGTTCCTAGGGGTTTAGTCACACCTGTATTAGGGTGGGGTATCCGCTGGGGTGTGCCCGCTGTTGCGTGGAACTGGAACTGATTATTAAGATAACTGTCTTTTCTGCCTAAACAATTTTGTTAGCCGGCCGGAGTGGCCGAGCAGTTTTAGGCGCTACAGTCTGGAACCGCGCGACCACTACGGTCGCAGGTTCGAATCCTGCCTCAGGCATGGATGTGTGTGATGTCCTTAGGTTAGTTAGGTTTAAGTAGTTCTAAGTTCTAGGCGACTGATGACCTCAGAAGTTGAGTCCTATAGTGGTCAGAGTTATTTGAACCATTTTTGTTATACTTGAAACGGCTTTCAGGAGTAAGTTCAGTGGATTAAGTCACTATATAAATGTTAGAATTCCGTTGTTCAATGATCGATTATTTAGTTAAAAGGAAAGATCTTTGCTCAGCTTTCATTCCATATACTCTTGTAAATTATATTTATTATTGGTGGCCATTTGGAAGGCCGGTTTGGTAAAAGATTTTGTAAAACTGTTTTTGGGGATATGTGTTGTAAATCTTCGTGGACTGCAAGCCTGTGTTCACGTTTCCTTGTGAATCCCTTTGTGACGGGTTTGAAGACTGTAAATATCACGTCGCTAAAATGTTACAATAAAATTCGTAAAATATTGATCTGTGCCTCAGAGGCGGATGTTCCAACTAAAGATCCGCCTGTAAGGCGGATGTTCCCCAGAACGCCCTGCACAACCATGTCCCTTGCTGAGTGTTAAGACAATTTTTGCTCTGAGTCTGCGGTTGAATAGTTATTGCTCCGTTGTGTGTGGGCCATCCTGTGACACTCTGCTCTGTGACAAGCCTGACTGCACATTTCTGTTGCCGCGATGCCACTGTGCTTCGTTTAGAGACTCAGGCGCTCTGCTGGCTTCACGTCTTACGAGCGGTTTCGTGTTTACCTTGACCAGTTAAACATTTTCCCATAGCTGGCAATCTGCCAGTCATAGACTGAGGCGGCTTGGCCTCTGACATTGTCAGCGAAGAACTTTAACGAACTTTTGCTGTTCACCTGGGACACTATTCTGGTGTGTCACAGAATTAACAATATAGTCCAAATACCTTTAATACAGTATACAGACTTGAATGTGTAGAACTCGAGATCACCATATAAACAGTAACCATTGCGATACATTTTAACTTGCTCCATCTTCTTATGAAAGAGCCAGGACCCAGCATTACGCTGTGAAGTACTGTTGAAAACTCCTATTGATCATCTGAAGGTGTGCCTGAAAAACCGGTTGTGGAGTAAGCGAAGTTTCAGAAAAGTGGCTGGTTCAGGTACCATATTTTTATTAAACTAGCTAACCCGGCAGTGCACCGTGATTGCTAAATGTTTATGGGAATTGCATATACATTGTAATCTCCTCCCCTCCCCTCCCCTCCCCTCTCCTCCCCTCTCCTCCCCTCTCCTCCCCTCTCCTCCCCTCTCCTTTCCTCCCCTCTCCTCTGCTCTCCTCTCCTCTTGTAGCGTTGCAAGTTGTTCCGAGTGAGCGTTTGTTTTAGGGTAGCTAGGATAACTTTAGGGACTGACATCTAGCGGCCTACCCCAAGATACAAGTGCATCTGTCACTGCCTGCCGTGGGAAAGCTATTCAGTGTCTCGTACTGAAAGTGTACCTTCACCACCTATAACTACCTAAATAAAGGATAGTAATTTTTGTGTACTGGCTTTCAAAATTTGTATACTGTACTTTGTTATTAATAGAAAGTTGGCGTGAAGATCTCAGCTTTCTAGCTTGTATATTTCTGGAGATAGAAAAATTTGCTTTAAAGTTAGAAAAAATACACTTACGAAAGGAAATTCACCTTGGAAAATTTATGACTGTTTTTGGTTGTCAATTGAAATACTCATCTGAAGTATCAGGTTATAGAATTATTTAACTGAAATTTAATTTAAAAGAATTAAAATACCTTAAAATTTTCATAGTATGAAATCTAGAATAACTTCAGAAAGAACTAATAAAATCAGTATTTATTTTATTATGTGTTATGTGAACCTGTGAGTAAATGAGAGTATGTGGGACATTCGTCAAATTTCAATATTGTTTTCTATACCGTCTTAAGTAACGTGCCAGTGTTACACAAACCTGTCGTGGGAAATGATCCTAGGCAATTTACCCACTTTACTGATGACGTATGTCTAGGTGCGATTGCTATTGTAACAGAGGTGCCAGCCAGTCCGCTGGAGTAAAATCTGTATCTAAGGAATATTTCCAGAATTATTGTCTTTCCGTTTCCATTTATTAAACATTACTATAATATTTGTATGTCAGATTGACACAAATGCATCTATGTGTAAGGATAGATGCAGACCAGTTTTTCTGCGAGTTTGATCACGAGTGAGTATTCTGATTGCCAGTCAGTATGGACAGCCCATCATAATTGAGATGGTTCCAGTTCGTTACCTGATAGATATACTGGGAGTGAGGCTGGAAGAAGGAAGTCGCTCGCTAGCTTTGAATGCTAACAGTCATGTTACTAGTGCCAGTAAAAATAATGTGCAAGATGAAGAATTACTTAGTGTTTGAGTTATTGGTGAGCTAAGCCGATAGCAGTTGTTGTTGAGGACTGCTTGGCGACATTTCAGAGGTTTTGACTAAATGTGTTGGACAGATATTCACATATGAAATTGTAATAGGTGGGTGCCAGGAGTTGCCATACTGAAACTCAGCAAGAACTTTGCAAATGATTTTATTTATTTCCACTTCAGTGCTCCTGTTCACCTCATTGTGCGCCACAGGGCCCCACAATGCTGAGGAAGCACCCCAGCGGCCTGTGCAGCGCAACACTCTGTCATGCCAGCGTATTGCTGTGCTAGCAGCCGACTCAGCGCTGCTTGGTGTGAGCCACAGGCGGCCATCTGCATCCTTCTCCTCGCCATTGTGGCTGAGATCGCGGTGACGAACAAGCACCCGCTATCCAGCATCCGAATCTGTGGCCCTCACCTCAGGAAGTCTCTGGCATATGTCGGGAGCCAAGACGACTGCCTGCGGTAGTGAGCTGAAGAGTGGCCGACCGCTCGCTGGCTGCGGACCCCGTGTCAGCCTCAGAGGGTCGAACAAATGACCTGCTGTGGACTGAGAAGCTGGCGCCCCATCTTTTGCTGCATGGAGCCCGTTGATGTGATACTCCCTGCCGTCCAGGAGAGCTGCCATACTTGAATGAATCTCATTAGAAAATGGCACCTATTTATACTTGGCTGTGCTCCTCTGTTTTGCCAAGCAGTCCACTTTGCGTCACATATGCATAACACTCAGTTTGGCCAGTGGCCCTCTTCTGCATGTGACTTGTGCCATGGATATTGCTGTGTGCGCCATCTCCAGCAGTCCTATAACCCTGTGGCCTCTATTTGCCTTCGCAACTGCTGGTATGCATAACTTACTGCAATCCATCCCACATCTACCTGTATCTCGTGCTCCAAATATTGCACAAAACTAACTTTCCCTACACTAAACGGTGATGCCGCTATATTATTTTCCTTTTCGGATAAACCCGGTCCCCAGGTCATCCTTTAACTAACTCTTAAACTTGTTTAGATTTTCACTTATGACATACTCACTTACTATTAGAAAAATTAGACCTGGTCTAGTGCTCCTAAGCACATGACATGAGGGGAAAGAACATAAAAAATTCCGTCATGGATGACCACTCCACTGAACGCCCATTCAACCCCTTACCTACGCCCTCAGTATCCAATCTACTGGGACTTGCACTACCCCTGGATCCCTCTGGGAATCGGCTCTCCGCCTGATCAGAAAGAAAACAACACATGACAAAGTTAAGGGTGTGATGAAATTTGGCACAGAGGTGCTCAAAATGATCGTTATTTGCCATTGGCTTTTCCTATACTGAGCGACATGATGAACATCCTGTTCGGTTGATATGCGCCCCTCTGGCTCTAAAATGAACTGGTTTACAGATCTCAACAGACCTGGCTCCAGAGTTTGATTTAACAAGGTCATCCTTGCGTCCTTGACACTGCCATTGCGTTGCTTTCATCCTCAGTTAGTACCGAAACAAAACGATTAAGTTCAAGAAAAACCAGACTTCCTACAACTCAGTATCATCATACTCAACAACATCATAATTAAATTAACACTGAAAGTAATTAAATGCCACAACGCCATGTTACTCCCTAATCATATTAACACTTACTCTGACAACAATATATACTATACTCACGCAAACATCTAAAAATGTGGCTTGCCAGGAGCCAAACTCGAAAAAACAAAAAAGAAAGATAACATCCGACACTCATAAAGAACAATTTTGTCAGCTCTCACCACATCTTGTGACTGTACTACAGGAAGTGGGCTTGAACGTCATACTGGACAGACAACGTCCACTATTCTGACACAAAATGTTGTGAGTTGGTGCCAGGAGTTGCCGTATCGAAACTCAGCGAGAACTTTCCAAATTATTTCATTTATTTCCACTACACTGCTAAGATTCACCTCGGTCTGTGTCACAGGACCCCATAATGCTGAGGATGCGCCCCAGCAGCCTGTGCAACGCAACACTGTGCCATGCTGGCCTTGGCCGGCCCACTGAGTTCCAATGATGTGTGAGCTGCAGGTAGCCAGCTGCATCCTTCTCCTCACCAGTGTGGCCGAAATCACAGCGACGAACAAGCGCCTGCTATCCGGCATCCGTATCTGCGACCCTCACCTCGGGAAGTCTCCGGCATGTGTCGGGAGCCAAGACGACTGCCTGCAGTAGTGAGCTAAAGAGTGGCCCACTGCTGGCTGGCGACGGACCCCACGTCGGCCTCAGAGGGTTGAACCAATGACACGCCGTGAACTGGGATGCTGCACGTAGCCCAGTGATTTGATACACCCCGCCATCCAGGAGCGCTGCCACACTTGAATGAATCTCATTAGAAAACGGCACCTATTTGTACTTGGCTGTGCGCCTCTCTTTTGCCAAGTGCATCGCTTCGCCTCACGTATGCATAACACTTGAATTGGCCAGTGGCCCTCTTCTGCCTGTGACTTGCACCATGCAAACTGGTGTGTGCGCCCTCTCCGAGAACGCCCCTGAGGCCTCTACTTGCCTTCGCAACTGCTAGTATGCGTAACTTACTGCAACCCGGCCCACACCTGGCTAACTCGTCGTCCGAATATCACACGAAACTAACTTTCCCTATCCTGAACGGTAGTGTCGCTACAAAATATTGGCCTTCATAGAATCCGTGTGGCATGTTTCAGTATAAAACTACTGAGCAATTTTGGCGAGCAGTTTCTTTCTTAGAAATCCACAAGAAGAACCGTATGTAATAACTCATATTAATGGTGAAATAAATGACTGTGGAAACGTTGTTTACTTGGGTCAGGTGTGAGAAGATTTCTGGCTGCTGTGCATGTGAAATGTGTGTATGAATCGTGAACTGGAACGAAATAGCCAGTAGTTTAAATGTGGACTGAATAATGCCTTTTCTTTGGTTATCAAGGACAAAATAAACATCACTGTGTCGAAATTTCGGACGTTACTTTTCAGAAGCCAATCCATTTTCCATCTGTGGAAACCGATTACGAGGAAGAAAAGGTATCAGCTTATTGTGAGTATACACTTTTGTATCATACAGGGTGGCGCACGAAATGTGTTACCATTTCTTTTTTAATATAAATTGTATTGTCAATACAACCTGAAAGGAACATATACTACAACGAAGAGCCGTCCATGGAGATTTGTTCTAACTTAGCGCATGCTCAATATGTCCATCATTTCGTTTCCTAACTTCCTTGAAACAAACACTGAAGTTAGTGATTACCCTGCGGCACATGTCTTCCGTAATTTCACTGCAGGCTTGAAGAATAAGTCTTCTGAACTCCATTAAATCTCATGGACGTTTCGGGAAAATTTTTTCCCTTAGGTACCCCAAAGAAAAAAGTCAGATGGATTGAGGTCTGGGCTATTAGGGGGCAAATTTTGTTCGTCATTGAAGCGACCTGCAAACCTGAGTGAAATGATCCGCATGTCGAAATGCTCGTGTAAAAACTCCAACACAGTGTTTGCAGTATGTGGACTTGCTCCATCTTGCATGAACCACTGCGTGTTGACGGGCAAGGCAGTAGAAAGAAGCTGTGGAATGAAGCTATTGCGAAGCGTGCTCAAATAACGCTCGCTGTTCACAGTTTCTTCAAGGATCCAATAAGTCCGTGACTGGAAATTGCTGCCCACGCTGTAATCCTCGAAGCATAATGTTGTCGTTCATGAAGCACTTGTGGGTGTTCAGTGGCCCTTTTAAGCGTACATTTTGTTTGTTAACCACACCGTCTAAATGAAAATGTGCCTCGTCTGAAACCCAAACGTTGTTCTTCCCTATCCTCCGCCCACTGAGCAAACAGTAGTCTCTGCTGCTCGTGTTCTTCAGTGAGCTTCTGTGCACAGGTCATCTTGTATGGGTACATATAGAGGTCACTTTTAAGAATGCGTTGAACGGAGCGACTGGATATTCCCAGTTGTACTGCTGCCTTTCTACACGATTTCCCGGGACTTCTCTGTACAGCAACTCGTACCGCTTCAGTATTCTCCGGCGAACAAACAGGCTTAGGCCGTGGTCGCTTCGCTTCCAATACTGTTCTTTCCGAGGTCGCTTCGCTTCCAATACCGATCCTTCTGAGGTCGCTTCGTTTCCAATACTGTTCCTTCCTGTACAAATTTATCGTACAACCTGTGGATGGCCTTCTTGCAAGGGACCCATCATGTGTTAAACTGTTGTCGAAAACGCGTCTGCGTCACAAAAAGGTTTTTCGTTTCACGAAAAAGTAACACAATTGCCGATGGTTGCTGTGTCGTCAGTCTTCCATTGTCAGCCATTGCTCCTTACTAGTCTCCTAGCAGCAGTATCGTGAATTACACGTAATTTCGTACTCATTTGTTTTTCCAAGCTCTGCTGGTATTGCTGTAGAGATCCCAGCGGGATATCTAATGTGCGTCGTAAATTGTGAAAGAAACAATTGGTAACACATTTCGTGCTCCACCATGTATGTAATGAGAAATAAGTATAGGTCTCGTGGTTCTAGGCGCGCAGTCCGGAAGCGCGCGACTGCTACGGTCGCAGGTTCGAATCCTGCCTCGGGCATGGATGTGTGTGATGTCTTTAGGTTGGTTAGGTTTAAGTAGTTCTAAGTTCTAGGGGACTGATGACCACAGCTGTTAAGTCCCATAGTGCTCAGAGCCATTTGAACCATTTGAAATAAGTATATCAGAAAAATATTTCTTCCGAATCGAGAAATATAACAAAACCGCCTATTTTCACAGCAGAGCACAGCACAGTATTTTCTGTTTTACTGCGGAATTTAACAGGAAACCTGTACATTTTTGTTTAAAAAATATACAGCCTATATGCGTCTGAGTGTATATTGGAGTACTGTCTAAAAATTTTGAGGAAGTCGATCAAGTCTTTTCCAGATTTTTGGTAACAGGTTTTCTTCTTTCTATATTACATAAATTTTTATATACTATGTATATTTAAACATGTTCAGCCTGTGTTCATCCGACTTTTCATTAGTGTTTTGAATAAAAAAAATGGTACGATATACTTACATATTTGAAAATATTTAGCCCATGTTCGTCGAAATGATCATTGCAGTATCGTGTAAAAATCTGAAGTAAATTGGTGAAGTATTTTTCAAGATTTTGGTAACATCGTTTAATAGGACTTATCTTCATAGAGAGGTATAAATTTTAAGAATTTATTTATGTATTACACATATTGAAAATACATGTCTCATATCCGTCTCAAGATTTATTAGAGTTTTCTGAAAAATCTTAAGTAAATCAATCATAAACTTATAGAGAGTTTTGTTAACAACATTACCGTATTATATATACACTGAAGAGCGCAAGATACTGGTGTACCTGCCTAATAACATGTAGGGCCCCCGCAAGCATGCAGAAGTGCCTCAACACGACGTGACATGGTCTCGACTAATATGTGATGTAGTGCTGGAGGGAACTGACACCATGAATCGTGCAGGGCTGTTCATAAATCCGTATGAATACGCGGGGGGGGGGGGGGGTGAGGGAGGGGGGGGGGGGAGAGAACTCTTCTGAACAGCACGTTGCAAGGCGTCCCAGATATGCTCAATAATGTTCGTGTATGGGGTGTTTGGTGGCCAACAGAAATATTTAAACTGTGTTCCTGGAACGATACTGTAGCAGTTCTGGACGTGTCGGGTGTCACATTGTCCTGCTGGAATGCTCACATCCGTCGGAATGCAAGATGGACATTAATGGATGCAGGTGACCAGACAGGATGCTTAAGTGGCTCTCTAAAATGGCTCTGAGTACTATGGGACTCAACTGCTGAGGTCATTAGTCCCCTAGAACTTAGAACTAGTTAAACCTAACTAACCTAAGGACATCACAAACATCCATGCCCGAGGCAGGATTCGAACCTGCGACCGTAGCGGTCTTGCGGTTCCAGACTGCAGCGCCTTTAACCGCACGGCCACTTCGGCCGGATGCTTAAGTACGTGTCACCTTTCAGAGTCGTTTCTAGGCGCACCAGGAAGCCAATATCACTTCAACTGGACACGCCCCACACCATGGCAGAGCCTCCACCAGCTTGAACAGTCCCCTGCTAGTATGCAGAGTCCATAGAGTCATGAGACTGTCTCCATACCGCTCGATACTATTTGAAACGAGACTCGTCCGACCAGGCAACATGTTTCTAGTCATCAGCAGTCCAATGTGGGTGTTGACGAGCCCAGGCGAGGCGTAAAGCTTTGCGTCGTGCGGTCCTCAAGGGTACACGAGTGGGCCTTCGGCTCCGAAAGCCCTTATGGATGATGTTTCGTTGAATGGTTCGCAGGCTGACACTTGTTGATGGCCCAGCATTGAAATCTGAAGAAATTTGCGGAAGGGTAGCACTTTTATCACGTTGAACGATTCTTGCAAGGATCATTTTTCGGCCGCAGCAATGTGGGAAATTTGATGTTTTAGCGAATTCCTGACATTCACGGTACACTCGTGATAAGGTCGAACGGGAGAATCCCCACTAATCGCTACCTCGTAGGTGCTGTGTCCCATGGCTCGTGCGCCGACTATATCACCACGTCCAAACTAACTTAAACCATTGTAACAGCAGTTACCGATCTAACAACTGCGCCACACACTTGTTGTCTTCTATAGGCGTTGCCGGCCGCAGACCGTGTTCTGCCTGTTTACATATCTCTGTATTTGAATACGCATGCCTATACCAGTTTCTTTGGCGCTTCAGTACATTAAAATAGTATGTAGCCTATTTCACTCGTGACGTTTATGGGAGTATAGCGAAAATTTGAAGTGTCTCGTGCAAGTACTTTTAGAGATCTTTGGTAACAACGTTAAACAACGTCTTTATACAGGGTTAAAATTAACCGACAAACTGCAGGGACATAATCCTGACTGGCATTGGAGGAAAAGTGTCCCATGAACATATGTGCGGAAATGCATCGTTGCCACAGTAGATGGCGCTGACGAATGAAAGTTCCGCTGACCATGTCCTGTGCGTTCCTTCTAAGTTGCAGACTGTGTGTGACGCAGCGTACTGTAATCAGCAGAATGGGCCGTTGTTCAATTCGGGAACAAACCGAGACGGTGTTTGTGTACGGCCAAGCAGAGGGAAACGTTCGAGGAGTAGCACCGCTATACCTAAACAAATACTGCCATAGACACTAACAACATATTAAGCATTTTTTTGACGTTTGTGTGATCATGGGTCCTTTTAGACACACGAACGTGATTGGAGGCAGCGGACGGTGCGTACACCAGACGTGGAGGATCAGGTTCTACAGAATATTGAGACGAATCCTAGTACGAGGGCAGTTCAATAAGTAATGCAACACTTTTTTTTCTCGGCCAATTTTGGTTGAAAAAACCGGAAATTTCTTGTGGAATATTTTCAAACATTCCCGCTTCGTCTCGTATAGTTTCATTGACTTCCGACGGGTGGCAGCGCTGTACGGAGCTGTTAAAATGGCGTCTGTAACGGATGTGCGTTGCAAACAACGGGCAGTGATCGAATTTCTTTTGGCGGAAAACCAGGGCATCTCAGATATTCATAGGCGCTTGCAGAATGTCTACGGTGATCTGGCAGTGGACAAAAGCACGGTGAGTCGTTGCGCAAAGCGTGTGTCATCATCGCCGCAAGGTCAAGCAAGACTGTCTGATCTCCCGCGTGCGCGCCGGCCGTGCACTGCTGTGACTCCTGTAATGGCGGAGCGTGCGAACACACTCGTTCGAGATGATCGACGGATCACCATAAAACAACTCAGTGCTCAACTTGACATCTTTGTTGGTAGTGCTATCACAATTGTTCACCAGTTGGGATATTCAAAGGTTTGTTCCCGCTGGGTCACTCGTTGTCTAACCGAACACCATAAAGAGCAAAGGAGAACCATCTGTCGGAATTGCTTGCTCGTCATGTGGCTGAGGGTGACAATTTCTTGTCAAAGATTGTTACAAGCGATGAACCATGGGCTCATCACTTCGAACCTGAAACAAAACGGCAATCAATGGAGTGGCGCTACACCCACTCCCCTACCAAGAAAAAGTTTAAAGCCATACCCTCAGCTGGTAAAGTCATGGTTACAGTCTTCTGGGACGCTGAAGGGGTTATTCTGTTCGATGTCCTTCCCCATGGTCAAACGATCAACTCTGAAGTCTATTGTGCTACTCTTCAGAAATTGAAGAAACGACTTCATCATGTTCGTAGGCACAAAAATCTGAACGAACTTCTCCTTCCTCATGACAACGCAAGACCTCACACAAGTCTTCGCACCCGAGAGGAGCTCACAAAACTTCAGTGGACTCTTCTTCCTCATGCACCCCACAGCCCCGATCTCGCACCGTCGGATTTCCATATGTTTGGCCCAATGAAGGACGCAATCCGTGGGAGGCACTACGCGGATGATGAAGAAGTTATTGATTCAGTACGACGTTGGCTCCGACATCGAGCAGTGGAATGGTACCGTGCAGGCATACAGGCCATCATTTCAAGGTGGCGTAAGGCCGTAGCATTGAATGGAGATTACGTTGAAAAATAGTGTTGTGTAGCTAAAAGATTGGGGAATAATCTGGTGTATTTCAATGCTGAATATAACAACCCCTGTTTCAGAAAAAAAAATGTGTTGCATTACTTATTGAACTGCCCTCGTACATTAATTTTCACCCTGTAAAGTCGTGTAGATACACAGTGATGGGTTCTTGAAGTCCATAATGGATAAGCATTTATTCCTTAACTAGGTGTGTCCGAAATCATCAGCCAGTCGTCATACCTATCGCTTTTTTCAAGGCCTGTTAACGATAATCTAGTCAATTACTTCCTGTCCTTCCTTAATTTTTCATTATGATTTCGATGTCTACTGTTCTTACTGGCTGTGTCGCTAATAGTCTTTACACCAACATATTCACTGATTGAGGGGAATATTAACAGTATGACGGTAGACCATCCAACAGACACCAACGGGCCATAGGTAGCGAGTTGTGAATACACATTCAATGATACAAAACTTACCACAACGTGCAAATGTAGCTTCATAATAAAGCTCTTGGAGGAGTAAAATGAAACAGCTTAAAGTGCAGGGAGATAAAAATATATGAAAACCAAGATGCATTGCGCACACAGTTATCTTTTGCCATGATTGACTCACTGTTTTATAGGTTTAAAAGCATCCAGAAACTGAAGTAACTGCTAAAGCGTTGATATGCGGTTTTCCACCACTGATGGAATCTGCTTACATGGGTCAAACGCAGAAGCAAAATGATAAATTAAGAGGATGTTGGATGAATATGACGGGTAATACAGTAGTTTTCCACGTAGCACTCTTTCAGAAACCCGAAAATTACATTAAAAAGTATTTAAGTTTATTTCAATTTTTGTGACAGAGAAAAAAATATTTTCAATTTACCAAAGACGTAATGGAAAGAAAATGTTTCATTCCTTTGGATACTTCTCCTCTAGTCTGTCTGTCTTTGTCGTAAAAATCACGCTGCTGCGTTGGTGTACATAAGCAAACAATATCACTTCTCAGTCGGGAAGAAATGGGTAATTCAATATGAAAATTCTCAGCGGCACGGGGAAATTGAATGCCTCGAAAATATAATTTATCTCGCCGCGATTCCGTCTGGCAGGATAGCAAGTTCTGTGCGCAGTACTGTAACCGCTTGCGAAGAGAGTGTGGAGGGAGGATAGAGAGAGAGAGAGAAAGAGAGAGAGAGAGAGAGAGAGAGGGGAGGAGGAGGAGAGAGAGACGGTGGGGGAGGACGGGGGAGGAATGCGTGCCCCGTAACGGACGGCTCTGCGGCGTCGCGCCCTCTGCCTACACTCCGCCGCTCGTCTCGTACTTGTCGCGGCGCGGCGCCCCGCGCCATTAAGGAAACACGACACGCCTTATTAACTTACAGCCCGGCCGGGCGCCGGGGCCCGCGGGCGCAGGGCTGCCAACGGAGGAATGCGCGCAGCTGGTTGCCACCCGAGCGGGGGGCCTCGTGTGACAACTGCCGGGCGTAGCCTAGCCGCCCTAGTACCACAGCGGCAGTGAGCGGCCCCTACCTGCGCATAACCTCAGTGTTCAGCGTTAGAGGGTACGAAAAATACGAGCTTCGTCGAAACCCGAGCCTCATGCGTCATGGTGAAACAACTCCACTGATGGCTCGTACGCGTAGTGTAACACGAGGCAGTCAGGACTCTCCGGGAGCCTTCTTTCTTTCAGTCGCGCGGGTAGGCCGAAGGGTCTCAGACGTCTTGCCTTGGTTCGCGTGGCTACCTCTGTTCGAGTCCTCCCTCGTGTATGGGTGTGTGTGTTGTCCTTAGTGTAAGATTAAGTAGTGTGTAAGCCTAGGGACCGATGACCCCTGCACTTTGGTCCCTTAGGAACTTACCATCACCTTCTTTCTTTCCCTGTTCTCCCACTATCTCCTTTACGGATGTCTGTGTGATGCCTAACCGTTCATGCCAGAATGATATCTACCAATAAATGACACACATCAGCAAAGTTTCGCATCACCCCCGCTTTTCGAAATTTATGGCACAGAACACAAAAACTGGCTCTCAAGCATTCGCGTAAATTTGTTAACAATTTAACAATTATATATTGGCTGATTTTTTCCACCGTGTACAAACGCTAGGGATTGATCGATGCGAGGATACGGAACAAAAAAAGTCTAATGAACTTACGTCCCGTAATGCATGGTTTCCACATTGCAGACCATTTATTCAATCGTACTTTTTTTACAGACTGCGGTCTAAACCGCCCTGGACCGTGCAGCCACAGTTGCAGTTGATGGTTTCCTCCTAGAGGGTACTATTGTTCCTCACACGTCATGCCCTGGCGCCCACTCCTGCCATAGTTGTTTCCGATTCACTTCTCTTGCTCACTCACCTTGTAGTGGATTGAAATCTGGATTCGCAGGACAGAGCGGATCAGGTTATAGTTGTCGGAAACGGCCAGAATCAGTTACTGTCAGTTGCACAAAACATACAAACTTCATTTTCCTAAAACACTTAATCACACATGTCCTTAAAAGCATTCAAAAACAATACAGCGGAAGGGCGAAACACAAGTTATTAAAATTGCCTTAAGAAATACACACAGCTGAATGCCTTAGTTACAAAATTTTACATAAAGTCACGAAAAAATGTCTGTGAAATCTTATGGGACTTAGCTCATAAAATCTCGACTGAAGGCCACACACTGGAGATCGAAGTACTGAGGACTTAAGGCCTGGATAACAAGAATTTCAGATAGAGCAGAAAACCTTAAAAGGTTTTAAACGAGGGACTTTTCTAATTTTAATTTAAAATGGCTGGAGACCCTATCTTAAAATATTTCACGCAACGTTTGGCAGAAGGCCACGTACTGAACATAGAACAACTCAAGGCTTAAGACCTGGATAATAATAAGGATTTACAATGGGCAAAATCCACTTTTTCTTAAAAAAATTTAGTTTGAGCAACAATCATCGAAGTTTTAATTTAAGACGGCTGAAGGCCTTATCTTAACATTGAAACAAACTAAATTAATAGACAGCTCAAGGCGTCCCACGGTACTTGAGACTAAAATAAATCACAATCTACACAAACAGAACAGTGGTGCTCAGAAGTGCTCCAAGGGTCGTCCTGAGGAGGTATTTCTAACAAAAGGTTAGGTGAGACAGGCAGCCAAGCGTAACACTAAATAATCGGATGGCAACCCGACCCAGGGACGGCTGAAGCACCGACCAACTACTTAATCAATTCCCTTCAATTCCCGGTCAACAGTAGAACAGTGGAAAAATCAGTGAGGACAAAAATACCAGCAGCACTACATCCTGAAAATTGGCATCTAAATACAGTCAAGACACAATAACCACTCAAAAATATGAACAACACCAAAGGCTGTCGAACTACACGCCGCGCCTGACAGCATCAACACAGCGAGGAAAAACACTGCCGGAAAACTACGCTAACAACCAGGGCAGGTAAATGGAACGTTAATGGCCACAAGGCAGATGATACCGCTGGTGCACTTCGCTAATAAGTAACAACCCGTTCAATAGTTAAACACCATACAGGAACACGGCTGCAAAATTTCGCCGACTCCAACACCCCATACGTTGCCGCTTGTGGGAACGGCCCAGAAAGGAACGTCCGGCAATGAGCGAAGAGATGTCACAGCAGTTGAGGTTCCATAACAGGTTAACTGATCACTCAAATTCAGTGTCCAGATTCGGTGGGCGACGAACTTTGTAGTTCTCGCAGCTAGCGCCTCACAAATCCGACCGTGTGTGCACACCGCCAGCAGCCCCGGGCGACCTCGAGCCGCGAAAACTTCCTCGTAGCCCTGTCCCAACCGACCGACTGCCACATACACCACACACGGAAAATATAGCTGCCGCACCAAAGACGGTACAGCAGTACTAGTATCGATAAGCGCTGCTGCTGCCACTGACGGAGGCAGATAAGCAACTCGTTATGGCAGTAACTCAGGTAGAAGTAAGACGACACTCGATTGTGACAAATGCCAAAGAACAAGGCATCAATGCGTGCTGGCCACGGCTCAGCCTCCCCCCCCCCCCTGAGACACCAACCTGGATGTGGGGGTAACTCAACAATAGGACTAACTAAATTTAACTTGGCTAAGGTGGACCCGGTACTGCTTACCGGAGCGGTTATCCCTAACCAGCAGATTCACCAGGCCTAAAAGACGCACAATGGTGCAAGGGCCGAAGAAACGGGGAGCGAATTTACTAACAAGGGAACCTCCCCATCGCACCCCCCTCAGATTTAGTTATAAGTTGGCACAGTGGATAGGCCTTGAAAAACTGAACACAGATCAATCGAGAAAACAGGAAGAAGTTGTGTGGAACTATGAAAAAAATAAGCAAAATATAGAAACTGAGTAGTCCATGCGCAACATAGGTAACAAAAACAACTTTGTGTGCTCAGGAGCGCCGTGGTCCTGTGGTTAGAGTGAGCAATTACGGAGCGAGTGGTCCTTGGTTCAAGGCCTCACTCGAGTGAAAATTTTAATTTTTTTATTTTCAGACAATTATTATCTGTCCGTTCGTCTGTCCGATGCGAGATAACTGCGCCGTAGTATGGGGACGCTAGACCTAAACAAACATCGAAACACACGACGTCAGTCGACTACTGCTAACGAGGCTCCCTGGCTGGCAGTTGACTGTTAGCTACTTTGGACGAGAGTGCATTAAATACGTGAGGTGTATTCCGTGGGCAATGTGAGTCCAGCAAATACAGCTCACGACTTCATCGCAGAGGCACCTCATTTCGTCTATTAATCGCACTATTTTGCGGTACGGTCGCAAAACACAGACACTAAACTTATTACAGTGAACATAGACGTCAATGAACGAACGGACAGATCATAACTTTGCGAAAATAAAGAAAGTAAACTTTTCACTCGAGGGAAGTCTTGAACCAAGGACTTCTCGATCGTAGTTGCTCACGCTAACCACGGGACCACGGTGCTCCTAAACTTACACTCTCCTTAATGTTGCTTATCTTGCGCATGGACTACTCAGTTTCTATATTTTGCTTATTTTTTTCATTGTTCCACACAACTTCTTCCTGTTTTCTCGATTGATCTGTGTTCAGTTTTTCAAGGCCTATCCACTGTGCCAACTTATAAATAAATCTGAGGGGGGTGCGATGGGGAGGTTCCCTTGTAAGATTTCCGACACGCACCTGCTTAGTGGGAAAATTGTGGACATAGACCTGATTACGTTTGTAAGCTCAGCTTGTTTTTTTATGAGCCCTAAGTATACTGTGTCTGGCATGGTTCCAGTTTTCCTTGACGAGTTGAGGGGTAATATTCACCTAAATTAGATCCTGAATTCGCCACAAGTTTTAAAGAGGGCAATTACCAGTATATGCAAGGCTCAACGAGATAGGAGTAGCTTTTCAGGCCTCATGATTGGCGGTGTTGAAAGCCAAACTAAGCCAAGGAAGACTAGAGTCCAAATTAGTAGGCGTTTTCTGATGCTAAATAATCAAAGCGGATTTAAGATTTCGATTGACCCTCTCCGCAAAAGATCCCTGCTTATAATACTGCGTAGTAGTGATATGCTTAACACTGCTCTGAAAACGGAAGGCCTTGATGTGAGCCGAAAGGAAGGTGGGCGCATTATCACTAACAATTTGTTTGGGAAGTCCAAAAACACTGAAAGCGCTAGTTGAATGCCAAATAGTGGTGGTAGCAGTCACGTTACTGCTCGGAAGGAGCCTGATAAATCTCGAAATCGCATCAATAATAACCAATATGTGCCGATGACCTCTCTTGGAACGAGGTAAGAGCTCTACATAATCGATATAGAGTTTGTGCATAGGACACGATTCACACTCAGAACTCAACAGACCCTGTTGAAGAGCGTTCTTGGGATTGGCTACATGACACAACCGACGTCAAGAAACCGTCTCTCTCACGTCACGGTCCGTGGAGGGGCAAGTCTAAAGCTCCTTAATACACTCCTGGAAATTGAAATAAGAACACCGTGAATTCATTGTCCCAGGAAGGGGAAACTGTATTGACACATTCCTGGGGTCAGATACATCACATGATCACACTGACAGAACCACAGGCACATAGACACAGGCAACAGAGCATGCACAATGTCGGCACTAGTACAGTGTATATCCACCTTTCGCAGCAATGCAGGCTGCTATTCTCCCATGGAGACGATCGTAGAGATGTTGGATGTAGTCCTGTGGAACGGCTTGCCATGCCATTTCCACCTGGCGCCTCAGTTGGACCAGCGTTCGTGATGGACGTGCAGACCGCGTGAGACGACGCTTCATCCAGTCCCAAACATGCTCAATGGGGGACAGATCCGGAGATCTTGCTGGCCAGGGTAGTTCACTTACACCTTCTAGAGCACGTTGGGTGGCACGGGATACATGCTGACGTGCATTGTCCTGTTGGAACAGCAAGTTCCCTTGCCGGTCTAGGAATGGTAGAACGATGGGTTCGATGACGGTTTGGATGTACCGTGCACTATTCAGTGTCCCCTCGACGATCACCAGTGGTGTACGGCCAGTGTAGGAGATCGCTCCCCACACCATGATGCCGGGTGTTGGCCCTGTGTGCCTCGGTCGTATACAGTCCTGATTGTGGCGCTCACCTGCACGGCGCCAAACACGCATACGACCATCATTGGCACCAAGCGACTCTCATCGGCCAACACCGCGGTTCCTGGTGTGTCCGCTGTGCCGTGCGTATGATCATTGCTTGTACAGCCCACTCGCAGTGTCCGGAGCAAGTATGGTGGGTCTGACACACCGGTGTCAATGTGTTCTTTTTTCCATTTCCAGGAGTGTATTTTGCAAGGTCTTATGAGTTCCTAAGTGCCCACCCACCAACAAATCATGAAAGTAACGAAAAACCGGGCTCGCCAGAGCTACTGGCAGACAGATTTTGAATTGCTTAGCTTACACAAAACGCCCTTCTTAATAACATACTCATCCGACAGTTCCCCAGCCAAAAGGCGTTGCAGGTGCCCAAGTAGGGTCCTCATAGTGATACTGGGCAGCATCAGCAAATAAAAGAGAAATCTCACCCAACACGATACAAAAAAAAAAAAATGGTTCAAATGGCTCTGAGCACTATGGGACTCAACTGCTGAGGTCATTAGTCCCCTAGAACTTAGAATTAGTTAAACCTAACTAACCTAAGGACATCACAAACATCCATGCCCGAGGCAGGATTCGAACCTGCGACCGTAGCGGTCTGGCGGTTCAAGACTGCAGCGCCTTTAACCGCACGGCCACTTCGGCCGGCCCAACACGATACAACTGAGACTGCCTCCCTCTATCTCCGGGTGCCCTCACTAGGTGTAGATTCAGTGAACATCTGGCTGGGGACATTCGCAAGGTATTTTCAGTGCCTTTCACGTGTTTAACTTCAAATTGAAGTGCAGAAATGCGTACTGCCCGCCTGGCAATACGGCCAGTTTTACATGGCCCGGCTAACACCCAGCTCAAAGCCCGATTGTCGGTTTCAAACTGAAACACTCGATGCTCAAGGTAGAAGCAGTACTTCTCCAGCGCGAACAAAGCGGCCAACGCCTTGCACTCCAGTTAACCGACGAGACGCGTACGCTAATGGCTGCTTCTGACCTTCGAGCTCCTGGAGGAGGACAGCCGAAATACCGGCAGTTTGGACAATAAACTTGTTATTGAAGTCCGGTACTCCGAGAACGGGAGAGTTGACTATAGCTGCCTCAATGTGCTCAAAGGCGGCATCTTGGGCAGGTCCCCATTCATAACGCACTCCTTTCCGGCGGAATTCATTTAAGGGCGCCTCCAACTGAGCAAAATTAGGGACAAAAAGCCTAAAATAGTTCGCCATGCCTATGAACATTGCAATTCCACGTTTATGAGCAGGCGGAGGCAGAGCTCGTAATCTCTTAGTTCGTTCTTGGTCGATGCAAATACTCTGACCTGACACTAGGTTACCTAAGAAGTACACCTGCTGCTTGGCTAACGTCAATTTACTACGTTTGACAGTCATCCCGGCCCCCTATAATCTCAAAAAATTTTGCTCGACCTGATCCAAATGGTCCTGAAACGAAAGGCTACAAATATCTAAGTCTTCCAAATAATTATACACACACACTAATTTCAAGTCCCCAAGGATATTATCCAGCAAACGAGTAAGAACTGCTGCACCATTAGCCAAACCAAAGGGAACCCTGTTAAACTCAAATAGATCCCAATCACTATATGTTTACATTCTTCAGCCAATGGAATATGATAATAGGCTTCGTTTAAATCAAGAACAGTAAACCAATTAGCACCGGCATACGAAGTAAAAGAGTTATGATGATAAGGTAGAGAAACAGACTCAAGGACAATCTTAGCGTTCAGGCGCCGGTAAACAACAGGTCTAAAATCCCTCCCCTGATCCTTCGGGACAAGGAAAATGATGGAAGCATAGGCAGATGTTGAAGGCCTAATAACCCCTTGCTCAAGCATTTGGGACACTTTAGCTCTCAGTATCTTCACCTTAGGGGGTGAGGCGATATGGCGACTGCCTAACAGGAATATCGTCAGATAGACGTATATGGTAATTAAGAACATTAGTCACGCCCAACCTATCACAAAGAAGCCCCAGGAACCTCTGTAGCAAATCCTGTAACTGAGAGGTCTGATGTGGGCAGAGATGAGCGAGATAGAACTCATTAGGCACAGCCACAACAGCCAGGATGCCGGCATCTCGATGCACAGTACGTTTAGCACACTCACAGAAACCAAACTTCTCTGCAGGGGTGAACTTAAAGGAGAAAGTGTGCCCAGAGTAATCCAAGACTAACCCAGTTTTATTGATGAAATCGCAGCCCAAAATTAAATCGTCTGGCAGCTTCTTCACCAAGCCTAATGACAAAGGCCAGGAGAAATCTCCAACCGATATACTGGCCTGGATCCAACCATGCGAAGGCAACATATGGCCATTCGCCACCCGACATCTCTGCACCAGGGGAGGGACCGACAGAAATTTCGTAAGATGACCAAATTCAAGAAACCATTCGAAGCTTAATAGTGAAAGTGAGTTACCAGAATCCAAAAGAGCGCAGATCTGTTCCCCACCTCCTCGAGAACAAATGGCTCTGAGCACTATGGGACTTAACATCTATGGTCATCAGTCCCCTAGAACTTAGAACTACTTAAACCTAACTAACCTAAGGACAGCACACAACACCCAGTTATAACGAGGCAGAGAAATTCCCTGACCCTGCCGGGAATCGAACCCGGGCGCGAGAAGCGAGAACGCTACCACACGACCACGATCCTCAAGAACAAATAAAAGACAAGGGGGGTGAGGAGGGAGCGACAGCACAGGTACACCAAGGTTTAAAGGCTCGATCCCGAGGTTGCTGGCCAACCCCGTGTCATCTATAGGCTCTGGGCGTGCGAGGTTGAAAGCAAGGGCGCACCAAATGGGCCGTGCTACCACACCTGAAGCAACGCGGGGGTCCAATTTTAACGACGTCAGCCGACGTAGTCAAATGGGAATCTCCCTTGACAATGCCCGTAGCCTCATCCTTAACATCTTGACATACATTGTCCGCAAGCGGCAACACAGACACCGCTACAACAGTGACAAGGAGCTCTTCCTAGATTGAAGGACGATCACGAAAAACAAAGTGCGACTTATCCGCCACTCGCATTCCCCTAAGAACAATAGACACCAATTCTCGTTGTGGCAAATCGACCAACAAGGCCAAGCATGCCGTCTGAGCTCTGTCGATACTGATGTAACTGCTCTTTATCCTGCTGCATCTCCCAAATTTAACGACACTCAAGCTGCTTCCGAACTCCGATGGTCAATCTTTGGCTAACGACGAGCTCCCTCAATTGCTGTAAGGAGAACCCTTCTGCCATGGCTCGGAACAGGAGATTCCGAGACTCACCTGTAGCTAACGGGTACAACAGTGACGAAACTACTTGCTGCGGAACACGAAAGGCAGCAGCATGTTGTTCAGGACGAACCAACAACCTTCTCAAGTCGATCTACGACTAATTCAGTAATATCTCGAAAGAAATACTCCAGAGAATTAGGCAGTTTGACAAACACTACCTCCAACTTCACAGAGGATGTAACAGCACCACCCCCAGGCTGGCCTTTGGTTCCCCGTTGATATAGCAAGTCCCGCTCTTCGGTCCTCTTGCCATCCTATTCTAAACATGTAAGCTTAAACTGCAATGCATTAACCAAAGACCCACGGTTTGCTTTTTATGATGACCTTCAAACTTAACAAGTCTAAATCCGCTAACCGATTAGTTAAATGCACTAATTGTGCCTGCAACCTATCCGATTGAGTGTCATTAGGTTGAGTGCCTTCCAAAACACAAATGGTGTCCTCAAGGCCCCTAACAGCTTTAAACAAAAATTCCAAGGCTGCTTCTGCCTCACCCATTACCGCCGGCGTGACGTCAACCGGGTGAAGAACGGTAGCACACAAGTGGGCCACTACGTCCGGAACACTACCCTCAAAAGGCTGGCGCCTTATCGCCAACTCATAAACAAGGTGATCATTCCTCAACAGGCCGATCCCCGGGCACTGCCTGACCGCCATTTCAATAGGCACCTGAAACGATCAACAACACTAACCGAAATAAAATTAAATCTAACGGTAACTGGGATGGCAATATCACAAACGTACCCACCCTCTGCTACCAGTTGAAATCTAGATTTGCAGGACAGAGCAGATCAGGTTACAGATATGGAAAGGGACCAAAATCAATTACTCTCAGTTGCACAAAACATACAAAAACAATATGGCAATATGGCTGACCTCGAACTGTGGAGACTTCCTCGCTGCCCTGTCCCAACTGACTGACTGCCACACACACCACATACGGAAAATTTAGCGGTCACACCAAAGATGGTACAGAAGTACTAGTATCGGTAAGTGCTGCTGCTGCATCTGACGGAGGCAAGTCAGCAACTCGTCGTGGCAGTAACTCAGGGAGAAATAAGACGCCACTAGAGTGTGACAAGTGCCAAAGAACAAGGCATCAACGCGAGCCGGCCACGGCTCATGGATGTGATACAGCGTTGTACACAATGGTTCTATATTCGAATCGAGAGCTTGCCGACATGGTGTTGGGTTACGGAAAGGTAGATGGCAACGGGTGGTGGGCATCAAGGTTGCATCAGGAGGCCTACCACCCCCCCCCCCCCCCCCTCCCGGACGACAACCATAGCATTCAATGTTTGCAACAGTGTTCCGCCACTTGTCTTAGACAATATCGTTTCAGGAAGCAAGAAATCACGAAAGACACACCCGAAATGATAGAACACCAGACTTGGAGGAAAATGTGGTAAACACTGTGGAAGGCGACCGCCGTGTCAGTATCAGGCAGTTGGCCCGCCAGTACAGGGTAAGCCGGACGACCGTGTGGAACATTTTCCGTGACAGTTGTTGCCACTTTCATCACGTACAGCTTTTGCTTGGCTTACTAGCGACAGACTTCCCACATCGGGAGTCGTTTTGTCGACTGGTTTCCTCACCAGGCAACCACGATTCCGCGATTAAATAAATTGTCTCTAGTATGGAAACCATGCATTTTCGGACATTAGTTCATAACCTCTTTCTCGTTCCGTATCCTGTCATCGATCAAGAGTATGTACACGCTGTAAAAAATCACCCTGTTAATATAAAATTCTGCTGTTACAAAATCGTCTGTTTCGCATGCAGGGCTTTGAATAGCATTCCTAAACAACTTCAGTATCTGATGAAACGTTCCGTCTCTCGAATGCAGGCTTCAATTCGTTAGGGCACACCGTATATGAGATTATTAAACCAGCTGTGGCTCACATTGCCCCTCTTCATTATCGCTGAGTACATAGTTGTCCTCGGCGTCCGAAAAAAGCTCGTTTTAATCGATCCGACACATTTTCTGTTGGATTCATGTCCCACGAATCGGCACACCACTCCATTCTGGCGACTCTAGCATGTTGAACGAAAGTATTCACGAAAACAGGACGCTGAGCACGGACGTCATTATCCATCAACATGAAATTGTCACCAATAAACTTGTGATACGATCCCACTAGGACTGCAGAGTCTTGTCCATGTACCGTAGTGCTGTGTACTTGTGTACTACTTCGTACCCAACTTGAACCTCATTATAAATAAGTACCCCACTCATACAGTTATAATTGGTGGAGACTTCAATCTGCCCTCGATTTGCTTGGCGAAAATACATGTTCAAAGCCGGTGGTAGACAGAAAACATCTTCCGAAGTTGTTCTAAATGCTTTCTCTGATAATAACTTTGAACAATTAGTTCATAAGCCCACACGAATTTTAAATGGTTGCGAAAACATACTCGACCTCTTAGCCACAAATAATCCTGATCTAATAGAGAGCGTCATGACGGATACAGGAATTAGTGAACACAAGGTCATTGTAGCGAGGCTCAAAACCGTATCAAACAAAACCACTGAAAATAAACGCCAAATTTATCTATGTAAAACAACAGATAGAAATTCTCTTGATGCCTTCCTAAGAGAGAGTCTCCATTCCTTGTAAGCTAATTATGTAAGTGTAGACGAGATATGGCTCAAATTCAAAGATACAGTATCGACAGCAATAGATAGATTCATAGCGCATGAGATAATAAGACACTGGACTCATCCACCATGGTACACAAAACAAGGCAGAACACTGTTGCAGAAGCAACGAAAAAAGCATGCCAAATTCAGAAGAACGCAAAATCCCCAAGACTGGCTAAGTTTCACGGAAGCTCATAATTTAGTGCGGACGTCAATCCGACATACTTTTAATAGTTTCCGCAATGAAACATTCGCTCAAAATATCGTATAAAACCCAAAGAGATTCTGGTCGTATGTGAAGTACCCCCGTGGCAAAAAACAGTCAATACCGTCGCTGTGCGATAGCGATGGACATTTTACCGATGATGGTGCCGCTACAGCGGAATTACTAAATACAGTCTTCCGTAAGTCCTTCACGAAAGAAGACGAAGTATATGTTCCAGAATTCGAAAGCAGAACAGCTATTAGTATGAGTGACATAAAAGTAGATATCTTAGGTGTTGCGAAACAACTCAAATCACTTATGAAAGGTAAGTCTTCCGGTCCAGATGGTATACCAATCAGGTTCCTTTCAGAGTATGCAGACACAATACCGCCTTTCTTAGCTATCATATACAACCACTCAAAAGACGAAAGATTTGTTCCTAAAGGATGGAAAGTAGCGCAGGTCACACCAATTTTCAAAAAAGGAAATAGGAGTAACCCACTGAATTACAGACCCATATCAATGACTTCAATTTGCAGTAGGTTTTTGGAGCATATAATGTACTCGAACATTATGAATCATCTTGAAGAAAATGACTTATTGGTACATAACCAACAAGGATTCTGAAAATACCGTTTTTGTGAAACGCAGCTAGCTATTTATTCCCATTAAGTAATGAGTGATGTCGACAAGGGACTCAGATCGATTCCATATTCCTAGATTTCCAGAAGGCTTTTGATACCGTTCCTCACAAGCGACTATTAATCAAATTGCGTGCGTATGGAGTATCCTCTCAGTTGTGACCGGATTCGTGATTTCCTCTCAGAGATGTCACAGTTCGTAGGTACTCCGTCTTCAGGCCACAAGTGGCCCATCGGGACCATCAGACCGCCGTGTCATCCTCAGCTGAGGATGCAGGTTGGAGGGGCGTGAGGTCAGCACACCGCTCTCCCGGTCATTATGATGGTTTACTTTGACCGGAGCCGCTTCTATTCAGTCGAGTAGCTCCTCAATTGGCATCACGAGGCTGAGTGCACCCCGAAAAATGTCAACAACGCAGGGCAGCCCGGATGGTCACCTATCCAAGTGCCGGCCATGTCCGACAGCGATTAACTTCGGTGACCTGACGGGAACCGGTGTACACACTGCGGCAAGGCCGTTGCCTACAGTTCGTAGTGATGGACGGTAAAATCATCGAGTAGAGCGGAAGTGATATCTGGCGTCCCAAAGGGTAGTGTCATAGGCCCTCCGCTGTTCCTGATTTACATAAATTATCTAGGTGACAATCTGAGCAGCCTCCTTGGATTGTTTGCCGATGACGCTGTAGTTTACCATCTAAACGATTAATTCCAATTACAAAATGATCTAGAGAGAATTTCTGTATGGTGGGAAAAGTGACAATTGGCACTAAACAAAGAAAAGTGCGAGGTCATCCACATGGGGACTAAAAGAAATCCGATAAATTTTTGGTATACGATAAATCGCACAAATATAAGGGCTGTCAATTCGACTAAATACCTAGAAATTACAATTACGAGCAACTTAAATTGCAAAGACCGCATAGATAATATTGTGAGGAAGGCAGAACAAAGACTGCCCTATTTTGCCAGAACACTTAGAAGATGTGACAAACCCCCTAAAGCGACCGTCTACATTACACTTGTCTGTCCTCTACTGGAATATTGCTGCACGGTGTGGGATCCTTACCAGGTGGGATTGACGGAGGACGCAGAAAAAGTGCAAAGAAGGTCAGCTCGTTTCGTGTTATCGCGCAATACGGGTGAGAGTGTCACTGATATTATACGCGAGTTGGGGTGGCAGTCACTGAAACAAAGGTGGTCTTCTTTGCGGCGAGATCTGTTTACGAAATTACAATCACTAACTTTCTCTACCGAATGCGAAAATATTTTGTTGACACCCACTTAGATAGGGAGAAATTATCATCATAATAAAATAAGAGAAATGAGAGCTCGAACGGAAGGATTTCGGTTTTCTTTTTTCCCACGCTCCATTCGAGAGTGGATTGGTAGAGAAGTAGTATGAAAATGGTTCGATGAACCGTCTGCCAGGCACTTAAATGTGAATTGCAAAGTTACCATGTATATGTAGTTGTAGAGGTGGGCTACAGTTCCGTGCAGCAGCTGTTGTAGCAGGGAAGCTGGACAGGAATATAAATGATTAGCGAACACGCAAATACAATAAACGGAAGTTTTATCCAACTTGTAGCTTTCTCCAAGTCTTGCGAAGAACAAATAACAATAACGTCCACTCATTATAAGAACCTAACTAAAGAGAGTCCTGCAGTGTGAGGTTCCCACTATTAATGCATGGGTGAAGCTGTCTAAGACTGAAGAATGTCGATGATTGCAACTGAGACTGTGACATGCAACTGCCCAAGGCCATGCTATGTGGCGACAGCAGTGGGCGCTCGTAGTCGAAGCCACGAATGGTGTGGCTCAGCGGGCGCGCATCACTGGAACCTCCAGATGCCTGAGCGACCACTCCCGGCGTCTGTCGGAAACGTGCATTTCAGTTGCCAACTATGGAACGTCGGTGGCTATGGTAACTATCTATGATACTTCATATAGGCTGGTGGGATTGCCCTCAGCAGAGTGCGACTGAGAAGGTGACATGTAACTGCCCAAGGCCATGCTATGTGGTGACAGCAGTGATCGCTCATAGTCGGGAGCGCATCACTTGGGACCGCCAGATCCCTGGGAGATCGCTACCGGCGTCTGTCGGAAACGTGCATTTTAGTTGCCAACTATGGGACGCCGGCGGCAATGGTACCTATCTATGATACCACATATAGGCCGGTGGGATTGCCCTCAGCAGCTACAACAGATCTACAGTGGTTCTATATAATGCTACCCTTGAACATCGTTCCACATGTGGGACGCAGTACTGGAGACATTCTGTATTACCGGGTTTTCACCAAACACATTGTCTGCAATAATCGGGGTAAAAGCGCATCCGAGTTTCATCCGTAAACAAAATCCTACACTATTGCTGTACCGTCCATTCTGCATAATTTCTTGCCCATCTGTAACGTAATCTACGGTGTTATAGTGTACGAAGTTATGTCCATCATGGTCGTCGAGAACAGAGATTCGCATCACGTCGAGAATAGAGATTCGCATCATGCCATCATTTCCTAACCGTCTCACATTATACATAACGTCCTGTAGCCTCTTCAAACACCGAATTCAGTTCTGGAGCCCTCAGCTGACTTCTCCTTTACCTAAAAAGTGGTAGACGTCAATCATCCCGTGCACATGTCGAATTCCGACGGCCAGCGCTGTGAAAGTCCTCAAAACTGACTGTCAATCGGAACAGATTCCGTGCCTACACTACATGATTTCGACTCAGGGGTGCACGCCGAGCGACTTGGCTGATAGATAAGCCCTTCCGCGGGTAGCGTGATGATGCAGATTAGATCTCTGGTCGCGGTTATCCTTCGTGGCGCAATGGTTGTTCATTCTACTGTTGTACAGACATCTCTGATTCACTGTCAACTGAAATGCTGAAATCCATTCGAGTGGTGCTTTCTAACTGTCGGTAGCGATCATGGTTGATGCATGTATGTCTGCAAACAATGTTAGGCGTGACCTTCCGATCGCTACAGGAACACTCACAATAACAACACACCAGTACGACATATCGGGGTGATGGAAAGCTTCGGCTGATGCGTGTATGTTGGATTATCATAGCCTGTCTAAGGTCCTCCCCTCTGTAGAAGCAACGTGCGGTACAGAAAAACTTTCCCGCTCGTACTTCGTAGCTCTATTCCTTATCTATTTGGAAAATAAAAATTTACCTAACAAAATTTCACCTAATGTTCGGTAGGAAATAGATAACAAAGGATGCAGTTATGCCACACCATAATCGCATGCAACTCAGGTATCATCATTACATATGGTAACGGGGCTGAAAGGCGTAAAGGAAGAATCCAGATTCGGGTACAAACCTTTTTTTTCGTTTTTTTGGCTATTTTCATAATGCGTACTTCCATACATGGCCTCTTAATATGATCGTGATACGGGAATTATTGCATGTATTATACAAACCATGCACTCAGTTAAGAGAAACATACATGTAAGAGTGTATATGTTTTTATTATCCCACTTTTAAAGACGTATTTTGCTTTTAAGTAGTTCCCTGTTCTTTTTACGGATCGCTACGCTCTTCTTTGGCTTGTCCAATGACAGCTTTGCTGCCCCCGTTCTTCGGTTATACAACGTACCCCAAAGTAACGAAAATAGGACTAATCTCCATTCAGTAGCTTTCTCGCCCATTCCGGAAATCATACGGGTGTAGTATGCGATAAGGTAACAGAACAAATATTTAAATAATTTCGAGTCTACGCTCATTCCTGTGACAGCACTAATTATACATGTTTTACATGCTGCAGTTGCCTTGTTAGAATTATGAAGCCAGATAGCATATCACACAGTCTGAGGTAAGAGAGACAGTTAAAATATTTACATCTAAACCCGGAATCGCGGTCTCCACCTTGAGTAAAGAAATGCACAGCTACCAACTGCACTAAACGGACAAGACAGCTATTACGCTGTACTTTATGCATATGACTGACGTTCGTGAGAATGCAGCGTTGTCAGAGTGGTATGTATTCTTTGACTTCTTTTCTTTGATGAAGATAAGCATGGAGAGAAATTTTGCTAGGAACATTTTCCTATTGCAGGTTGGTAAGGAATGACGCTATGAAGTCAGTGTGTGAATTTTCCTGTGCGCTGTTTTATGTGTCTCGAATTCTCCCGCCCGACAATCAACGAGAAGTATGAGAGAGAGTAAAGACTAATTAAGCAACAACACCAGCGGCTCATTCTATGATTAATTACGTGCAACTGCGTTGACGGCTGCATTAGAGATACAGTATCCGCAAGGCAACCGAGACATACCCCGGATCTGCATAACAAATGACGTTACAAATGTAGGAAGCTAGAACCCAGCATCCCGAAAGCTCGATGACTGTTGAGGAAAGATTTCCTCATGGCTACACAGAAGAACGGACTGCGTGGAAGCTATTAAACCGAATCCGTTCGAACATCATTACTTCGTAAGTGGAGTCTCAGTACTGAGTCTCTGTTTTGTGAACCTAGAGCTAAGCATACGTCGGCCCACTTTTGTAGGTCCGCTTATGGCCAGTCTTCGATTTCGTATAAGCCGTATCAGAATTATGCCGACTGTTTCCCTCAGGCTGGGTACATGAGTATCCAAAGCGTAGGTTTTCATCAGCTTCTGTCCATAATTTATCCTGGCAGTATAACATTTGTACTGTATATTCTGATTGTGAGACATCATCGTGTAATTACGTACCAATATTAGAAGAGCGTATTTGATTTGGCTTAAGAATAGTACAGACGGTATTAAAAAAGAATCAAATATAATACATCCCATGCCTATTTATAAGTGATTAAATTCCATTTTATTAAGAAAATTGCAAAATTTATAATGAGATAGAAGTATGATAATATCTTTTTTTATTGTTCGTTTTAATTTTCCTTTGGTTTTGAGACAAGGGAACGGCTCTTATGGTTGTGTGTGACTGAAGCGACTGCTAAATATGTTCGTATCGGATAGATGAAAACAACGCGCTTTTGGCACCAGAATGGTACCGAAGTTCCCTCTCTGTTGCATCGATGACTTGCTCAGATACGCTATGTGATCTATAGTATCCAGACTCCCCAAAACATACGTTTCCCATACTAGGTGAATATGCCACGTACTTCATACCAGCGACCTCAGTAGTCATTAAACATCATGAAAGAACAGAATGGGGCACTCCGCGGAACTCACGGACCTCGAACGTGGTCAGGTGATTGGGTGTCACTTGTGTCATACGTCTGTACGCGAGATTTCCACACTCCTAGACATCCCTAGGTCCACTGTTTCCGATGTGATAGTGAAGTGGAAACGTGAAGGTACACGTTCAGTACAAAAGAGTACAGGTCGACCTCGTCTTTTGACTGACAGAGACCGCCGACAATCGAAGAGGGTCGTAATGTGTAATAGGCAGACATCCATCCAGACCATCACACAGGAATTCCAAAGTGCATCAGGATCCACTGCAAGTACTATGACAGTTAGGAGGGAGGTGAGGAAACTTGGAATTCATGGTCGAGCGGCTGCTCATAAGCCACACATCACGCCGGTAAATGCCAAACGATGCCTCGCTTAGTGTAAGGAGCGTAAACATTGGACGGTTGAATAGTGGAAAAAACATTTTATGGAGTGACGAATCACGGAGTGCAATGTGGCGATCCGATAGCAGGGTGTGGGTATGGTGAATGCCCGGTGAACGTCATCTGCCAGCGTGTGTAGTGCCAACAGCAAAATTCGGAGGTGGTTGTGTGATGGTGTGGTCGTGTTTTTCATGGAGGGGGCTTGTACCCCTTGTTGTTTTGCGTGGCACTATCACAGCACAGGCCTACATAGAAGTTTGAAGCATCGTCTTGCTTCCCACTGTTGAAGAGCAATTTGGGATGGTGACTGCATCTTTCAACCGAGCATCTGTTTATAGTGCACGGCCTGTGGTGGAGTGGTTACACGACAATAACATCCCTGTGATGGACTGGTCTGCACAGAGTCCTGAACTGAATCCTACAGAACACCTTCGGGATGTTTTGGAACGCCGACTTCGTGCCAGGCCTCACCGACCGATGTCGATACCTCTCTTCAGTGCAGCACTCCGTGAAGGTTGGCTCCCATCCCCCAAGAAACGTTCCAATGACTGATTGGAAGTATGCCTGCGGGAGTGGAAGCTGTCATCAAGGCAAAGGGTGGCCCAGCGCCGTATTGAATTCCAGCAATATTGATGGAGGGCGCCTCGAACTTGTAAGCTATTTTCAGGCAGGTGTCCGGATACTTTTGATCACATAGTGTACATCGGTCATGGATGATCTACATTTGGGTAGGAGATGGCAGCCAGTCTAATGATTCTCGTACCTCTTGAGTACTACTGAAAATGGTGGCATCACACTGCTGATATTATATCTGGTCTGTAAAATAAATATAATGTTAGACTGGATGGAGAACAGCGTCCGGAGACTGGCCAACATTGTGCGACCTTAAACCGCCAAGAGCGGACAATTCTGGGAATCACAAGCTCTGGAATTCTCGCCACGCTGGATGGGAATACAGTGGTTTGCTTAGGGAGGTACATTTACCATCGATGAATATTTTGTGTTGCTGCTTTCAGTGGGTTCAATGTTCACGTAGCTTTGTGGTTCATAAGCTATCGGGGAAACGCAGTAGTTTACGTGAGAAAATAAGTACGTATCCAGCACATACACTGCAAATCAGCATGTTTTTAACCTTGGTGTATCACTGTAGTGACCTCATATCCTACTGTTCTTCAATTTCACGGTACTTATTGCGGTTTACAGCTTTTCTCGACCTGGAAAACGTCAGACACATCAAATCCAGTTTTCGCAGTATTATCACGGGTTGCAAGGGGTTCTATTCATCACTGAAATTGGTTTCATAAACGCTTAGGTTTATGTCATGTTCCCTTATATTTCTCTCATCAGTGTCATAAATCCAGGTTTCACTCGATAAAAGCTGTTCGTTTCAGGCATTTACTTTCAGTAAATTTTCGTTCTGATGTATTTCGAAAGAAAAGTTATCTCTTAAGATCAAGCATCAGCAGTTGGTTTTTTGCCGATGATCTCAAACATTTAGAATATTAGCGTTCCATTTTTCTTCCATGTTTAGTGTCTGTATTAATCTAGTGACTAGTACACGTACACTGACACATATCAATATAACGCCTGACAGTGCCGGCCGCTGTGGTCGAGCTGTTCTAGGCGCTTCAGTCTGGAAGCACGCGGCTGCTGCGGTCGCAGGTTAGTTAGGTTTAAGTAGTTCTAAGTTCTAGGGGACTGATGACCTCAGATGTTAAGTTCCATAGTGCTCAGAGCCATCTGAACCATTTTTGAACGCCTGACACTGGAGTGATCGATACTCAGCCAGTTTCCCGTCAGTTCCGTAAGACCCTTAGAAATTGATATCGCAGCAGTTTTCCAATATTCAACGCTAGAGACTTGGACCTCCGTTATTCATCAGGCCAAGTATCATTTCAGAGAAATTGTTTCCCAGGAAAACGACAGTTAACGCACACGATCTGACAATCTTATTAACAATATGGACGTTGTTAATCGTAGTGGTAAAATGGTACAAATGATAATCACAAATAAGATAATTGTTGAGACTCGGGTATACTGAAATGAATACTGTAGAACAGACGTTCCGCAAGAAATGGATCCGATGTTTAGAACATAGGAAAGATGATACTAGTCGAAGGGAGAACAGTAACTATTTTAGCAGTACGTGCTAGTCGATTTAAATTATCTCACTGCTTTAAATTTTCGTCTGTACTCAGCAAACTACCATACGATGTTCAGCGGAGTGTTCTTTGTCCGCCACTATCATTTTCCATTCCCGGTCTGTCCTGCTCCAGTCGCGAATTGTTCCCACGGGAAGAATTAGTATCAGAAAGTCTCCATCTGTGTTCGATTCTCTTGGTCTTCTCGCGAGATATGTGCAACAGGAAGCAAAATAATGGATGAGTCTTGTAGGAGTATAACATCTCAGGATCCAACGGTAAGCCACACTGCGACGCAGGAGACATCTCTCGTAGCGTGTGACAGTGGAGTTTGTTGAGTATCTCTGTGAAGTGCTCATACTTACTAAATGCACCTGAGATGAAACGTACTGTTCCTCTTTGAGTCCTCTCTATTTCCTCTCTCAGTTCTGTCTGGTACATGCGAGAGATAGTCGATGAGTATTGGAGAAACAGCAGAGCTAGTTTTCTAAGATACTTCCTACATGTTTGGAGTATGTTCCTTTTCTTCAATGAGTCTTGGCCTGGGTTACGCCTTACTTGCGATTAGTTTCATGTGATCGTTATAATTCTAGTCGCTCCACAGACATACTATCAGATATTAATTGCTGTGACCTCTTCCAGTAAATTCTTCTCGAGTCATATAATCATACAATAATAGCTGTTTCCGCCTATTTATTAGCAATACGTTACATTTGTTTGTACCGAAGGTCAACTACCTATGACTGAACCGTACATCGATCTACACTAAAATATACTAGCGAAGCGACATCTACAGAGAGACAGTTATTGATCTATATGAAAAAAATACATTAGTTACAAACTATGGTGAACATACTTTATACAACATGCGAAGGTCACTACAGATATTCAGATTTAGGTTATGACATGTTCGATATTGAACCGTGCTCTCTCCCAACTATGCGTTTTCGTAAACTTCGCTGTCTATCTGTGTTTGGTTTCCCGCCCTTGTCGCAGTTACGTTGTGGTTCTTCTTCCTTCTACATGTGGCTGCAGTGATGTGTATCGATATTTGTGCCATCCACCACCTTTGGTTTGGTGCTTATAGTTTCCGACAAGGGGGTCTGGAGTGAGTCGGTCGGTTGTTGCGGACGAGGGAAGTTATCTCGGCGCGGTGCAGTCGGCTGGGGCAGCTGGCAGCCCCTGCGCAGTGTCGGAGCGTGTGTGGAGCTGTCTGATCGCTACCAGCTTCGAGATTCGCCGATCCAGGACGTCAAAGTTGAGTAGTGGTTTGAAGTACCCAAGCCACGTCTATTCATGTTGTGGTGGTTCGATTCGGCGGTTTTCTGTTGGGGAGGCTTTCCGGTGAGCAACATCGAGTGGTTCTACTGCTGAGATTTAGTCACCATTCGGTGCAAATGGCTCTGAGCACAATGGGACTTAACATCTTAGGTCATCAGTCCCCTAGAACTTAGGACTACTTAAACCTAACTAATCTAAGGACATCACACACATCCATGCCCGAGGCAGGATTCGAACATGCGACCGTAGCAGTCCCGCGGTTCCGGACTGCAGCACCTAGAACCGCACGGCCACCATGCGGTGCAGTTAACTATTTTGGTCGACTACGATTTGAGTGCACCAATGGTATTTTCTGTCTTGTAGCCGTTAGTGTTCTGGTTACCTGCCCTGGGCACATACATAAGTTCAGGCAGTATTCTTTTGAGTGAGGTTAACTATTACCGTGTTTCAAATTCAAGTGTACAAGCGGAGTTATCTGCCTAGTGGCCGTCAGTGTTTAGGTTACGTGGCCTGGCCACTAACGTAATTTCAGGCAGCATCCCTTCCTCACCTGTGGTTTCTGTCCGACGTGATGTGTAATTTTGACTACTAATACATACTCCATTGTGGATTTTCCCGTTTGTAACATTGCCGGTGTGAGTTCTAATGTACTGATTGATGGGAAGCTAGTCGTTGTGTCGGTCGGTCCGTGGCTGTCCCCTGGTTGGGTTCCGACGGATCAAGTATAGTTGGGCTCACCACCTGTATCACCAAAGTGAACGAGGGCAGACCGACCTCCCCGGAGGCTTTCTGAGTGCCACCGGTGTTTAATTATCTCTTGTCAGCTTCTTTATGTTTTAGGCTTATGGTTATTTGTTTGGTTTTATTAAATTTTGCAAAATTAATTTTTATATTTATCTTTCAAGCTTAAACACTGGGTCCTTCTGCCTTTAAAGATTGTGGTAATATATTTTAAAAATTTTGAAGTTTAGTTGTGGACCTCAGCCATTGGTATTGCACCTTGCATATGTTGCTTCTTTAAATTATTTTATTTCTATCTTAATTTGGATTTTAAGATTTTTTGTTGTTAAACATACTGGCCTTCTGCCCTTAAGGGTCTATGGTAATATATTCTGAAGTTTTGAAATTTAATTGTGGCCCTCATCCATTTGTGTCGCACCTTGCATATGTTGCTTTTTTGGGTTTTGAATTGTTTTATTGCTATCTTAATAGGATTTTTATCTTGTTAAAATTTCTAGTTGGAGGCCTTCAGCCTTGGAAGAGTTGCATTCGGTAAAGATCTGACTATGAGCCGCTTTGGTTGTAAAGGTTATTAAATTACAATTAATGACAATTAGAAGCAGAAACTGACGTCAACCTTTGGCCCCGTCCACAATCCGATTACATGTTCTGCCCAGCGGGTTACGCGGGCGTCTCAGATATGCCTGCCGTCATGGGCGATGATGTGGCGCAGACGAAGAGCGAAATTCTGCGTGACCCGCTGCTGAAGTGGCGGAACATCAATGCTATCGATGACTTCCTGAATGGCTGTTCTCGGCTCAGCAATTGTTTTGAGGTTATTACTGTACGCCTTGTCTTAATATAGCCCCACACAATGGAGTCGCATAGTGTTAAGATCGGGAGAATATGGAGGCCAATCGAGGCCCATGCCAGTGGCCTTTGGGTATCCCAGAGCCGGAATGTGATCCCCAAAGTGTTCCTCCAGGACATCAAACACTCCCCTGCATCTGTGGGGTCGAGATTCGTCTTGAATGATTCACATATTGTCGAAATCGGGGTCACTTTGGATGATGGGGATGAAATCGCCTTCCAGAACCTTCACGTACCCTTCGATAGTAAACATGCCATCAAGGAATATCGCACCGATTATTCTGTGACTGGACATTGCACACCACAGAGTCACCCGTTGAAGGTGAAGAGAATTCTCGATCGCGAAATACGGATTTTCAGTCCCCGAAATGCGCCAATTTCGGTCACTGATGAACGCATACAAATCAAAGTGGGCTTCGTCCTTAAACCAAACCATTCAGCGCATACTAATACACATCATCCCTCGCGGCCAACTGAGCAGTTTGAACTTCCTAATGGAAACCGTTCAGAAGTTATGATGATTTTATTTTATATAGTTCAAAAATTGTCACTTTGTATGTGCACAACAGCATGGTCTAGGCAAAGCCCCATGGAAATTCCGTTGTACTTTACTTCCTAGGGACTTTTCAGTCCAGTAACAAAGCCTGTCTAATATTCCGGACGCATGTAGTTCGCTCATCAGGTGACAGCTCGCAACTGAATCGAAACCCTTCTGGAAGTCAAGGAACACAGCATCAATTGGCTGCTGGTATCTGTGTAACTCTTGAAGAAGGCTTCAAAAACGAGCAGCGTTTTGATATAATATAGGCTACATAAATTGTCTTTGCAAGATATCTACTACGCCGCAGGCCCTCACGAATACAAAGTACACCATCAAAGTCATATTTGTTAGAGAACAGCATAATTTGATAAGGACATATGAATCACAATACGAAACGTTTGCTTTATTTTCTGTCCGCACTCCGCAAGGACTATCTTGCGTTATGAATCCTGTGGAGCCTTTACTTTACAGGCTACCTCATTAGCAGTGACGGAAGTTCATTTTGCGTTAAAATCCATTAGTTTCTGAAACTTTGTTCAGGATATTTCCATTAAAATTTATTTCGAACATTCATCAATTATTACTCGTTTGCGTCCGGAACACACGTGCTCTTTTCCTTAGTTTTATTTATGAAATGTCGCTAGCACTCTTACAGCTGACTACTGCCACAAGTTTGCCGGGACTCCTTCTGAAAGTGGTCTCTGTGAATAATTAAGAGGAGACACTTCGGCTCTGGAGTTACAAAACAGTTTAAATTTTTCATTACGCCTACGATGCGAGCCGAGAAACTCCTTTACTGGTTCAAAAGGCTGAGCTGTTTGTGGGCGCCGCGCACAAAATTAGTGTTTAGCTGCGTGACGCTTCCATCAAACGCCGGCATCAGATGGAATGCAGCCCAGGAACCTATCCACTGGAATAGCTAAGAGCTGGGGCGCTCGCTTTGTAGACCCGTCACGTGCTGCGCAACACGGTACCGAACGAAAGTGCTCGGCTTCTTGCTTGCGCATTCTCTGCAGTTTTCTGCAGCCATTTATTTGAAATTAATGATTAACAGATGTTGCCTTTGAGACGTAGTGTAGTGTGTACCGTGTCGTGTCGTCCAGGACGTCTGTTTGTATGAATCGTGTTATTGTATTAAGTATTGTAAAGACATGCACACGCTGTGAAATGTATCGCACTAATCTGATAAAGCTTGTTTGTCTGAAGTAAATCTTTGGATGTGGGCCTAGTTTAATAAGTTTTTGCGTAATGTGGTACGTAAAACTTTCAAACTATACACTGAAAACAATTTGAGGAGATCTTGAATGTTTTAAACTGCATGTAGTTAGCTTCAAATTGAAGTGGCATGCACATACGTAATAGCAGTTCTCTTTGGTAGTAAGAATCTATAAATTGTTCATCTGCTTTATCAAAAAATACATCTCACCTACAACCACACGGTATTAAACTGTCTTTGGTGGGCAGAGCTGTAAGTTCCGGCTAGTAAGCTCTCATAGCTCTCTTTTCATTAAATACTGAATACAGTTCTTTAATAAAATATCCAGCTATCATAGGTTACGTCCTAGCATGAGCAACTGTGTATACCATCTCTTAACATTTGAAACTTCTCTCGATAAATATTAGTTTTTCTTTGTTGTTGATGAAACATCGTGTTTGCCACAGATTCTATCAGAACACACAAGGACGATGTGTTTATTTAAAATTCCTTGAAATTAAGCAAAATACCTACCTACACTGAAGGAGTATTATTAGTATTTTTTTAAACAAATCTGAATTGCATATTATTAATCACTTTGCATATTATTAATCACTTCAGAAACAAAGTGAAATAATGTAATCGTATTAAGATGGCCGACAACAATATGAATGGCATCTGCGCCACTCGCGCGCTATTTAGAATATTCATTGACACTTCTTAAAGTATAGGCTTGTGGAGTTAGCAAATACTACAGCAAGAGACTACAAATTAAGGCAAAATTTCGTCTGATACATTATATTACCAAATAACACTTACATAAATCACGTCTGGCCTCCAGCACGCTCAAGATACAACATCAGAAATCGAAGAAGAAGAAGTGACAATAAAAAAATGATCCGAGCATTTCTTCTAAGACTGACAATGATCATAGATGTTATTGACCCATATAACAGTTTCTTGTAAGTCATGACACATCTAATTAACATTTTTCGTAATATTTTTGCAAAGAAAGTTCGTCCTTATAACTTCCTGACACTTCATAAATCGTAAGTTTTTGTTGGTAAGTAAAGTTCAGTTTCACGAAAGTTTATCACGCCAAGTGTCTGCTCCAGGAGGCAAGCAGTACAGTAGGATTCAATAAGTTGATTGATGGCGCTACTACGAAACGTAAGCGTCGTGCGGTAATCAGAAAGAGGATGATTAAAACACACGAGTACTTCGACGTTGGTATTTTCACGTTCAACTCTTCTTTTCTTAAATTCATTACTCAATGATTTACCAGGTTTTATTCTTTGGAGACAAATTTGTCTGCTGAGCAGAAATGAAAGGAAATATATGAAATTCTGTGTTAGTAAAGGTTGCGTATTGACAAAATACGAAAAGAAGATTCATTAGTTAACCGAACGATCCTTTACTTAACTTCTCGACTTTTCACTATGCTGCATGTTTGGTAACATACTACCCAACATCATATTTAACGTGCTTCGGAATAACTCCTATATTTAATAGCTACATAGTATGTCCGTTTCACAGATCTCACTAAGTTAAAAGGATGGTTAAGTGCAGATATTATTCCACAGTGTTGTAGTTAATAGCAACTGTTTCATTTGATGTCGTGACCATTCCTTAGTTACATAATTGTAAAGTAATTTTATTGTTAGTGTTCATGTTTACCCACATGAAGTTTCATGACATTGTGCTTATTGTAATGCTTTCAGTAGTTTATCTGTATGTTAATGTAACAAGAGTATTGTACAGATGCACATAAAATAATGGAAATATGTAAAATGAAGTACCCTACTGAATTTTCAAGTGCCTAAACCTACAGTCACACTCAGGCCCATTTTTGGACTTGTAACTGGTGCAACTGTGTCAGCCACAGTGACAGGGTGGTGTAGTAAATAGTAGTTGTGCATAGTCAGCAGGAGACCAGGGTTCAAGTCCCGGCATTGGCATAAGTTTCAATTCATTAATTCAGCTGGGGCTCAGTATGTCTCCAGTAAAATGTAATTCCATTAGTATTCATGAATTCTGATCAATATAATAACAATAATCATCATCATCTACATCAGGATTGGGGCTGTTGGTCGTTCTGTCTCCTTCAGAATTGCTCAAGCCGTCTCTTCATTGGTCTACCTAAACCATCTTCCGCCTCCTGGATTATATTACTTTATTGTTGCATCTAGCACACGGTTTATGTATTGTATCCATTTTATCTGAAATTGTTTCCTTGTACCAATTGTGTTTTGTATATTCAGTTCATCGTGAATAACGTCATGCGACTTTTCATCCGTTAAAGTACAACCAGCTTCGTAACTAAGGAAGGTCATTTTACATGGTTGTATTCTCTTTTCACTTATCTTTGTGAGGATCCAGTTTATGCATGTACAGAGCAATACAGGTACAGCCTTAAGCTTATAGAACATCAGTAAAGTAACACTGAGGATTTTTTTTCTCAAGCATAAATGTTTAAATCAACTCTGTGATCAACGCACAGGCGCAGAAGGTTGTGCAGTCTATGACCCAAGGCTTAAGATACTGAAAGGGCCAACCTAGCCAAACAGGTCTCTTCGACAGAATTCAGACGAAGAAGAGCCCACAAAATAGGGAGGAATACAGCGGGATGGTTGTCTGAGGCACATGGAAGCCGGCCCTCTTAGAAGAGACAGCTTTGATGAAATACAGAAGAGGACATCGTTTAAAACCTGGAGAAATGGATCCATAGCCGTAGTGAAGGCAACAATCTAGGGGGAGACAACCCCAAAAGAATAACAGATGTGTTGGTTAACGTGAAGGTGGAAGGCCTACCACCTAGCTTTCCGTGGCCACAGACCGGTATCGCGTAATGGGTGAGTTATGTTACTCAAAATCTCTAGACAAAAATCATGCTTGTAAAGTGAAGACGACCTTGGCATACAACAAGAACATACGACAGCCTATTCAAATTGGCTACTTGGAAGGAGCAGAAATGAAAAAAGAGCCAAGTTCTAATTAATGTAGAGTCCAAAAATTTAATAGCTTGTCGCTGTATATCCTTTCACCAGATATTATTGCATTCCATGGAAGTAATTCTACCCTACAGGGAGATACAGGGTGTTTCAAAAATGACCGGTATATTTGAAACGGCAATAAAAACTAAACGAGCAGCGACAGAAATACACCGTTTGTTGCAATATGCTTGGGACAACAGTACATTTTCAGGCAGACAAATTTTCGAAATTACAGTAGTTACAATTTTCAATAACAGATGGCGCTGCGGTCTGGGAAACTCTATAGTACGATATTTTCCACATATCCACCATGCGTAGCAATAATATGGCGTAGTCTCTGAATGAAATTACCCGATACCTTTGACAACTGGTCTGGCGGAATGGCTTCACATGCAGATGAGATGTACTGCTTCGGCTGTTCAATTGTTTCTGGATTCTGGCGGTACACCTGGTCTTTCAAGTGTCCCCACAGAAAGAAATCACAGGGGTTCATGTCTGGCGAATAGGGAGGCCAATCCACGCCGCCTCCTGTATGTTTCGGTTAGCCCAAAGCAATCACACGATCATCGAAATATTCATTCAGGAAATTAAGGACGTCGGCCGTGCGATGTGGCCGGGCACCATCTTGCATACACCACGAGGTGTTCACAGTGTCGTCTAAGGCAGTTTGTACCGCCACAAATTCACGAAGAATGTCCAGATAGCGTGATGCAGTAATCGTTTCGGATCTGAAAAATGGGCCAATGATTCCTTTGGAAGAAATGGCGGCCCAGACCAGTACTTTTTGAGGATGCAGGGACGATGGGACTGCAACATGGGGCTTTTCGGTTCCCCATATGCGCCAGTTCTGTTTATTGACGAAGCCGTCCAGGTAAAAATAAGCTTCGTCAGTAAACCAAATGCTGCCCACATACATATCGCAGTCATCAATCCTGTGCACTATATCGTTAGCGAATGTCTCTCATGCAGCAATGGTAGCGGCGCTGAGGGGTTGCCGCGTTTGAATTTTTTATGGATAGAGGTGTAAACTCTGGCGCATGAGACGATATGTGGACGTTGGCGTCATTTGGACCGCAGCTGCAACACGGCGAACGGAAACCCGAGGCCGCTGTTGGATCACCTGCTGCACTAGCTGCGCGTTGCCCTCTGTGGTTGCCGTACGCGGTCGCCCTACCTTTCCAGCACGTTCATCCGTCACGTTCCCAGTCCATTGAAATTTTTCAAACAGATCCTTTATTGTATCGCTTTTCGGTCCTTTGGTTACATTAAACCTCCGTTGAAAACTTCGTCTTGTTGCAACAACACTGTGTTCTAGGCGGTGGAATTCCAACACCAGAAAAATCCTCTGTTCTAAGGAATAAACCATGTTGTCTACAGCACACTTGCACGTTGTGAACAGCACACGCTTACAGCAGAAAGACGACGTACAGAATGGCGCACTCACAGTCTGCGTTGTCTTCTATATCTTTCACATCACTTGCAGCGCCATCTGTTGTTGAAAATTGTAACTACTGTAATTTCGAAAGTTTGTCCGCCTGAAAATGTACTGTTGTCCCAAGCATATTGCAACAAACGGTGTATTTCTATCGCTGCTCGTTTAGTTTTTATTGCCGTTTCAAATATACCAGTCATTTTTGGAACACCCTGTACATAGAGCGTTGGTTTTCAGCAGAGAAACTATAATCTGCTCCATACATTTTCGCCTTCAACAAAGTGTGCTACAATGATGTCGTAAAAATCTTAGTCATGACGAGTTCTTGATGAATTAATTCATTAAATAGTTCTTATATCGTAAGACAAATTTTTTGGCGATGAAAGAACACCTAAACAAAGACTGTTAAAAATTTAATTGCTCTGTTAGTTCGTGAGACTGAAAATTTTTGTTTCTTAACGCGCAGTAAGCTTCGATACAATTCCGCTCCATCTAGTGGTAAGCTCAGTGAATGTATACGCAATATCTCAGCAGACAGACAAGTTGAGTGAAGACATCTTAGCGAAAAGGAATTTTGTCTGTTTTAATGAGGATGTACCATCAGACTCGAAGATAATGTGCAGTATATCTCAAGCTAGAGCGTCTGCGCCACTGTTATTCACAATCTACACAGCCTGACAAAAAAAAAGTGAAATATCAGGAAGGGGAACACGAAACGAAAAGTAACTTCAAGGGTATGTGAAGTTATTAAAGTGATTAAAAATTCAGTAAAATTTACGAAGAACTTTGCAGTATGAACCAACATATTAGTATGACATTGCACCCCAATCTGGATTTGATGCTTGCACTGACTCTGTTGGGAAGTGTGTCATAAATCCGAAATATCCTATCCTGAGGTAAGGCAGTGCGCAACAGGTGTAACTGGCTCTTAATATTCTGGTACAGTCAAGTGGATGGAATTAGCGTCAAAGATGGTCTCACACACGCTCTATTGGGAACAGATGTGGAGGTCTTGTTGGTCACAGGAGTACCTCAACATCACACAGACTTTTCTAAGAAACCCGTGCCATTTGTGGTAGAGCATTGTCCTACTGAAGGATGGCACCAGAACCGTGTCACATGAAAGGTAACACATGAGGGTGCACAAAGTCTTTGACGTACCATCGTGTCGTCAAAGTTCCCTAAATTACTGCCCGCCACGACCTGAAGTCATACCTGATGGGTCCTACATCGTGGTACCAGGAGTAAAGCCTCTGCACCTTTGTAAAACCATTTGCAGTACGGGACCTCTCCACAGGTCGACACGATATTCCTCAATGATGATAGTGCAAGATCGCGATTCAGCGTCGGAGACATAAGCAGTCCATGTTTCCCAGTCACTGCACCACTGCGAATGCATTGTGAGTGCGGTGATAACGACAGCCTGCATATGGACGGATATTCTCGAGACCAGCCTCTGCTAGTCCACGAACAATGTTGTGGGATGACAGAATGTAAAAGGGAATCCATTCGTTGGTCTGGAATGTCAGGCGCTGAAATGAATCATTTGGCTTCCACACGTTGAATATGCCTATCATCACATTCCCACACTGTCCAACACTGTGCCACTGTCACATCTTAATGCCCCAAAAATCTGCACACTGCGTGATTTGAGCAGACAGCCAAGTCATGGTCACCAATGGGCCCCATTGAAAATCTACTAGGTGCTGACAACGCCGTCTCAAACGCGTACACAGTGGAGGTGGTAGGACAGCTGTGCCCGAAATGCTCCAAACTTTGTTAATTGGGGATGGACCCAGCAATCCAACTGACCAAGATGTGGTCGGGCATGCACGAAGACAAGCAGTAGAAACCTTGCTTCATGTGTGAGTAGGCGTTATCTTGTTGAAATGTAAGCTGAGGGTGACTTTCCAGGAATGGCAAGAAAACGGGACGTAGAAAATCGTCTACCTACTGCTGCGTTGCAAGGATGCCCTGGATGACAACCAAGGGGGTCCTGCCATGATATGAAATGAAACCCCAGGTAATCGCTTCTGTCTGTAGGGTTGTATGGTGGGCTACAATCAGGTTGGTATCACACCTCTGTCTAGGGCAGGGCCGGCCAAACGCTGCCCAGTGTGCTGACGTGCTGAAGTGCTGCACATGTGCACACGTGTGCGACAGCGAGCGACAGCGACATCTGTTATTAGACGTGTGTCTTAAATGAACGGCGGCGGCTCCACTTCCTTGTTTATGTGGTAAAAGCAAGAGCGCAACATACCCAGTCTCGTTTACCCCTGGTAACCGTAACCTTAACAGAGAAGTACTGAGAAATGGCAGGGACTGTGAAAGAGCAAAGGACGGGAGATCTGTGTTCTCAGTCGTTTAAAAATGTCTGGGAACTGCAATTCTTTTTTGTAGCCGTTGGTGAAAACTCACAGTGTTTGCTATGCCGCCGAATAATAGGCGGCCGCGTAAGTTTTCAATTGAAAGACACTACAATACATATCACAAAGACGAGTGTAGTGTACTCAAGAGTGAAGAACGGCAAGCAAAATTAAATGTCCTTAAGAAAATGGATGAGACACATCAACTCGATTATCATTTCTCATGACCAGTGATAAACGTGTTTGGATTTATTCCTTTCATAATTAAAAATTATTGTTTGCTAACTGTGCATTAGAGCCTCATTCTGCTCCATGTTACATTATTATCAGGAAAGTTGGTCATTAAACCGATTGTTCCAATGTATACATATATTTACGGTATTTTTTTTTTTTTTTTGATGTGTGAGGGGCTACGCTCAGCTGAAGTCGATAAAACGTAACATTCATCTAATTGTCGGTTATTATGCAGATTTCAGACGGAGCTGATGAAAGATGTAGCAATAATGGTATTGAAATAACAGGTGATCATCGAGAGGTCTGCGATTATCATTCAGTTCAGAGGTCAGTGAGACAGAAATTATGTGGGTGTAACTGAGGGCACCGAGAATTAGTTATACGAAACCTTTCATTAGTTTAATGTTATTTGAAATCATGAATAAGGTTCGTTGGAAGTCGCTAATTTTTTTTTCTTTATTGTGATTTTTATCACCTTACACAAGGCAGGCTGTCAGCAGCTGAGTACGCCGCTCTTCAGCCTTGAGATTTACAATAAGTAATAAATAGAGGGGGCACAGAGAATACAATCAGAATGGCGGGGAAAACAATGTAGACACCAAAAAACAAAAATCACGGAGCCGTTCACGCCTGACGAGAAAACATCACTGACGCTAGTTGACACGGCGCACAAAACAAGGATGATGGCGATGGTACACGTGAATAGTGGCGGCGTTTCGGCGAACAAACACTAAACACAAACGAAGGCACACACACGAGACACTGATGGCGATGACCTCCGGCGCGCGAATGCTCACTGTGCGTGTGCGAGTCCGGGGACCTGCCAAGAGAGGAGGAGGAGGGAAGTCGCTATTTTTTTTTTTTTTACTTTATTGATATTTTAAAACCTGTACAACAGGCAGGCTGTCAGCAGCACACTACGCTGATCTTCTGCCATAGAAGACACAAGCAGCAAAAACAGTGAGAAGACACATAAGTCACAGAGCGGTGGGCAATAAAACAGGAGACACATAGAGACAATCACGGAGCCGGTCACACTCGTCGATAATCCACACTGCTAGCTGATGAGACGACGCACAACCACTGAAGATGATGATGGCACTGGTGAACGATGGAGGGGACGGTGAACACTAAACACTAAACACTAAACACACAAAACACTGATGGCGGCGACCTCCGGCGCGCGAATGTCCACGTAACGTGTGCGAGTCCGGGGACCTGCCAAGAGGGGTAGAAGGGGGAGGTGGGGGAGAGGGGAGAAAAAGGATGCCAATGGCTGAGGAGTCGGGGGCAAGAGGAGAGGAACACGGGAGGGGAGGCCCGGGGGAGGAGGGGGGGAGAAAAGGAGGAGGGAGGGAAAAGGGAGAGGAGGGAGGGAGGGTGCACGGAGGAATAAGTACAGGAGGAGGGCGGGAGGATCAAAGTTGGTAGGAGGGGTAGATGGAAGGGAGGAGGGCATCATCAGGGAGGGGGAGCTGGCGGAAGCCACCTTGGGAGAGGGTAAGGAGGGTGGAGAGGTGGAGACCGGGTGGGACATGCGAATACAGGCGCGGCAGCGGGCGGGGGTGGGAGAGGATCGGGGAGACGAGCGGGTGAGGAGGATCGAGTTTGCGGGAGGTGTACAGGATCCGTATCCTTTCAAGGAAAAGGAGGAGGTGGGGGAAGGGGATGAGATCGTAGAGGATCCGCGTGGGGGAGGGGAGACGGATGCGATAGGCGAGGCGGAGAGCATGGCGTTCAAGGATTTGGAGGGATTTATAAAAGGTAGGGGGAGCGGAGATCCACGCTGGATGGGCATAACAAAGGATAGGGCGGATGAGGGATTTATAGGTGTGGAGGATGGTGGAGGGGTCCAGACCCCACGTACGGCCGGAAAGGAGCTTGAGGAGACGGAGGCGGGAACGTGCCTTGGCTTGGATTGTCTGGAGATGGGGAGTCCAGGAGAGGCGACGATCGAGGGTGACGCCAAGGTACTTAAGGGTGGGAGTGAGGGCGATGGGACGGCCATAGACGGTGAGATAGAAATCAAGGAGGCGGAAGGAAGGGGTGGTTTTGCCTACAATGATCGCCTGGGTTTTGGAAGGATTGACCTTGAGCGACCACTGGTTGCACCAAGCGGTGAACCGGTCAAGATGGGATTGGAGAAGGCGTTGGGAGCGCTGTAGGGTGGGGGCAAGGGCAAGGAAGGCGGTGTCATCGGCAAACTGGAGAAGGTGGACGGGGGGTGACGGCGGCGGCATGTCCGCCGTGTACAACAGGTACAGAAGGGGGGAGAGGACGGAGCCTTGGGGCACACCGGCGGAGGGGAAAAAGGTGTAGGAATCGGTGTTATGGATGGTGACATAGGAAGGACGGCGGGAGAGAAAGGAGCCCATCAGACGGACGTAGTTAATGGGAAGGGCGAAGGTTTGGAGCTTGAAGAGGAGACCGGAATGCCATACGCGGTCATATGCACGTTCGAGGTCCAGGGAGAGGAAGATTGCGGAGCGACGGGAATTAAGCTGTTCGGAAAGGAGATGAGTGAGGTGAAGGAGAAGGTCGTCGGAAGAGAAGGACGGCCGAAAGCCACACTGGGTGACGGGAAGGAGGCGGTGCTGGCGGAGATGCTGGTGGATGCGACGGGTGAGGATAGATTCCAGGACCTTGCTGAAGACCGAGGTAAGGCTGATGGGACGGTAGGAGGGGAAGTCGCTAAGTGCTCTCTTTCTTAAATACTAGATCAAAAACATTACTCGTATTTACGTGGCGTCAGTCAAGCTCCCTTAATAAAAACCCACGGTTGTTAACTGTATTACTTGTCTTACTGGGTTAAACTGTTACCATAAAAGTAGACGCCTCAATGAGTAGACTGTGACAGTATTTTAAATGTTTAATACGTGAAATACCTTCCAATGGTTGGCTTGCAAGCTGTGGAAAGAGCACTAGAATGCGCCGGTACAGAGTATCCCAGCAAGTGGATAAAGCGACATCTGTGGGTAGAAACATGCACTACATGAACGCTGACGGCTGCGGGGTGCACGCTGTGACCCGGAAGTTGCACATGTGCAGGAGCACCGCACGCGTGCAGAATTTCTGTCCGGCCCTGGTCTAGGGCATCTCCAGACATGTTTTCTTTGGTCGTCGAGGCTCCGTTTGAAGCAGGACTCTTCACTGGAAACAACTGTACTCAAGTTAAAGCGATTCCAGACGTAAGACGTGTCTGGAGACATCCCGGACAGTTGTGGGGTACCAGCTAGACTGTCGTCCGCCATACGGACCGACAACCAGCATCGGTGGTCTGGGGTACCATTTGATATCATAGCAGGACCCCTTGGTTGTCATAACTCATTCATGTGTTCAGTATTCTAATTAGCCCTGTCCTCTTTCGATTAGTTAAATAGTACTACGTTACAAATTTAAGAAGAATTTTGTGATAGAAATAGCTTATAGGAGCAGACGTTATCATGTATGACAGTGCGGAGGGAGAGAATGGAGATTGTTGCTGTTTGTTGTGTCATTAAAAATGCTGAAATGCAGAGTACTTCTCTTTGTCATTTTTAGGTATTCCACAAAACATATCCCCACTGTTGGAAGAAACTTGTTCGGTAAAATTTGCGTTATCACGACTTGCACTTGCGAGGAAACCATAATTAAGGATCTTGAAATAGAATGTAAAATCTGCTAAGAAATGAACTTCAAAGAAATAACAATAACAAGACAAAACGCCACACAGTGATTAATTTCAGCAGGCCGGAGTGGCCGAGCCGTTGTAGGCGCTACAGTCTGGAACCGCGAGACCGCTACGGTCGCAGTTTCGAATCCTGCCTCGGGCATGGATGTGTGTGTGATGTCCTTAGGTTAGTTAGGTTTAAGTAGTTCTAAGTTCTAGGGGACTGATGACCACAGCAGTTGAGTCCCATAGTGCTCAGAGCCATTTGAACCATTTTTTTGATTCATTTCAGACTACCACTTGCAGTGCTGCCTTAGGAGTCCGGTTGTCCGTTGCACGGTCATTATTTGTTGTAGCGCCTAGAAGAATACTTTCAGTGGAATATTAGGAATAGTTTTCAATTGGTGAAATTTCAAGTCGGTTCAACACAAGCTTTTCTGTATTGGGCACGTTGAAACTACGCAACTGTCAGTCATTGTCAGTATTCTTGTGAGTTGCTCCGTTATGTGATTTAACTAACAAAATAGTCAGATACAAGACCGATTAATTAAAATCAGATTCCTAAAAGGTAATCTGCATAAATAAGATCATCTTCAAAAGTGGGATATCTGTGCCGATTATAGGTCTCAATTTGTAATGAGAACTTTAAATCAAGCCTTTTTTCAGACGGTCCACTTTCATAAGAGGGTAATCCCAAAAGTAAGTCTTCATATTTTTTTGGAAGTGCAGAACTCTGTTTGTGCGGCAGTTGGTCACATTGTTATGACGAGTGCTTCACGCGCTGCGTGTAAACATGCGCACGCCGCGCTGAGGCTCAGTCTTGGCTTGGCAGCCGTTGAGAATGGAGCTCCCGTTGGATGTTACCGCCAAGTGCGAAATGCGCGCAGTTATTCGGTTTTTGAACGCAAAGGGCACTGCGCCAATTGAAATCCGTCGCCAATTTACAGACGTGTATGGTGAGTCGTGCATGGATGTCAAAAATATTTGTAAGTGGTGTAGACTTTGCAGCTGGTCGGACCGAAATTCACAACGAACCAAGGAGCGGGAGACCATCAACTTCTGAGGAGACAGTGTTGAAGGTTGAGCAAAGTATGCGTGGAGATCGGCTTATCACCCTGGATGATTTCTGCGCGTTGGTTCCTGAGCTTTCCAGAAGCAGCGCTCACAGAATTTTAGCGGAAACACTGAACTACCGGAAGGTGTGCGTATGATGAGTGGCACGCATGCTGACTAAGGACCACATGCGGCAACGAGTTGATGCTTCCCGCGGGTTTCTTCACCCCCTTGCAGCCAAACAGGACAAATTTCTGGACTCAATTGCCACGGGTGACGAAACCTGGGCATACCACTTTACACCTGAGACCAAGCAACTATCACGCCAGTGGCGGTATCCTTCTTCGCCAAAGCCGCGGAAATTTAAACAAACAGTCTGCCGGTAGTCATGACAGCCGTTTTTTCGGATCGCAAAAGGGGGATTGTTGGTCGACTTTATGCCCACTGAGACCATAGTTAACGCTGACAGGTACTGTGAGACTCTGAAAAAACTCAAATGAGCAATTCAGAACCGGAGAAGAGGAATGTTGAGCAAGAGCGTACACATCTGCATGACAACGATCGCCCACACATCCCTCGGCAAACCATTGCTGTCCTGCAACAGTTTCGGTGGAACATAATACCCACCCACCCGCCCAGTGACTAGCACATGTTCCCTAGGTTAAAATAACATCTAGCCGAAAGCGATTAAGCTCCGAAGACGAGGTGAAAGAAGAGGTTCATAACTTTCTGAACAGCATGGCGGTGAGCTGGTATGACTTGGGCATACAAAAACCGCCACCACAGCGTCTACAAAGATGCATCGACAGAAATTGTGATTATGTGGAAAAATAGCTAAATGTTCAAGCTGTAAACTGATGTAAAACATTGTAGAAATAAAAGGGTCGATGTACTTATAAATATATTGGAGTACTTACTTTTGGGATTACCCTCGTATTTTTGCAGCGCAACGATTCTTCAATAACACTTCGGACCTGCACCCACATACATATCACTTCTTCTTCTAATATTTCGCCTGCATACTGACCAGCCATCTTCAGAGTGAGCCGAGGTGACTGGCGCTCCATCAGTTGCGGCGTTCTTTTAAAATACCAGATGATCGGGCCGCTGTGCATGCGGCCACAGATACACAAGGCGTCAGAGACGTTGATCGGTGGCAGAGATGTATAACATATGCATGAAATTAGATCTATGACTGTGCGGTCGAGCCACACGGTGATATCGATGTACCACTGCGAGCTGCAACGTTGCGACGTCTTTATGAGTTCATCACATAAAGTGCGGGTCTCCATGATTTGTCCTAGCTGAAGCCGCTATCTCTGTTAATTAAATTCGTCGCCAACCGAATTTCTATTGCTTCTTTCACTACGGAATCCCAGAAACATGAAGTCGTTACTAAAATTTATACGTTATCGTACACCATAGACTGCTCAGTGTCGATACAGTGCTGTGACATCGCAGGTTTATTTGGCTGGAAGCATGGACTGTACTTGTCGTCTGTCCGATATATGAACAGCCGCACTCACAGGGGATCTTGTTAACCCCAGGCTTCCAAAGCACCAAATCATCTTCAACCGAACCCAGGAGTGCTTTTTTTTTGGTGAGGGCGAAAAATCACTTTCATTGGATCCGTCCTAATTTTGACGACAGCCTTCACACGTACTGCGGAAACGCAATAGATTTAAAACTTTCCGTTTCTTCTTACGCATTCCTTATACCCACTGTTGGTTTCCTTCTTAGTGCCTTACGTAGTCAGGAACAGGCTGAAGAATCCCTTCAATTCAGAAAAGGCTTCAGCAGGAAAAAAATGGCTCCGAGCTTTCCTTAGGAGACATCCCATTTTATCAATGAGAATTCCTCAGGGTCTTGCAGCAGCAATAGTGAAAGCTTTCACTCCATAAAATTTGGGGAGATTTTTTGATATTTACGAAACTGTGCTATCTAAAGTCAACCATAACCCGCATCGAGTCTTTAATGTTGACGAAACTGGGGTGACGTCTGTGCAGCACAAACACAGCAAGGTTATTGCTACGAAAGGGAAGAGACAGGTTGCTGCCCAGACTTCATCACAGTTTTAAAGTGTGTAAACGCAGCTGGCACTTATGTTCCACCACTAATCGTCTTCCCAAGGAAGATTATGAAGCAGGAATTGATGGACGGTGCACCTGCAGGATCAATATCAACTTGTCATCCAAGTGGCCGGATACGAACTGACATTTTTACTCAGTGGTTTGATCATTTTGTGAGTCATGTAAGCCCATCTTCAAATGACCCTGTCATTTTGATTCTTGATGGGCATTATTCCCACACAAAGAATCTCGATGTGTTACATAAAGCATGTGAAAACAATGTTCATATTGTATGTTTGCCAGCTCACTCAACGCATAAAATGCCGCCATTTGACGTCGTATTTGTGGGACCTTTGAAAACCTACTATGCCCAAGAGATAGAAACGTGGTTGGCAAGTAACCCAGGTCTTGTTATCACCCCATTATTAATAGCCAGGTTATTTGGGGTAGCTTACAGCCGAGCGGCAACAATGGAAGCATCTGTCAATGCCTTCAGAAAAACAGGTCTCATCCCATGGAACAGAAACATGAATTTTCAATTCATCGCCATGCTGACGCTCTTCAAGAAAGACATGCCAAAAACTAAAATGAAGCCACTGATGGCGATGGTCAAGCTGTCAGCCAGGCAGACATCAGACCTCTCCCACACATCGCAAAACCACCTGGAGATAATCAATTAGGTCAAACATCGCGTTCGTGCTCTGTTGCGTTACTAACTTCAACTCCTTATGTGAAGCAATTGCAAGAATCTAAACAGAAGAAATCAGAGGCTGAAGCTAAGAAGGCAGCCAGAAAGTTATTTGGGGAGAAGAGTGGAAAATCTTCAAATAGTGGACTTAAAGCACAAGAATCGTCTGGTGACTCGGCATCCGATGTCCTTCTTGATGACAGTGGGGATCCAGACAGCAGTGATGACGATGACGCAGAGTGTCTGTTCTGTACTGGGCACTTTTCTGAAAACATACACGGGGAGAAATGGGCACAGGGCACGATATGCTGTCACTGGGCTCATGAAGATAGCGGTGTCGCAGAAGACAATTTGTTTGCCCCGGATGTCGAAATGTAAACGTGAGTGGTGTGAAATGAGTGAAGGATAACAGAAATGAATGAACATGTAAAAATTGTATATTCATATGTCATTATTCTGTAATAAAATAATTAAAGCAAAATATTAATACTATCTCATATTAGGAAACCTTGATCTCATTTCTACGAAATTCCTTGTTTATGAAGATTTAGTAACTACTCTGAAAGATTGTTTATTATTGCCAATACGATAATTGTATGATAAAATTAAGTAATGCAACATTATTACTATGATAAAAATACAATTGCACGTACTTTTATGTCTTTCAAATGGGTTTACCAAAGTGTGTCTCATATTAGGCATCTTTCCTCTATCTGCTGTGAAGAGTACCCGTTGGCTTCAAAAACTCTTCTCTAGTGTAGAAGCTCGTCCACCAGACTTCTCTTGTCAGCAACGACGAGTGCTCTGTGTAACAGAATTCTGCGAGCACCCATCGTCTGCGAAGGATGGTGGTAGTTATCTGCACGTAAATATAAATCCATATGGGTCGATTTCCGATATACTGCATGTCCCGAAGTTCCATTAGCTTTGCGTCGTACTGAAACATCCAAAAATGGAAGGCGCCCATCTTTATAGATTCAGTACGGAACTCACACTATACATATACTTTGAAACAATAACTTTTCATGGACAGCAGCTGCAAAGAGCACACTGAAGTGGCAGTTGGTTTGCGGATGCGGTGCTGCCAGTTGCATACACAGTCTTAGTTGCCTGGAGGTAAACTAGCAGTCGCATTTCGATATTGTGCCGCCTCAGTACTGTTTCAGGATACAGATAAGATCTGAATTGCAATGGTGGCCACTCATTTCATTTATGAAGAGTACAAGTATTGTATAAAAGGTGGCTTTAGAAAAGAACTAAAAGTTATCGTCAAGTATAGCGACTAACGCTTCCAACGATTGGTCACTCTATTCTGATGCATTATTTTAAACTAAAAACCTCTTAGAGAAAACTTACATAATTATTAACTTCATCACAAAAAGTTTCAAAGGCAGTAAAAAATATTGTGTGCTGCATTGTACTCAGCAGTAATTCAGATATAAAAAAAAAACAAGTGCAGCATTTTAATGTCTCTTCTAATAAGTATTGTCGTTACACTCTTCTCCACACCTTGCAAATCTACATTTCTTTGAACCTGCTTACTGTACACATGCCTTGGTCTCCCTCTATAATTTTACGCCTACATCTATATTACACACGTCACCTGCCTGCGATGTGTGGTGGCGTGTACTTCCGGTGATGCATGAAACCTCTCTCGTGAAGTTTGCTGGGCACCTGTGCGTGGGCGGGTATTAATCGTATGCTGTTTGTTCACTAATTTTGTAAGTTGAAAGATTTGCTATTCTTGTGCGAATTCTAGATACCACCGCGTTTTACAAGGACTGACAACTATTGGTGCCAACAACCAGAAAGCGATGGAGGACGTAATGTACACAGCCTTCATTCTCTAGAGCCCTATCTCTACCTACCTGAATTGAAATAAAATGTTCTGAGTCTCTATGAAAAATAAAAAGGTGTCAGGAACCACGACGATAAATAAAAGTCTGCTCTCGTTAAGCGGAACAAAATATTGTGGTCAACGTTCACACCCACAAAAAAATTAATTTTTTCAAACTATTAATGTTTCCCATCGTACTGAGCCCTCGATACAGTTCAGAGACAATTTCTTCTCCGTGTTCCCCTTTACGAAAAGTTAGCTCCTCGACTGAAAAGTGGAGAATAGTCTCAGAAATTTTCCACGCAGTTACCTGTAATATAGTGGACGACGCACAAACCAGAAGAAGGGGAACGAAACCCAGGCTATCCAGATCAAATTTTAGTCGAAGTAAGTTCACTTTTACACAGGTTCACCAGTTGGTTATACATGGTATACCATTCGACCTGAACACAATAATATCAGTCATTACTAATGCCATTCGAAGCTTACGTGGACACGAAACATACACTACTGGCCATTAAAATTGCTATGAAGCGAAAATGACGTGCGACAGACACGAAATGTAACCGACAGTAGGAAGATGCTGTGATATGCAAATAATTAGCAGTTCAGGGCATTCACACAAGGTTGGCGCCGGTGGTGACACCTACAACGTACTGACATGAGGAAAGTTTCTAACCGATTTATCATACAAAGACAGCAGTTGACCGGCGGTGCCTGGTGAAACGTTGTTGTGATGCCTCGTGTAAGGAGGAGAAATGCGTACCATCACGTTTCCGACTTTAATAAGGGTCGGATTGTAGCCTATCACGATTGTGGTTTATCGTATCGCGACATTGCTGCTCGCGTTGGTCGAGTTCCAATGACTGTTAGCAGAATATGGAATTGGTGGGTTGAGGAGGGTAATACGGAACGCCGTGCTGGATCCCAACTGCCTCGTCTCACTAGCAGTCGAGATAATAGGCATCTTATCCGCATGGGTGTAGCGGATCGTGCAGCCACTTCTCGATCCCTGAGACAACAGATGGGGACGTTTGGTAAACAACCATCTGCACGTACAGTTCGACGACGTTTGCAGCAGCTTGTACTATCAGCTCGGAGACCATGGCTGCTATTACCCTTGACGCTGCATCACAGACAGGAGAGCCTGCGATGGTGTACTCAACGACGAACCTCGGTGCAGGAATGGCAAAACGTCATTTTTTCGGATTAATCCAGGTTCTGCTTACAGCATCAAGATGGTCGCATCCGTGATTGGCGACATCGCGGTGAACGCACATTGGACGCGTGTATTCTTCATCGCCATACTGGCGTATCACCCGGCGTGATGGTATGGGGTGCCACTGGTTACACGTCTCGGTCACTTCTTGTTCGCATTGACGGCACTTTGAACAGTGGAAGTTACATTTCAGAAGTGTTACGACCCGTGGCTCTACGCTTCATTCGATCCCTGCGAAACCCTACATTTCAGCAGGATAATGCACGACCGCATGTTTCAGGTCCTGTACGGGCCTTTCTGCATACAGAAAATGTTCGACTGCTGCCCTGGCCATCACATTCTCCAGATCTCTCACCAACGAAAACGTCTGGTCAATGGTGGCCGAGCAACTGGCTTGTCACAATACGCCAGCCACTACTCTTGATGAACTGTGGTATCGTGTTGAAGCTGCATGGGCAGCAGTACCTGTACACGCCATCCAAGCTCTGTTTGACTCAATGCCTAGGCGTATCAAAGCCATTATTATGGCCAGATGTGGTTGTTCTTGGCACTGATTTCTCAGAATCTATGCACCCAAATTGCGTGAAAATGTAATCACATGTCAGTTCTAGTATAATATATTTGTCCAATGAATACTCGTTTATCATCTGCTTTTCTTCTTGGTGTAGCAATTTTAATGGCCAGTAGTGTATTTGCTGCAGAGCGTATCACGTACCCGTACGACGGACAACGATCGTACAACTTCCCATGTCCCATGTTGGATGTGGACGACGAAGGGGACGCTTGCTCCAGAATTGCTTATATCCTTGGCAGCAGTGCCCAGGCACATCTCTTTAAGGTTACAGTATAATTTATATCATTGTTAGATGAAGACTAACAACGAGTCCAACTTTTTCCATAAATAAATCTGTACTTTATTTATGTATTAGCAAATTCTTAGCCCAGTAGTTGAGAAATTTTGAACTCCAGAATTTTCGAAACGGAAGTAGTTGTAGATGGTGGCCTGTGACGTTATCCACTTTTTTAACTTTACAATCTCATCTTGAAACCTGATACAGCTTCATTACTAATATAACGAATAAAGCCTGTCATTGCCTTTGTAGCTTAGTAGCTAAGATTAATCCATCTATATTCTTTCACAAAATTTTGGAACAATAGTTGTCTTTTCGTAATATTTCAAAAAGTATATTAAACACCGTCATCGAATCTTCTACCGTATATTTGTATGTAAATTGAACCTAATTCCATGTATTAAACTCTGTAAATTTAATTTTACATGCTTTTACATGCTTCTAATATTTCTAGAAAAATGAAATAATTCAAAAATCTAGCATACGTTTTCATGGTAAACTCCATCCATTTCCAAAAGAAGAACTTCATAATCGATAATATCAAATCAATTTTAAAAAAATTGGATTTTTGATGTAATTAGTTAGTGAACAACATTTACATTTACAATATTTAACCTTTTCATAGTGTTACATAATCTGACCAAAATTTGGAGCTATAGTGTGCCGTGTCGGTTCGTATCGATTGCGGTTTGTAGATCTCATCTGTGGTTCGTTTTCCCTCTGGTCGAAGTGCGGCGCTGTTACGCCGCGTCTGCCCGTTTGAAATACCTGAGTGGCTAGGGAGTGTGGAACGGACAGTCACCGAGGGACGAGGAGGGAGAAAGTCGGCTGGAGGAAACGTGTGTTGTCACCAGCAGGTGATCCGTGTCCTGGCCGATTCGCTGTGAGGGAACCGTTGCAACGGTAACGACTCTAGTTATGATTAGCTGATGTCGGTGCTCTGAAAGGAGACCGCTTTCCTATTGTCGAGCCGTTTTGTATGATCTAGTTTGGAGGCATTAGAGGAGTCTGTTGTTACTGCCCTGCCCTATGTGATTCTTCACTTAGTTGTGACTTTGTGCTTTCCGAGAAGTTTGGATCTGCAGTAGTGTGGTCTGTATTGCTTACTTAAACAGCTTGAGCCCGCCCACCTCTGTGGGCGCTGAGCGGCTTTTGTTGATTTCCTGTAAAGTAACTTAGTAGTGAACCCTGAGTGTGACGGTTGTGGTGATAGTTTTTAATGCTTGGTCCTAGTAGTCGTTCTCCTTGCCAAATGATGCCTGACATTATTACTGCCAACGCCTGTGCAAGCGGTGTGGATGACGGCGGTCGCAGGTGCTACTGTTGCTCTCATGAACATTTATAATTTATGAGCTCTTGTGATTATATCCTACATTTTGGTCTGGCCAGATCTATCAGTATACCGGGTGCACCTTCCGAGAACTGTGACATTTTGTGTATTGGCAGCCTGATTCTTTAAACCTGAATTCATCTGCGGAACTGTCTTGTACTGGTACCTGAGAGTTATATTATTAACAGAACCAAGATTTCAATTCGCAAGGGAAGCTCAAGACTGTTATTTAAAACCTACTTAAACTATATGTTGTGGTTGACAGGAGAGCCAACACCGGGTTACTAGAGGAAGCCGAAAGGCACGCGTTTTAGCTCACGCAGGCTGGCGTGAGGTCCGGAACAGGACAAGGAAATTATAATTTAGGTAAAAACGGATGTAGCTGGTGGAATACTTAACTTTAATCCGTTAATGGTGAACGTCGCTCTTGACGGTACATGATTCAGTATCAATAGTAACTGGTAATGGCGCCTTGCTAGCTCGTAGCAAATGACATAGCTGAAGGCTGTGCTAGCTATCGTCTCGGCAAAAGAGAGCGTATTTTGTCAGTGATCCATAGCTAGGAAAGTCGGTTGTGCAACTGCGGCGAGTGCTAGAAAGTCTCTCTAGACCTGCCGTGTGGCGGCGCTCGGTCTGCAATCACTGATAGTTGCGACACGCGGGTCCGACGTATACTAACGGACCGCGGCCGATTTAAATGCTACCACCTAGCAAGTGTGGTGTCTGGCGGTGACACCACACTATATTTGTAGCTTGATTGTGTTAATATATTTAGTTTTGGTTCTCACCAGTGTTTAAATTGTACAGTTATCGAAATTCTTAATTTAATCTGTTAATCACAGTTTGCCGCCTGTTGTTGTTCCTTATCCTGGATTGTTTGTTCAGGCAGCTATTTGATGAAGGCGTGTTATCCTACTAATTGAACTGTTGGTGGTTCAAGGAATCATTTTATCACATTACGCTTATATTACGAGCGCTCTGATGTTGCCTGATGGGTCAGATACTGTTTCTACTCTTCCGTTCCGCTCGCTGTGATCTACTACCGTACTTGTTCTGTTCGTAACAGATCTAGTGAAAGCCAGCAATATTCGCTTGATTGTCACTATAGACTTTTCTGTAACTTCGTTCAACATCGTTCAAACGGGTCTGAGCGCTATGGTACTTAACATCTGTGGTCATCAGTCCCCTAGAACTTAGAACTAGTTAAACCTAACTAACCTAAGGACATCACACACATCTAAGCCCGAAGCAGGAGTCGAACCTGCGACCGTAGCGGTCACGCGGTTCCAGACTGAAGCGCCTAGAACCGCTGGCCACAGCGGCCGGCACTGTCAGGCGTTACATTGATGTGTGTCAGTGGGAAAGGTGTACAAGTCACTACATTATTAAAGAGACAAAACATGGAAGAAAAACGGAACGCCAATATTCTAAATGTTTGAGATCATCGCAAAAAAAACTGCTGATGCTTGATCTTAAGAGATAATTTTTGTTTCGGAATACATCAGAACCGGCCGGCTGTAACTTCGTGCTACTGGACATTCAGTGCTCTGTTTCGCTCTTAATACATAAGCTGCAATCTGTATTTTATTATATTAAATCTTAAAAAATATCCTGTCATGCTACCACGAGGATAACACAGTCGGTTACTAATACTCCTGTTACGCCTAAAGGCAAGTATAATACTTCCCTTTAACACCGCAAGAGCACGTTGCGGATAATAATTTAAATTGACAGTGACTGTGTGTTGGACTGTATTTCGCTATCCAAAAGACACTGTTTCCATAGAGAGCAACAGCTGAACTAGCAGGAATCGAACCCAGGTTCTATTAGTTACAAAGTAAACTGTAAGTACGTAAGAGGAAACGCTTAGCAGATTCATTACACAAACTGATAAAAATGATATCAAATGATAATACTGTTCATCAAGAAAATTATCTACTATATGTGACTTCACTCGGCACTAAAATATTTTAGAGATTGGACGCAAAACAGTACTACAGTCTAGCAAGCATTGGGAATGAAGTCTGCCATGACCAACACAGGTGGAATCTTCATATGGTGTGGCAACAGACTGTCATTCACTAACCAATACTTTCTGTATTCAGTGCAAGATAGCTAACATTTACTATACAGTCTAGTGCAAGATAGCTAATATCTACTATACAGTGTAGTGCAAGATAGGTAACACTTACTACACAGAGTAACTAAGCAAGGAAGGAGCACAACTAACTTGGAAATGAGGACCCTCTACCATTTATTTGCTGGAAACTTTGTCACAACACGCTTCATAGCGTTCAGCAGATTATAAATGAAACGTGTGACTCCAGAACTTGTCATGGTCTGAATATTTGTAGCCGTTTCATATTCAGGAAACACAAAAGCTGTTAAAATTGTTGCCCCATTTCATAAGTACTTTTACTGTAATAGTAGTTGTAATACTGCGGTAACACTTAGCATAGGGACCCACAAAATAATCTACCATTTGATTGAGATCGTAGCGAAACACTTCTGGTAAGATACTTGAGGAAACACGTTTAGGAATAACTACATGTATTTTAAAACTTTAACCAAACTGTGAAGCAGGTATTCATTAACTTGGCCTTAAATGGCTATGACCCATTAACCACTTACTTTGATCACTATTCAACGCAATTAATTGTAATACTGGTTTTACATGTCAGTAAAAATGACTTTTAAGTAAAGAATCGGTTTTTTTTTCGTTGTATCAACACTTACGCAAAAGTTAAGGTCTTCACGGGTATTTACGTGAAGTATTTCAGAAAAGAAAATTGATTGAATACTTAACGAATCTACTACTGCACAGAAGTTAATGACCACTATCAAAGTCGTTCAATGGAATAGGGGATCGTATATACTAAATCACTGGGAAAATGATCCTGCCTAGTTAAATGACTAAGGAATGATTCAAGGTTCCCAACGCAAAGTTGAACTAAAAGCAGTTATTAATTGCGGATAAATTGTGCGTAGATACAGTTCTAAACTAGAACATGAGATTCTAATGGTGGCAGTGGCGATCTTCTGTGGCTAAAGACAGCAAACGCATTTGGTTCTCGGTGTACACATGTTTTGAGTATCAATGAGTATCATTGTAATTGAGAGCCAACTGATAAATGTCATGAGTAACTAGCCAGTTGCCTCCCACATCAGAAGCATTATTAATCAACTTGCTGCTTTCCTAGCCTCATCCAACATACGAGAAGTGAACAGTTCGACTGACTGTGGCACAAAGACTCCTCGCGTTTCTACCACCAAAATCAGCCTTTTCCGTTCATGCGGGTTTCATAGCAGAGGGATATCCCCCCACGTTTTTAGATAATTACACATCTACGTTCCGAATAGAGGAACCAGTTCTACAAACACTGTTATAACATAACAACATTTAAACAGAACGTAGGTTTTAGAATTTTATGCAAAGATTAATTGAAGTGCGATAAATTGGCGGGAAATATGAGTAAACATTTACATAGAGGATTAACAAAAGAACATGGTGACGCAGATGTCACATTAAACATAAGAAGGAAAAGAAATTACATGATACAGGTACAGTCAATATTTGACAAAGGTATACTAAATCTAAATTACCAATCTCAGCCAAGTTTAGCTTCGAACTTTAGTTCTGTGGGAGACAGCCTGAATACGGTGGATATAAAATTACTAGACGACTGTCAGATTCAGAATTTTCTTCCATATCAGACTTGTATGCTATCAGAGCAGTTTCCTTTTCGGAACTGAGTTACTTGTTCTGGATTCCATTGTACAAGAAGCAGCCTGTGGTTTACGACTTTGCATCCCGTTTAGCTCATTATTGTTTTAAACAGAATGTTACTCATTCTCGAGTAAAGACCATTACAGTAAGGATTTCAATGTACAAGTGTCCAAATGTGTTCCTTAATGTGTACACAACCTTAGCGTTCTTCATAACGAAAAGCTCACCCACAAGTAGATAAAATCTTTGCGCACGTATTATTATGAGTTATAGTATATATTTCTCTAGCAGCAGGTTGCTTCAAAAGCAGTACTTGATAGAGCTTAGTACAGGATGGAAAAGTCTTCTTCATCATGCAGTATCAAACATCTCAAGGTGAATACAATGAGTCCAACTAAAAGTCGACAGTCTTTGACGGTTGGGTGGAAAATTCCAGTCAGCTACATACAGAGTTTTTGTAGTGTATGAACGATCAAATCTAGATGCAAGCATGTTAATGGTTTTCGTGTACTTGAGTGACAGATATACCTAACCTCTTCCGTTTTATCTTTGCTGAAATGAATTGTCGTGCCTTTAGAGGTCCGAAAATGGTGAAAGGATTTACCACTCTTACGTGATTTTTTATTTATTTTGGACTCCTTATCAACACATTGAATTCTAGGCTTACTATAAAAACAAATAATTCTTCTATACACAAATTCCGAGTATTACGGTATTCCGACTTGAAATTATGTGACAGTAATTTCTTTAAACTTGCCTGCTGCGGCGATAATTAGCTACTTTAATTACGTCCTGCGCCTTCCGCTTTCTCTAGTGTATAACTGTTATCATTCAGGCGTTCATTTGCACAAGTGCGTTGTGCGTCTTCCGGCTGCCGGTTTTAATGGAGGCGGAGCTTTTTCGCCGCCTCCTCCGCGCCGCCCCCGCGGGCTGGGACCGCCGCCGCCCGCTTCCGCACTCTATGGAGCGTCATTTCTTTGCTCGGGAACTCGTGAAATTCCGGCCGAGGGACGCCACCCACCGGGCACGCAAGATTAATGAGAAGTCGTCACGCCTTCCACCTCGGGCCGCCTGAGACACCCCCCCGCAAAACTTCCTCCTCTCCAAACAGGCCGTTCTTGTTTGCGCCGCGCGGTGCCGTTTTTTGCGCAGTCGTTCCGCCAGGACCCTCTCCGGGAGCACTGTTCCAGGAAAACCAATTACGAAACAATTCGTTTCCAGTAGTCTTGAGATTGAAAGGGCACATTCATAGATAGTGAGGCAGAAATGAGCAACGCCGTGGGTGTCTCTAAATGGGCGCTAAGCTGACAGAAAGAAGGAAAAGGCGAAACGAAATCCAGATGGCTGACTCAGTTCGAGTGGTGTGTCTGTAATGAGGAAAGGGTGCCAACAACGGTGCCGAATACGAACAGTCACGCTGCCGTTTGATTAATGCAAAAAATGACGAGTAAAGGGACTCACTATGCAGGCGATGGTTCAAAAGGCTCTAAGCACTATGGGACTTAACATCTTAGGTCATCAGTGCCATAGACGTAGAACTACTTACACCTAACTAACCTAAGGACATCACACACATCCATACCCGAGGCAGGATGCGAACCTGCAACCGTAGCGGTCGTGCGGTTCCAGACTGAAACGCCTAGAACCGCTCGGCCACAGCGGGCGGCTTTTCACGCCATTTTCTATAGTGGCGAGCGCCACACTATTCCTTGTAGACACAGTCGACACTCGGCGTTAACACACCGACACTACTCTCATATGACGACATGAGTGTTTCTCAACTTTTTAGTTGCCTTCTGCCTCTGAACCTTTTAGTTGCGTTCTGCCACTATCTACATTTTGTGCATCGATTCATCTGATTTCGCTGGTTCCGTACAATTTCTTGGCACACACAGGGTACACAACTTCAATTTCATGGTCACATTTGCTGGTTGTTAACAGATTACACCATCTAAAGTGCTCCAAAGCGACCTCAGCGATGTTGTAAACAGTAACTGATAACTTGCCAGGTGATACTGTGTGGTCCAGTCTCATTACTGTGACCACAGCATGTGTTGAACGTCAACGTGCAATACCCACTCACAGACGGCATCTGGATGCTCTGGAGGAGGGTATAAAAAGCATGTCGAGGAGGGAGGAGGCGGGGATGCGGAAAACAGTACAGTCGTTGTCGTACTGTAGAAACACAGCGATTTATCTAACGCCCAAATGGGCCATGATCATTGGCTTTCGGGCTAAGGGTGGAAGAATTTCCGAAACGATTGAGTACGAAAGCAATTCGCGTGCAGCCGTGGTTAAAGAATACTGCACATGGTAAAATGGCGCTATCCAAATCAGGCGTTGAGCCAACTGCAGGTGCACCATGGGCCAAAGGTGATGGGCTAGGACGACGGCTGCAGAAATGTGCCCAGGCGAATGGATTTGCAACTGTTGATCAACTGACTGTCCGGATGAACCAAGGGGCTACCAGCAGTTTCTTCTGAACGATCGTTCACCTAACGTTGCTGCATATGGGCCTGTGCAGTGTGTAAGCTGCCTACCTGCTTAAAGACGTAAGGTGCTTTGGATGACAGCAACGCAATCGTGACTGCAGGAGTCGGAAATCTCAGTCTATAAAGGGACAATAATGTAACCATATGAACAAAAATTTTAGACTTATACTCGTATTTGACCATCAGCAAAATAGATCCAGTTATATCTCTGAGCGCAACTGAGTTATTAACGCTGCGTGACAATGCACTGAAAAAAACCTTCGGAATAAATGTTGTACACTACGCCTCTGACTTTAGTAAGAAAATGGAATGAGAAACGAATTATACATAAGTACGCCTTATGCATACTTTGCAAACAACTGATACATGCATTCCATTATTTCACATATTAATGTCCCTTGCTGCTCCATTATTTTAAGATTCACATGAAGAGTGGTTGATTAACCCTCCTACTACTCTTATATCACTGAGAACCAGTGGGGTTATAAAGACGCCAAGTAATTTACACGTAACATATTGGCAGTATTTTCATGAACTACCATAAAATATACACGTTTTCGATGTAAGATTCCTCATTCTGTTTCTTTCAAATCAAGGGAGTTATATTTATTTCCAGTGTGCTTATGGGGACATAGGCACAAAAATAAGGAGAAAATAATATGTTCATAATATAAATACGTAGTTTCTGTTATTTCGGAAATTCCACTGGGAATATAAAGTAAGCGAACATGGAAGAAAATGTATCCAAGTACAAAATTTAAGTGCATTAAATATCCAACAAAACATCGTCTGCATTTTTTTCTGTGGAGTTAACAGTGTGGCTGTAGTGAGGTAGCGAATATGAAAATCTAGTACATGATATAATTGACGGCATTGCGGGTTGCATAAAACCCATTAGTAGGGTCATCAGACTCATTATATATATTAGCGGTATGAACCATTATTATAGTTCAAATGGCTCTGAGCACTATGGGGCTCAACATCTTAGGTCATAAGTCCCCTATAACTTAGAACTACTTAAACCTAACTAACCTAAGGACATCACACACACCCATGCCCGAGGCAGGAGTCGAACCTGCGACCGTAGCAGTCCCGCGGTTCCGGACTGCAGCGCCAGAACCCCTAGACCACCGCGGCCGGCCGAAACATTTTTATAAAACCATATTATAAAACATGGAGTTCAATATTCTCACAGATTCTTCACTCGATATTGTTTCCTGACAAGCTGGAAATAGGCTATCAAAATCTGCCAGATGTTTTACCAGCAACTTGAGCTTATGTGATAATCCACTTCACAACGATGCAAACTGTTATGCTTAGGTACTCAAATGAGATGACCACTTCCAGTAGTGACTCACTGAAATTCTAGTTAGCGGATGTCAGTTTTGCATATAGTGAAAAGTACGGATATAGATTCCGAAATATTCATAGCAACTGGCCAGTCTTTACGCCACTTTGAAAAACTATTAATATTTATGACAATATTTATGCACTTTTATAGACAGTACTTAATTAATGATAAGTGCTCCCTCATCACAAATCAGAAGTTACTAATAAAACTGTACTCCAGATCACTAAAATTCATTATAAACAGCAACGCTTTCAATACATTTCCATAGGGCACTTAAAACTACTTCTCGTCTGCCGATGACTCTTTCGCTTCGATCAAACCTCCCGACAAACTGAAACTGTGCAGTGGACATGGATTTGATCACAACCTTGACTTTTGCAGACAGTGCTCTTACCCACTGAGGTAGTCAAGCACAACCCAGAGCCTGCTCTCACAACCTTACGTCTGACAGCACCTCTCTCCCATTTCTCCAGTTTCAGAAGTTCTCTGACGTTCCTTGCAAGACTGACCTTTCTGGAAGAAAGTGTATTGCAGAGAAATAGGCCAGCCACACTTGAAGGGGTTGTTTGTAGAAAGAGTCTCTCACTCTACTGAGTTTCAAGTACATCCAATGTGATTACTTTATTCAAACAAGTCATTCATTTCAAATATTTCTAGAGCAACGAGATATTTTTAAAATTGTAGATTCTGTCCAAAGTTTTAATCCTGAAAGTACCATAATGGCTACTTAACAATGTATACCTGCAAGCTGAGTACACTGAACGTGGGTTAGAGTCGATTTGACACTAAACAGTGTAAATTAACGAAACATCATCGTGAAACTTCACAAAAGTACGAATTTAAAAGTCGAAATTGTTTCAGTTTGTGATACTTAGATCTGGGAGATCAGTTTTTAATATAATGAAGAGCAGTGTGCTGTAGTTCAAAGACCATGGTCCCATAACAAAGCCAGCACCTCGAATTGATATCACAGAAGTTGACGATATCTTCCTGCATTCCTCATCGACGAATGAGAGGCGCTTGTGCGCTGAAGCGCCACAGAAAGGAGGAAAAGATACAGCTGAGCAGAGGAAGGCTCTCCCCGTGTTCGTGACTTTCGATCAAGCAAACAACATCGGCTAATTAGAACACATGCTACTCAAGTCTTAGTCTGAACTGCCATTGTACAAGTTGTGTACTTTGTTTGTTCTTCAAGAAAAACTTTTAGTAAATGTGTGCATCATGTGATGCTTTAATATTAAAAGGCAGTTGTAAATATTTGGCACACTCCTGTGGCAATGGATTGTATAAGGTTAACAAAATCTTTTTATCATTCTTTAATGAAGTGAAATAATATTTCATATGTTGTAGCTCCATTCCAACAAGTTCCAGAACAATCAAAGAACGATTTTAGCGTCAGGTAACAAGTAGCAACTACAAAAATTAATTTTACTGTTGTCTTACTACTGTATGTAAACAACGTTAACCATGGACCTTAACATTTTTGCCGTCACACTGTCGCCTAAATTCATGGATTAGCAACAACTTGTGAATGACATTTGCGTTCAGAAACATATTCAGGATCTTCATCTGAGTCGTAGTTACCGACATCATCCTCGGATTTGAACTAACTGTACCTGAGAAATATGCTGTCACGATACTGCACGCGTTACTGCTACAGGCAGCCATA